>NC_060129.1:115161500-115809625 GCF_021461395.2 Schistocerca americana
TAACAGATGAGGAAGGAGGTATCTTTCTGCTGGGTGCCAGGGCACATGTGTATTTCAGGGAATGAAATGACAAGTGTAGCAGCCAAGCGGGCATGTCGTGATCCTCAGTTCAGTATGCCTATCATCTCACTGTTGAGGTGGATAGTCATGTGTCAATGGAAGGACAATTAGCTGGAAGTGACTGATAATAAGCTGTGCCTAATAAATTCCAGTATGCAGGTGTAGCAGACTTACTTCCAGCCATGCAGACGGAATAGTGTTCTACTTGCTCATCTTCACATAGGCCACAGTCGTCTGATGCATGGCTTCTTGCTCCAGTGAGAGGACCCTCCAATGTGAGGTGCTTCCAGCATACAGATCACCATGTGTCGTGTTTTATTAGACTGTGTTTTATTTTCTGTGCAGTGGAGTGCAGCAGATTTCCCAACAAACCTGCCCTCTGTTTTAGGTAATGTTGAAACAAATGTAGAGTTTGTGATTTGTAGAGCTTGTTTCCTGAAGTTTTAGGGAGATGTTCTTAATGTGTTATCAGGACGATGAGCTCACCCATGTTTTCTGTAAGTGGTCAGCCTATCAGATTTCCATTCCACTGCTACATTAGCTCCCCTGTCGTGTTCTTTATGTTTCAATCCCAGGTATAGTACCTTTCACCCTTTATTGTCTTAAGGTGTGCGAGATAGAGTGATTGTGTGGGTGTGGGTGGGAGTGAGTGAATAAGCCTGTCATTTTATAGGTTTCCTCCTCACTGTGTGACAACAGCTGTACTCATTTTATTCACATTCGTAACCATGGACCTTGCCGTCAGTGGGGAGGCTTGCGTGCCTCAGCTATACAGGTAGCCGTACCGTAGGTGCAACCACAACGGAGGGGTATCTGTTGAGAGGCCAGACAAACATGTGGTTCCTGAAGAGGGGCAGCAGCCTTTTCAGTAGTTGCAGGGGCAACAGTCTGGATGATTGACTGATCTGGCCTTGTAACACTAACCAAAACGGCCTTGCTGTGCTGGTACTGCAAATGGCTGAAATCAAGGGGAAACAACAGCCGTAATTTTTCCCAAGGGCATGCAGCTCTACTGTATGGTTAAATGATGATGGCGTCCTCTTGGGTAAAATATTCCGGAGGTAAAATAGGCCCCCATTCAGATCTCTGGGCGGGGACTACTCAGGAGGACATTGTTATTAGGAGAAAGAAAACTGGTGTTCTATGGATCGGAGCGTGGAATGTCAGATCCCTTAATCGGGCAGGTAGGTTAGAAAATTTAAAAAGGGAAATAGATAGGTTAAAATTAGATAAGAGAATAGAAGCTTTCAAAATGTGGTGCTACAGAAGAATGCTGAAGATTAGATGGGTAGATCACATAACTAATGAGGAGGTATTGAATACAATTGGGGAGAAGAGAAATTTGTGGCACAACTTGACTAGAAGAAGGGATTGGTTGGTAGGACATATTCTGAGGCATCAAGGGATCACCAATTTAGTACTGGAGGGCAGCGTGGAGGGTAAAAATCGTAGAGGGAGACCAAGAGATCAATACACTAAGCAGATTCAGAAGGATGTAGGTTGCAGTAGGTACTGGGAGATGAAGAAGCTTGCACAGGATAGAGTAGCATGGAGAGCTGCATCAAACCAGTCTCAGGACTGAAGGCCACAACAACATCATCTCTTAATATGTGTACAGGTGCTGATAACCTGACTGTTGAGTGCCTGTAAGTTCCAACACACTCACACACACACACACATTCACACACACCAAATTACTTTCTCCAAGGCCAAATTAAAAAGCAATGGTGAAATGACATCATCTTGTCTCACACCTGTTCTTGATAGCTCCCCATATATTTCACCTTTGCTGAGTGGTCAGCGCGACAGACTGTCAATCCTAAGGGCCCGGGTTCGATTCCCGGCTGGGTCAGAGATCTTCTCCGCTCAGGGACTGGGTGTCGTGTTGTCCTAATCATCATCATTTCATCCCCATCGACGTGCAATTCTCCGAAGTGGCGTCAAATAGAAAGACTTGCACCAGGCGAACGGTCTACCCGACGGGAGGCCCTAGCCACACGACATTTACATTTTACCTTTGCTTTCGTCTCCACCGTGCACACTTTCCCGAAGCTACTTACCTTCCTTGGTATGCAGAGCTCATTCAAGATGTTGTACATGCTTAACCTGTATACACTATATCATCTAAATGTAATTGAGTAAATTACTAAAGAAGCCGTTGCTTTCAAAAAAGCGGCACCTTCTCAGTTTCACTAAAACACTGAGGTGACAGAATTCATAGGACAGCGATACATACATGTACAGGTGGTGATACTATCGTGTACACCAGGTATAGAAGGGCAGTGAATTGGTGGAGCTGTCATTTGTAATCAGGTGATCAATGTGAAAAGATTTCCGACATGATTATGCCCATATGACGGGAATTAACAGTCTTTGAATAAGGAATGGTAGTTGGAGCTAGATGCAGGGACGTTCCATTTCAGAAATCATTAGGGAATTCAATGTTCTCAGAGCCACAGTGTCAAGAGTCTATTGAGAATAACAAATTTCAGGCATTACCTCTCAGATCTGACAATGCTGTGGCCAACAGCCTTCGCTCAATGACTGAGAGCATCAGTTTTTGCTATAGCCGTCACTGCTAACAGACAAGAAACTCTGTATGAAATAACCATGGAAATCAATGTCGTACATACAATTAACATATCCATTAGGACAATGCAGCAAAACTGGGCATTAATGGGGTTATGGCAGCAGATGACCGACGCTAACAGCGTGACGTCACCTGGGCCTATGACCATATCGGCCGGACCCTAGATGACTGGAAAATTGTTGACTGGTCAGATGTGTTCCAATTTCAGTAGGTATGAACCGACGGCAGGTTTAGAGTGTGGCACAGACCCCCCCACAAAGCTGTGGACCTAGGTTATCAATGAGGCACTGTGCAAGTTGCTGGTGGTAGTACAATGGTGTGGGTTGTGTCTCCAATCAATAGATTGAGTCCTTTGGTCCAACAGAACTGATCATTGATTGGAAATGATCATGTCTGGCTATATGGAAACAATTTGCTGCCACTCATGGACTTGATGTTCCCAAACAACAAAGGAATTTTTATGGATTACAGTGCACCATGCTACCAGGTCATAATTATTCGTGATTAGTTTGAAGAACATTCTGGACAATTTGAGTGAATGATTTGGCCACCCAGATCATCTTATACTACTGGCCATTAAAATTGCTAACTCCAAGAAGAAATGCAGATGATAAATGGGTATTCATTGGACAAATATATTATACTAGAACTGACATGTGATTACATTTTCACGCAGCTTGGGTGCATAGATCCTGAGAAATCAGTACCCAGAACAACCACCTCTGGCCGTAATGACAGCCTTGATATGCCTGGGCATTAAGTCAAACAGAGCTCGGATGCCGTGTACAGGTACATCTGCCCATGCAGCTTCAGCACGATACCGCAGTTCATCGAGAGTAGTGACTGGCGTATTGTGACGAGCCAGTTGCTCAGCCACTATTGACTAGACGTTTTCAATTGGTGAGAGATCTGGAGAATGTGCTGGCCAGGGCAGCAGTTGAACATTTTCTGTATCCAGAAACGCCCGTACACGACCTGCAACATGCTGTCGTGCATTATCCTGCTGAAATTTAGGGTTTCGCAGGGATCGAATGGAGGGTAGAGCCACGGGTCGTAACACATCTGAAATGTAGTGTCCACTGTTCAAAGTGCCGTAAATGCGAACAAGAGGTGACCGAGACGTGTAACCAATGGCACCCCATACCATCACGCCGGGTGATACGCCAGTATGGCGATGACGAATACACGCTTCCAATGTGCATTCACCACAATGTCACCAAACCTGGATGCGACCATCGTGATGCTCTAAACAGAACCTGCATTCGTCCAAAAAAATGACGTTTTGCCATTCATGCACCCAGGTTCGTCATTGAGCACACCATAACAGGCACTCCTGTCTGTGATGCAGCGTCAGGGGTAACCGCAGCCACGGTCTCCGAGCTGATAGTCTGTGTTTTTACTAACATTGTCTAACTGTTCATGCAGATGATTGTCGTCTTGCAAACGTCCCCATCTGTTGACTCAGGGATCGAGATGTGGCTGCACGATCCATTACAGCTATGTGGATGAGGCGCTTGTCATCTCGACTGCTAGTGATACGAGGCCGTTGGGATCCAGCACTGTGTTCCGTATTACCTTCCTGAACCCACCGATTCCATATTCTGATAACAGTCATTGGATCTCGACCAACGTGAGGAGCAATGTCGCGATACGATAAACCGCAATCGCGGTAGGCTACAATCCGACCTTTATCAAAGTCGGAAACGTGATGGTACGCATTTCTCCTCCTTACATGAGGCATCACAACAACGTTTCACCAGGCAACACTGGTCGACTGCTGTTTGTGTATGAGAAATCGGTTGGAAACTTTCCTCGTGTCAGCACGTTGTAGGTGCCGCCACCAGGGCTAACCTTGTGTGAATGCTCTGAAAAGCTAATCATTTGCATATCACAGCAACTTCTTCCTGTCGGTTAAATTTTGTGTCTGTAGCACGTCATCTTCGTGGTATAACAATTTTAATGGCCTGTAGTGTACATGGAGACCATCAAACATTTTTGGTACATAATTGAGAGATTGTTCATGCACCAAATTGTCCACTGGCAACACTTTCACAATTATGGGTGACTATAGTGGCCGCATGGCTCAGTATTCCTGCAGGGGGCTTTCAAAGACATGTTGAGTCCATGTTATGTCAAGTTGCTACATTATGCTGGACAAAAGGAGGTCCAACACGATATTAAGACATATTCCGTGACTTTTGTCACATCAGTATGTAGCTGCTGTTTACCTGCTATTAGTAGCTTAAAATTTACATGCTTACAATGGTATTTTTCAAAGAATATATTTTTTACATCTATAAATACTGATTCATACTGTAATTTTACCCTCCCGCACATCACTATCAAATTCACTGTCTTAGTATCTTCACTATTTTCAAAAGCTTCGAGAGGAGTAAGATTAAAAGAAACAACTTTTTTACTTATCTTGATTATCTTGTTGTTGATGTTGATGGCTCAAAGTCTTGTCTAGGAGTACATTTTTGCTGCTGAAAATTTTGATTTGACTTTAAGGGTTCTTGCTATACTAACACACTGTTGAAGATTTGCCTGTTGCTGTAAATATCTTTTTATTTTATCCCATTCTTCTAAATCAGACTGACTTCACAATTTCCACATTCAGAAAAACAATAATTACATTATTTTTGACAAGTTTAGCAAAATACATGCATTTTCATCTGAGGCATGCCCACCACTACTTACATTCTGCACTAATCACTATTTTTCAAAGACTTTACAAATAAAAAGAGTTTACAAACCAAAAGATGAATCATCGCTAAAATATATCATTGTTTTATAAATTAATCCAGAAACAAATTTAAGAATTGTTGTTAGATTGTGCAATGAACAATATGAATTTAAGTGTGACACAATTTTTGTAATTTCAAATATTTTTAAAAGAAGAGTAATTTTAACTGTTAGTACATATCAATTGTAACACATTAATTTCTTTTTTATAAATTTTAGCCTGAAATATAATACATTGTATACAAAATCATATGAATGATGATTCGTTACAATATGTATAGTACATTATTGTTTATCATACAGCTTTCTAACAAACGCTGCTCCTTGCCATGTAAATAACATGAATTTCTAATCCTTGAGTTTACATAATTGGCAGATTTATAGGAGTGGCTGACCAGGTATGATTTTAATTTTCCTCTGAAATGGTAACGGTTCCTAATTTATTGTTTATGTTACATGGGAATGTGTTATATATTTTACCACCAGAGTCCATAGCTACATTCTGATCTATGTACAAGGAGGCAAAATCTACATCAAAATTATTTTTATGCCTTATACTGTGACCGTGTACATCACACTTCAGCGGAAACTGATTTTTATTATCAATAGCAAATACATCTCAGTAGTAAATGTGTTGGGAACTGAGTGTAAGAATTTGTATTCTTGAAAAGGCTTCTGCAAGATCCGCTTTACACAGTAGCCTTATTGCTCACTTTTGCTTAGTAAACAATTTCACTGCCTCTTCCCTTAATGCTCTTGCCATCTGAACCAGATCTTGCTCATTCTGTGCTATTAAAATAACATAATCCACATAGGCTGTGGTGTTGATCCTTCTACCCAGCCGAATTCCTGTGTTTAAGGTTGTTACATTTTCCAGTGCTTTTTCCAGAACCAAGTTAAGCAGAACGGTGGAGAGGTAGTTCATTGTGCATGTTGTCTCTTGTGCACAGTGAATGATAATAATTGAATGCTCTGGTCTTTGTGGTAACACAGTGGGCATAACACAATGAACTCATTATTTTTTAAAACATTACTGGAGGTATCAGCAATCAAAATATAATCTATGAAATTAATTATAGCAGTCTAGCTCACAAGGCATTACTAAAAGGTGACCAACCGGTTTCAAGCATCTTCAGACCTACAGCCATAGTGATGGACAATGGCTGTGCATGGAGCAGAAACCACTGAATTACAGTAGTCAACTCATTTAACTATTTTAGTTCAGCAGTTCTTGCTTTGTGCTCAGCCATTGTCCATCAGTATGGCTGTAGGTCCGAAGACAATCAGGTGATGATCGAAACTGAGTGCCTTTTAATAAACATGCCTTGTGACCTAGACTGTTATAATTAATTTCAAACACTGAACTCAGTTTTTTTATTAGTTTAGCCATGTGTTGACCCCATTTTAACTAGTTATCCAGCTGGATCCCAAGGAACTTCACACACTGTACTAGATTCAGTTGGTGACCATTAATGTCTATTTATTTTTTGCAAATCCCTGTCATCCTTGGGTCTTCATGATTTGCTCCCCCTCCCACTGCCGCCCACATCTAATATCGCAAACCCTGTCCCCCTTTCCATGAAGAGTTTCAAAAGTTAGGAACCATTATTTCTAAATAACATGTCTTCCGGTAGTAATACCATGAAGGCCTTACTGCCATCAGACACATTAAATATATGTTGGGAAGAAAAGAGAATGAAGAAGAGCACATGGTTCAATGAGACATGTCTGAACGCTACAGAAAAGAGATGAAAGGTGAGAGAGAAGTGGCTGGCTGACAAGGAGAATGAGCAGAAAAGGGAACATTTTCTCAACATCAGAAAGGAGATGAAGCAAATCCTGAGAGCTGAGAAGAGAATATACACTATGTGGTCAAAAGTATCTGAACACCCCAAAAAACATATGTTTTTCACATTAGGTGCATTTTGCTGCCATCTACTGCCAGGTACTCCATATCAGCGATCTCAGTAGACATCGTGAGAGAGCAGAGTGCGGCGCTCTGCGGAACTCACAGACTTTGAATGTGGTCAGGTGATTGGGTGTCACTTGTGTCATACATCTGTATGTGAGACTTGCACTCTCCTAAACACCCCTAGGTCCACTGTTTCTGATGTGATAGTGAAGTGGAAACGTGAAGGGACACGTACAGCACAAAAGCGTACAGGCCGACCTCGTCTGTTGACTCACAGAGACCACTGACAGTTGAAGAGGGTCATAATGTGTGATAGGCAGACATCTATCCAGACCATCACACAGGAATTCCAAACTGCATCAGCATCCACTGCACATACTATGACAGTTAGGTGGGAGGTGCGAAATCTTGGATTTCGTGGTCAAGTGGCTGCTCATAAGCCACACATCACGCCGGTAAATGCCAAACGACGCCTTGCTCAGTCTAAGGAGGGTAAACATTGGACAATTGAATAGTGGAGAAATGTTGTGTGGAGTGATGATTCATGGTACACAGTGTGGAAATCCTATGGCAGGGTGTGGGTATGGCGAATGTCCAGTGAACGTCATCTGTCAGCGCGTGTAGTTCCAACAGTAAAATTCGGAGGCAGTGGTGTTATGGTGTGGTCATGTTTTTCTTGGAGGGTGCTTGCACCCCTTGTTGTTTTGCATGGTACTATCACAGCACAGGCTTACATTGGTGTTTTAAGCACCTTCATGCTTCCCACTGTTGAAGAGCAATTCGGAGATGGTGATTGTATCTTTCAACATGGTCGAGCACCTGTTCATAATGCACGGCATGTGGCAGAGTGGTTACATGACAATAACATCCCTATAATGTACTGGCCTACACAGAGTGCTGACCTAAATCCCATGGAACACCTTTGGGATGTTTTGGAACGCCGACTACAGGCCAGGCCTCACCGACCGACATCGGTACCTCTCCTCAGTGCTGCACTCCATGAAGAATCTGATGCCATTCCCTAAGAAACCTTCCAGCACCTGATTGAATGTATTCCTATGAGAGTGGAAGCTGTCATCAAGGCTCAGGGTGGGCCAAAACCATATTGAATTCCAGCATTACAGATGGAGGTCGCCACGAACTAGTAAGGCATTTTCAGTCAGGTGTCCGGATAGTTTTGAACACATAGTGTATCTAATAAGTTTGTTAGAACAAGTTGAGGCATAAAGCGATAACAAGAATTCAAGACCATTTTCCCCATTGAATCCTAAATCAGAAACATAGGTTTCTGAGCCCAGCCTTTTTCATTAGAAATTACTTGCAATTTGATAAATGACAAGGAAAGAATTATAGAAAGGTAGAGATGATGTAGTACCACTAAGTGAATTGAACCAGGAGTTGAAAGAAATCTACCAGAAAGTGGACAATTATGCACAGGAGGTCGGGCTGAAGGTGAATCGAGACAAAATGGAGTCTGTGGTCTGTGCCGTGGGGAAGAAGACAAGAGCAGGAATAATTTGTTGAGTTAAATGGCTTGAAATTCAAGAAAGTTAACCAGTTAAATACTTGGCATATTGACTTACCAGTTTCAGATTCTTTATTAGCCATCGACCACATGTTGTGGAATGGTGTTTACATTGATGCGCAATAGCCATCACTATATTAATTAGTGTTCACATTGCATGCACAAATAATTTATTCTATACTAACCTGTTGTACAGAATTATAATCCTAATTCTAAAACCCAATTTCTACACTACTAGTATCCAAGAATTCTCTTCAACTGTAGACTGGATTGTTTATTAACCGTTTACACAAGTTACATTTGAAATTATTGAAAGGTCTATTCATTGCAGAATGTGGCAATTTATTAAAAATTTCAAAGAGTTTGTGAGAGTTGCCTGTTTTTATTAGCCTATGTCTAGGAATGTCAATACTCTTGTTTGTTTCCGGTGTTACAACAGTGTACATTCTCTCTGGTGTCAAATTCTGCAATGTTGTTTTTTGGAGATACGAATGATGCATAGATATAAAGATTTATCACTGTCATTATTTTGCTCTTAGTGAATAAACAGCAGCAGTGTTCCCTTGGGCCAATTTTACACATTATTCTTAGGGCTTTTTTTTTCAACCAGTGATACATCACTGATGTAACATGAGCAACCCCATAACAACAGCCCCTAAGATATGTGAGATTGAAAAAGTCCAAAGCAATGCTAAGATATTCTTTTCCCACTAAACCAGATAATTTCCATAAGAGATACACCACCCTTCTTATCTTTCTGCAAACGTGATTAACACACCCCTATTCCTATAATTAGGACCATTCAAAAATTCACTTTTGATTCTCGTCTGTTCTGCTTCTGACCGATATTTATTTCCAAAACTTTTCTCGAAACTCTGATATGTTCCCACTGACTTAAATTTAAATTTACCCATGACAGAGCTTTGCATTCAAGAAATCTTTTAACAAATTTAATTTTTTGATTGTCATTCGCACCTGACACAAAGCTATCCCTGCAGTGGTGCAGAAAATCCACTGGATGTAAATTATCTGACAGAAAACTTTTGATAGGAGTGTTGGACCATGCAATACCATTGTTTGCACACAGATTTTTGTTAATACAACATTCCTGAACTACTGAAATTTTTTGATCTAACAAAGCCGAGATTATCTTGTTCACATCTATTATACAAAACTACGTCTGATCACATCAGAGGCAAGCTTATGACTCCCACACTCTGCAGAAATAAAAATATTCCTAAGGGTTTACAATTTTTCTTAATAAATAAATTCCTGCTAGTTTTCACTACATTATTAATTTCGATTATTATTTCATAAATGAATCTAGAAGTAAACATAGTAATCAGTAAAGGACTGAGTAATTAATAATACAAACTTCAAGCATTCAAATATTTCGTAGTTTTAGCTGTACATTCAGAACTAGTACTTATCAATTATAGCATCAAAACTAAAATATTTTATCAAGTTATTTCTTTTCATAAATTTTAGCTTGAAATATAACATACTGTGTATAAAATTATATGAAAGTTTTCAGAAAAGCAAGTGAGATAATACTGTCCTGTCCAAAATTCGAAAAATAATACTGGTATTGACAACTAATGTTGAGGGAAAATAACTGTAGAGGAGGTTGCCCCTTTACAGGCTCATCTGAGCTGCACAACTCTATGTTGAAATCACCACATACTGCAACATAAGTTGTGAGTTCCAAAATTTTTCTCATCATTTGTTTAAATTTCTCAAAAAATAAATTAACATTACCATTTGGAGATCTATACAAACTGACAATTATGATTTTTGTTCAATCAGTTATATACAACTAAATTCTCGATTTAACTCAGAGGAGCATGAACTTACATCTATTTTAGAAAATTGCATGTATTGTCTAATAAATATTGCTATCTTACCATTTTTTTCTCTCATTTCTGCACATTATAGCTGCCAGAATGTACTCCTTAGGTATGAAATAATCTACTTGATTTTCTGTAAGCCAATGTTCTGAGACACATAATACATCACTTTTTTTTTGTATTACAAAAATGTTACAAATCTAATAATTTATTTCTAATACTGCGAATGTTGAGTTGCATGAGTGTAAGTAATTTGCATTTGTTTTGCTCTCTCTCTAAGCGATTAGCAAACTGTTTTTTTACATTAAATGTTTCTATTATGTGATGACTTTGTAACTAAACTATTACAATTTTCTCTAAAAAAGAGACTGAATCCTCCTTGAATATACAATTTGTTGAACCCATTCTTTTATTTATTTCAAGTCTTTTTTAAATTGTTCTGTTAACTTGTTCACACAAAAAAGTTTCCCTTTAATTAAGTAATATAAATGTAGCCCATATTTGGTATGCAACGATCTATCAATATTGCCTCTATCAATAACATCACAATTCTCATACTTTGAACATAGCTGTATGATCTGGATGTTTGTTTTTGTACTTCTCTGTTGATACATGACAATGGGATGTGAATGAGCATCAAGGAAAGAATAACAGTGGGAATTAAATGCATGCTTACCCTCAGTGAACTGTTCAATTCAAAATCAATATCACAAATACTAAGATGAGAAAATATAGTATAGCGATAAGTTTGGCAGTCACATATGGCTCAGAAGCCTGGAGCATGACTAGCGACAAAATGAAAAACTGTTAATATTTGAAAGAAGAGTAATGAGGAAGATATGGGGACCATCTTAGATGAAGGAGAATTTGGAGCTGAGTTAGCCCCTCTTCTCACTTTAATCTATTGTACAGAGTGATTATAATTAAATTTAAACTTTCAAAATGCTGTAGAAATAACACCACTGGTCAGAATGACATCAATTTGCAATGAAATATTATTGGAGAAGGGGGAAAACATATGGCAGAAGAAAAAACATAGTGTGAAAATTGATCAATAGATGGTGCTGTATGTTAAGAATACATAAATGAAACCACCTGTCATGTGCACGACCCACTGAAGTTGGTATAAAGACGCCAGGTACACGGCTTTACCTCCTTTAGCATCTGCGACATTCGCCATGACTGTCTGAATGCAGGATTGCAGTCTGCTTGTAAAGCTGTATTACAAGAATGATGACTGTGCACATGTGGCTCTGCAGAAGTTCCAAACACTAAGGGTTTGAAAAAAGATGTTGGTCCAATGACTGCTGGGGGTCTGGAGAAAATGATTTGGAAATTCAAAAAGACAGGTTCTTTTGGTGTGCAGCCTAGTGGAGGGGGGAAATGAATTGATTTGACATCAGTGGAAGCAGTGGCCACAGCAATGCAGGAGGAGACGAGTGGTGGTGTGCAATTCACAGAAAATTGCCGGAACGTTGGGCATACCCACGAGCACGGTGCAGAAAATCCTACGAAACATTCTTGTTTGCAATCCATTCCAAATTACCCTTGTACACGAGTTGCTTCCTGTTGACCCGCCAGCAAGAGAGACGTTTGCTTTAGAATTTCTTGCCCACATCAAAGTGGACAGTGATTGGCTGTGGAACAGACAAAGCCCACTTCCATACCCTGTCAATACACAGAATTGTCAAATATGGGCAATGGAAAGTCCACACGCAAATCAACCGGTACCACTTCATCGTGAAAAGGTATCTGTGTGGTGCATGTTTACAGCATCATTTATCGTAGGGCCATATTTTTTCGAAGAGACAGATGCTTCCGGTCCTGTTACCTGTACTGTCACTTGTAAGCGCTGTAAGTGACTTTTGCACAACCGTGTTATTGCAGCTCTCCGACAGTGTGGACAGGATCATTTTTATGCAAGATGGCACACTGCCACACATTGCAAATCAAGTTAAGCAGCTGCTGAAGTGCCATTTCAGAAATGCTAGAATTATCAGTCGGCATTTTCCTACAGCCTGGCCATCCCGATCACCTGATCTTAATCCGTGTGACTTCCAGCTGTGGGGCTGTCTGAAAGATGTTGTGTTCAGTGCTCTGATTGCAGACTTAGCTGCAGTGAAGGCATGCATTGCGCAGCACATTCTGAATGTGACTCCGGAAACACTTTGATCAGTTGTGGAACATGCTGTTTCTCGATTTCAACTTGTTGCAGAAAATGGTGGACAGCATATTGAACATGTTTTGCGCCAGTCATATGGAAATTAACAATCTGATTTCACACTGGACTCGCATTTGGGAGGATGATGGTTCAATCCCACTTCCGGCCATCCTGATTTAGGTTTTCCGTGATTTGCCTGAATCGATCCAGGCAAATGCCGGGGTGGTTCCCTTGAAAGGGCACAGCCGATTTCCTTCCCCATCATTCCCTAATCCGATGAGACCGATGACCTCGCTGTCTGGTCTCCTTCTCAAAAAACAACAACCAACAATTTGATTTAATTTTGATTGATGTTTTAATGCAGTTTTGGGCCTCAGGACAATTAAAAACCAATGTGATTGATGCTTTTTATGCGGTTTTTGGCCTCAGAAAAATTAAAAACCTATGTGATTAAGATGCTTTTTATGCAGTTTTTGGCCTCAGGACAATTAAAAACCAATTTTTCCCATCCAATGTGATATGACCTTGCCGTGGTCAATGGGCTTAAGTAACTAACAGTATCACACCTATACACCCATGCACACTGAGTGGTACAGTTTGGTTAATGTCAAACGTACAGATTAGGCATTGTTGTATGATCCATTTGTCATTTGTAGTTGACCACTATTAAATTATGATGCTTACAGTGGCATCAATTGCTACATTTTGTAACTATTTATTTTTCTTCTACCATACATTTTCCCTCTTCTCCAAAAATATTCTGTTGCAATTGGACATCTTTCTGACCACTGGTGTTATTTCTACAGTGGTTTGAAAGTTTAACTTTAATTATAATCACCTTGTAGATCCCTCGAACAAAAAACCGTGTGCAGTTCTTGGAAAAAGGCACAGGTCACACCCATCTTTAAGAAGAGTAGTAGAAATGATCCACAAAACTACTGCCCAATGTCCTTGACATCGATTTGTTGTAGAATCTTAGAACATATTCTGTTGTCAAACTTAATGAGGTATCTTGAACAGAATGATCTCCTCTGTGCCAACCACCATGGATTTCAACAATATCGATCATGTGAAACCCAACTCACTTTTCTCTCATGACATACTGAAAGCTTTGGATCAAGGTAATCAGGTAGATGGAGCAGTTCTTGATTTCCGAAAAGGATTTGACTCAGTACCACATCTACATTTATTGCCAAAAGTGAGATCTTGTGGCGTATCAAGTAAAATTTGAGACTAGAGTGTGGACTTTTTGGTAGGGAGGACACAACACGTTATCTGGGATGGAGAGTCATCGTCAGATGTAGAAGTAACTTGAGATGTGCCGCAGGGAAGTGTGTTGGAACCCTTGCTGGACAATATTAATAGTAAAATCAGGCTTTTCACAGATGATGCAGTTATCCATAATGAAGTACTATCTGAAAGAAGCAGCATAAATATTCAGTCAGATCTTGATGAAATTTCAAAGTGGTGAAGAGATTGGCAACTTGCTCTAAATGCTCCAAAATGTAAAATTCTGCACTTCACAAAATGATGGAAAGTAATATCTTGTGACTATAGTATCAATGAATCACTGTTGGAATCGGCCAACTCATACAAATACCTGGCTGTAACATTTTGTACAGATACGAACTGAGATGATGACATAGGTTCAGTCATGGGTAAAGCAGGCAATAGACTTCGGTTTATTGGTAGAATTTTGGGGAAGTGCAATCAGTCTACAAAAGAGAATGCTTAAAAATCACTCGTGTGACCCATCCTAGAGTATTGCTCAGATATGTGGGACCCGCACCAGATAGAATTAACAGGGACATTGAACATATATGGAAAAGGGCAGCATGAATGGCCATAGGACTGTTTAATCCATGGGAGAGTGTCACAGGGATACTGAATGAACTGAAATGGCAGACGCTTGAAGGCAGACATAAACTATCCCGAGAAGTCTATTAACAAAGTTCCCAGAACTGACTTTAAATGATTACTGTGGGAATATACTACAATCCTTTACGTATCACTGACACAGGGATTGTGAGGATAAGATTAGAATAATTACTGCACGCACAGAGGCATTCAATTATTCTTAACGTGCTTCATATGTGAATGGGACAGGAAGAAATCCTAATAGCTGGTACAGCGGTACAAACCGTCTGCCATGCACCTCATGGTAGTTTGCAGAGTATAGATATAGATGTAGAGGAGGAGGAAGAATAGGGAAATCTACCTCATGATGCCACAACTGACAATCATACAGAAGCTAAAGAGCAGAAGAATGAAGTGGACATGCCATGTAGCTCATATGCCACAAGAAAGACAGCTGAAGAAAGCATTTGAGGGGAAACCAATCACCAGATCTCTGACAGGATGACCGAGGCAGCACCAGATGGACAACCTGGTTAAGGACGTGGGGACTGAAGACTGAGCACAAAACAGAAACGTATGGATGTAGTTTATGTAAGTAGCATGTGGTCTGCAGGGCCTGTGATCACTGGATACATATGTAATACTTTCGAAAATGTGGAGCTTTGAAAATGAATTAATCAATTCTAGCAGCACTGTACAATGCAGTACAGTCTGAAAAATCTGCACAAATACGAGGGCCGTTCAGAAAGTAACCTCCGGTTGATTTAAAAAAATACACCAAGTTAAATAAAAATATTTTAATATATACATCTTACAACTACATCTTTGCACTATTTTTCTACATAGTCTCCTTAGCGATTGAGGCACTTATCGTATCTCTTCACAAGCTTTGAAATTCCTTCTGCATAAAAATCACCCGCTTGTGCCTGGAGCCAGCCTGTGACCGCATCTTTGAGCTCTTCGTCGTCATCAAACCGCTGTGACCCGAGCCATTTCTTCAAATGCATGAAGAGGTGATAATCACTTGGCGCCAGGTCTGGGCTGTAAGGTGGATGGTCGATAACGTCCCACTTGAAGGACTCAAGAAGGGCCGTTGTTCTGCGAGCAGAGTGAGGACGGGCGTTATCGTGCAAAAAAACGATACCGGAAGTCAGCATACCACGGCGTTTGTTCTGTATAGCCCGTCGTAACTTTTTTATTGTTTCACAGTACACGTCTTGATTAATGGTCGTACCACATTCCATGAATTCAACCAACAACACCCCTTTGGCATCCCAAAACACCGTTGCCATCAGTTTTCTGGCAGAAAAATCTTGCGAGGCTTTTCTTGGTTTGGTAGGCGAATTTGAATGTGCCCACATCTTTGATTGTTCTTTTGTCTCAGGGTTCACGTACTTAATCCAGGTTTCGTCACCGGTCACGATTCTGTTTAACAATGGTTCTCCTTCGTCCTCATAACGTGACAGAAAGTCTAATGCAGAGGCCATTCTTTGAGTTTTGTGGTGGTCGCTAAGAATTTTGGGCACCCATCGTGCACAGAACTTACGGTAACCCAATCTTGCTGTCACTATCTCGTACAAGAGAGTCTTAGAAATCTGTGGAAAACCAGTAGACAACTTCGACATTGAGAAACGTCGATTTTCACGAACTTTTGCATCAACTGTCTGAACGAGTTCGTCAGTCACCAATGATGGTCTACCACTCCTCTCTTCATCATGAACGTTTTCTCGTCCACTTTTAAATAAACGTACCCATTCACGGACAACTCCTTCACTCATAACTCTTGGTCCGTACACGGCACAAAGCTCACGATGAATAGCTGCTGCAGAATATCCTTTGGCTGTAAAAAACCTTATGACAGCACGCACTTCACATTTGGCGGGGTTTTCTATTGCAGCACACATTTCAAACTGCCACAAAAACTAAACTAGCGCAGGTACGACGTTCACTCGACCACGACTTGATGCCGACTGACCTGTTGAGTGCGTGAACGCACAGATGGCGTCGCTACTCCCCCTACAACCCGCACTGTGACCAATCGGAGGTTACTTTCTGAACCGCCCTCGTATTTAGTCCAATCTTGATGAGATCTGAAAGTAGTTCAAAGATAAGTACAGAGTGACACAGAAAAATGGGAACATTTCCACAATCCAATAAAACTAGAAGTGATGAAGGAAAGGAATTACATTCATAGTAATTGAAACATTACAACTTTGCCAGTTACTAAACAACAATGACATTTATTATGTTTCAAAAATTACGCCCTTCAGATGGCGCCCACCTGTACGAACACATTCGCTTTGAGATTCCTCATTGACCGCTACAACATCTCAGTCAGGATACTGTGCATTGCATCCTGAATTCTCTATTTGAACTCATCCAGGATTCTTGGTCAAGTCACATAGACATTACTCTTGAAGTAGCCCAATAAGAAGAAAATCACAAATGGATAAATCAGGTGATCTAGGGGGCCAGGGAATCTTACCACATCGTGAGATCACATGGCTGCCAAACAATTCTCACACATATGCTGTTGATTGCCATGCAGTGTGTGATGTTGCTCCATCCTTCTGAAACCAGGCTTCTTGAACATTTGGGAAGTTGTTCAATGCAGATGTAATGAAAGTTCATAACCACTCCACCAAATGATCGGCATTGACATTTATTGTGTTCCCCTGTTCGTTTGCAAAAAATGTTGTTGTTATTGTGGTCTTTGGTCCAGAGACTGGTTTGTTGCAGCTCTCCATGCTACTCTATACTGTGCAAGCTTTTTCATCTCCCAGTACCAACTGCAACCTACATCCTTCTGAATATGCTTAGTGTATTCATCTCTTGGTCTCCCTCTACAATTTTTACCCTCCACACTGCCCTCCAATACTAAATTGGTTATCCCTTGATGCCTCAGAACATGTCCTACCAACCAAACCCTTCTTCTAGTCGAGTTGTGCCACAAATTTCTCCTCTCCCCGATTCTACTCAATACCTCCTCATTAGTTATGTGATCTGCCCATCTTATCTTCAGCATTCTTCTGTAGCACCACATTTCAAAAGCCTCCACTCTCTTCTTGTCCAAACTATTTATCATCCATGTTTCACTTCCGTACGTGGCTACACTCCTTACAAACACTGTCAGAAACACTTCCTGACACTTAAATCTATACTCGATGTTAACAAATTGCTCTTCTTCAGAAATGCTTTGCTTGCCATTGCCAGTCTGCATTTTATATCCTCTCTACTTTGGCCATCATCAGTTATTTTGCTCCCCAAATAACAAAACTCCTTTACTACTTTAAGCGTCTCATTTCCTAATCTAATTCCCTCAGCATCACCCTACTTAATTTGTCTGCATTCAATTACCCTCGTTTTGCTTTTGTTGATGTTCATCTTATATCCTTCTTTCAACATACTGTCCATTCCATTCAACTGCTCCTCCAGGTCCTTTGCTGTCTCTGACAGAATTACAATGTCATCGGCGAACCTCAAAGTTTTTATTTCTACTCCTCGGATTTTAATTCCTAGCCTGAATTTTTCTTTTGTTTCCTTTACTGCTTGCTCAGTATACAGATTGAATAACATCGGGGATAGGCTACAACCCTGTCTCACTCCCTTCCCAACCACTGCTTCCCTTTCATGCCCCTCGACTCTCATAACTGCCATCTGCTTTCTGTACAAATTGTAAATAGCCTTTTGCTCCCTGTATTTTACCCCTGCCACCTTCAGAATTTGAAAGAGAGTATTCCAGTCAACATTGTCAAAAGCTTTCTCTAAGTCTACAAATTCTAGAAATGTAGGTTTGGCTTTCCTTAATCTATCTTCTAAGATAAGTTGTAGGGTCAGTATTGCCTCACGTGTTCCAACATTTCTACAGAATCCAAACTGATCTTCCCCGAGGTCAGCTTCAACCAGATTTTCCATTCTTCTGTAAATGATTCATGTAAGTACTTTGCAGCCATGACTTATTAAACTGATAGTTCAGTAATTTTCGCTTGTGTCAACACCTGCTTTCTTTGGGATTGGAATTAGAAAAAATACAGTCCAATAATCCCATGTGAATGAAATACTACACCATACTGTCACTTTACTAGCGTCTAGAGGGTGCTCACAAGCGTGATTTTCCCTAGAAATGGTAGCTCTGTTTATTCAGAAAAACTGTAAGGTGAAAATGTGCCCCATCTGATATCCACAACTTGTTTAGAAATTCATCGTCATTGTTTATTTTTGTTATCATTTGCTGACAGAATCCTAACCATAACTAGTAATCGTTGTCCTTCAATTGTTGCACCATCTGTAGTTTGTACAGATGAAATTTTAAATTGAGATGAAGAATTCTGCAAACACTCTCCCGGGACATTGCAACCACTGCTGCTTGCTTACAAATTGGAATGCCTTGGGCTCCATAAGACAGACTCACCTACAACATCAATGTTTGCTGGAGAACGCACACTTCTTGGCCGTCCTGTTAGTTTCTTCTTGAGGGCAGATCCAGTCTCTTAAAAGTTATTAAAACAACATTTTATCATGTGTTTGTATGGAATGGCATCATGACATCCTAAATTATAAAAACGTCGAAACTCCCTCTGCGCCGTTACCAAACTATTGTTGTATTTATAAAACATTTTTATGGCTAATGCATGCTGTTGTCTGTTCCACTGATCCACGATTACTGAAATGGCAGACTGTTTACTTGCTAACTGTTATGAACCCGCAGTGCTGCCACCTGCCCATGGTTGCCACTACTCATTTCAAACATTTCCATTATTCTGTGTCACCCAGTATTTGCTCTACATTTTAAGAAATGTAAAATTGTGCACTTCTCAAAATGTAGTATACTATGACCAAAATATTGATGGAACGTAACTGGAATCTTCTTGATGCCATAATGGATCAACGAAGAATAACTGGAATCAGTCAACTCAAATAAATACGTGGGTGTAACAGTTTGTAGTGATATGAAAAGGAATCATCACATGGGCTCAGTCAAAGGTAAAGCAGCTGGCAGACATCATACTGGGAGAATACATTCAGTCTACAAAGGAGATTTCTGACAAACACTCGTGTGGCCCCTCCTGGAATGCTGGTCAAGTGTGTGAGAGCTGTACCAAATGCAACCAACAGGGGATACTGAATAACACAAAAGGAACTTTTCTTTATTCCAACAGGAGAGCATAACAGAGATGCCGAAAGTCCAAACAGGCTGATGCTTGTCAAGTCACTGACTATAAATGAAATTCCAATAGCACGGTTTCAAGTATTAGTATCTGTGAATATATTACGGCCCCCTACATATCAATGACACATGGATTGTGAAGAGCGGTTTAGACTAATTACACTCATTTAAGCACTCATTCTTTCTGGACTCCATACACAGAAGAAACAGTGGCATCCAGTGTAAAGTGGCTTGCAGAGTAACAGAAGGGTTATACTGTATTTTTGATTCCTTATTGGTTTTCAGCCTTTTAGCTGTATGATCATCTTCCATGAACACATTTACAGTAAATACACACTGAAAATATAAAACTTTATTAAAGTACTGGTACCTTACTGAACAGGATGTGCAACGCAATGAGGGTGTAGATTCAAGTTTTAAGATAGTAGAATAATTACTGATAACATATTACATCACATCAAAAACACTACAGTCATAATTTTTGCTTCATTGATGTTACATTATTTTCTGTGCATACGTACAGTTACTTTTCTATTGTGAACATGCAGTAAATACATACATTAGCTTTGTTTAGGTACAGTGTGTTTCAAAAAGAATATACATATTTTGAATGCATATATTTATTAAACTTTAAGCCATATTAATATGAAACTTTACACACATATTTCCAAACCTCTCAAGTTCAGATTACAGGTGTCAAATATATCCTCCCTCATCGACACAAACAACATCACACCGACACTCTAATCCCTCCCATACTCGGGCAAGCATGTCCTTCGTCACTGATGTTATGGCATTGCGGATCCGGTTCTTCAACTCTTCCAGGTTCTATGGCAGTGGTGCTACACGAACGTTGTCTTTAACGAAACCCCACAGGAAGAAGTCAGAGGGTGTCAAATCCGGTGACCGTGGAGCCCAGCTGAGACATGCTAAGTCGCCAGCTCCAATCCAATGGTTCAGTAAAGTTTCATCCACATATTTATGCACTTGGCTACTCCAGTGCGGGGGTGCCCCATCTTGTTGAAAAATGAAGTTGTCTTCGTGCACCCTAGGGGACAACCAGTTTTGTAACATAGCGAGATACTGCTGACTGTTAACCGTGTTTCGATCGAAGAAGAATGGGCCGTAAACATATGATCAGGATATCACATAAAACACATTGACTTTAGGTAAATCTCGTTCGTGTTCAATGGCTGCCCCAAATTCGAACATTGTGTTTGTTTATCTGACCACTAACATGGGAAGCTGCTTCATCACTGCACATGATGCACTGTTTGAAAGTGTTATCATTGTCAATAGCATCAAGAATCTCGCTGCAAAATGCCACACGTATGCGTTTGTCATCAGGACGCAGAGCTTCTGATGGGTGTAACTTGTACAGCTTCATAACGAACCGATGTCTCACAACACACCAAATTGTTGTTGTAGGCAGTTGCAACTCCTGACTGGCACAACGAGTTGAATTTAAAGGACTACGCTGGAAAGCAGTTTGAATTCGTGCAACATTTCCTTCAGGAACACGAGGGTGGCCAGGACTCTTTCCTTTAAATACACATCCTGTACCTAGAAACTGTCAACGGCATCTGCGAATGTTCCAATTTGGTACCTCAACCTGAAATGTCTTTCTACTGTAATCACGAAATTGCTCTTCGCAAACTCGGGAACACAAAATTATTTCTTGTACATATGATGGCTACCAAGCAAAACAGAAGAGAACTGACAACTAGTGGCTGTTAATATAAACTATACTACACTACTGGCCATTAAAATTGCTACACCACAAAGATGACGTGCTACAGATGCAAAATTTAACTGACAGGAAGAAGATGCTGTGATATGCAAATGATTAGCTTTTCACAGCATTTGCACAAGGTTGGCACCGGTGGTGACACCTACAATGTGCTGACATGAGGAAAGTTTCCAACCAATTTCTCATACACAAACAGCAGTTGACCGGCATTGCCTGGTGAAATGTTGTTGTGATGCCTCGTGTAAGGAGAAGAAACGCATACCATCACGTTTCCGACTTTGATAAAGGTCGGATTGTAGCCTATCGCGATTGCGGTTTATTGTATCGCAACATTGCTGCTCACGTTGGTTGAGATCCAGAATATGGAATCGGTGGGTTCAGGAGGGTAATATGGAACACCATGCTGGATCCCAATGGCCTCGCATCACTAGCAGCCAAGATGACAGGCATCTTATTTGCACGGCTGTAACGGATCGTGCAGCCACATCTCGATCCCTGAGTCAACAGATGGGGACGTTTGCAAGACAACCATCTGCACGAACAGTTCGACGACGTTTGCAGCAGCACGGACTATCAGCTCGGAGACCGAGGCTGCGGTTACCCTTGACGCTGCATCACAGACAGGAGTGCCTGCGATGGTGTACTCGATGACGAATCTGGGTGCACGAATGGCATAACATCATTTTTTCGGATGACTCCAGGTTCTGTTTACAGCATCACGATGGTCGGATCGTTGTTTGGCGACATCGCGGTGAACGCACATTGGAAGCGTCTATTTGTCATTGCTATAGCTCGTGTATCACCTGGCGTGTGGTATGGGATGCCATCGGTTACACGTCTCGGTCACCTCTTGTTCGCAGTGGACGTTACATTTCAGATGTGTTACGACCCGTGGCTCTACCCTTCATTCGATCCCTGCAAAATGCTAAATTTTGGCAGGATAATGCACGACATCATGTTGCAAGTCCTGTACAGGCCTTTCTGGATACAGAAAATGTTTGTCTGCTGCCCTGGCCAGCATATTCTCCAGATCTCTCACCAACTGAAAACGTGTGGTCAATGGTGGCCGAGCAACTGTCTTGTCACAATACGCCAGTCACTACTCTTGATGAACTATGGTATCGTTTTGAAGTTGCATGGGCAGCTGTACGTGTACACGCCATCCGAGCTCTGTTTGAGTCAATGCCCAGGCATATCAAGGCCGTTATTACGGCCAGAGGTGGTTGTTCTGGGTCCTGATTTCTCAGGATCTATGCACCCAAATTGCGTGAAAATGTAATCACATGTCAGTTGTAGTATAATATATTTGTCCAATGAATACCCGTTTATCATCTGCATTTCTTCTTGGTGTAGCAATTTTAATGACTAGTAGTGTATGTATTTGTTTCTCCAATAGCTGAGCCAAGGCGTACCAGTTGATAGTTTGGACAAAATATTACACGGGAGTACTGCTGGCCAGTTGATAGTGTCCAATGGGCACAATATTTCGACGATCAGATGTGTCACCATCGTCCAGTGTGCTGACGAACTGAGCTCCTGAGGGCGGGCGGCCACCTTATATCCCCTCTCCCCGTGGGCCGTTCCCTCTGAGTGAGCAGTGATGGAGGCACAGGGGTCGGCGTCTGTTGGAACATCAGTGTAGTTGGTATGTCCGCCCAGCTAAACACTGGTACACAGGGCGCGCGGCATCTCAAATGCAGAGAGTCTGCCCCAGGAGCTGGAACACCTCAGAACTGCATTCCGAAAGAACAGGTTCCTGGAAATGGTAAGTTAGACACGATCTCCGCCCCACCACTACAGTACAACCTTTTGAGACAGAAGAAGTCACGGAGGAAGAAGTAGCCACTGCATTTATCCCATACACTGGTGCACTATCGGGGAAAATTGGATGCATATTAAAGAAACACCGAGAGTAAAGCCAAATAAAATACACTCCTGGAAATGGAAAAAAGAACACATTGACACCGGTGTGCCAGACCCACCATACTTGCTCCGGACACTGCGAGAGGGCTGTACAAGCAATGATCACACGCACGGCACAGCGGACACACCAGGAACCGCGGTGTTGGCCGTCGAATGGCGCTAGCTGCGCAGCATTTGTGCACCGCCGCCGTCAGTGTCAGCCAGTTTGCCGTGGCATACGGAGCTCCATCGCAGTCTTTAACACTGGTAGCATGCCGCGACAGCGTGGACGTGAACCGTATGTGCAGTTGACGGACTTTGAGCGAGGGCGTATAGTGGGCATGCGGGAGGCCGGGTGGACATACCGCCGAATTGCTCAACACGTGGGGCGTGAGGTCTCCACAGTACATCGATGTTGTCGCCAGTGGTCGGCGGAAGGTGCACGTGCCCGTCGACCTGGGACCGGACCGCAGCGACGCACGGATGCACGCCAAGACCGTAGGATCCTACGTAGTGCCATAGGGGACCGCACCGCCACTTCCCAGCAAATTAGGGATGCTGTTGCTCCTGGGGTATCAGCGAGGACCATTCGCAACCGTCTTCATGAAGCTGGGCTACGGTCCCGCACACCGTTAGGTCGTCTTCCGCTCACGCCCCAACATCGTGCAGCCCGCCTCCAGTGGTGTCGCGACAGGCGTGAATGGAGGGACGAATGGAGATGTGTCGTCTTCAGCGATGAGAGTCGCTTCTGCCTTGGTGCCAATGATGGTCGTATGCGTGTTTGGCGCCGTGCAGGTGAGCGCCACAATCAGGACTGCATACGACCGAGGCACACAGGGCCAACACCCGGCATCATGGTGTGGGGAGCGATCTCCTACACTGGCCGTACACCACTGGTGATCGTCGAGGGGACACTGAATAGTGCACGGTACATCCAAACCGTCATCGAACCCATCGTTCTACCATTCCTAGACCGGCAAGGGAACTTGCTGTTCCAACAGGACAATGCACGTCCACATGTATCCCGTGCCACCCAACGTACTCTAGAAGGTGTAAGTCAACTACCCTGGCCAGCAAGATCTCCAGATCTGTCCCCCATTGAGCATGTTTGGGACTGGATGAAGCGTCATCTCACGCGGTCTGCACGTCCAGCACGAACGCTGGTCCAACTGAGGCGCCAGGTGGAAATGGCATGGCAAGCCGTTCCACAGGACTACATCCAGCATCTCTACGATCGTCTCCATGGGAGAATAGCAGCCTGCATTGCTGCGAAAGGTGGATATACGCTGTACTAGTGCCGACATTGTGCATGCTCTGTTGCCTGTGTCTATGTGCCTGTGGTTCTGTCAGTGTGATCATGTGATGTATCTGACCCCAGGAATGTGTCAATAAAGTTTCCCCTTCCTGGGACAATGAATTCACGGTGTTCTTATTTCAATTTCCAGGAGTGTATGAGCGTTATTGGGAAGTGTGATAGGTGATCTCACCTTGCAGAAGACTGGCATATAGCAGATTTTAAATGTTGTGGAGAAAATAGGATCTAGATCTTCACTAGAAGAGGCAAGGCTACTAATAGAAGAGGCCATACCTGTGCAGTTTGAAACAACTGTATTTCCACCAACCTCTCCCTCTGAAATCAGTCAAATAATAAACTCACTGAAAAGTAAAAACCCTCACGGAATTGATGGCATTTCCAGCAAGGTACTTAAAGCTTGTTCCCCACAGATAAGTAGGATTCTCAGCCTCGTGTATAATAGCTCTTTGGAGCAGGGTGTTTTCCCCGATAGACTGAAATATGCCATTGTAAAACCATTGCATAAAAAGGGGGATACATCGGATGTCAACAACTACCGCCCAATCTCTCTTCTGACAGCTCTATCAAAAATTTTTGAGAAAGTAATGTATTCAAGAGTAGCCTCCCATATTTGTAAAAATAAAGTACTAACAAAATGTCAGTTCGGTTTTCAGAAAGGCTTTTCAACAGAAAATGCTATATACGCTTTCACTGATCAAATATTAAATGCTCTGAAGAACCGGACATCACCCATTGGTATTTTCTGTGATCTCTCAAAGGCCTTTGATTGTGTAAATCTTGGAATTCTTTTACGTAAGCTAAATCATTATGGTTTGAGGGGGGCAGTGCACAAATGGTTTAACTCATACTTAACTGGAAGAATGCAGAAAGTTGAAATAAGTGGTTCACGTAATGTTAAAACAACAACTGATTCCTCAAACTGGGGGGCTATCAGATACGGGGTCCCACAGGGTTCGGTCTTAGGTCCTTTACTGTTCTTGATATACATTAATGACTTACGATTCCACATTGATGAAGATGCAAATTTAGTTCTTTTTGCTGATGATACAAGTATAGTAATAACATCCAAAAACCAAGAACTAAGTGATGTAATTGTAAATGATGTTTCTCACCAAATTATTAAGTGGTTCTCAGCAAACGGACTCTCTTTAAATTTTGATAAAACACAGTATATACAGTTCCGTACAGTGAATGGCACAACTCGAGTAATAAATATAGACTTTGAACAGAAGTCTGTAGCTAAGGTAGAATTTTCAAAATTTTTAAGTGTGTCCATTGATGAGAGGTTAAACTGGAAACAACATATTGGTGGTCTGCTGAAATGTCTGAGTTCAGCTACGTATGCTATTAGGGTTATTGCAAATTTTAGTGATAAGAATCTCAGTAAATTAGCTTACTATGCCTACTTTCATTCACTGCTTTCATATGGCATCATATTCTGGGGTAATTCACTGTTGAGTAGAAAAGTATTCATTGCTCAAAAACGTGTAATCGGAATAATTGCTGGAGCCCACCCACGGTCATCCTGCAGACATCTATTTAAGGATCTAGGGATCCTCACAGTAACCTCACAGTATGTATATTCACTTATGAATAATCCAACCCAGTTCAAAAGTAATAGCAGTGTGCATAGCTATAACACCAGGAGAAAGAATGATCTTCACTATGCAGGGTTAAATCTGACTTTGGCACAGAAAGGGGTAAATTATGCTGCCACAAAAGACTTTGGTCACCTACCAAACAGCATCAAAAGCCTGACAGATAGCCAACCAACATTTAAAAATAAATTAAAAGAATTTCTAGATGACAACTCGATCTACTCATTGGCTGAATTTTTAGATATAAATTAAGGGAGGGAAAAAAAAACTTAAACATTAGTGTCATGCAATATTTTGTGTAATGTAATATCTTGTACAGATATCTTTTATTAACCAACACGTTCCACATCATTACGAAGTGTCGTATTCATGATCTATGGAACAAGTATTAATCTAATCTAATCTAATCTAATTCCCTGTCAGTGTGGTAAGACTTATATCAGACAGACAGTGTGCACCATCAAAGACTATTGCCGAGAACATCAAAGGAACACAGGAATGAAGTATCCTAACAAGTCAGTGGTCGTCAGAGAGGCCAACAAAATTCACACCGGGGACGAACTCATCAAGCGAGACTGTGGTTATTATCTTAGCAAGGCACAGGAATCAACACTGAGTATAATTAAGAAGACACTCAGCAACGAAAATGATCTGGCGAGCTGGGCGGATGTAACAACTACATCGACACTGCCGCAGATACCAACTCCTGTGTCTCCACAACTGCCGAAGTGTGCCAGTGGGTGCGGAACGGCCCGCAGGTGTGAGGGGATATAAGGCGGCTGCCCGCCTTCAGGAGCTCAGTTCGGCAGCACACCGGGTGATGGGGACACGACTGATCGCTGAAATATTGTGCCCGTCGGACACTGTGGACCGACAGTACACCTGTGGACTCTTTGATCAAACAGAAGGTAATTCATTATGGCAACCACTTCATTTCCACACTCAAATAGTGTGATTCACAAAGACTGAGGCAGTACCGATGTCTCGGAAGATTCATCCTTACTGAACAGGAGGTTTTTCTTCAATTGTAGTTTGTTTTCTGGAAGCAAAAAGTTTCAATAGGATCTTGTCTTGAACTGCTTCATGAGGATTGCCCTTTACTTGCCTTGATGAGTTCTAGTCTTATCACCAAAGGAAATTAAATCTCTGTTGATCCATCATGGAAAGGGGACATCAGCTGGTTAAGTAATTGTCAATATCAATTAAATTCTTGAACATCCATGTAACTGAGGTGTTATATTTTATTTTGATGACTAACAGTTTCGGCATTCCTTTCAGAGTACGCAGACACAATAGCGCCTTCCTAAGCAATCATATACAACAGCTCACTTGACGAAAGGTCTGTTCCTACAGACTGGAAAGCAGTACAGCTCACACCAATATTCAAGAAAGGAAACAGGAGTAACCCATTGAATTACAGATCCTATCACCGACCTTAATTTGCAGTAGGAGTTTGGAACATATACTGTACTCGAACATTATGAATCACCTTGAATAAAATGAATTATTGATACATAACCAACACAGATTCAGAAAATATCGTTCTTGTGCAATTCCCATGAAAAATGAGTGCTGTCAGCAAGGGATCTCAGATTCATTCCATATTCCTGGATATCCAGAAGGCTTTTGATACCGTTCCTCACAAGCGACTATTAATCAAATTGCGTGCATATGGATTATTGTCTCAGTTGTGTGACTAGAGTCGTGATTTCCTCTCAGAGAGGTCACAGTTCGTAGTGACAGACTGTAAATCATCGATCAGAACAGAAGTAATATCTGGCATTCCGCAATATAGTGCATAAGCCCCCTGCTGTTCCTGATTTACATAAATGATCTAGGTGATAATCTTAGATTGTTTGCAGATGACGCTGTAATTTACCGTTTAGTAAAATCATCAGATGATGAATTCCAATTACAAAATGATCTAGAGAGAATTTCTGTATGGTGCAAAAAGTCACAATTGGCACTAAACAAAGAAAAGTGCGAGGTCATCCACATGGGTACCAAAAGAAATCCGGTAAATTTTGAGTATACGATAAATCGCACAAATCAAAGGCCTGTCAATTCGATTAACTACCTAGGAATTACAATTACGAGCAACTTGTATTGGAATGACCACATACATAATACTGTGGGGAAGGCAAAACAAAGACTGCGCTTTGTTGGCAGAACACTTAGAAGATGCAACAAACCCACTAAAGAGACAGCCTTCATTACACTTGTCTGTCTTCTGCTGAAATATTGCTGCATGGTGTGGGATCCTTACCAGGTAGGACTGATGGAGGACATCGAAAAAGTGCAAAGAAGGGCAGCTTGTTTCGTGTTATCGTGCAATAAGGCTGAGGGTGTCACAGAAATGATACGTGAGTTGGGGTGGCAGTCACTGAAACAAAGGCGGTGAGATCTATTTATGAAATTTCAATCACCAACTTTCTCTTCCAAATGCGAAAATATTTTGTTGACACCCACCTACTTAGGGAGAAATGATCATCATCATAAAGTAAGAGATATCAGAGCTCTAACAGAAAGATTTAGGTGTTCCTTCTTCCCACACACCATTCGAGAGTGGAATGGTAGAGTAGTATGAAAATGGTTTGATGAACCCTCTGCCAGGCACTAAAGTGTGAATTGCAGAGTAACCACGTAGATGTAGATGCAGATGTGTGCCATCTTCAGGCCCCATATGCATCTCTCAAAAGAAACAATAATGTCATACAGAGCCGTATATCCCTGGATTTCATGAATTCTAACTTCGAATGAATTCTAAATTCAAATGAAGCACTTGTAAAACGGTTTGAATTTGCAACATCCAGGGATACACGGCTCGTGAATTCAAACCATTTCACAAGTGCTTCCAATGGAGCACTTGTGAAAGATTTGAATTTGCAACGTCCAGAGATATGTGGCTCTGTATGACATTATCATTTATTTTGAAAGATGTGTATGTGACAATGGCATAGTGGAATACCGATCCAGATAGTCCTCAAAATAAAATGGCTGTTAGAGAATTTCATTGATATTGACAAAGGAAATTAATATTGGATTTGATAATGTTACAAAATCTGTAGGTGGTAATTTTATACTTAAATACACTCCTGGAAATTGAAATAAGAACACCGTGAATTCATTGTCCCAGGAAGGGGAAACTTTATTGACCCATTCCTGGGGTCAGATACATCACATGATCACACTGACAGAATCACAGGCACATAGACACAGGCAACAGAGCATGCACAATGTCGGCACTAGTACAGTGCATATCCACCTTTCGCAGCAATGCAGGCTGCTATTCTCCCATGGAGACGATCGTAGAGATGCTGGATGTAGTCCTGTGGAACGGCTTGCCATGCCATTTCCACCTGGCGCCTCAGTTGGACCAGCGTTCGTGCTGGACGTGCAGACCGCGTGAGACGACGCTTCATCCAGTCCCAAACATGCTCAATGGGGGACAGATCCGGAGATCTTGCTGGCCAGGGTAGTTGACTTACACCTTCTAGAGCACGTTGGGTGGCACGGGATACATGCGGACGTGCATTGTCCTGTTGGAACAGCAAGTTCCCTTGCCGGTCTAGGAATGGTAGAACGATGGGTTCGATGACGGTTTGGATGTACCGTGCACTATTCAGTGTCCCCTCGACGATCACCAGTGGTGTACGGCCAGTGTAGGAGATCGCTCCCCACACCATGATGCCGGGTGTTGGCCCTGTGTGCCTCGGTCGTATGCAGTCCTGATTGTGGCGCTCACCTGCACGGCGCCAAACACGCATACGACCATCATTGGCACCAAGGCAGAAGCGACTCTCATCGCTGAAGACGATACGTCTCCATTCGTCCCTCCATTCACGCCTGTCGCGACACCACTGGAGGCGGGCTGCACGATGTTGGGGCGTGAGCGGAAGACGGCCTAACGGTGTGCGGGACCGTAGCCCAGCTTCATGGAGACGGTTGCGAATGGTCCTCGCCGATACCCCAGGAGCAACAGTGTCCCTAATTTGCTGGGAAGTGGCGATGCGGTCCCCTACGGCACCGCGTAGGATCCTACGGTCTTGGGGTGCATCCGTGCGTCGCTGCGGTCCGGTCCCAGGTCGACGGGCAGGTGCACCTTCTGCCGACCACTGGCGACAACATCGATGTACTGTGGAGACCTCACGCCCTACGTGTTGAGCAATTCGGCGGTACGTCCACCCGGCCTCCCGCATGCCCACTATACGCCCTCGCTCAAAGTCCGTCAACTGCACATACGGTTCACGTCCACGCTGTCGCGGCATGCTACCAGTGTTAAAGACTGCGATGGAGCTCCGTATGCCACGGCAAACTGGCTGACACTGACGGCGGCGGTGCACAAATGCTGCGCAGCTAGCGCCATTCGACGGCCAACACCGCGGTTCCTGGTGTGTCCGCTGTGCCGTGCGTGTGATCATTGCTTGTACAGCCCTCTCGCAGTGTCCGGAGCAAGTATGGTGGGTCTGACACACCGGTGTCAATGTGTTCTTTTTTCCATTTCCAGGAGTGTAATTGTACAACTCATTACTACTGTGTATGGCTGAGGTGATCATTCTTCATCTTTGGCCACAATAGAGAATTAGTCTGTGCTTTTGATTAGAACAGCCTGTTTAAATAATAGTTATATGCCAGCAGCTGTCTGCATAGATGAAGCAGGAGACACTCTTGGAGTTGATGTCACTGCTCCTAATAATAGACCTACCCTCATATATCTGCCCCTGCAATTTATCCAACTTGTTTAAACTAGCCTCCATTCATTGTGATATGTAAAAGATCTGTAGCCAATTTTGGTTCTTACGAGTGGTCCAAATGTAGTGACTAACACTATAAGGGAAGTTACCCACATGTATGACACAGTGCTTTGATTATATTTATAACTTTCTCACAGAAATAAATCAAATTGTTTATATGGGGAGCCCGGGTTAAGAGAGAGTCAAACACCAGTCCAAGAAATTTGGTATGCGATTTTACTGAGAAAGGTTGTGAACCTAAGCTTGTGTTTACTGCTGCATAACTGATGTACTGCCGTCTGAAGATGATTGCTGTGGTTTTTTAGTTGATGTTTCTAATCCATAGTGATAGGGCGACACATTGGTGCATTTCATTCACATGTAGATTGTCTACTGCATGTTCTACCTGCAGGAATATACAGGTGATTCTTGTAAATGGTCACACAGTGCTACAAACGATCCCTGGGGGGATAACAAACAAATAAGGTCTTGTGGTTGGAACAGGGGAAGATAAAGGACATGAAGATGATGAGATCCATATTTTAGAAAGTGAAGTACTTCAGGCGTTGAGAACAGGAAAGAATGGTAAATCACCGGGACCAGGCAATATCAATCTGGAGTGTCTGAAATATGGTGGTGACAAAATTGTGAAACTGATAACACAGCTCTTCAACAAAATGATACATGGAGATTCAATACCCAACGAAATAAAGCTGGGTTACATTAATACAATATTTAAGAAAGGGGATCGCAAAATTTGTTCAAACTATCGAGGAATTTGTGTTACAAACACATTAATGAGAATTTTTGCGAAAGTAATTAAAAACAAACTGGAAAAAAATTTTAGAACCCAAGAAGAACAATGTGGATTCATGGCTGGGAGATCATGTGTAGACCATATTTTCACATTACGACAGATTTTGGAGAAACATAGGGAAAAATCAAAAAGTATAGGATTAATTTTCATAGATCTAGAAAAAGCGTATGATACTGTTCCAAGAAAATTACTTTGGAGAGCACTACATATGGCAAACATAAACCCTTCCTTGATTAAAATAATACAACAGATGTATAAAGATAACATTTGCCAAGTGAAAGTTGGTAATAAACTTCCACAGAAATTTAGAACAAGCAAAGGCCTTTTACAGGGCTGTCCCATGTCACCATCATTATTTAAAATCTATATAGATATTAGCCTTAGAGCATGGTCTCGTAAATGTAATAGTATGGGATTAGAAATAAGAGATAGAGTTTACCTACATCATTTATTATTTGCTGATGATCAAGTAGTCGTAGCACAAGATGGGGAGGATGCTAACTATATGTGCAATCAACTAGCAGTAGCATACAAAACTTGGGGTTTGAAGATTAATTACCAAAAACAGAATACTTGATAATGATCCAGATGAGCTATACATTGAAGGAAAGAAAATCAAAAAGATAAACACTTTCTGTTATTTAGGATCCATTTTAGAAATCGAGGGAAAATCAGAGTCAGAAATCAATAAAAGAATTAGTAGCGGACAGAGGGTCATTGGGATGCTTAACTCAGTCTTATGGAGCAGGAATGTAATGAGCAGAACTAAAAAATTAATATACAAATCCATATTAGAGAGTGTGGTTCTGTATGGAACGGAGACCTGGACAATTAACATGAAACACATTAAAAAATTACAAGCTCTAGAGATGGACTTTTGGAGAAGATCGGCAAGAATCTCCAGGAAAGAAAAGATAAGGAACACCGAAGTAATAAGGAGAATGGAAATAAAAGAAAGAATATATGACGTAATGGATAGGAAGAAATTACAGTGGTACGGGCATGTACGACGAATGGAGGAAGCCAGAATACCAAAATTGATACTGGAGTGGGAACCGGAGGGGAGAAGAAGAAGAGGACGACCTGTGACCACCTGGCTCCAAAATGTACAGCACACAATGAGGAGAATGGGCGCAGAGGAAGAGGACACGCAAGATCGAAACACCTGGAGAAATATTTTGAGAGTATAGTTTAAGAACGTTTATTGTTTGTATTGTCATTTCCAGGTAAATTATTATGTTGGAGATAAGCCTCTGTAATGAGGAAAAGCTCAAAAATAATAATAATAATAATGGTTGGAAATGCATCCCAAGTAAGGTACATCCAACTCAAGGTGGGAATAAAAGATCTTTGACAGTGCCGGTTTCAATTATTTGAAGGACACAGGAGGACACACCAAGCAAGTAGGATTTTTCTGTCCATATCAGGGTTTTAGCTCCACGATCACTGGTTCAGCCTCAATGTGTGGGCAGCAATTATTAGCTGCCACCTCATGGGACCAGTCATCCTTTCACAGTTCAGGCATATCTGCACTTCCGTGTAACGTAGCACCACTCGTTTGTGGCCACATGTCCAGATGTTCTTTTCTGCTTCTTATCTCTTGTGGATAATTTCCTCATTTAGCAAAGGGAAGAATATCAGTTTCCAGATGTGGTGGTCCGTAGGTCGTGGTATAGTGGCTAGTGTTGCTGCCTCTGGATCACGGGGTCCCCGGTTCAATTCCCAGCCAGGATGGGATTTTTCTCTGCCCGGGTACTGGGTGTTTTGGGTGTTTGTGTTGTCCTCATCATTTCATCATCATTCGTGAAAGTTACTAGACTGGACTGTGTAAAGATTGGGAGTTTGTACGGGCACTGATGACCACACAGTTGAGTGCCCAACAAACCAAACATCATCCTCATAATCATCAAGATATGGTGTGTACGTTGTGTACAGGATGTTTCACCATTCGTGGTACACACTTCTAGAGGTTGCAGGGGGGACATAATAGAACAGGTTTTACATAGCATGTCTGGAAACGTTATCCAGTGACACCACAGACTGTCAAAGTTATAGGCACCAGTGCATGTAAATTTATGTATATACAGGGTAATTCTGTGATGATGTCACAAACTTTTTAAGATGATGGAGAAGGATAGATGTCTCAGTCTGAGGTAAGGATCTCTGTAGCGGAAACAAATGAGTTGAAAGCTATAAGCGAAAACCATTCTGATACTTCTGACAGTGGAATATGTGTACCGGTACTGTTGTTGCTAAGATTGTAGGGTAGACAACTTTCAGAGGTGGTAGTCTGAACCAAAACAAGATAAAATGCAAATGAGGGCTGCAAAATACATACCTGAGGAATTATGCGCACTTGCCCAATTGCACTATGAGCTCTATTTATAACTCTATGCAATCAAAGTAGTCCACAGATCTTTCAGAACTGAGTGTTGGGCAAGCTGTATTGCCACCAGGATGGAAATATACTGATCAAGTCTTACCACCAACAATATTCACTGTAACAGGATATCAAATTAAACATAAAACATGAATGCTCTTATTGATCTAATTGCAATGTATGACATGGTTTGGAGGCATGGGCCACTTTATACGCTGATAATCCAAAACATTATGACCACTACCCACCAGGATGCTGGATCCTACCTGGTGGCATTGTGGGCCTGTGATGCGGTAACAAAAGTATGTAAGTGGAGCAGACAAGGATGAGGGGTCACCCTAGTGAAGATATGGGCAGCAAATGGGGAAATGCATTGAGATAAGTGACTCTGATGAGGGGCAGATTATTATCATGCAGAGCCTGTGAACAAATATCTTGAAAATGGTGAAGCTAGTCAAATGTTCACGTACTACTGTAATGAGCATCTATGGAAAGCGGTAGAAGGACACTGAAACTATCACTAAGTGCTTAATGGTTGGACACCCATGACTCGTTACAGAATGTAACAACAAAAACAATCAATTATTAATAAAATCATTTAATTGGACGGATAAAAAAGGCGGCAGAACACACGCATAAAAGATTGTTGTAATTGGCAAGCTTTTGGAGCCAGTGGCTCCTTCCTCAGGCAGAAGGGTTAAAGGGGAAGAAAGAAGGGTGAAGGGAAAGGACTGGAGAGGTCTAGGAAAAGGGGTAGATTTCAGGAAAGTCACCCCGTACCGCAGGTCAGGGGGACTTATCATACAGGATGAGAAAGAGAGACTGATTGTTGGGAACTGCATTGGACGAGATTTGAAAACCTGAGAGCTTGAAGGTGGAAGACAGGGTAATATGAAAGACAGAGATTACTACTAAAACATCGTGCACGAGTTAGTAAGGGCAAAAACCTAAGTGCATTGTACATACAGTGGTGGGAGGAGGCGGTGAAAAATAGACAGGAAAGACAATTAAAGAGGCAGAAAACTAAAATGGAGTGAAGCAAAGAGTAGTTACAGTGAAGAAATGCTGAGACAGAAGAAATTTTTTTTTTTTTTTTAATTTATTTTTGTTCTCTGAATCAATACTGAACATCACATGCACATGGTGATGCACAAACATACATTTGATGTTGGAGTTTTTGATAATTTGCTGGCATGAAGTAATATGCCGAAAGTTTACACAAACATGAGTTTACATACATATTTTCTGAGAAGTTATGGACACACAAATTTATGAACACACAAATTACATACTCAGTTACACATTTCTATTTTATTGCTGTATTCCTCTCACACATATAACAACAGTACCTAGTTGGATATTCTTTCTGCACTTAATTTGCTTAATAGCAGATGGTATAGATGCAAGATTTTTGCATATACTTGCATTAATGTTTCACTCTTTACAAAATTCTTTGCTGCAATTTGTTTCATGTTTCATTCCAGGCATGTGGAGCAGAAATTCACTTGCACTGTAGAAACAATAATCAAGTAGGAATGATTTTAATTTTTTATTAAATACAGTCAGGGACTTACTGTTTTTTATTTCTGAAAGCAGCCAGTTGTATATTTTAATGCCTTTATGGAAGGGAGTGTTTTTAAAGGCAGAGGTGTGCATTTCTTTAACACAGAGTTTCATTTCCTGCCTATTACCATAGTCATAGACATTTACATTTTTATTAAATTTTGCAATATTACTTTTTACAAATTTGGTTGGTTGGTTGTTGGGGAAGGAGACCAGACAGCGAGGTCATCGGTCTCATCGGATTAGGAAAGGACGGGGAAGGAAGTCGGCCGTGCCCTTTGAAAGGAACCATCCCGGCATTTGCCTGGAGCGATTGAGGGAAATCACGGAAAACCTAAATCAGGATGGCCGGACGCGGGTTTGAACCATCGTCCTTCCGAACGCGAGTCCAGTGTCTAACCACTGCGCCACTTCACTCGGTTTTACAAATTTGCATAGTTCTAGTATATACAGGCTGCCAAGGGATAGGATGAGCAACTTTCGGAAGAGAGGTCTGCAGCTGTCAGTCGACTCGTAATTTCTCTGAATTAAATGGAGAATTTAGTTGTATAAGGCTGATTGAACAGAATATCATAATTGTCAATTTGTATAGACCTACAAATGGTGATGTTAATTTATTTTTCGAGAAATTTCAACAAATGATGAGAAAAATTTTAAAATTCAAAACTAATGTCGCAGTATGTGGCGATTTCAAAATTGTCTGGCTCAGATGAGCCTGTAAAGGAACAACCTCCTCTAGCACTACTTTTCCTCAACAGTAGTTGTCAGTACCAGTATTATTTTTCAAATTTTGGACAGATCAATGTTATCTCAGTTGCTTTTCTCAAAACTTTCAGATAATTTGATAAGCAGTATGTTATATTTCAAGCTAAAATTTATGAAACATAATTTATGTTAATTCCTTCTGTTTCAGCATTTCTTCATTGTAATTACTCTTTGCTTCAGTCTGTTTTAGTTTTCTACATCTTTCGTTGTCTTTCCCATCTATTTTTCACCGCCCCCTCCCACCTCTGTTACGTACACTGCACTTAGCTCTTCACCCTTATTAACTTGTGCAAAATGTTTTATTAGGAAACTCTGTCTTGCATATTACCCTGTCTTACACCTTTAAGCTCTCAAGTTTTCAAATCTCTTCCGATCTCTTCCGATGCAGTCCCTAACGATCAGTCTTTCCTTCTCATCCTGTACGGTAAGTCTCCCCTGACCCGCGGTTCGGGGTGACTTTCCCAAAATCTAACCTAAACCTCTCCACTCCTTTTCCTTCAGCCTTCTTCCTTCAAATTCAACCCTTCTGCCTGAAGGAGGAGCCACTGGCTCCGAAAGCTTGCCAATTACAACAGTCTTTTATGTGTCCTTACAGAATGTGGAGTTTTGACAATTGTCTGCTTTGTAAAGTAGGATGGATGGTGATCTGTGGCTTCTCTGACAAAACAGCACGATTCTGGTGCACACACAGGTATTTTGGAGCGCACCATGCATCATACATTGTTGAACATGGAATCCCACAGCAGACCACCCCTACGTGTTCACATGTTGAACCAATGTCATCATTAGTTATGACTGCAGGTGGCATGGGATCATTGGTATTCAACTGTCAATCTATGGAAACATATCAGCTCTTCAGATGAATCACATTTTTGTTACACTAGGTTGGCAGTCATCTCCACAAACACCGTCATTGAGGTAAACGGTGGATCAAAACATGCAGTGCACCATGGATGCAAGTAGATGGGAGCAAATATTATGCTGTGGGAGACATTCTCCTGCACTTGCATGGGACCTGTGGTAGTAATCAAAGACATACTGACAGCTGCAAACTACGTGCACCCCTTCACACTTGATGTCTTCTCCGACCACAATGTCATCTTCCAGCACAATAATAGTCAGTGTCTCAGAGCCAGAACTGTGCTACAGCAGTTTGAGGAGCATTATAGTGATCTCACATTGATGTCATAGTGACCAAATTTGCCTGATGTATGGTAAATCCTATGGATTCCACCTATGGTTTTCAAGGCAAATCTCTTAGCTGGATGTCATCATACTTGGCAAACAGAAAACAAAGAGTACTTATTAACATAACCGGCAAGAAATTTCTCTCTGGCTGGAAGAAAACACTCAATTAGGTTCAATATTAGGGCCACTGTTTTTTCTGTATTATATTAATGATATGGCGATGTCAGGTCCAGTCTGATAATATCCTCTATGCAGATGACTCAACAGCTGTAGTCTGTTGTAAAAATGAGGTAGACCTAATTCGTCATATTGAACAAACACTTGGGGAAGTGGAGGCATGGGTCAAAAACAATAACTTGACATTAAATTTTACAAAAAAAGAAATTGTTCATTTTACCATAAAAGGATCTGCACAGTCTATACGTGAAATAAGGTATATGGACAAAAAATTAGAGACTGCAGACTGTGTCAAACTCCTTGGCGTGTTAGTCAATAAAAACCTGTTACGGAGTCACCATGTAGACAACATACTGGGTCGACTGAATACCCTTGTATATATTATGAATATCTTGTATAGTATTACTGATTTAGCTGTAAGAAAAACCGTATATAATGCATATTTAGTTTCAGTCATTAGGTATAGTATAATTTTCTGGGGGTCTGAAAAAACAAATTTACTTAGAACTTTTAGACTACAAAAAAGAATCATCCGAGCAATAGTGAGAGCAAAACCAAAGCAACATTGCAAACCTTTATTTGTAAAACTAAATCTAATGAGCATTCCAAGCATATACATATATGAAACTCTCACTTTCACGAAAAGAAACCCACAACTTTTTGAGGGCAACTTCTTTTTGCATCAATATGATACTAGATATAGAACGAGCTACATGTTACCTACCCACCGTTTAAAATCATATGAAAAAACCCCATACTATATGGGCATGAAATTTGTAAATAAAATATGGAAATATATGGATGACCCAAATGTAAAAGGTACCAAAAGAGACCTGGAAAAATATCTGAAAGATAAATGTTACTATGGTGTGGAAGTTTTCATGAATAGCAACAATGCATTATAATTGTAAATAAAATACCTCTTTGAAGATGTTACGCCATATATATTATTAGTTTATTGTCTGTTTTTAGTAATATTATATATAATGTAAAACTGACAAGTCACCTATGTCACAATCTTTGACTGTATAAGACATGTTATGTGATAATAAAAATTGAATTGAATTGAATATGTTGCTGTCAGTTGTCATCACCGTGTACGAAAATCAGTGACCTGTTATTCATGCACATTACATGATCTGAGTGTACACATCAAATCTCACATGTGTCCCCAAACCTAACAACAAACAGTTGGATCCCTGATATGCAGAATCAGCAATGTATTTCATTTCAAAGACTGACAAATATGCTATTGAGCAGGTGGTTGTAATGTTTTGCCTCATCAGTGTAAATTATTGCCAGTTATTCCACGCAGAAAGACATCAAACCTAATTGACAACATGTTTTGTAATTACATGAAAAGACACTAGCTGTCTAGTGTGCCCACACATGGGAGCAAAATGCTCTGCAACCCCCACCCCCTAGTTCTCATGAAAAGGGAAAAGAGTGTGTAATCCGGTGTTTTACTTTCAGGAAAATGATTTAAAAGTCAGAATTATGTAGGTTTATAAGAAGACCTTACAAGTAGCCATTCATCTTCCCAAATGTTACAAATATTCCATACCCTCAGGCGTAGGACCACCATCCAAACTGCTGTATGCATCCTTTTACTAGGTGTACAAAAGTATTTGATAATGGCTTACTGCAGGGATCTGTCCTTTCTCCTCTCTTAATTAATTTATAGGTATCTAGTATTGCTACAAAATGGTCCACAAAGTTTGGCTGTGTGAATGATTGGGCAAAACCTTTGAAACAACTGAAGAAATCCTAACTTCTGATTAGACATCTTAAGACAATACCTCAATAAATGGAGGTTACAACTTAACTCAAAACAGAATTTGCATGTTTTCATATTTCCAATAAAGAGCCCTTGATGTCTTGATTCTTCATAATATACCAGGTGATCAAAGAGTCAGTATAAATTTGAAAACTGAATAAATCACGGAATAATGTAGATACAGAGGTGCAAATTGACACACATGCTTTGAATGACATGGGGTTTTATTAGAACCAAAGAAATACAAAAGCTCAAAAAATGTCCGACAGATGGAGCTTCATCTGATCAGAATAGCAATAATTAGTGCAACAAAGTAAGACAAAGCAAAGATGATGTTCTTTACAGTAAATGTTCAATAGGTCCACCATCATTCCTCAACAATAGCTGTAGTCGAGGTATAATGTTGTGAACAGAACTGTAAAGCATGTCCGGAGTTACGGCGAGGCATTGGCGTCGGATGTTGTCTTTCAGCATCCCTAGAGATGTCGGTCGATCACGATACACTTGTGACTTCAGGTAATACCCAAGCCAATAATCGCACGGACTGAGGTCTGGGGACCTGGGAGGCCAAGCATGATGAAAGTGGCGGCTGAGCAAATGATCGTCACCAAAAGACGCGCACAAGAGATCTTTCACACATCTAGCAATAGGGGGTGGAGTGCCATTATGCATAAACATCGTACGTTCCAGCAGATGTTTATCAGTCAGGCTGGGGATGATGCGATTCTGTAACATGTCGGCATACCTCTCACTCGACACGGTAGCAGTTACAAAACTAGAATCACGCATTTCCTCGAAGAAAAAAGGCCCGATAACTGTAGATGTGGTAAATCCAACCCATATCGTGACTTTCTCGTCATGCAATGGAGTTTCCACAACAGTTCTAGGATATTCGGTAGCCCAAATTCCGCAGTTGTGGGTGTTGACAGACTCTTGGAGTGTGAAATGAGCTTCGTCGGTCCACAACACATTACTCAACCAATGGTCATCTTCCGCCATCTTTTGAAACGCCCACACCGTAAATACCCTCCGCTTCACTAAATTGCCAGGTAACAGTTCATGATGCCGATGGATGTTGTACGGATAGCATCGGAGGGTACGCCTAAGTGCCAACTAAACAGTAGTGTATGGAAGGCCGGTGCGACTGCACGAGCGCTGACTTCCCCGTGCATAGACGAACCTGCTACAGTCTCCATTTCTTCCTGAACTGTCTCAGCAGCATTACGCCTTGTACTCAGTCGGCCACTACGGGGTCTATTGTCTAAACAAACCGTGGCTTCGCACTTCGAAATCATTCTCGCCACAGCTGCACAACGGACCTTTACCCATTCGTATTCCCTTCCTAAGGCAATAGGATCGTAACACTGAACTAGCTCATTCGCCATTCTGATAATACGGCTTCACTAAAAGTGCCTTTTCAGGTAATGTCAACATGCTGCGACTGCTGGCGCATCTGATTCTCTCTCTCATTACAGCTCCTTTTATACACGATTGTCATGCGCAGTCACTGTCGTTTTGCTGTCCAGCATCATACTTTCGGACATTTTGGGAACTTTTTTTTTGTTCTAGTAAAATCTCACGTCATTCCAAGCATGTGTGTCAATTTTTACCTCTTGTAACCTCCCCACAAAAAAAAATGTTAAATGGAAATGAAAATGAGCCAAGCGTAAACTCCCCACAAAATAATAATTAAATGGATTTTTTTAATATTGTGACCTCTGAACAAAATTGGCTCCCATTTATAGTCTGTGTGCAAAAATGCATTCACATTTAATATTCCCACAAAATTCTTTTCTCATTTAATGTCAAGTTCGAAACAGAAAAATTCCTAAACACCAAAATAATAAAAAAGTTTTGTAACCTGATAAATTTTATAAGGACAACAGCACTGCCCTTCGGCCCTGTATTCAGAATAGAAAAAGCAAAAATTCTTATCTCAATAAAAACTGCAATTATATCTGCTCTTAATTAGATATTTTTCGACACAGCTTTGTGCAATGCTGGCGTATACATTTTTTTTTATTCTTGGAAGGAATGATCATGCATTGGAAATATTCTTTAAATTGAAATGAATGCTTTTCTTTAAAGGAGTTACTTCGTATTATAAAAATTATTATTGGCCCATCTTTTTGGAACAAATTAAATTACAATTAACATACATTATTAAATATGCGCAAGGCTGCTTCTTTACCTTCTACAACAATACTCATCCTCCAGAGTCCTGACCAGAGTCGCGAGCAGAGCACACAGCCGACGCATGCCGACTCCCGCCGACTATGCAGACTACTACAGTCAACTCGCGCAGACAAGCGCAGACTAGCGACAAGCAACAACTAACGATAAACTACTCTCTGGTCAGAGATTCTGTCATGCTTCGCCCATCGCCGGCGAAGCATACGTCTTACATTCTCTATCTACATTATTCCGTAGTTTATTAAGTTTTCAAATTTATACTGACTTTTTGATCACCCGGTACATCCAAAATACCTTAGGATTGCCTTACACAGAACACTTTCTTTTAAGGAGCATTTGATGCAAACATCTGCTAATTTCAAAAGCAGAAATAATATTCTTCATGAACTCTGTGGCTGGGGATCATCAGCAGACACACTTCAAGTTTTGGCACTTTGATTGTTGTACTCAACAGCAGAGTACTGTGTATCTGTCTGGCTTAATAGTCCATATATATGAAAAAGGTAGAAGAATAACAAAGTCCCAGGTACTATTGGTGGGTCAATACGATCTACTCCAATATAGTGGTTACTTGTACTGGTCATGTGCCACCTTTCAATATCAGATGGAAGAGTGGGCTACCATGTCAAAATCAGAAGGCTGTTGATAATTGTGATCTTCCTGTATTGAATGATGTATTCTCTACAGAGTGAAAAAGATTGACATCAAGATCTCCTACTCTCAAACAGTCAGGATTCTAGATGAAAAAGGATTCATTGTCGCTGTTTTGTGGAAATGCTTCTGGCAACAAAACTGTCCTCCACAATTCCTGAAATTGCCCTGCGGCCAGAAGTATCCCCCTGGATTTGACCAGTCTTGTGCAATTTGGAGTACTCCGATTTGTATCCAAACGGGCGATGGAAGATGTGCACTCTCCACAAGTAGGGCAAATCTTCACCACCTGAACCGTGAATTTTTCTTCCAAAATTTTTTCTTAAAAAATTTACTTTATTTACTGGCAATTCATCAAGAACATTGACACATTTAATCACACTAGTTGCCAGGAAGTAACTGATGGAAAATTACCTTTAACAAATATGAATTTATTCCTGAAAGCTTTTTCAAAACAGATTTAAAATTATAAGCAGAAAAGCACATTTGAAATATCAAGTCACAATTTAACAAATGTGAATTTTATTCCTAAAAGCCTTTTCAAAACAGATTTAAAATTATAAGCAGAAAAGCACCCTCGAAATATCAAGTTACAGTTTTATATAGAGGCAAGAACAATATTACAGTAGGAGCCTTCGGGCTGAGAAGCTTGCCTGCTCCCTTTCAACACGGCCGTAGTCATGACCGCTCACAACAACCTGTACACTGGTGCAAATCTGCAGCACACCAGATTACTTTAAACAAAAGAATTTTGAACAACTCATACAAACATGTAAACTATGCACACCGTAAGAGGAATGGAAATGGTACAACCCTCAAATTATTTCCCACTGAGTGTAACTTGTTTTTAAAGAACTCTTATGGTGAAAGACTGGCCACTTTATCAACTAAAATGAGTATTTAAATAAAACCCATGAAATTCAGACCTACATAAAATGTACAACAGGCTCTACATTACACATATACCACCTCACAAGATGATACGCAAGGTAAAAACATATTTCAAGAATTCAGCCTTTAAGCAAATATATTCGTTAACACCGAATCTGACAAACATGACAGAGGCAGCTCCGAACGACAGACATATTAGCACTCCGACCGACAATCCGACCAATTTCCAACTGTCAGATCAAACTGCACAAACAACAGAGAATTTGGCCGATGTCGAGTAAACTGAGATACCTACACTTTCTAACTCAGCCTGACCAAGTTCAAGACATCAAACACCACTCAAGACAAGTTTAAAGAATACTGAAAACACAAGTCACAACTGTCAAATCACTACGCAAGAAGGCTGCGGGTTCTAGACAACAACACACACCACTTGTTATCACGCGTGTGGACTGCTGAGGAAACAACAATCCACAAATAAGAAACAAATCGTAACAGTTGAGATTTTAAGAGAAGTCACTAATTACTCAGCTCGAGGATCTTGCTTCAGAGGAAAGCGAAGAGTCGCTCTTGCAGCTAGCGCCTCCACATGCAACAGCGCATGCCTGCTGCCAAAAGCCCCGGCCTGGCTTCGCGCTGTGGAGACTACTTCGCTGGTCAGTTCCGACAAACCGACAAGGTCCAACCACATTCTGACTCAGAAAATGGTGTTCATCCTGATGAGCCGAGACGTTGTCAACTAAGAGGAAACGACCAACGGCAGCCCGCTTTCGCCGACAGTGGTGCTGGCGAATACTAATGCCATATGGACCCGACGCTTGCTGGCTGCCAACTCTTCTCGACTGATACTACAGCCAACCGATCGACCAACGGCCTTCCATCTGCGTTGACCACAGTCTCGGCGCGTACTTGCACCGTGCGGACCTGCCTGCTGCTGACTGCTAACTCGTCCAGCCACGGAGTAACGACGAACCCGACTCAGTCCACAACCCAACAGCGACTGAGACTTAGAGCCGACCGACTAACATGCGAGTGTCTGCCTTCTGCCTGACTGTGTCACCTCACTGCACCGACTCCCAGACTGACCGACTGACCAGACTGCCCGAGACTGACAGACTCAGACTGACTGACCAACCGCTGAGCTCATAGCGCCCCTTAAATGCACGTGAACAGGCATCTTTTCCCCTTTCCCACCAGAGGGAGACACCAAAGCTGCGACTGCCACAGCGGCACCACCGCCAGAAACGGAGGGCGACTGCTTCACACTACGCGCTGCAGCGCGCTTTTCAAAACAACAATTTTTACTACGGCTCACCACCATTTTGTGACTTTGGTGCTGAATGACAGACAGTTACTCATATTGAATCAACATGTCATCCCTGTGCCTAAAAGAGAATTTTCAAAGATTTTTTGACAGGGCCAAATGGAATGATGAACTACACTCCTGGAAATGGAAAAAAGAACACATTGACACCGGTGTGTCAGACCCACCATACTTGCTCCAGACACTGCGAGAGGGCTGTACAAGCAATGATCACACGCACGGCACAGCGGACACACCAGGAACCGCGGTGTTGGTCGTCGAATGGTGCTAGCTGCGCAGCATTTGTGGACCGCCGCCGTCAGTGTCAGCCAGTTTGCCGTGGCATACGGAGCTCCATCGCAGTCTTTAACACTGGTAGCATGCCGCGACAGCGTGGACGTGAACCGTATGTGCAGTTGACGGACTTTGAGCGAGGGCGTATAGTGGGCATGCGGGAGGCCGGGTGGACGTACCGCCCAATTGCTCAACACGTGGGGCGTGAGGTCTCCACAGTACATCGATGTTGTCGCCAGTGGTCGGCGGAAGGTGCACGTGCCCGTCGACCTGGGACCGGACCGCAGCGACGCACGGATGCACGCAAAGACCGTAGGATCCTACGCAGTGCCGTAGGGGACCGCACCGCCACTTCCCAGCAAATTAGGGACACTGTTGCTCCTGGGGTATCAGCGAGGACCATTCGCAACCGTCTCCATGAAGCTGGGCTACGGTCCCGCACACCGTTAGGCCGTCTTCCGCTCACGCCCCAAGATCGTGCAGCCCGCCTCCAGTGGTGTCGCGACAGGCGTGAATGGAGGGACGAATGGAGACGTGTCGTCTTCAGCGATGAGAGTCGCTTCTGCCTTGGTGCCAATGATGGTCGTATGCGTGCTTGGCGCCGTGCAGGTGAGCGCCACAATCAGGACTGCATACGACCGAGGCACACAGGGCCAACACCCGGCATCGTGGTGTGGGGAGCGATCTCCTACACTGGCCGCACACCACTGGTGATCGTCGAGGGGACACCTAATAGTGCACGGTACATCCAAACCGTCATCGAACCCATCGTTCTACCATTCCTAGACCGGCAAGGGAACTTGCTGTTCCAACAGGACAATGCACGTCCGCATGTATCCCGTGCCACCCAACGTGCTCTAGAAGGTGTAAGTCAACTACCCTGACCAGCAAGATCTCCGGATCTGTCCCCCATTGAGCATGTTTGGGACTGGATGAAGCGTCGTCTCACGCGGTCTGCACGTCCAGCACGAACGCTGGTCCAACTGAGGCGCCAGGTGGAAATGGCATGGCAAGCCGTTCCACAGGACTACATCCAGCATCTCTACGATCGTCTCCATGGGAGAATAGCAGCCTGCATTGCTGCGAAAGGTGGATATACACTGTACTAGTGCCGACATTGTGCATGCTCTGTTGCCTGTGTCTATGTGCCTGTGGTTCTGTCAGTGTGATCATGTGATGTATCTGACCCCAGGAATGTGTCAATAAAGTTTCCCCTTCCTGGGACAATGAATTCACGGTGTTCTTATTTCAATTTCCAGGAGTGTATATAAAAGACCTTGATCTTCACCTAAGACTATTGTCATTTGTATTATACACTGAGCTGTAAAAGTCATGGGACACCTCATAATATTGTGTCGGGCTTCCTTTGACTGGCGTAGTGCAGCAACTTGATGTGGCACGGACTCAACAAGTCACCTGCAGAAATACGCAGCCATGCTGCTTCTGTAACCGTTCAAAATTACGAAAGTGTTGCCAGTGGAGGATGTTGTACATGAACTGATGTCTCAATTATTTCCCATAAATGTTCAGTGGAATTCATGTCGAGTGGTGTGGATGGCCAAATCATTTACTCAAGTTGTCTAGAAAGTACCTCAAACCAGTCACAAGCAATTGTGGCCCGGTGACATGACATCATTATTTGTGAACACAAAGTCCACGAATGGCCGTAAATGGCCTCCGAGTAGCCGAACGTAACCATTTCCGATTAACGATCAGTTCAGTTGGACCAGAGGGCCGATCTACTGCACGTAAACACAGCCCACACTATTATGGAACCACTACCAGCTTGCACAGTGCCTTGTTGACAACTTGAGTGCACGGTTTCATTGTGTCTCTGTCAGACTGGAATCCCACCATCAGCTCTTACAAGCTGAAATTGGGCCTCATCTGAGCAGGGCACAGGTTTTAGTCTTATGTCCCACATTGATTTCTGTGGTTATTTCAAGCAGTATTGCTTGTCTGTTAACACCGACAACTGTACGCAAGTTTCACTGCACTTGCCCCGGCTGCATTGTTCGTAGTCAGTGGTAATCCCTGAAATTTGGTATTCGCAACACACTCCTGCATTGCGGCCCTTGAGAAAATTGAGTACCCTAATGATTTCTAAAATCGAATGTCCCATGCGTCCAGTTCCAACTACTACTCTGCATTCAAAGACTGTTAACCCGTGTTGTGTGACCATAGTCACGATGGTAACATTTCCACATCTGAGTGGAAATGACAGTTCCACCAATGCTTTGCCCTTTTATGCCTTACGAATGCAATAATACTGCCATTTGTATATGTGCATATTGTTATCCCATGATTTTGTCAGTCTTATTGCTGCAGAACGGTGTTGAAGTATTGATACAAAGTAGTTTAGTAATCTTTGTATACGTTCAGCTACTCTTGTGATTCAAAAACTCTTACTGTATGCTATACCAGTACAATAAATAATAACAATAATATGAAACAGCTTAACTGAAATAATCAGTTGATAGGACAGATACCCCTGTATTCACATAACCAGAAGTCTTGCTCCTCCTGCCACTGAACTTCACTAATTCCCACTATATCTAACTCATCCATTTCCCTTTTTAAATTTTCTAACCTACCTGCCCGATTACGGGATCTGATATTCCACACTCCAACCCGTAGGATCCCAGTTTTCTTTCTCCTGATAACGACGTCCTCCTGAGTAGTCCCCACCCGGAGATCCGAATGGGGGACTATTTTACCTTCAGAATATTTTACCCAAGAGGACACCATCACCATTTAACCATACAGTAAAGCTGCATGCCCTCGGGAAAAATTACGGCCGTAGTTTCCCCTTGCTTTCAACCATTCGCAGTACCAGCACAGCAAGGCCATTTTGGTTAATGTTACAAGGCCAGATCAGTCAATCATCCAGACAAAATCAAACAGGGGTAATGCAGGAGTAGGTTTAATAATGAATAAGAAAATAGGAATGCAGGTAATCTACTACAAATAGAATAGTGAAAGCATTATTGTGGCCAAGATAGATACGAAGCCCACGCCTACCACAGTGGTACAAGTTTATATGCCAACTAGCTCCGTAGAAATTATTCAGATGGTGAAGGGAGACGAAAATTTAATAGTCATGGGTGACTGGAATTCGACAGTAGGAAATGGAAGAGAAGGAAATGAAGTAGGTGGATATGGAATGGGGGTAAGGAATGAAAGAGGAAGCCGTCTGGTAGAACTTTGCACAGAGCATAACTCAATCATAGCTAACACTTGGTTCAAGATTCATGAAAAAAGGTCGTATACATGGAAGAAGCCTGGAGATACTGACAGGTTTCAGATAGATTATATAATGGTAAGACAGAGATTTAGGAACCAGGTATTAAATCATAAGACATTTCTAGGGGCAGATGTGGTCTCTGACCACAATCTACTGGTTATGAACTGTAGATTAAAACTGAAGAAGCTGCAAAAAGGGGGAAATTTAAGGAGATGGGACCTGGATAAACCGACATAACCAGAGGTTGAAGAGAGTTTCAGGGAGAGCATTAGGGAAAGATTGACAAGAATGGGGGAAAGAAATACAGTTGAAGAAGAATGGGTAGCTTTGAGGGATGAAATAGTGAAGGTAGCAGGGGATCAAGTAGGTAAAAAGATGAGCGCTAGTCGAAATCCTTGAGTTACAGAAGAGATATTGACTTTAATTGATGAAAGGAGAAAATACAAAAATGCCGTAAATGATGCAGGCAGAAAGGTATACAAACATTTCAAAAATAAGATTGACAGGAAGTGCCAAATGGCTACGCAGGGATGGCTAGAGGACAAATGTAAGAATGTAGAGGTGCATATCACTAGGGATAAGATAGATACTGCCTATAAGAAAATTAAAGAAACATTTAGAGGAAAGAGAACCACTTGCATGAATATCAAGAGCTCATGTGGAAACCCAGTCCTAGGCAAAGAAGGGAAAGCAGAAAGGTGGAAGGAGTATATAGAGGGTCTATACTAGGGCGATGTACTTGAGGACAATATTATGGAAATGGAAGAGGATGTAGATGAAGATGAAATGGGAGATACGATACTGCCTGAAGAGTTTGACAGAGCACTGAAAGACCTAAGTCAAAACAAGGGCCCAGGAGTAGACAACATTCCATTAGAACTGCTAATAGCCTTGGGAGAGCCAGTCCTAACAAAACTCTACTATCTGGTGAGCAAGATGTATGAGACAGGCGAAATACCCTCAAACTTCAAGAAGAATATAATAATTCCAATCCCAAAGAAAGCAGGTATTGACAGATCTGAAAATTGCCGAACTATCAGTTTAATAAGACATGGCTGCAAAATCTAACACAAATTCTTTACAGACGAATGGAAAAACTGGTAGAAGCCGACCTCGGGGAAGATCAGTTTGGATTCCGTAAAAATGTTGGAACATGTGATGCAATACTGACCCTGCAACTTATCTTAGAAAATAGATTAAGGAAAGGCAAACCTACATTTCTAGCATCTGTAGACTTAGAGAAAACTTTTGACAATGTTGACTGGAATACTCTCTTTCAAGTTCTGAAGCTGGCAAGGGTAAAATACAGGGACCGAAAGGCTATTTACAATTTGTACAGAAACCAGATGGGAGTTATAAGAGTCGAGGGACATGAAACGGAAGCAGTGGTTGGGAAGGGAGTGAGACAGGGTTGTAGCCTATCCCAAATGCTATTCAATCTGTATATTGAGCAAGCAGTAAAGGAAACAAAAGAAAAATTCGGAGTAGGTATTAGTGTGGGGGGTAAAAATCGTAGAGGCAGACCAAGAGATGAATACACTAAGCAGATTCAGAAGGATGTAGGTACTGGGAGACGAAGAAGCTTGCACAGGATAGAGTAGCATGGAGCGCTGCATCAAACCAGTCTCTGGACTGAAGACCACAACAACAACAACAACAACTTATAATGTCTAAGAGTTGGGAAGCAAATAAGAAAACACGTTACATTGAATTATGAAACAGACCGTGGTGGACTTAGATCGAACAAGAAACAAACCGCTAGGAAGAAGTGGACAGATCCAATGTAGAGCTGATTTGATAAAGATGGTGGTCGATGACTAGAAGAGACTGAAAGAAGGGCGGGCATGCCATTCATGGTAAAGAAAGGGGCATATTTGAGCATGTAAACACTAATTGGTTTTACTGTTAAACTGTAATGATGTTAAGGGACTCACTATTTGGCACTCCTATTGATTGAACTCTAGCAAAGGGAAACAAACATTTCGGTACCAGTCTAGGAACCTTGCAGTCCATCAAACTGGGAAACAACATCCAACAGGATTCTTCCGAAGCTCAGACCCAGGTTCTGTTGATGACAGAAAGGTAGAGGTCAAGCGTTTTGGGTAGCCCTTGGGCAAGGGACCATTTTGTACTCAACAGAAGCATCATCTTTGTGTCACTATCCTGCAGTACAGGGCTAAAGTACGAATATTATTCACTTCCTCCTGCTTACGCAAATGGAGCAAATTGGTTGGTTCTTTTTGCATTTGATGTGGGTTACGGTGGGCCTTAAGGTACCGTTAGTTTATTGGTGCATCTTTCAAACCTCCTCCCCCAAAAAGGATTTTTTACCATTTTTATACTAAAACCGAGCCGCGGATTCCAAGATGGATATTCCCAGCAAATGGCCGAATTTTTTACGATATATTCCTCAGATCACGATCTCGAAAAACCTTTAAAGTTTCCTTGATATCTTCAACCGTTCCTGAGGCACAAAGTTACTTTCTATGTAGGCCTATACGTAAAATACGAAAGTAACGCACGTAAAATACGAACGTAAATTCCGGTGTGAGGCGAAATCTAAATAATAAATAAACGCAGCAAATTGCTCAAATTCGAACACTTTATATTTTCTATGTCCGCAGTTCGTGGTATCGTGGTAGCGTTCTCGCTTCCCGAGCGCGGGGCCCCGGGTTCGATCCCCGGCGGGGTGGGATTTTCACCTGCCTCGAGATGACTGAGTGTTGTTGTGTCGTCTTCATCATCAACATTCGTCCCCATTACGGTCGGAGGAAGGCAATAGCAAACCACCTCCGCTAGGATCTTGCGTAGTACGGTGGTGCAGGTCTCCCGTATCGTCCCCTATGCTATGTCAAGGCGTACGGGACTTCATCGTCATCATTCTCTATTGCCAAGTATTTATCTAGAGTGTCACTTGGCGTCTTTAAAAATCTTTTATCGAGAAAGACGGCTAGGCACTTCAGTCCGGAACCGTGCTGCTGTTGCAGTCGCAGGTTCGAATCCTGCCTCGGACATGGATATGTGTGATGTCCTTAGGTTAGTTAGGTTTAAGTAGTTCTAAGTCTAGGGGACTGATGACCTCTGATGTTAAGTGGCATAGTGCTTAGAGCCATTTGAACCAGACAGCTATGCACGGTAAATGGGTGTATACTACACATTCCTAAGAGCCCGATCTCCAGCAACTTTGGAAATTTTATTGATGTCTTTATCCGTATCTAAATAATAAATAAACGCAGAAAATTGCTCAAGTTTTAACGTTATATTACCTACGTCCGCAGCTCGTGGTCTCGTGTCCTGGGTTCGATTCCCAGTGGGGTCAGGGATTTTCACCTGACTCAAGATGACTGGGTGTTATTGTGTCGTCTTCATCATCAACATTCGTCCCCATTACGGTCGGAGGAAGGCAATAGCAAACCACCTCCGCTAGGATCTTGCGTAGTACGGTGGTGCGGGTCTCCCGTATCGTCCCCTATGCTATGTCAAGGCGTATGGGACTTCATCGTCATCATTCTCTATCGATAAGTATTTATCTAGAGGGTCACTTGGCGTTTTTAAAAATCTTTTATCGAGAAACACCCCAAATCATGGTTTTTGGGTGCCAAACCCAGACAGCTAGGCACTTCAGTCTGGAACCGTGCTGCTGCTGCGGTCGCAGGTTCGAATCCTGCCTCGGGCATGGATATGTGTGATGTCCTTAGGTTAGTTAGGTTTAAATAGTTCTAAGTCTAGGGGACTGATCACCTCAGATGTTAAGTATCATAGTGCTTAGAGCCATTTGAACCAGACGGCTATGCACGGTAAATGGGTGTATACTAATATTCCTAGGATCCCGATCTCCGGCAACTTTGGAAATTTTATTGATGTCTTTATCCGTATCACGTAAAATCCTGTGTGAGGCGCAAACGTAGTTTATAAAATGACATAGCATGAACAGATATACTGTAAAGGGTCTCCGTTGCCATCACAAGGGTGCTGCAACCACGTTGTAGTGCTTAAGCCCACGCAAATTTTTTTTTCACGTAAAATCCGATCTGAGTTTAAAATTATTTTGTGTTATTTCAATTTCAGAATGACGTGCCCGGATGTAGCATGTAAAAGACGGGAACCAGAGTAAACATGCTCCTACCGGAGCACAAAAAGACGAATACTGTCCTGTTTAAAAGACCCTGACCTAAAAGTGAGGTACCAGCTACCTCGTTCTATCTTCCTCAGCACTTTTAAAAAAAATTCCAAAAATTTTGCTATGGTAACATACTAGTGTTTTCTTATACTGGAAGAGAAGCAGACAGTGGCAATGGAAAATAGTAGACTGGTTGTGGTGTAGGAAGAGCGAAGGAAACAATGCCGTTGTAAGAGAGAGAGACAACGGCAGTGGAACAGAGTTCAGAGAACAGTGCTAGGAAAAGTGTGATGATGATGAAGTCCCGCACACCTTGACAGAGCATAGGGGAACGATGAGGGAGACCTGCACTGCCGTACTAAGCAAGGTCCTAGTGGAGGGGGTTCAGCTAATGCCTTCCTCCAACCGTAATGGGGATGAATCACGATGATGAAGACAACATAACAACACCCAGTCATCTCGAGGAAGGTGAAAATCCCTGACCCCGCCGGGAATTGAACCCGGGACCCCCCGCTCAGGAAGCGAGAATGCTACCACGAGACCACCAGCTGCGGACAGGAAAAAGAGTGAAGGAGACAGTACCAGTGGGAAAGGAAGAAACAGAAGGAGAAAGTGGAAGTGGGTGAGAGCCAATGATAGAGAGAGAGCCTATGGTAATGAGGACGAGAAAGAGAGTGACAGTGGGAAGAGACAGCAGCAGTGGGAAGGAATGAATGAGACGGTAGCAGTAAGAGAGAGAGAGCAAGAGGGAGAGGAGACAGTAGCAGTATGACAGAACGAAGAAGACTGTAGCTGTGAGGCAGGTCAGAGATACAGAGAGATAAGACAATGAGTTGCACTAAATGAGGGAGAAAAAATGGGCAAGTGGACGTGGATGAATATGAGCGACTTACGGTGATGGACTAGTAGCAGCTGTGAGCGAGTTAGCTGGGGAAGGTTATGAGAGTGGGAGGTGAGTTGCATGTTAAAAACAGTGCGAATATGTTCAAATGGCAGACTTTTTGGGAAAATTCGTAAAGGTGCCGAGGAAGGTACACTCATGCTCATAAATTAAGGATAATTGCAGAATGTGGTGCCACACAACGTGGCACTACACAAAACTGGCGCTAATAGCATAGGCACATACGGAACACACACGACACAGATCTGTAAGTCCACGGTATTGGTGATAAGTTGAGAAAACCGTCCCGAAACACATGTGCTACAAAACGCCACTGTTCCCTGCTGATGTACCCCGACATCAATACGGGATATGATCACCGTGCACAGGTACACAGGCCGCACAACGGGTTGGCATACTCTGGATCAGGTGGTCGAGCAGCTGCTGGGGTATAGCCTCCCACTCTTGCACCAGTGCCTGTCGGAGCTCCTGAAGTGTCGTAGGGGTTTGAAGACGTGCAGCGATACCTCGACCGAGAGCATCCCAGACGTGCTCGATGAGGTTTAGGTCTGGAGAACAGGCAGGCCACTCCATTCGCCTGATATCTTCTCTTTCAAGGTACTCCTCCACCATGGCAGCTCGGTGGGGCCGTGCGTTATCATCCATCAGGGGGAAGGTGGGACCCACTGCACCCCTGAAAAGGTGGACATACTGATGCAAAATGACGTCCCAATACACCTGACCTGTCAAAGACATGCAGGGGTGTACGTGCACCAATCATAATCCCACCACACACCATCAAACCACGACCTCCATACAGGTCCCTTTCAAGGAGATTAAGGGGTCGGTATTTGGTTCCTGGTTCACGCCAGATGAGAACCCAGTGAGAATCACTGTTCAGACTATACCTGAACTCGTCCGTGAACATAACGTGGGACCACTGTTCCGATGACCATGTACTGTGTTCTTGACACCAGGCTTTACGGGCTCTCCTGTGACCAGGGGTCAGTGGAATGCACCTCGCAGGTCTCCGGGCGAATAAACTGTGTGTGTTCAGTCGTGTGTAGACTGTGTGTCTGGAGACAACTGTTCCAGTGGCAGCGGTAAGGTCCCGAGCGAGGCTACCTGCAGTACTCCGTGGCCGTCTGCGGGCACTGATGGTGAGCTATCGGTCTTCTTGTGGTGTTGTAGTCGGTGGACGTCCCGTGCTGTAGCGCCTGGACACGTTTCCCGTCTGCTGGAATCGTTGCCACAATTTTGAGATCACACTTTGCTGCACACGGAGGGCCCGTGCTACGACCTGCTGTGTTTGACCAGCCTCCAGTCGCCCTAGTATTCTACCCCTCATAACGTCATCAATATGTGCTCTCTGAGCCATTTTCAACACACAGTCACCATTAGCACGTCTGAAAACGTCTGCACACTTACTCGCTGCACCGTACTCTGAAACGCACCTCACACACCTCTGCGTATGTGGACTGCTGCCAGCGCCACCGTGCGACGACCGCAGGTCAAATGCACCGCATGGTCATACCCCGAGGTGATTTAAACCCGAAAACCGCCCACCAGAGCGTTGTTTCACCATGTATCAGCATTATCCTTAATTTATGAGCATGAGTGTAGTATGATTCAAATGGCTCTGAGCACTATGCGACTTAACTTCTGAGGTCATCAGTCGCCTAGAACTTAGAACTAATTAAACCTAACTAACCGAAGCACATCACACACATCCATGCCCGAGGCAGGATTCGAACCTGCGACCGCAGCGGTAGCTCGGCTCCAGACTGTAGCGCCTAGAACCGCACGGCCACTCCGGCCGGCCAGTGTAGTATGAGGCAGCTGGTACACCCACTTTTCAGTTAATCTTTGAAACAGGAGTATTTTCACCTTTTTCTGCTCCGACAGAAGAATTTGTCCTCTGTTCAATGCCAACGATTAATAAACACCACCTCGGCTGTGTTATTACACATTTATTATGTTACGAACGGTTTCGTTCGTTGAAAACCTTCATGTAGTCGAGTTGTGCTAAAGTCGTGATATAAATGGTCTTGTTGTCCTAGGTAATGTTAAGGACCATATCCAAAAACACTGATCGTAAACTTTCTACTGCCCGCCTGACGAAAGTACGACGAGGATATACGGTGTGGTGCGTATAGTATGCGATGAATGTTGCCCGGACGAAACCCTGGTTGTAACACAATAAATGTGTAATAATACAGCTCTGTTGGTTTTCATTAATTTTTAATGTTAGTGTCAGCTATTGTGCTAAACATGACAAAGATTATTTTCAGTATCGTCTTGCTCTTAACCCCACACTCAGTCGACTAATAAGTTAACACTATAGATTTAAACTTTCCCGTGAGGGTAATGAAATAAAAACATACTTCCGAAAACGTTATGCAAAATTACATTTACAGTTCGATCTAAATTTAATCCTTGCCAGCTTAGTGGCTGAAGAAGTAGTAAGAAGGCGAGATCAACGAAATGATGCGGTTGTTAATTTTATGCAGTTAAAATCCACAATATTTTGCGACAAAATTTACACAGTATCAATTTTTAAATTTTGCAAACGCTAGAAGAAGGGTCGTTTAACATTCAAGGACGATTTACGGCCGGCCGGAGTGGCTGAGCGGTTCTAGGCGCTACAGTCTGGAACCGCGCGACCACTACGGTCGCAGGTTCGAATCCTGCCTCGGGCATGGATGTGTGTGATGTCCTTAGGTTAGTTAGGTCTAAGTAGTTCTAAGTTCTAGGAGACTGATGACCTCAGAAGTTAAGTCTCATAGTGCTGAGAGCCATTTGAACCATTTTGACGACTTACGAAAAAATCTCGCGTGGTGCGTATGAATTCATAGTAATTCCAACGTCACAGCTTCGACATTTACGAAACATTGATGGTATTTATAATTTTTAAAAAATTACGTCCTTTACATGGCGTCCTCCAGCACGAATACATTCGTGAAGTCTGCTGTTGAGATTCCTCATTGACCGCTGCAACATCTCAGCTGGGATACTGGGAACTGCATCCCGAATTCTCTGTTTTTAAACTCATCCAGGGTTCTTGGTCGAGTCGTGTAGACTTTGCTCTTGAGGTAGCCCCACAAGAAAAAATCACAAACTGATAAATCTGGCGATCTAGGTGGCCAGAGAATGTTGCTGAATCGTGAGATCACACGGTTGCCAAACAATTCTCGCACATACGCCATTGATTGCCGGGCAGCGTGTGATGTTGCTCCGTCCTGGTGAAACCAGGCTTCTGGACCGTTTGGAAAGTTGTTCAATGCAGGTGTAACAAAAGTTCATGACATGTTCATGTCGCTCTCTTTTTCCTACTCTAAAGATGCTGAACCTTCCATGCCTATATATATGTGACACAATAATCTTTGTAAGAGCATATTTAAGAAACTCCTATGTCTATCAGTTGAACAGTTCTGTGCACAATTACACAACAAGAAACGGTAATAACATTCATGTCTCATATGCCAGAATATCAGCCTCCCAGAAGAGTGTCCTTCATAGAGGCACAAAATTGTATAACCACCTTCCTAACAACATCAAGTTGGTAAAGCAAGACAGCTTGTTCAAAAAAAAAGCTGAAGTTATTTCTGATGGACCACAGTTTCTACTCTGTAAATGAATACCTCTCAGAATGAAACAGAATTTTGTAATGTTAAATTAATAAACAATTTATGGCAATTATTTATTAAAATGTACTACTTGTACATGTAACTTTGTATTAATGTAGATATTTGTAGTCCACAGCACTGTATAGGTCTTGTGTGTGTGTGTGTGTGTGTGTGTGTGTGTGTGTGTGTGTGTGTGTGTGTGTAATTTTTAACTTTATGTATCATTTATTGACCTGTCCTATATCTGTACAAGATATCTCAGGACCAAAACTAAATAGGCCTAAATAAATAACGATCGACATTGATAGTTATTGTGTTTCCCTGTTCATTTGGGAAAACATACGGTCCGATAATCCCATGTGACGAAACACCACACCATACTGTCACTTTACGCTCATGAACATCATTAGGATTTGTGTTTGCCTAGTAACGGTAGTTCTGTTTAATGACATAACCTGTGAGATGAAAATGTGCCTCATCTGACATCCACAACTTGTTTACAAATTCATCGTCATTGTTTATTTTTGTTATCATTTGTTGACAGAATCCTAACCCTAACCTGTAATCATTGTCCTTCAATTGTTGCACCAACTGTCATAGGCATACCCATCGAGGGCAGCTGCCGCCCCCCCCCCCCCCCTCCCTAGATGATATTCGCAGATTTTCACTAGTTTACTGTTTTATTTAATAAGAAATGCTGCATGTTTTCTCGGATTGTACAAGTGCATTCTTGTATTTAAAATGTTTATTAAAAGCAGTTTTTCACTGGTTTACTGTTTTATTTAATAAGAATTGCTGTATGTTGTCTCGAGTCCTTGTTTCCTGAGACTAGTATCCCCCCCCCCATAGTTCAGATCCCGGGTACGCCCTTGCCAACTGTAGTTTTGTACGGATGAAATTTTAAATCGAGATGAAGAATTCTGCGAACGCACTCCCAGGACATTCCAACCACTGCTGCTTGCTTACGAGTTGAACGCCGTGGGCTCCGTAAGACAAACTCGCGTACAACATCAATGTTCGCTGGAGGACGCACACCTCTTGGCCGTCCTGTTGGTTTCTTCTTGAGGGCAGATCGTGTCTCTTGAAAGTTATTAATCCAACATTTTATCGCGTGTTTCCACGGGACGGCATCATGACGTCCTAAATTATAAAAACGTCGAAACTCCCTCTGCGCCGCTACCAATCTATCGTCGTTTTTATAAAACATTTTTATGGCTCACGCACGCTGTTGTACTTTTCACTGATCCATGATTACTGAAATGACGGACTGTTTACTCGCTAACTCGAAACATCCCCCAGTGCTGCCACCTGCCCATGGCTGCCACTACTCATCTCAAACATTCCTGTTACTCTCTGTCACCTTGTATTATAAAAAGTCTTCCTATAAGAGACAGTCAGATGAAAATGAGACAAATGGAAAAAGTAGGAAATTATTTATTATTTGAAAAGTAATTCCCTAACTGTTAATACATTTATCCTACTATAAGACAAGACAGTGAAGGGCTTCATGGAAACATGTTTGCTGTTGCGTACAGAACCATGATAACAAAAACAGACATAATGTCTGAAGGGATAACGTTTTCATTAAGGGTTCCCAAAATTTGGAAACCACATGAGAAGTTATCGGGACCGTATAGAGGATGTGTAAGGGATACACAGCGAAACTTCTGCAGCCTAGTCGAAACAACAGGCATGTCAACTAGGGGAAAGTCATGATTGCCCCTTTTTTCGAGTATAAGGACCCGCTGCCACAATTCATGCACACTACGTGAAGACAATAATTACTAAAACTGAGCATCAATCCAAACGCTCGCGATAATGGCGGACGACATCAGTCTCTTGCAAGATGATGCCCTCTGATATGTTGCCAAGGCTGTTTCAAGTATGCTGCCGAAGTTTCGCTGAGAACCTCTTAGACATCCTAAATCATACAGGCCCAAACATTCCCCTTGCGGTTTTCATATCTATGCAGTCCTGAAGAAAGACATTCTTGGCTGTGCATGCCAGGCCACAATCCGTAGGCCACTTCAAACATTTTTGCATGAATGCACTGAGTGTTTCATCTCACGGTGGGATAATACACACATCAAAAAAAGTTTTGCATTACCCCTGTTCCCAGAACTCCTGAAGATAGACGTTGACTGTGGATAATGTATCACAGACACAGTCCCTTTGACTGTTCAGACATGTCACTAAACCCACCCAAAGATGTAAACAACCGTGCATGAGCAACGCCTATTAGACGGAGGGGGTCCGACAGCCGATCACTTCCAGTCACTCCACCAGCAAGAAGGTACACGGCTCGTGTTGTCTGTAGTTCAACTATGCTTAGACCGCGGTTCGACCGCGTCCATATTGTTACTTTGTGCCAGGAAGGGCTCTCAACAAGCGAAGTGTCCAGGCGTCTCTGAGCGAACCAAAGCGATGTTGTTCGGACATGGAGGAGAGACAGGAACTGTCGATGACATGCCTCGCTCAGGCCGCCCAAAAGCTACTACTGCAGCGAATGACCGCCACCTACGAATTTCCTGCAGCCACAGGACGTCGTGTTACGACTCAAACTGTGCGCAATAGGCTGCACGATGCGCAACTTCATTCCCGAAGTCCTCGGCGAGGTCCATCTTTGCAACCACGACACCGTGCAGCGCGGTACAGATGGACCCAACAACATGCCGAATGGACCGCTCAGGATTGGATCACCTTTTCTTCACCGATGACTTTCGCATATGCCTTCAACCAAACAATCGTCTGAGACGTGTTTGAAGGCAACCCGGTCAGGCTGAACGCCTTAGACACACTGTCCAGCGAGTGCAGCAAGGTGGAGGTTTCCTGCTGTTTTGGGGTGGCTTTATGTGGGGCCGACGTACGTCGCTGGTGGTCATGGAAGGCGCCGTAACAGCTGTGCGATACGTGAATGCCGTTAGTGCAACCACATCGGCAGCATATTGGCGAGGCATTCGTCTTCACGGGCGGCAATTCGCGCCCCCGTTGTGTACATCTTGTGAATTACTTCCTTCAAGATAATGACATTAAAAATGGTTCAAATGGCTCTGAGCACTATAGGACTTAACATCTGAGGTCATCAGTCCCCTAGAACTACTTAAACCTAACTGACCTAAGGACATCACACACATCCATGCCCGAGGCACGATTCGAACCTGCGACTGTAGCGGTCGCGCGGTACCAGACTGAAGCGCCTAGAACCGCTCGGCCACATCGGCCGGCGATAATGACATCGCCCGACTAGAGTGGCCAGCATCTTCTCCAGACATGAACCCAATCGAACAATCCTGGGATACATTGAAAAGGGCTGTTTATGGACGACGTGACCCAGCAACCACTCTGAGCGGGCGAAGCCGAATCGCCGTTGAGGAGTGGGACAATGTGGACCAACAGTGCCGTGATGAACTTGTGGATAGTATGCCACGACGAATAGAGGCATGCATCAATGCAAGAGGACGTGCTGCTGGATATCAGAGGTAGCGGTGTGTACAGCAGTCTGGACCACCACCTCTGAAGGTCTCGCTATATGGTGGTACAACATGCAATGTGTGGTTTTCATAAGCAATAAAAAGTGCGGAAACGATGTTTATGTTGATCTCTATTCCAATTTTCTGTACAGGTGATGCAAAACTATATTTGATGTGTGTAGTACGATGATAGCTTTTGAAATAAAAAAAAAGATTGACTTACTTTTTCGCACTTGTCTCATTTTCACGTAACCGCCCCTTATACAATTCCCAGGAACTGAGCTTGTGTAGCATAAATATGCAAACCTCCTGGTACAAGAATAAGCACATCTTCTTTTCGAATCATCTCGTCAGGCAGTTGTCATTTCCTTTGGGAAGATGTCTGCAGCATATCGAGACAGTCAAAAGGCTGTAACTATGTAGCAGTTCAAGACAATCTCACTCTCTCTCTCCCTCCCTCCCCAAAGAAAGCAGGAGCAGAAAGATTAGTAGAAAACCAAGTTTCTCGGAATATTTACAGATTTATACTGACAGCTTCAAAATTCCAGATATTGGCTGAGTGGAATGTGCGTTCCTGTGCCCAAGCACAGGTTGCAAGGAACTGATTTCACTCCGCAGCGAAACTTCTAGGTTTTCTAGAGAAGCCACCGCTATACTCGCAGCGTTAATTTATTAAGTTGATGAATAAGTTCTTAGCGTTTTTGTTTTGCGTGTTGGTATTCCGGCTGCTACGGATTTGTTTAACGATTGTTATTTATTATGTTTAGTTCACTGTTCCTATTCGAGTTTACAGATTTACTATTTTGTCATTTGGGGATACTGAGTGGACTTCGCTAGAAAATGGAGTGAAAAGTGGAGAAATCGCAACAATTCCGATATATTCTTCCTTTTCAGTCGATAGACGGATGACAGCAGGGGAGGCAGCCAAAACCTTTTACGCCGTGTATGAGGATAATGCTGTTAAACAGAGCACGGCAAGAAAATGGATATCTCATTTTATGGAGGATCGTTTAGAGACTTCTACATCTACATCTACGTACATACTCCGCAATCCACCATACGGTGCGTGGCGGAGGGTACCTCGTACCACAACTAGCATCTTCACTCCCTGTTCCACTCCCAAACAGAACGAGGGAGAAATGACTGCCTATATGCCTCTGTACGAGCCCTAATCTCTCTTATCTTATTTTTGTGGTCTTTCCGCGAAATATAAGTTGGCGGCAGTAAAATTGTACTGCAGTCAGCCTCAAATGCTGGTTCTCTAAATTTCCTCAGTAGCGATTCACGAAAAGAGCGCCTCTTTTCCTCTAGAGACTCCCACCCGAGTTCCTGAAGCATTTCCGTAACACTCGCGTGATGATCAAACCTGTTGTTGTTGTTGTTGTGGTCTTCAGTCCTGAGACTGGTTTGATGCAGCTCTCCATGCTACTCTATCCTGTGCAAGCTTTTTCATCTCCCAGTACCTATTGCAACCTACATCCTTCTGAATCTGCTTAGTGTATTCATCTCTTGGTCTCCCTCTACGATTTTTACCCTCCACGCTGCCCTCCAATACTAAATTGGTGATCCCTTGATGCCTCAGAACATGTCCTACCAACTGATCCCTTCTTCTGGTCAAGTTGTGCCACAAACTTCTCTTCTCCCCAATCCTATTCAATACTTCCTCATTAGTTATGTGATCTACCCATCTAATCTTCAGCATTCTTCTGTAGCACCACATTTCGAAAGCTTCTATTCTCTTCTACCTACCAGTAACAAATCTAGCAGCCCGCCTATAAATTGCTTCTATGATCTCTCTCAATCCGACTTGATAGGGATCCCAAACGCTCGGCATTACTCAAGAATAGGTCGCACTAGTGTTTTATAAGCGGTCTCCTTTACAGTTGAACCACATCTTCCCAAAATTCTACGAATGAACCGAAGACGACTATCCGCCTTCCCCACAACTGACATTACATGCTTGTCCCACTTCATATCGCTCTGCAATGTTAATCGACGTGACTGTGTCAAGCGCTACACTACTAATGGAGTATTGAAACATTACGGGATTATTTTTCCTATTCATGTGCATTAATTTACATTTATCTATATTTAGAGTTAGCTGCCATTCTTTACACCAATCACAAATCCTGTCCAAGTCATCTTGTATCCTGCTACACTCACTCAACGATGACACCTTCCCGTACACCACAGCATCATCAGCAAACAGATGCACATTGCTATCCACTCTATCCAAAAGATCATTTATGTAGGTAGAAAACAACAGCGGACCTACCACACTTCCCTGGGCACTCCAAATGATACCCTCACGTCCGATGAACACTCACCGTCGAGGACAACGTACTGGATTCTATTACTTAAGAAGTCTTCGAGCCACTCACATATTTGGGAACCAATCCCATATGCTCGTACCTTTGTTAGGAGTCTGCAGTTGTGCACCGAGTCAAACGCTTTCCGGAAGTCAAGGAAAATGGCATCCGTCTGATACCCTTCGTCCATGGTTCGCATGATATCATGTGAAAAAAGGGCGAGTTGCGTTTCGCAGGAGCGATGCTTTCTAAGGCCGTGCTGATGCATGGACAGCAACTTCTCTGTCTCAAGGAAATTCATTATATTCGAACCGAGAATATGTTCGAGAATCCCGCAACAAACCGATGTTAAGGATATTGGTCTGTAATTTTGAGGATCCTTCCTTCTACCCTTCTTATATACAGGTGTCACCTGCGCTTTTTTTCAGTCGCTCGGGACTTTACGTTGGGCAAGAGATTCGCGATAAATGCAAGCTAAGTAAGGAGCCAATGCAGTAGAGTACTCTTGGTAAAACCGAATTGGAATTGGAATCCCATCAGGACCTGGCGGTTTATTTACTTTCAACCCACTTACCCACGTTCAGGAAGACCTTCAGGGTTTGGCTAAGATCGTTTGAACGCATTAATCCACAATGATCCACGTCATTGTACTCGAAAACTGGCAAATGTGATAAGCTGTCGGCATTCCTCTAGCGTGCGACATTTGCATGCACTGGGGATGGTTCAAAAGTCGTGTGTGTGTGTATTGAACTGGGGACCTACAAACGACGGAGAGGCGTCGTCCCGCCGTAGCCCTCAGTGGTTCAGAACCCCACAGAATGTTCTCACGAAATTTCAATCACCAACTTTCTCCTCGGAATGCGAAAATATTTTGTTGACGCCGACCGACATTGAGAGAAACGATCATCATAAGAAAATAAGGGAAATCAGAGTTCGCACGGAAAGATATAGGTTTTCGATTTCCCCGGGCGCTGTACGAGATTGGAATAACAGAGAATTATTGTGAAGATGGTTAGATGAACCCTCTGCCAGGCACTTAAATGTCAGCTGCAGATGTAGATGTAAATGTGTACGTGGAAGATGGTTGCGAGATGAAAAGGCCGAAGGAAAATGAAGAATCAATAATAAGAAAAAATACGGTATAGAGTAAAAAAAAAATGGAGATGAATACAGTAGTTGTTAATAGCAGTGTTTCCTTTTTGTTTGCATAGAAATGTATTTATACTCGGCTTTGAATAAAGCTTGGTTACCTTTCCAATGTAACGCAGCAAACCGCTACGAATAAATTGTACATACAAAATATAAAATGTGTCAGCGAACATCGACAGCACTGAGATCTGCGTTTTCCATGTTAACAAGATGTAAAAAATCGTTAATTTTTTATTTTTTAGTGGTGCATAATTTCTTTGCTTTTTTTCTACTAGCTGTGATCGTTGACGGCATGGATGTTACAATAATCTAACTTCCTTGGTTGATGGCGCCGCGTCCACAACAAACATCAAAATGGCGTCATAGCGTCAAAACAAAGAAGTCCGAGCGAGCTTCTGGAAGCTACCGCGAGATGTCAGGAGCTGCCCGTTCTTTTCCGTTACACTGGGGTCACCGCTGCAGACGACCGTGCAGAGCTGCTAGTTATTATCGTCGACGGGCGGGGGTGCTGCTTCTTGACTCCAGAGGGGCAGTCGGCTTTTGTTGGCAGGCGGCTCAGTGACACATTAGAAGTCGTGCGGGAGTGTTGGTGTACGTTGTTCGCTCTCGTTGGCGCGAGAAAGACTGAAACGAGAAATAATTCCAAGATGGATATTCGGTGGCTGTGGACTTTGGGCGTTATTTCGTGCCTCCTGCTAGACATGCGGGCTGCGTCTTCACAAGGTAAGCGAAAAGAACCGTTTAGTTGTGCTTAGCTTACGAGCCCATGTGTTTCCTCAGCTTTAGTGTTGTGCGTCTGACATCTGGTTTGGACGCATATCGTGTGACATCTGTTTATAAGCAGATCAGACTTTCAGATATCTAATGCTATTGTTTCCTTCAACATCCGTTATTGCGGTGTAACAGAACATATGCGGCGTGTAGCGGGTGGGTCTGTAGAACCCGGATAGCATGTGAATGACCAGCGGGAGTATTTGTTTCTCGCTCTTGTGTTTCTGTCCTTGTTATTAGAGGGCCGTTGCAAGCGCGTTTAGCGAATAAATGATGTTGCGATTAAATCTTAAAACGACCGTCTTTTTGGTGTGTTTACCGTTAGATTTTCCTGCGGGTTCGCCTTTTTCTGCCAGTTTATCGGGTGTGCAAAGGTCCAGAAATAGTAATCATAGCGAACTATTCTGACCAGCAAACATTTTGTTGCGCGATGCTGCGAGACTGTCAAATGGGGGAGCTAGGCAATGAGTTCAAACGGGCACTTCCTTTCGGACGAAACCGCCCACATGGTTTGCTGTTGCTCTTTGGTTAGCTGCATTCATTTCTTGGGCTATACGTCTCGTGATTTATTCATAGCGAACATGTTAATGTTTAAATTCTCTAGAGGGTTGCGCAATAAGATTCTATACGGCTTTTCTTGCGCTGTAATATTTGCTAAGTCGTCAGTTGCTGCAGTATTCATCAGGTCTTAGGTAGTATGCTCAACGTTTCAGACCACATTTTATGAGCTACCGAAGAGACTGTTTGAAAATATGGACAGTATTATCCTACGAGTGTTTTTCTGAGACACAAACTTGAATTAGTGTCATTGCAGTTGATGCAGAAATTAGACAGTTTCACCCAAGCTGCTGTCAGTATGTGTTATGAAAATAGTTTATGCAGGAATTAAGTATTAGTTTCGGGGAAATTGTTGCAGCTGCAGACGTGAATTGATGTGTGCTGTTGGAAAGCTTAGTTCTGGTGACAGACGTGTAGCGTGGTCTAGGTTAGGTTGAAAAGGTGATAATTCGGTTGTGAGCTGCCGTATGTGAAAGCAAATTACAGGTTGCGGTAGCAAATTTATCTTTAGTGGAGCCAAAGGTTTGCGTCTGCGCCGTATTTAACGTGTTTTTCATCGTAAAAACTAAAGCTGCAAGGTAAATTCAGGAAACGTACTAAGATAATGAAGTCCCAGAGTATTTTGTTGTATATGACTTACATATGTCGTGTATAAACGAAAACAATGCAGGGGGCCCCCCACTACGCAAATTGTACCACAAACTTTTCAAAAACAGCTTTGACCATTTCTTTTAAATAGTGTGTGTATCGAGACGTAAAATCACAACAAATGATAAAATGATGCAAAATAGATAAAAGCGAGCACATCAGGGAAAAGGTGACAGTTTTCTAGTTTCACATGTCGCGTCACTATTTACGTGATGTAACACCTCGTGTGTTTGTGTATCAACCTATTTGTGGGATTTTTCCGTTCACGTGCTGGCACCGCTGACGGTTCTGCAGCGAAAAAAGTCGACTTGTTCTGCGGTCGACTAGGTTATGTAACCCTTCCTCCGACTTTGCGTTTGCAGCACATTGTCAGGACTGCGCGAATCTGGCTAGCGTTTAGCTTAGATTACGAACGGATTACGAGCTGAAGATTGCACATTTCGTCGGAAACGGTCATTGAGATACCATAGATAATTCTAAAGTAAGGCAATTCCGTACCAAATTCAAGCAATGCTGTCTGCATGGCTGACGGTTCGCAACTTCGCAAGCAGTCTTGTTTTCTTCTGAATTCAGTATTTTGCGGATCATTCAGTCAGGGTGTCCCACAAGTAATGGGCAGTATTCAGGGATATGGCAGGAACGATAATTCGAGGCGAAAAAATCTCATAAACATGTGCTCTAATGCATACCTTGAGCTATACGCACTTCATATTCGATACTGTAAACACCTCTTCTGCAAAACAAATGGTCATGGCTCTCCAGGTATGAATATTAGATCCCATGTTTACGAGACATTTTTGCTTCGAATGGTCGTTTGTCATCCCTGAATACAGACCATTCGTCCTGTGCCATCCAGTATAGGGTTCTGCGCGTAATGTTACCGACTCGTAGATAGGGAGTCCAAAATCTGGCACAATACTCAACAATTGCTCGCATTGGCTTCTTGTACGCAACAATACAGTTGCTTGCGGAGTATTTATGTAGATGTAATCGCCTTTTTGTTTTTCTCTTGTCTGGAAATGTCAAATATTTTACAGGTGTATGGTGTGTAAGAAAATAGATCAGCAGTCTTCTTCTTGCAGTCGTATTTTCTGTTTAGTGTTTTCTAACAAGGGAACCTCCCCATTGCACCCCCCTCAGATTTAGGTATAATTTGGCACAGTGGATAGGCCTTGAAAAACTGAACACAGATCAATCTAGAAAACAGAAAGAAATTGTGTGAAACTATGAAAAAAATATGCAAAATATACAAACTGAGTAGTCCATGTGCAAGATAGGCAACATCAAGGAGAGTGTAAGCTCAGGAGTGCCGTGGTCCCGTGGTTAGCGTGAGCAGCTGTGGAACGAGAGGTCCTTGGTTCAAGTCATCCCTCGAGTGAAAATTTTACTTTCTTTATTTTCGCAAAGTTATGGTCTATCCGTTCGTTCAATGACGTCTATGTTCACTGTAATAAGTTTAGCGTCTGTGTTTTGCGACCGCACCGCAAAACCGTGCGATTAGTAGACGAAAGGACGTGCCTCTCCAATGGGAACCGAAAACATTTGATCGCAAGGTCATAGGTCAATCGATTCCTCCACAGGAAAACACGTCTGATATATTCTGTACGACACTTGTGACGGCATGTGCGTCACATGACAGGAATATGTTGTCGTCCCACCTAACTTGCACACTTGGCGAATGGGTAAAAAGATGAAACTTCCTGGCAGATTAAAACTGTGAGCCCGACCGAGACTCGAACTCGGGACGTTTGCCTTTCGCGGGCAAGTGCTCTACCATCTGAGCTACCGAAGCACGACTCACGCCCGGTACTCACAGCTTTACTTCTGCCAGTACCTCGTCTCCTACCTTCCAAACTTTACAGAAGCTCTCCTGCGTACCTTGCAGAACTAGCACTCCTGAAAGAAAGGATATTGCGGAGACATGGCTTAGCCACAACCTGGGGGATGTTTCCAGAATGAGATTTTCACTCCGCAGCGGAGTGTGCGCTGATACGAAACTTCCTGGCAGATTAAAACAGTCGTGCTTCGGTAGCTCAGATGGTAGAGCACTTGCCCGCGAAAGGCAAAGGTCCCGAGTTCGAGTCTCGGTCGGGCTCACAGTTTTAATCTGCCAGGAAGTTTCATATCAGCGCACACTCCGCTGCGGAGTGAAAATCTCATTCTGGGTAAAAAGATTTTTCTACTTTGCCCGATTTAGGTTTTCTTGTGGATGTGATAATCACACCCAAAAGTGATGAATACATAAGAGTTGTCACATTAACTGCAACAAATGAATGCAACAGTTTCACATCGCACAGATTTCCGTGTGCTCTGTCAAAACATATATTTTTAACGTTTTCAAGTATTTCCGTGTGTAGACCGTCAAATCCTGCACATGGCCAAGAAAATCTGAACATGTCCTGGAATTTTGGAGAGCGAAGTTGATTATGTACGAGTGCCTGAACTTTGATAGTTGTCTGGAAACAAAAAATTAAATTTTTCCCTCGAGGGAAGACTCGAACCAAGGACCTCTCCTTTCACAGCTGCTCACGCTAACCACGGGACCACGGCGCTTCTGAGCATACATTGTCCTTGAAGTTTTCTAACTTGCGCATGGACTACTCAGTTTGTATATTTTGCTATTTTTTTCATAGTTCCACACAACTTCTTGTTTTCTCGATTGATCTGTGTTCACTTTTTCAAGGCCTATCCACTGTGCCAACTTATAACTAAATCAGAGGGGGGTGCGATGGGGAGGTTCCATTGTAAGTACATACTGTATTCGTATCAGAGGCACTGTGGCGAAGTGTAATACTCTGATAGAGAACGTAAAAAGCAGAAGCGAAATATGTACGTTGTCTGTCAAACGTATAACAGCAACGTCATACGAATATCCTGTGAAAGTTGTTAGCTGTGCGTGTTTGAAGTAGCGGAAATGTAGTTTTTTTGTTGGCGCTTGTTATTTCTCCCCCAACCCCCGTCGGCCCACTCCACTTTTTGTAGTGCTGATGTAGGCATTGCGACATACATCCTTGAAACTGTCAGCTGTTACGAAATGAGCGGATTGGAGCGCCTTAAGGATGAGCCTGCATTAATCCTCTCGTGTGCCGCGTGTCGTAACACGGTATTAACACATCCCGAAAGCGTTTACCACAGCGTACTTGTAACACATTGTACGCGTCCGTAGTGTAAGGCCTCTAGGGGTCGACAGAAGCGTCCGATCCAACGCGTCGGCTTTCATCCGTGACGTAAGGGTGTTGTCGTGTGTGACGTCATGACGGCGCGGAGTTTGGTTTGAGTGTGGCTGTGTCCAGTTCCGTTTTATCTTATTTTATTTACTTTTCTGGTCTGTTCGTTCTATCTCGTGAGATTTTTTTAAAATTTAAAAACTTATTACTTATTTTAATTATCTGTTTCCTCGAATTTCTGTTTTAGTTTATTATATTTATCTTTCTGATCTGTTCGTTCTATCCCGTGAGATTTTTTTTTTAAAGACAAAAAACACTAATCAGCTACTGAAGCATCTTTATCTTCTATGGGTTGCAGGGGTTACGACCCCTGGGGAGGTGGGTGGGTATTCATGCATGGCTGTCTTCACTTACACGTTGTAGCTACGCAAGGCGTCTAAATTTGTTTATATTTAGTTTGCCCCCCCCCCCCCCCCACCCAAAACACCCCATTTCCCGCGCTTGTCCCGTTAGTGTCATTAGGCTTCTTGTGGAAAGTGTGTTTTTTGTTTTTGTTTCCGCCATATTTGTGACGTCATGGGTCAAAGCAGACGGGTGGAATCGGACGCTTCTGTATTTCCGCCTCTAGAGACGATTATCTACAATCTGTTTAAACATTTCGATGCAGTTTACTCTGCACTCGCCGCGCCAATTCGTCGTCCGAAACTACTCCAACTTTTTGTTCTTCAAATTTCTTGAAGGTAAAAAGGCATCCGGCGAAATCTTGGCTGTATGCCTGGTACACAAGAACTTACATGATTGAGGGAGCTAAATACCGAGTACAGATAAGCAAGTGCTCGGAAATGAGTTGAGACAGACCTGCTTTCAATGACAAGCAATCCTGTCGTGTTTGAAACCGATTGTCGTTGACAAGGTGTGACGCTCGTATCCGATCGTTACGGTTGGTATCTTTTTCGGATCACTCCCCTTTTTCCCTTAACCGTGTTACATGACATCGTTGGGATTGGTACTCCACACCTAGTAAACACATCTCGTCGACACTCCAAGAAACGAGGCAGATCGATTCAAGCTGAGGTTACGGGCTTGTCGAGAGACACGTCAACCCTACGGTGATTCCACCAAACTGGCTGGCACATCCACACATCAGCGCTAGATAGTTACTTGATTGCCTGGTAACAGTTCTGTATCGAGGCTGGTCAAATAAGGTTGCTAAATTTCCATGAAAGAGTGGAACAGTTTTGTTGCGTCTTCATGATTGGTAAGCTTGAGTTGTTCCAAGAATCGAATAAAGAATTTCGACCGCAGACGAGCACTGCAAGAAAGACGAAAACCTAATTTCGGAAACCATATTTCGCTGTCATGTTTACGTATTATCTGAAGCAGGTTTGCTAGAAAAGTTAAATATGACGCCTGGAAAAGAGCTGTTACAGTTTCTGATTTAGTCAGCACAGTCGCTATTTCTTTTCAACTAGACGAGGTGAAAACAGCTTCAGTCTAAGTTTTCTACTTATTTTTTCACTGTACAAGAAGCCACTCCGTCCATATTAGCAGAAAATTTTTAAGAGACGAAACCTGACAGCCCAAGCACATTTCAAAACCAGTTGCATTTACATGGGAGCGAAAATAGATTGCGGAATTGAAAAACCGGCGACCATAAGCACGTTTCCACATTCGATTCTGAAGTGTTTACATGACTACCTAGAAGCCTCATTGGGAAATCCGGTTTTGGGAGCCCCCATGTAAACGGGGTGTTACATTACTAGACAGGCAAAGGCGCATACTTTTTATGAAGCCTGACGTTTGGTGAAGTAAGATGGCGGAGTTAGGAAGTTTATGGTACAACTACGATTTTCTGAAACGAAGTGATGTAAGCTTTACGAGGTGGTCTAAACAAGTTGTACACTTGAGCAAGTATTTGCATACTAGTTGAGTTTAACATATACATTGAAGAATCGTGTTATGAGAAGAACGTGGAATTATATATACGCACGTTTGAATCAGTATAGTTTTCGTAGTAACATCTAAACGAATAAAGACAGTTAACTAGTAGAACATTCTATTTACAGGAGCACTTTCATGACGACCATACTATTCAAAGAAAAGCCAAAGCTGATTGAAACAGGTTAAAAACGCGTCATTAAGCTAGGCCTACGTCTGTTACTACTAGATTTATTAAAATCCCTAAAATATACAAAGTATTTAAACACTGCCGGTATTTCAGGAAATGCAAACTATTACGTAATTATTTAGGCCTAGATAATCAAAAATACGTAAAATGTGTATAGTTAAGCTTTCATTGAGACATGTTCGATTCCTTGTATCTTCCATCTGCTGTACGAAAAATAACAGCCAAACTCGACGGATGTACTGACCGTAGTTGTATCAGTTTATCCGTGTTTATTAAGACTTTTATCAGTAAGTAAACGGCTCTTTACGCATCCTTCACATTAGCCGTTGTATTGTGATTCTGAAGTGCTGGCTTCAGCGATACTAATTATACTGTATTGCCAGTCCAATAATGTATGTCTGTGATTTCAACAACTTATCGAGTACAGTGCATTGTTGACAACCGTTTGAATTAGGGATAGCGGTTATCGCCGAAACAACTAGCTTTCAGGTACATCGTTTTTCCTTTTTTGCCGCACCAGTTGGAGTGTTAAAACCGCTCGAAATAAGATTTTCGGTTTTTTATTCCTATTACTCTTTAGTAAACTCAGAAATTTAATAAAGGTTGAAAAAGTCCGAACCTCTTCGAAGGTACCATAGAAAAAAAAATATTAATTTAAATAGGCAAATAAAAAAACTGAGTCCATGCTACATTCGCTGCTTTTATCGAAAAGCGGTGAGTGGTTGAATTCTACAAAAAACCAGCAGTATTCTAATATGGATTCTACTTTTTTGAAACTCTGCTCGAGTCATGTTGTAATCGGGGATCATACCGCTATTTTGCCATTACGAATAGCCATTGCTGAGATTTAAGAACTGTTTTTTCGTGGTAATTTGTCAGTTTTCAAGGGCTAAAAGCAGGGAAAAGCATATTATGTAGACACAGGCAGCAGATAAATTGCTTTCTATTTTTATTGTATACTCTGATGATGAATAAAGTTTTTATTGCTGTTACTATAATATCCGTTGTCTTTTACCATTCCATAGAAATGGAAGACAATTTTTTGATTTATTTTTGATTTTTTATAGCAATTTAAGTATTTTACTTAACTGCTACGTCACTTTGTAAAAATATTTCTAGACAAGGGTTTGTGCTATTCTGCAATACAATGGGTGTCCGGCGACATCTACACGCTTACCTTAAGCCACGACACACGGCAACAGATATTATCTTAGAATTGCTTACCAATTCTTATGACATGACATGTTGGATTCTCGTTTGTGTCGGCATAGTTATTAAAGCTGCACTGACCGCTTTCCCATTTTCTGTGATAACGCATTATTTCAAATCAATGCAAATTTTACGAATACAAATTACTCCTTTTAAAAAAGTTCATTTAAAAACGAAAAAATTTAATACTGCTGTTATGGCCAAGTGATATTTCGGTCTTTTACTCGGTTTTTGGGAAAAAAAATAAGTGTTACGACCGAGAACGAACAAATACCGAAAAATGCCGGTTATTCAGAAGTAAAATACCCGTGTAGGTTCGATCCGGTCTGTTTTTTTTGTTTTTGTTTTTGTTTTTCATCATATCTAGTGTGAATGATCAGTGTGTCGATTGCGATTGAAAATGGAGGAAAGTTTCGTGCTGTTGTTAAATATTTAAAGGGATAGACTGGGGCACAAATCAAAACAAAGTTCAGGCGGACTCTACATAGTCACTGAAGACCATTTACTTTTGGGTTAATGAATTTAAAACATCTGGCCGTCCAACTGAGGTTACCGCAAAGGAAACGATTCACAGAATCCAAAGCAAGAATCAATGTGCGCAGTGGATGCCGCGAGTGCTCAAACCCGATCAAAAGCGCATCAGACACACAATTCCAACACTATATTTGGCGATGTTTAATCGTAGCCGGCCGCTGTGACCGAGCAGTTCTAGGCGCATCAGTCCGTAACCGCGCTGCTGCTACGGTCGCTCGTTCGAATCCTGCCTCGGACATGGACGTGTGTGATGCCCTTAGGTTAGTTAGGTTTAAGTACTTCTAAGTCTAGGGGAGTGATGTCCTCAGATGTTAAGTCCCATAGTGCTTAGAGCCATTTGAACCATTTTTTCTAACGTTAAGAATTATCTTGAAGAAAAAGCTCCACTGACACAGTCAATATGGATCCAGAAAACATCGTTCTTCTGAAACACAATTAGCTTTTTACTCACGTGAAGCGTTGAGTGATATTGACAAAGGATTTCAAATTGATTCCGTACTTCCAGATTTCCATAAGGCTTTTGCACTGTACCACACAAGCGGCTTATAACGAAATTGCATGCTTACGGAGTACCGTCTGTTATGCGACTGGATTCGTGATTTCTTGTCACAGGGGTCTCGGTAGTAATTGACGGTAAGTCGTGAAGTAAAACAGAGGTGATTTCTGGCGTTCCACAAGGTATTTTTATAGGCCCTCTGCTGTTCCTTATCTATATAAACGTTTTAGGTTGCTTGCAGATGACGCTGCCGTTTATCGATTGGTAAAGCCATCAGATGATCGAAACCAATTGGAATACGATTTGCAACAGATGTTTTTATCATACGAAAATTGACAATTGACCCTAAGTAATGAAACTGTGAGATCGTCCACATGAGTGCTGTTGTTGTTGTGTTCTTCAGTCCTGAGACTGGTTTGATGCAGCTCTCAATGCTACTCTATTCTGTGCAAGCTTCTTCATCTCCCAGTACCTACTGCAGCCAACATCCTTCTAAATCTGCTAGTGTGTAGTCATCTCTTGGTCTCCCTCTACGACTTTTACCCTCCACGCTGCCCTCCAATGCTAAATTTGTGATCCCTTGATGCCTTAGAATATGTCCTACCAATCGATCACTTCTTCTAGTCAAGGAGAGAGAGAGAGAGAGAGAGAGAGAGAGAGAGAGAGAGAGAGAGAGAGAGAGACAAAATTCGAATTGGGCGCTAAACTCTGGTGAACAAATGAACGTCGACGGGTTTAGGAAACACAATATAGTTGCGCGCCGCGTTTCGCGAAATGAAAAGACTTCAATGAAAACGAAGTTACACAAAGTACAGTAATGTATATGTGTGCAGTGCCCTCAAAAGGCAAAACGTTAGTAGTAACAAATATGCACGCCAAACATTTTGACACTCCAAAATCACGTCTTTGAAAATCAGTGGATGTGTTGAACTTGTCGATGAAATTCACATTTACATCGTTTTGTATGAAGATGACAAGATAACAGTGCAGGACACCATGCAGACGGTCCTGCAAAAACATATAATGTAAAATGTACATCCATACTACGCAAGCCACTTGACGGTGTGTGGCAGAGGGTACCTTGAGTACCTCTATCGGTTCTCCCTTCTATTCCAGTCTCCTATTGTTCGTGGAAAGAAAGATTGTCGGTATGCCTCTGTGTGGGCTCTAATCTGATTTTATACTCAGGGTCTCTTCGCGAGATATACGTAGGAGAGAGCAATATACTGTTTTATTCCTCGGTGAAGGTATGTTCTCGAAACTTTAACAAAAGCCCGTACCGAGCTACTGAGCGTCTCTCCTGCAGTCTTCCACTGGAGTTTATCTATCATCTCCGAAACGCTTTCGCGATTACTAAATGATCCTGTAACGAAGCGCGCTGCTCTCCGTTGGATCTTCTCTATATCTTCTATCAACCCTATCTGGTACGGATCCCACACTGCTGAGCAGTATTCAAGCAGTGGGCGAACAAGCGTACTGTAACATACTTCCTTTGTTTTCGGATTGCATTTCCTTAGGATTCTTCCAATGAATCTCAGTCTGGCATCTGCTTTACCGACGATCAACTTTATATGGCAATTCTATTTTAAATCACTCCTAATGCGTACTCCCAGATAATTCACGGAATTAACTGCTTCCAGTTGCTGACCCGCTATTTTGTAACTAAATCAGGGATCTTTCTTTCTATGTATTCGCAGCACATTACACTTGTCTACATTGAGATTCAATTGCCATTCCCTGCACCATGCGTCAGTTCGGTGCAAATCCTTCAGTATTTCAGTACAATTTTCCATTGTTACAACCTCTCGATATACTACAGTGTCATCCGCAAAGGGCCTCGGTGAACTTCCGATGTTATCCAGGTCATTTATACAAATGGTGAATAGCAACGGTGCTACGACACTCCTTTGCGGCACACCTGAAATCAGTCTTGCTTCGGAAGACCTCTCTCCATTGAGAATGACATGCTGCGTTCTGTTATCTAGGAACTCTTCAATCCAATCACACAATTGGTCTGATAGTCCATATGCTCTTAATTTGTTCATTAAGAAGCAAAACGAACAAAAACGTTTTTACACCTCACTTTGTTAGATCGGTTACAACGTAAAATATGTTCACTAACTACAGTTTTCAATAAACAAAACCCACTGATGATGGCACAGAGGTGCTGAAACACGTTTCGGTAAAAAGAGTGATTTTGCGTAAAGGCGCAATCTATATCCCATAATTTAACTGCAAACACTCAAAGAGAGACAAGAGCTGCATATCCAAGAGATGAATAGGACTGTAGTAAATGCTACAAAGCGTTGTTGTTGTTTTCAGTCCTGAGACTGGTTTGATGCAGCTCTCCATGCTACTCTATCCTGTGCAAGCTTCTTCATCTCCCAGTACCTACTGCAACCTACATCCTTCTGAATCTGCTTAGTGTATTCATCTCTTGGTCTCCCTCTACGATTTTTACCCTCCACGCTGCCCTCCAATACTGAATTGGTGATCCCTTGATGCCTCAGAACATGTCCTACCAACCGATCCTTCTTCTGGTCAAGTTGTGCCACAAACTTCTCTTCTCCCCAATCCTATTCAATACTTCCTCATTAGTTATGTGACCTACCCATCTAATCTTCAGCATTCTTCTGTAGCACCACATTTCGAAGGCTTCTATTCTCTTCTTGTCCAAACTATTTATCGTCCATGTTTCACTTCCATACATGGCTACACTCCATACAAATACTTTCAGAAATAACTTCCAGACACTTAAATCAATACTGGATGTTAACAAATTTCTCTTCTTCAGAAACGCTTTCCTTGTCATTGCCAGTCTACATTTTATATCCTCTCTACTTCGACCATCATCGGTTATTTTGCTCCCCAAATAGCAAAACTCCTTTACTACTTTAAGTGTCTCATTTCCTAATCTAATTCCCTCAGCATCACCCGATTTAATTAGACTACATTCCATTATCCTTGTTTTGCTTTTGTTGATGTTCATCTTATATCCTCCTTTACAAAGCCTTAAAACTCCCATATTCATTTCGAAACATTGGCCATGCGACGAATAACTGAAGACGCTGGGTGGAAATGCTGCTCTAAGATGAAGGGGTTGGCACGAGAGAGGATGTATTGGCGTGCTCATTATACCAGTCAGATGACGGAATAATTGCGTGGTACAGAGGCCTCTAAAAATTGCGTTGATTGTGGATCGGGTCGTTGAGTTGAAGGTACCTGAATCGGTTGCCAACAGCAAACCAAGACTACTTTCTTCTGGCCCATTCCCTGTACTTGTCTTGGAGACGCGGAGTAGACCGCAGTGGCGGAAATACGATCTGGCGATGCGATGCTGCAAGGTTGGCAACACGCAAAGTGGGAACTCACCGCGACAGCTGTTTTTTAGCGGCTTGCCAAGCGCGAGAAAAAAGGCGATAGGCAAGTTAGCGAGGAAGATTGCTTGTGACGTTACGTTCAGAGAGAGAGAGAGAGAGAGAGAGAGAGAGAGAGAGAGAGAGAGAGAGTGAGGGGGTGGGAGGGAGTTGGCAGGGGGGGGGGGGGGGATGATGGCCCGTTCTTCAGCGCGTCCACACTGTCCTACTAGCCGCCATGTTTTATGAGGTCATTATCAAAGGTTGGTGTTTGGTTTAGTAAGCGACAGAGTTTCGAAATTTCTTTACGAAATCGTGCCTGCCGTGTGCCTATGGTATGAATGCGCGCGCACACCTAGAAAAACAGATTTAAGTCCGATGTAAATCATTTGTGGTCAAATGTTTCAGCGGAATGCAAATTCGACTCGCTAGAAATTACACAGCGGATTTTTGTACAAATCCTTACAACGAATGCGCAGATGGGGTATCAAATTGAGCAGTGTGAAATCTAGGCTGGCAAAAATAGTGTAGTTGTTAAAGTAATCAGGATAATTAAAAAATGAAACGATCGTAAATTGGTACTTTGACAGAAAACTGAAATATTTCTTGAACAGTTCCTACTAGCTGTGCAAAAAAGTTTCAAAAAGCTCAGCTCGTCAAGGCGTATCTATATTGCATAAATACATTGGTTTGATATGTCAATATTTTTTCCGAACAAAGCTTGAAAATAAAATACATCGAAAAAATGGTCAAATATTTGTGAAATGATCCTGAGAAAGCCGGCAGCTACGACGACGCCATCACTGTTGCCGGGGAAGGGAACAAAGTGACAGAACAACTTTCCCCGAAGTTTGATGCTGTCAAAAGAAATGTGTGCTGCAGGATAAGTAACTACGAAATAGTATCGAACTGTTGACGTTCAGCATTTACATCGAGACTTGAAAGTAACTGATTGTGATGAACACTTGCCAAATAGTATCTGATACAGTGAGGTGTCAATCCCTGCGGAGGAATGGCAGCCGATTTCTTCCCCAAGAGGCAAAACCAGTGTGAAGTCGACTTCCTTAACTCGCTCCAGATGTGTTCCATTGGGTTCAGGTCGGCACGCTGTGCGGGGCAGTCCATTTCAGGAACGTTGATGTCCACAAACCATTGCCTCATGTACTGCTTTATGACACGAAAAGAAAATAAAGAACGTTTGGTGCACTGTTGAAATATACTCGATATTGTGCGCGTTTAAAGTCCACACTGTACAGGGCTATTACAAATGATTGAAGCGATTTCATAAATTCACTGTAGCTCCATTCATTGACATATGGTCACGACACACTACAGATACGTAGAAAAACTCATAAAGTTTTGTCCGGCTGAAGCCGCACTTCAGGTTTCTGCCGCCAGAGCGCTCGAGAGCGCAGTGAGACAAAATGGCGACAGGAGCCGAGAAAGCGTATGTCGTGCTTGAAATGCACTCACATCAGTCATAACAGTGCGACGACACTTCAGGACGAAGTTCAACAAAGATCCACCAACTGCTAACTCCATTCGGCGATGGTATGCGCAGTTTAAAGCTTCTGGATGCCTCTGTAAGGGGAAATCAACGGGTCGACCTACAGTGAGCGAAGAAACGGTTGAACGCGTGCGGGCAAGTTTCACGCGTAGCCCGCGGAAGTCGACGAATAAAGCAACCAGGGAGCTAAACGTACCACAGCCGACGGTTTGGAAAATCTTACGGAAATGGCTAAAGCAGAAGCCTTATCGTTTACAACTGCTACGAGCCCTGACACCCGACGACAAAGTCAAACGCTTTGAATTTTCGGCGCGGTTGCGACAGCTCATGGAAGAGGATGCGTTCAGAGCGAAACTTGTTTTCAGTGATGAAGCAACATTTTTTCTTAATGGTGAAGTGAACAGACACAATGTTCGAATCTGGGCGGTAGAGAATCCTCACGCATTCGTGCTGCAAATTCGCAATTCATCAAAAGTTAACGTGTTTTGTGCAATCTCACGGTGTAAAGTTTACGGCCCCTTTTTCTTCTGCGAAAAAAACGTTACAGGGCACGTGTATCTGGACATGCCGGAAAATTGGCTCGTGCCACAACTGGAGACCGACAGCGCCGACTTCGTCTTTCAACAGGATGGTGCTCCACCGCACTTCCATCATGATCTTCGGCATTTCTTAAACAGGAGATTGGAAAACCGATGGATCGGTCGTGGTGGAGATCACGATCAGCAATTCGTGTCATGGCCTCCAGGCTCTCCCGACTTAACCCCGTGCGATTTCTTTCTGTGGGGTTATGTGAAAGATTCAGTGTTTAAACCTCCTCTACCAAGAAACGTGCCAGACCTGCGAGCTCGCATCAACGATGCTTTCGAACTCATTGCTGGGGACATGCTGCGCCGAGCGTGGGAGGAACTTGATTATCGGCTTGATGTCTGCCGAATCACTAAAGGGGCACATATCGAACATTTGTGAATGCCTAAAAAAACTTTTTGAGTTTTTGTGTGTGTGTCCAAAGCATTGTGAAAATATCTCAAATAATAAAGTTATTGTAGAGCTGTGAAATCGCTTCAATCATTTGTAGTAACCCTGTAGACTCTACGCTCTACATAATCCTCCGGGATAGTCTCCTCTTGTACTGCTTAAAATTCTAAACTAAACATTGAACTTCATGGGCAGAAGGTATCTTGAAAATGATAGTAAGAAATTTGTTAATGGTGATTGTGATGGTCTGAAGCATGCTTTGCGCGAATATAAAAGTATTTCAGACCAAATCCTTATTTAAAGGTATAAAATCTCACTTTCAATAGCAGCTTGTTAAGCGAGATGCTCACTTGTTACTCCGTGACTTCTTTTTATTAAATTAAGTCTAGGAACATTTTATCCGTTGCTTTGATCGTTGTCATTGTCTGTTTCTTGTCTTGAATTTAGTTGTTACCCATAATAATAACGTAACATTTCTTTATTTCTGGGCAAGGAAATTCTGAGATCTACCTCAAAAGTTTTCAAGAAAAGATCCGGGATACACGGAAGGAAGACAATAGTCAGTACAATGAAAACAATATTAGGTTTGTGTAGGGTAGGTGTAGTATTGGAAAGGGCTTATCAGCAAGGAAACGTAGTGCGATTATCAGCTTATCAAGCTCAGTTACAAACTTGCAGAAATACACTCAAAGGCAAACAGACGCACCTCGATCGTGTTGGAAGATGCAATCGCCATCCCCGAATTGCTCTTCAACAGTGGGAAGCAAGAAGGTGCTTTAAACATCAATGTAGGCCTGTGTTGTGATAGTGCCATGCGAAACAACAAGGGCTGCGAGCCCCCTCCACGCAAAACACAACCACACCATAACACCACCGCCTCCGAATTTTACTGTTGGCACTACACACGCTGGCAGATGACGTTCACCGGGCATTCGCCATAGCCACACCCTGCCATCGGATCGCCACATTGTGTACCGTGATTCGTCACACCACACAACGTTTTTCCACTGTCCAATGTTTACGCTCCTTACACCGCGTGAGGCGTCATTTCGCATTTACCGGCGTGATGTGTGCCTTATGAGCAGCGGCTCGATCGTGAAATCAGTCTTCTCACCTCCCGCCTGTCATAGTCCTTGCAGTGAATCCTGATGCAGTTTAGAATTCCTGTGTGATGGTCTGGATATAAGTCTGCCTATTACTCACTGCGACCCTCTTCAACCTTCGGCGGTATGTCAGTCAACAGACGAGGTCGGCCTGTACGCTTTTGTGCTTCCACTTCACTATGACATCGGAAACAGGGACGTAGGGATGTTCAGTAGTGTTGAATCTCGCGTACATATGTATGAAACAGTGTCACCGTGAGTTCCGCGGAGCGCCCCATTCTGCTCTCTCAAGATGTCTAATTACTACTGAGGTCGCTGATTCGGAGTACCTGGCAGCACAATGCACCTGCTATGAAAAACGTGTGTTTTTGTGTGTCCGAATACTTTTGATCATAGTGTAGCAAGTTACTGTCGATTGTCGATGTAAATGCCGAACGTTAACAGTTGGATATTATTTCCTAATTACTTATCCTGCACCACACATTTGTTTCGACAACATAAAACATGGGGGAAAGTTATTCGATTTTCGACGCTATTGTCATGCTGTTGCCTCTCCGCGGCTTTCTGTCGGTTTTGCCCCCTCCCGGGCAACAGTGACGACGCCCTGCTGGCTGCCGACTTTTCCAGACACCACACTCACAACACGACGCTGCACGTGCTTGCTTCGCCAAACAACTCGGAACACAGCCGCGCACGGTGTGCAATAACTGTCGGGGAATGCGAGGTAAGAGCAATGTTACTGCCACAACTTCACGTGTGGCACGGCGAGCTTTAGAGAAGCATTTGGGTGGACGAACTTCATCTACATCTGGCTATGAGATGAGTCTGTTGCTTGGTGTAGGAGCGGTAATGAAGCGTAAAAATTTTTTGAACGACCCAATTTCAGAGACTTTGCTGGTCTCGTACTGACGTCATTTTGTGTGTATAGACTGAAGCGACGAGTGAAATTTTGTACCAAGGCCAAGTATCGCACTCAGGTTCTCTATCCTGCCTATTAATCAGGAGAGCAGGGTTCGATTCCCGGCCTTGGCACAAAATTTCGCTAGGCGCTTTAGTCTATACACATACACTACTGGCCATTAAAACTTCTGCAGCAAGAAGAAATGCAGATGACAAACTGGTATTCATTGGACAAATATATTATACTAGAACTGACACGTGGTTACATTTTCACGCAATTGGGGTGCATAGGCCCTGAGAAATCCGTACCTAGAACAACCACCTCTGCCTCGATACGCTTGGGCAATGAGTCACAGAGCTTGGATGGCGTGTACAGATACAGCTGCCCATGCAGCTTCAACACGATACCACAGTTCATCAAGAGTAGTGACTGGCGTATTGTGACGAGCCGTTGCTCGGCCACCATTGACCAGACGTTTTCAATTGGTGAGAGATCTGGAGAATATGCTGGCCAGGGCAGCAGTTGAACATTTTTTGGATGAAGAAAGGCCCATACAGGACCTGCAACATGCGGTCGTGCATTATCCTGCTGAAATGTAGGGTTTGGCAGGGATCGAATGAAGGGTAGAGCCACGGGTCGTAACCCATCTGAAATGTAACGTCCACTGTTAAAAGTGCCGTCAATGCAAACAAGAGGTGACAGACGTGTAACCAATGGCACCCCATTACCATCACGCGGGGTGATGCGCCAGTATGGCAATGACGAATACACGCTTCCAATGTACGTTCACCGCGATGTCTCCAATCGCTGATGCGACCATCGTGATGCTGTAAACAGAACCTGGATTCATCCGATAAAATGACGTTTTGCCATTCGTGCACCCAGGTTCGTCGCTGAGTACACCATCGCAGGCGCTCCTGTCTGTGATGCAGCGTCAAGGATAACCGTAGCCACGGTCTCTGAGCTGATAGTCCGTGCTGCTGCAAACGTCGTCGAACTGTTCGTGCAGATGGTTGTTGTCCTGCAAACGTCCCCATGTGTTGACTCACGAATCGAGACGTGGCTGCACGATCCGTTATAGCCGTGCGGATAAGATGTCTGTCATCTCGACTGCTAGTGATACGAGGCCGTTGGGATCCAGCACGGCGTTCCGTATTACCCTCCTGGACCCACCGAGTTCATATTCTGCTAACAGTCATTGGATTTCGACCAACGCGAGCAGCAATGTCGCGATACGATAAACCGCAATCGCGATAGCCTACAACCTGACCTTTATCAAAGTCGGAAACGTGATGGTACGCATTTCTCCTCCTTACACGAGGCATCACAACGTTTCACCAGGCAACACCGGTCAACTGTGTACGGGAAATCGGTTGGAATCTTTCCTCATGTCGGCACGTTGGTGTCGCCACCGGCGCCAACCTTGTGTGAATGCTCTGAAAAGCTAATCAATTGCTTATCACAGCATCTTCTTCGTGTCGGTTAAATTTCGCGTCTGTAGCAAGTCATCTTCGTGGTGTAGCAATTTCAATGGCCAGTAATGTAAAATCATATCTGTATGAGAGCAGTAAAGTGCCTGAAATTATCATTTCATTTGTATGAGTTCGTGCACCTGGGTTTGACTCGATCTCCCATTTACATTTGATGCTGAGGTGCTATTCCAGAACATGGAGAGGCCCGGGAAATGTGTTCCTGCGTAAGGGGGAGTTTGAAGTAGACTGGGGCGGCAATGGGTATTTGGGTCGAGGAGGAGACGTGCCAGGGTAATCCGTGGAGTTGTCTGAACCGGTGTGCCAAGGTGGCTTAGTGGATGTTGTTTCTATACAGATCGCCGTGCGACACCTGGAGTTGTGGCAGTAACACAGAGCATGATCGGCTTTGTTCAGAGTTGTATGTCGAAGCACCTGCCTTGTAAGCAAAGCACCCACGTTCGATTCCCGTCGTCAGTACAATTTATACACACACAATCATATCTCTGAAATAAGTAATGTATACAGTTTTAATGAGGCCAGTGCTAGCATATGGTGCTGAAACATGGGCATTAACGAAATGCGATGAAACGTAACGTGCCATATTTGGAAGGACATTTACTGTGTTTGTAATTGCGAATGTGAGTAACCATCAGCTGTAGCATTAAACAATGAAAATAATTTGTACCGGACTGGTAATCTAACCCGGATGTCCCGCGTATCGCGAGCGGTCACCTTGCCATTTGGCTACTCCCTGACGACTCACTTCCACATGTCATAAACCATACGTCCGCAATATCTTAATTATCCGCAGACACCAGGCAAGCGACTTTGAAGTAAAATTTCTCACCTGTACGTAATATACATAACGGATGTATGAGTGCAAGTTGTAGATGCGTGGGTGACGACATGTGGAAGTTTGGGTCTGACTGAGTCGTCCATGGATAGCCAAATGGTAAGGCCCTCTGCGTGTATTGTTGTAGAACATCTGGATGGCACATAATCTGAGTTTTCGCCAGTCGCGTCTGAGGAATCTTCTTCCAATGCTCACACAGTTCTTTGTAGAAAGCCTGCTTGCTTGTGCAGTTTTCTTAGCGAACACGTCCATCCACTTTGCCCTAAAGATGTTTTATGGGGTTTAACTATTGTCTTTGGTTTGGCCATTGGAATACGTTTACTTTGTGCTGCTTTAGAGTTGTCTTCGCATGGCCAGAAGAGGGCTACGGCTCATTGTCATGCTGGAACTGCCAATTACAAGGCATATTTCGTCTTCCGTGAGGTATCGCACGATCTGTTAGTATGGTTCAAATGGCTCTGAGCACTATGGGACTTAACATCTGTGGTCATCAGTCCCCTAGAACTTAGAACTATTTAAACCTAACTAACCTAAGGACATCACACACATCCATGCCCGAGGCAGGATTCGAACCTGCGACCGTAGCAGTCGCGCGGTTCCGGACTGATCTGTTAGTATTTCACCATACTTCAGACTACTTGAATAGTAACAAAACCAGCGGCTGTGTGTAAATCCAACGCCGTTTATTCTTTTTAGCATACGCTACCAGTTTAGACATCAAATGGTGTCATCTTCAGGACCTAGGCATAATCTGCCGTCCACAAACGTCGTCAGGTGCAGTGAAGAGAGTCGTATGCGTGAGACCAAAACTAACTGAATTCCGTGTGTTCCGTGGCAGTAACACGCCTAGCATGGTACAGAATCCAGTTAATTTTGGCCCGCTGCATACGATTCTGTTCATTGAACATGAAATCGTTTGCAGATGGCAGGTTATACGAGGGGCCCGAAGATGACACCATTCGTTCTCGAAACTGCTGGCATTTTTAAAAAAGAATAAACGACTTTGGATTCAAATACAGCCGCTGATTTTATTATTTAAGCACTTCCCGGCCGTGGTCCCATTTTCCCTGATGGAATACCAACGATACTGGTCATTACTCCAAGAATTTGGACTTCTACCTCTGTGCGCTGCTGTGACCGAGCGGTTCTAGGCGCTTCAGTCCGGAACCGCGCTGCTGCTACGGTCGCAGGTTCGAATCCTACCTCTGGCATGGTTGTGTGTGATGTCCTTAGGTTAGTCAGGTTTAACTAGTTCTAAGTTCTAGGGACTGATGATGACCTCAGATCTTAAGTCCCATAGTGCTCACAGCCATTTGAGCCTCTGTGCGCCATGGTGGCTACTTGGTGCTTTCTGTCATTCCTCTTCTTTCACGGCCGTCGAACGTAGTGTATATCGTCTGACGAGAAGAGATTAAACATCATTCATCACTTCATATAATTTTTGACCAGTCTTCAGTGGTTCATGAGTCGTACGTAAAGCGAACTGCAGTGTGGCCTTCCTATTTCTTACATTTATTACAGGTTTTCAAGAAGGTTGCTTGGTATTCAGACCTATAGCTGCTAAGCAACGTTTAACTGTCTAAAGGTGGACCTTCATCCCGTGGCTTACTTGTAGATCACAGCGTACTGCCCGGGATGATTTTTTGGGCTCGACCATCCATTGCCTTCGGTTGATCGTATCTTCTGTGTGGGTGTTTTTTCGGGGTCGTCTACTTCGTGTCTTGTTATCTATCGTCCTCCCTTTTTTCTTTTCTTCTGAGGCCGTGACCAGACACGCACCAGTCTTTGTAAGATGCCAAACACCTCGGTGCGAAAAGTGGCAATTGACCCTGAATAAAGAAAAGTGTGAAGTTATTCACACTAGTACTAAAAGAAATCAGCTAAATATCGATTACGCGATAAGTCACATAAATCTGAGGGCTGTAAATTCCACTAAATACTTAGCGATTACAATTACAACCTAAATTGGAACGATCACATAGATACTATTGTGGGTAGAGCAAACCAAAGACTGCAATTCATTGGCAGAACACTTGGAAGGTGCAACAGGTCTACTAAAGAGACTGCTTGCATCACGCTTGTTCGCCCTATTCTGGAGTACTGCTGGGCGGTGTGGGATCCGCATCAAGTGGGACTGACTGATGACATCGAAGAAGTACAAAGAAGGGCAGCTCGTTTTGTGTTACCGCGAAATAGGGGAGATAGTGTCACAGACATGATAGGTGGAGTGGCAATCATTAAAACAAAGGCGTTTTTCGTTGCGACGGGATCTTCTCACGAAATTTCGATCACCAGTTTTCTCCTCAGATTTCGAAAACATTCTGTTGGCACCCACCTACATAGGGAGAAATGATCATCACGATAAAATAAGAGAAATCAGGGCTCGCACAGAAAAATTTAAGTGCTTGTTTTTCCCGCGTGATGTTACAGAGTGCTTGAAGGTGGTTCATTGAACACTCTGCCCGGCACTTTATTGTGAATAGCAGAGTAACCACGTAGATGTGGATGTAGACGGTCGCAATGAAGGACTGAGATTGGCCTTGACTCGGTAGTGTTAAGGCAGCTTGCGTGAAATTTACGAAATATTCTTTACTTTTAGGCGTTGCTGTTCAGTAAACAAAAATATTAGAATTGGGTTTGCGTTATGTAGTTTGTTGCAGGCTTACCATTCTGCAAAATACTTACGAGCCCCTTGGAAACAGCTTTTATACAGCGTAAGTACATGTTTACCTCCACTCAGCAATCAATATATGTAAGTGTGGCGAGGTCAAGTAGTCTTCTGCCCGAAGAACCGGTTTCACTGCGCGCATAGATAAACACGCCTGCCAACCTACTCGTTAAACTACAAAATACTTCTAAGCAATACTGTATACAGGGTGGTCCATTGATAGTGACTGAGCCAAATATCTCACGAAATAAGCATCAAACGAAAAAAACGACTAAGAATGAAACTTGTCTAGCTTGAGGGTGAAACCAGATGGCGCTATGGTTGGCCCGGTAGAGGGCGCTGCCATAGGTCAAACGGATATTAACTGCGTTTTTTAGGATAGGAGCCCCATTTTTATAACATTCGTGTAGTGCGTAAAGAAATATGTTTTAGTTGCACCACTTTTTTCGCTTTGATAGATGGCGCTGTAATAGTCACAAACGTTTAAGTACGTGGTATCACGAAACATTCCGCCAGTGCGGACGGTATTTGCTTAGTGGTACATTAGCCGTGTGAAAATGGACCGTTTACCAATTGCGGAAAAGGTCGATATCGTGTTGATGTATGGCTATTGTGATCAAAATGCCCAACGGGCGTGTGGTATGTATGCTGCTCGGTATCCTGGACGACATCATCCAAGTGTCCGAACCGTTCGCCGTATAGTTATTTAAGGAAACAGGAAGTGTTCAGCCACATCTGAAACGTCAACCACGACCTGCAACAAACGATGATGCCCAAGTAGGTGTTTTAGCTGCTGTCGCGGCTAATCCGCACATCAGTAGCAGACAAATTCCGCGAGAATCGAGAATCTCAAAAACGTCGGTGTTGAGAATGCTACATCAACATCGATTGAACCCGTACCATATTTCTGTGCACCAGGAATTGCATGGCGACGACTTTGAACGTCGTGTACAGTTCTGCCACTCGGCACAAGAGTAATAATGGGACGATGACAGATTTTTTTGGACGCGTTCTATTTAGCGACGAAGCGTCATTCACCGACAACGGTAACGTAAACCGGCATAATATGCACTATTGGGCAACGGAAAATCCACGATGGCTGCGACAAGTGGAACATCGGTGACCTTGGCGGGTTAATGCCTGGTGTGGCATTATGGGAGGAAGGATAATTGACCCCCATTTTATCGACGGCAATGTAAATGGTGCAATGTATGCTGATTTGCGACTAAAAGATGTTTCACTGCATGACAGAATGGCGATGTACTTCCAACATGATAGATATCCGGCACATAGCTCGCATGCAGTTGAAGCGGTATTGAATAGCATATTTCATGACAGATGGATTGGTCGTCGAAGCACCATACCGTGGCCCGCACGTTCACCGGATCTGACGTCCCCGGATTTCTTTCTGTGAGGAAAGTTGAAGGATATTTGCTATCGTGATCCACCGACAACGCCTGACAACATGCGTCAGCGCATTGTCAATGCATGTGCGAACATTACGGAAGGCGAACTACTCGCTGTTGAGAGGAATGTCGTTACACTTATTGCCAAATGCATTGAGGTTGACGGACATCATTTTGATCATTTATTGCATTAATGTGGTATTTACAGGTAATCATGCCGTAACAGCATGCGTTCTCAGAAATGATATGTTCATAAAGTTGCATGTATCACATTGGAACAGCGGAAATAAAATGTTCAAACGTACCAACGTTCTGTATTTTAATTTAAAAAACCTACCTGTTACCAACTGTTCGTCTAAAATTGAGCCACATGTTTGTGACTATTACAGCGCCATCTATCACAAAGCTAAAAAAAGTGATCCTACTAAAACATTAACACTTCTTTACGTACTACACGGATGTTATAATAATGGGGGTACCTATTAAAAAAAAGGCAGTTGATATCCGTTTGACCTATGGCAGCGCCTCAAGCTAGACGAGTTTCGTTCTTAGCAGTTTTTAGTTTGACGCTTATTTCGTGAGATATTTGGCCCGGTCACGATCAATGGATTACCCTGTATAATCCACATACTGAACCAGACATTGTAAAAACTACAGTACAGGTTAGGAGGCTGGAATGCGCAGGATATGAACTCAGAACAAACGACAGAATAGTTAAGATCATGATGGAAGATCAAAGCCACGGCTTGAGGAAACTGCCCGAGAGGACTTAAGGAAAACTGGAATTCAGAATTGGAGGAGATGGGCAGTAAACGGGGAAGAGTGGAACTATGTAGAAGGCAAAGTTTCACGAAGTTCTGTCATTGTGACGACGACGTGATTTGCTGGCCAATTCCACAGCATCGGTAAGCGTGCTGCATGTGTTTACATAGGCCGAGTATGCCGACGCGGCAGTTGTGTAGTTACCGGTTTTGTAGTGGAAAGCGTGCTACTGCTAACAGAGGATACGGTAGATTATTTCGTAAGCGCAGAGTACCAGATTAGAGCGTTTTCTCAGGTTGTCATTAAACTGCAATGCCCAGCACTTATTTCACCTGAACGTGCAGATAATACTGCGTATGAAGTGGGAAACATTACTCACAAGGGAACCTCCCCATAGCGCCCCCCTCAGATTTAGTTATAAGTTGGCACTGTGGATAGGCCTTGAAAAACTGAACACAGAACAACCGAGAAAACAGGAAGAAGTTTTGTGGAACTATGAAAAAATAAGCAAAATATACAAACTGAGTAGTCCATGCGAACATAGGCAACATTAAGGGTGCCGTGGTCCCGTGGTCAGCGTGAGCAGCTGAGGAACGAGAGGTCCTTGGTTCAAGTCTCCCCTCAAGTGAAAAATGTTTCTTTATTTTCGCAAAGTTATGATCTGTCCATTCGTTCATTGACGCCTCTGTTCACTGTAATAAGTTTAGTGTCTGTGTTTTGCGACCGCACCGCAAAACCGTGCGATTAGTACGTGCCTCTCCAATGGGAACCGAAAACATTTGATTGCAAGGTCATAGGTCAACCGATTCCTCCACAGGAAAACACGTCTGATATATTCTATACGACACTGGTGACGGCATGTGCGTCACATGACAGGAATATGTTGTCGACCCACCTATCTTGAACGCTTGGCGAATGGGTGAAACCATTCTTCTACCTTGGCCGATTTAGGTTCTTCTACCTTGGCCGATTTAGGTTTTCTTGTGGATGTGATAATCACTCCCAAAAAAGTGATGAAAACAGAGTTTGTCACATAAACTGCAACAAATGAATGCAACAGTTTCACAGTCGCGCAATTTTCCCTTTGCTCTGTCAAAACGTATGTTTTTAACGTGTTCAAATTTTTCCCTATGTAGACCGTCAAATGCTGCATATGTCCAAGCAAATCTGAACATGTCCTGGAATTTTGGAGAGCGAAGTTGAATATGTGAGAGTGCCTGAACTTTGATAATTCTCTGAAAATAAAAAATAAAATTTTACGCCAGAAGGAAGACTTGAACCAATGACCTCTCGTTCCGCAGCTGCCCACGCTAACCACGGGACCACGGCGCTCCTGGGCTCAGATCATCCTCGATGTTGCCTATGGTCGCATGGACTACTGTTTGTATATTTCGCTTATTTTTTTTCATAGTTCCACACAACTTCTTCCTGTTTTCTCGGTTGATCTGTTTTCAGTTTTTCAAGGCCTATCCACTGTGCCAACTTATAACTAAATCTGAGGGGGGTGCGATGGGGAGGTTCCCTTATCAGTTATACCGTAGTCCTTCAACAAGCATAGGCAGAATTGCCACACCTATTGCTGTCGCACAAATAAGAATATGGCGGATATTACGTATGCACGGCCTCCATACATACCATTAACAGATTCAGTACCTTGAAGAACAGGGTAGACGACTGGAATTTTGTCGTTGCCTAATTGCATATCGCCGAGTCATACTATCCGGACTGTTTACTGATGAAGCAACTTTCACTCGTGACTGTATGAACAACACGCGTAACTCATATCGGTCGTCCGGCGAAAACACATTCCTTTGTAGAGATCCAGGGTGAGCGTTATTGAACTGTATGAAATAAAATCGGCATAACTTCTGAACGGTTTTCGTTAGTATCTCCAACTGTATGCCCACTTCAATTTGGATGGGTTAGTCAATAATCAAAATTGGCGCATTTGGTGGAATGAGAATGCGCATTTCACGAAGTCTCCTTTCAACGGGTGACCGTGTGGTATGCAATGCCCAGTCACGGAATAATCTGTGCGATATTCGTGGATGACACGGTGACTACCGAACGGTACGGGAAGGTTTAGGAAGAAGATTTCATCCCCATTATCCAAAGCGACCCTGATTTCGACGAGATGTTGTTCATACAAGACGGAGCTCGACCCCATCGAAGTAGGGGAGTGTTTGATGTCCTGGGGCAGCACTTTTGTGACCGCCTGATTCAAGCTACGGGGTACCCAGAGGCCACTGGCATGGGCCTCGATTGGCTGCAATATTCTCCGCATCCAAGCACGTGCAAATCCTTTTTGTGGGACTTTAATAAAGACAAGGTGAACAGCAACTACCCAAAACTATTGCTGAGCTGAAAACAGCCATTTAGGTCATCGACAGCATCGCTGTTTCGACGCTTCGGCGGGTCATGCGTAATTTCGCTATTCGTCTGTGTCGCAGAATCGGCAATGATGGAGGGCATATCGAACTTATCACTATATCAAGCTCTGCGGCGTATCAGGAGATATTGAGTTCGATCGATCACAGTTATCTTTTGACCAGCTCATCCGACGGGTTGAAATTTGCTTAGCGATTCGTGGCTCAGCATGAAAGTCTGCAAGAACAATGAATCCCTAGTTCCATCACGCAACGGAAATCCTGACGTATCGACTTAGCACTGTCATTTTGACACACTGCACTTTCTCGGCCCCGGATTACGTGAAAATCAGCGGCTGTTTCTTTCATGCAGTTCTTATTTTGTGTATGTTGTAGAGTTTTGTAGTTCATCACAGTTATTCTAGTATAGTTTCCAAAAAGTATGGAAGCGTTTTGAACAATTTACGACATATTTATAAATGTTGTTGTGGTCTTCAGTCCTGAGACTGGTTTGATGCAGCTCTCCATGCTACTCTATCCTGTGCAAGTTTCATCTCCCAGTATCTACAGCTACCTACATCCTTCTGAATCTGTTTAGTGTATTCATCTCTTAGTCTCCATCTGCGATTTTTACCCACCACGCTGCCCTCCAATACTAAATTGGTGATCCCTTGATGCCTCAGAATATGCCCTAACAACCGATCCCTTCTTCTAGTCAAGTTGTGCTACAAATTTCTCTTCTCTCCAGTTCTATTCAATACCTGATTAGTTATGTGATCTACCCATCTAATCTTCAGCATTCTTCTGTAGCACCACATTTCGAAAGCTTCTATTCTCTTCTTGTCCAAACTATTTATCGTCCATGTTTCACTTCCATACATGGCTACACTCCATACAATTACTTTCGGAAACAACTTCCTGACACTTAAATCTACACTCGATGTTAACAAATTCCTCTTCTCCAGAAATGCTTTCCTTGCCATTACCAGTCTACATATTATATCCTCTCTACTTCGACCATCATCAGTTATTTTGCTCCCCAAATAGCAAAACTCCTTTACTACTTTAAGCGTCTCATTTCCTAATCTAATTCCCTCAGCATCACCCGATTTACTTTGACTACATTCCATTACCCTCGTTTTGCTTTTGTTGATGTTCATCTTATATCCTCCTCTCAAGACACTGTCCATTCCGTCAAACTGCTCTTCCAAGTCCTTTGCTCTGTCTGACAGAATTACAATGTCATCGGCGAACCTCAAAGTTTTTATTTCTTCTCCATGGATTTTAATTCTTACTCCGAATTTTTCTTTTGTTTCCTTTACTGCTTCCTCAATATACAGATTGCATAACATCGGGGATAGGCTACAACCCTGTCTCACTCCCTTCCCAACCACTGCTTCCCTTTCATGTCCCTCGACTCTTATAACTGCCGTCTGGTTTCTGTAAAAAATATAAATAGCCTTTCGCTCCCTGTATTTTACCCCGGCCACCTTCAGAATTTGATTTATAAATAAACAATAATAAAAGAACTGATGCAGCACAACATCTGAAATGCTTTCTGAAATTGAACTGAACTGAAACTTAATCACATATGAAGGAGACTAAATTTTTACCAGATACATATGACAGGATGGCGGAGACCTATTCAATTCCGCACATCTCTATTAACCAGAAAAAATACTATTGTATCTTATATGTCAATTTTTAGAATACTTTTTACAGTTAAAAATTTTTTCTGTATAATTTAGTTGAAACTGTAATAAAGTTCAGGTATAGACAATTTCACGTTACAGAAACAAATTTTCCAATGCTTTACAATCGTAGAGGCGTGTAAGTAAATTCCGAAAAAATACAACTTGGGTGAAACTGCGATTGCAGATAAGTCATATTAAGTTCTGTCTCAGAACATTTCTGAAGCACAGTCTTCATTCTGCTAAATTTCTTGGTGTTAAAGATCGCTTTTGGTATTCTTCTACATATTTCTTGAGGAACGTATGTTCATCCTGCAACCAAAGTCAGTCACAGGCAAGCATATTAGTGCCACGTTCTACGTCCAAATTGTTTAACACTTCCAATCTAGTAATCTCTTAGTCGGTGAAACGTATATGCACACAACAGAATATCTACACAGCAAATATCAGTTCCGCATAAACAAAACACTAGAACTATTCAAAGCCGAACAGGAGAAAAATGACAGTAGTGGATGCTGGAAACCAGCAGTGTTACCAACATACACAATGTATCCGAAACACAATAAGCAAAAATTACCCTGCTTTGCAAAATGCTAATAGTTCTCTACCTTTTCACGAAACAGGCTCGCAAGCGTACACGACCCTTAAGTCTAATTTTTTTTTTATAGTCGTCTTCTTTCATTCTGAACACAATAAATATAGCACTGTAATCACGAAAGACTATAGAATTTAATAAATTTATAAACAAATCTGTTTTCAGATCATTCGAAAGTACCACGTGCCCTTAAGGGAAAATATAGGGCATGCAAAGCATTTTTTTAGTTACCAGTCTACTGGCTGGTTTGATGCGGGCCGCCACGATTTTCTCTCCTGTGCTAACCTCATCTCAGAGCAGCGCTTGCAATCTTCGTCCTTAATTACTCGCTGGATGTATTCCGATCTCTCTCTTCTTCTACCCTCTACTGTTTATGCCCTCTACAGCTCCCTCTAGCACCACGGAAGTCATTTCCTTATGTCTTAAGATGACCTATCATGCTGTCCCTTCTTCTTGTCAGTGTTTTCCACATTTTCTTTGATTCTGCACAGACCCGCCTGATTCTTTGCCTTGTCAGTCCACCTAATTTTCAACATTCTTCTGTAGCACCACGACTCAAATGCTTCGATTCTCTTCTGTTCCGGTTTTCCAACAGTGCATGTTTCGCTACCATACAATGCTGTGCTCAAATTAAGGGCTATGTTTGATGCTAGTGGACTTCTCTTGGTCAGGAATGCCCTTTTTGCCAGAACTAATCTGCTTTTGATGTCCTCCTTGATCTGTCCGCCAATGGTTATTTTACTGCCCTGATAGTAGAATTCCTCAACTCCATCTACTTCGTGACCATCAATCATGGTGTTAAGTTTCTCACTTGTCTCATTTCTGCGACTTCTCATTACTTTCGTCTTTCTCCTATGTCATATTCTGTACTCACTGGATTGTTCATTCCATTCAGATGATCATGTAATTCTTCTCTTTCACTCAGCATAGCAATGTCTCCAGCTAATCGTATCATTGATACTCTTCCACATTGAATTTCAATCCCACCTCTGAACCTTTCTCTTATTCCCATAATTACTTCTTCGATGTTCAGATTGAGCAGTAGGGGGGAAGACTTCATCCCTGTCTTAAATCCTTTTTAATCCGAGCACTTCGTTCTTCGTCGTCCACTCTTATTCCCTTTTGGCTCTTGTGCATATTTTATTTATGAATTTGGCCAGCTATGGACCGCATACAACTTAAGACTTACGGTGTTTTTACTTTCGTTCTTCCCAGTACTTCATTTTCTCGTCAACTGCTCGTCACTGTTCATCTGTTCACACTCTTGGGTCGAGGTTTTGGCTCGTCGTCTTTATAGTTCGCGTTTTCTACCAGTAGCCTGAATTGATTCCTGTCACTTATTATTTCTTCTGCAACACCTATTTTGTTGGCATCTTTCTTTACTGTTTCTATCCATCCTACAGTTTTTTCAGGTTACTAACGTAATTAAAATTTTTCTTTGTAATCCGTGTTTCTTCCATTCTTTTTAAACGTCCATAAAATTTTGGCCGTCTCTTCCTCATTGTACCTGTGATCTTTTCTGTATTTTTGTATAAGTCTTCATTTCTCTTTTTAATCCACCCATTTTCGACGTTTTTCTCAGGACCCTAGAATTTTTCTTAGTATTTTTCTCTCTTTTTTTCTAGTTCTCTTAATTCCCCTTTCTTATTCAATGTTAGGGACTCTGATCCATATGTTGCTTGTGTTCTAATAAATGAGTTAAATTGTCTAATCTTCGCTTGTTTGGATAATGATTTCTTATTGTAGTTTTGTGTTAATTTATTTGCGGATTCTAACTTTTTTTATTGTTTCTTTATTTGTTGTGTTATCCAGTCCATTGGCTTGGATCCACTCCCCCAGGTATTTGAATCGATCAACTTTTTTAATTTTTCCATACTTTGTTTTCATAACTTTTCTGTGTCATGCTTGTGTTCTAAATACTCGGGTTTTTCGTAGGATATTTTTAGCCCAGTCTTTTCAGCAATCTCGTGTAACAGATAAAGCATAACTGTTGCGTCTGTTCGGTTTTCAGTTATCAATGCCATACCATCTGCAAAGACTAAACATGTCACTTCAAATTTGTTCTTTCCTTGGCCCACGCTTACACCCTTTGTGCGTGTGTTGTTTAATGTGCTTTCCCAAGTTTTTTACTATTTTATCTAAAACCAAGGTAAAGGGAAATGGGAACAGTCCGTCTCCTTGTCGAACTCCCATTTTCATTTTGAATGGTTCAGAATTTCGCTTTGAAACTTAATTCTTGATGTTGTATCTGTGAGAGTTTGTTCAAGTCTTCTGGTGTTTTCGTCTGTCCCTGATTCATAAAGTATCTGTAATAGTGCTTGTCAACTGAGTCGTAGGCCGTGTAGAAGTCTACGAAAGTAACTACTGTATTTTTATTTAGTATAGCTCTCACTCTCAAAATCGTTTTTAAATTAAGAATCTGTTCTTGTGCATATTGTACACTACTGGCCATTAAAATTGCTACACCACGAAGATGACGTGCTACAGACGCGAAATTCAACAGACAGGAAAAAGTTGCTGTGATATGCAAATAAGCTTTTCAGAGAACTCACTCAAGGTTGGCGCCGTTCGCAACACCTACGACGTGCTGACATGAGGAAAGTTTCCAACGGATTTCTCATACACAAACAGCAGTTGATCGGCGTTGCCTGGTGAAACGTTGTTGGCATGCCTCGTGTAAGGAGGAGAAATGCGTACCATCACGTTTCCGACTTTGATAAAGGTCTGATTGTGGCCTGTCGGGATTGCGGTTTATCGTATCGCGACGCTGCAGCTCGCGTTGGTCGAGATCTAATGAGTGTTACGAGGATATGGAATCGGTGGGTTCAGGAGGGTAATACGGAACGCCGTGCTGGATCCCAACGGCCTCGCGCATCACTAGCAGTCGACATGACAGGCATCTTATCCGCACGGCTGTAACGGATCGTGCAGACACGTCTCGATCCCTGAGTCAACAGATGGCGACGTTTCCAAGACGACAACCATCTGCACGAACAGTTCGACGACGTTTGCAGCAGCACGGACTATCAGCTCGGAGACCGTGGCTGCAATTACCCTTGAGGCTGCATCAAAGGCAGGAGCGCCTGCGACGGTGTACTCGACGACGAACCTGGGTGCACGACTGGCAAAACGTCATTTTTTCGGATGAATCCAGGTTCTGTTTACAGCATCACGATGGTCGCATCCGTGTTTGGCGACATAGCGGTGAACGCACACTGGAAGCGTGTATTCGTGATCGCCATACTGGCGTATCACGCTGGCTCGTCACAATAGGCCAGTCATTACTCTCCATGAACTGTGGTATCGTGTTGAAGCTGCATGGGCGGCTGTACCTGTACACGCCATCCAAGCTCTGTTTGACTCAATGCCCAGGCGTATCAAGGCCGTTATTTCGGCCAGAGGTGGTTGTTCTGGGTACTGATTTCTCAGGATCTATGCACTTAAATTTCGGAAAATATAATCACATGTCAGTTCTAGTATAATATATTTGTCCAATGAATACCCGTTTATCATCTGCATTTCTTCTTCTGTAGCAATTTTAATGGCCAGTAGTATATATTACCCGTCTCTCTATAGCTTACCGCCAATTTTTCGCAGAATTTCGAACATCTTGCACTACTTTACACTGTCGAACGCCTTTTCCAGGCCAAGGCCTATGAAAGTGTCTCGATTTTTCTTTAGTCTTGCTTCTGTTATCAACAGCAACGTCAGAATTGCCACTCCGGTGCCTGTACCTTTCCTAAAGCCGAACTGATCGTCATCTAAGGCCATTACCAGCTGGCTTGTTACGTGCGCCGTTGGAGCGCTGCCCCTGGCAGAAGGTGAAACTCTCGCCTGTACACATTGTACAGTGCCGGCACCCACTGGAACGGAGACAATGGCGGCTCTTCACAACCGCGGGCGCAGTCACGCTAGCTGACCAGGTACCGCGTGACGTCACTAGCCACGGCGTTTCGGTCGGCCGCGCGTAGTCTCGCCGGAGTTGAGAGTTTTGCTCCTCATTACTCAGCCACGATCCGTTCCGTTATTCATTCTCACCGAGTGGGCGACTGCGGAGGCGAAAGTCGCCGGCCGGTGACGTCATCGTGGTCTGGCGGCTGTGCTTAGATTGCGTGCAGTCTGGAAGGTCGAGAGAACGTATGCCTACCCACTTTCTCTACAGCACGCAGAGGTCTGGCCCACACCTGCCAGTGTGCGGTGGAAACTACGACGGTGGTCTGAAAAGTTCTCGGAACGGAATAGAAAAAAGTTCATACATCACTGAAACATTCTTTTATTTTTCAATGTAGTGTCCTTGTAGATAAATGCGCTTGGTTCAAAATGGCTCGCCGGCAGTGGTGGCCGAGCGGTTCTAGGCGCTACAGTGTGGAACCTCGCGACCGCTACGGTCGCACGTTCGAATCCTGCGTCGGGCATGGATGTGTGTGATGTCCTTAGGTTAGTTAGGGGACTCATGACCTCAGATGTTAAGTCCCATAGTGCTTAGAGCCATTTGAACCATAACTCAGTTTGCATGCAGGCTGTTAAAACATAACGCTTTCCTATGGCCTTCTAGTCCTGTTTTCTGATTGGTCGCTTTGTTAGAGATGGTACGACGTGGTGGGGATAATGCAAAACTCTCTTTTCCGTTCTAGCGTGAAGCGATGCAACCAGAGCTGATGATGTGCCTCCGCCAACAAAGTGAGACATTCTATAGTAACGCTATCAACAAACTGGTCTCTCGTTGGGCGAAATGTGATCCTGATCAGAGTCACTGTGTTCAGAAATACATATGTAGACATTAGGAAGAAAGATGTAAAGTCTTAATGAAGTTTGTTTTATTTAGAAAGCTATGAAAGTTTGCACATAAAAAATTCGGAGCCATTACCGCTATCGCTGGTGTATTAGATATTACGAGGGTGGTTTGAGAAGTTCTCGGATCGGAATAGAAAAAAGTAATTACATCACTGAAACTTTATTTTTCAATGTAGTCTCCTTGTAGATTAATGCACTTCGTCCAACGGCGTTCCAGTGCCTTGATCCCATCTGGAAAATGAGTTTCCTCCAGGCCTGCAAAATAGTTGTCAACTCCGGCTATCAATTCTTCGTTTGAAGTGAATCTTCGCCCACCAAGACAAATTTTCAGTTTCGGGAAGAGATGGAAGTGTGACGGAGCCATATCAGGTGAATAAGGCGGGTGTGGCAACAATTCGTACCTTAGTTCTTGTAATTTTGCCACGACGACGGCACATAAGTGCGGGCGCGCGTTGTCTTGATGTAAGATGACACTCTTCCTTGCTAAACCTGGCCTTTTTTCGCGTATCTTTTGTTGCAATTTGTACAGGAGGTTAGCATAGTATTCTCCAGCAATTGTTTGCCCATTGTGGGGAGAATCTACAAACAGAATCCCCTTTGCATCCCAGAACACAGATGTCATGAAGGGATTCTTTTCTCTCGTGGCGAAGAACCAGCTTGTTTCCACTGCTTTGACTGTTGTTTTGTCTTTGGAGTATAGTAGTGCACCCAAGTTTCATCTGTGATCACAAACCGGCGCAAAAAATCTTGTTCGTTTCACCTAAAACGGGGCAAACATCGTTCCAGTTTGTCCATTCCCGTGCGTTTTTGATCCAGCATGGAGAGTTGCGGCACCCTTTTTCCTGATAATTTTTCCATTCCTAATTGTTAAGCTGAAATGTAATACACCGTTTCAGATGACATCTGGCAAGTCTTAGCAGTTTCACGCACTTTCAATCGGCGATCCTCCGTGACCGTGTTGTGCACTTTTGCAATGAATTCTGGATCAGTGACACATCTTGGCCGACCACTGCGCGGACCAGCGTCTAAGGCTTCCCTAAGAAATTTAAATTCTTTTGTCCACTTGGCAACAGTTGAGTATGAAGGAGCAGAGTCCCCCAGTGTATTCTGGAAATCGGCACGAATGTCCTTCGCCTTCATACCTTTCTTCACGAACCACTTAACCACTGCTCGAATCTCGATTTTTTTTTTTCCATCTTCTCAAGTCACTATGTCGGAACAACAGAGCCACATCACCGTCACAGCTCTTTTCCAAGAGCACTGGCGTGGCACGTGTTTACAGGCAGCTGTCCAATCAGTATCGCGTGAACAACTAGCGCTCACCTCCCGTGGTGATTCCGAGAACTTTTCAGATCACCCTTGTGCGTTTAAAGTTTCTTGCAAGTCACAAATTACTGTACTTCTCAAACACTGGGTGAATATAGTCTAGGTAATTTTCGCGCTGTGAGTTAAACTTTTCGAAACGTGTATACTTTCAAACTTCAGTACTCACTGTGCTAATCCTTTCACGTAAGACTATACCTGTGGATCAGTGGATTATAACAGCATTTTGAATTTTTAAACGAGGTCAACAATTATATGAAATATAAAATTAATATTTTTGTTGTCCTTTGGAAGCCGTTAGGTGGCAAACGTCCTGCTGGGATTGGGGTACTTTCACTATGTTAGCCCTTGTAGTGTTACATCCCATTCCTTGAACGAGAAGTAGCACGTTCTTAAATACATGGCTATTACAAATGATTGAAGCGATTTCATAAATTCACTGTAGCTCCATTCATTGACATATGGTCACGACACACTACAGATACGTAGAAAAACTCGTAAAGTTTTGTTCGGCTGAAGCCGCACTTCGGGTTTCTGCCGCCAGAGCGCTCGAGAGCGCAGTGAGACAAAATGGCGACAGGAGCCGAGAAAGCGTATGTCGTGCTTGAAATGCACTCACATCAGTCAGTCATAACAGTGCAACGACACTTCAGGACGAAGTTCAACAAAGATCCACCAACTGCTAACTCCATTCGGCGATGGTATGCGCAGTTTAAAGCTTCTGGATGCCTCTGTAAGGGGAAATCAACGGGTCGGCCTTCAGTGAGCGAAGAAACGGTTGAACGCGTGCGGGCAAATTTCACGCGTAGCCCGCGGAAGTCGACGAATAAAGCAAGCGGGGAGCTAAACGTACCACAGCCGACGGTTTGGAAAATCTTACAAAAAAGGCTAAAGCAGAAGCCTTACCGTTTACAATTGCTACAAGCCCTGACACCCGATGACAAAGTCAAACGGTTTGAATTTTCGGCGCGGTTGCAACAGCCCATGGAAGAGGATGCGTTCAGTACGAAACTTTCAGTGATGAAACAACATTTTTTCTTAATGGTGAAGTGAACAGACACAATGTGCGAATCTGGGCAGTAGAGAATCCTCACGCATTCGTGCAGCAAATTCGCAATTCACCAAAAGTTAACGTGTTTTGTGCAATCTCACGGTTTAAAGTTTACGGCCCCTTTTTCCTCTGCAAAAAAAACGTTACAGGACACGTGTATCTGGACATGCTGGAAAATTGGCTCGTGCCACAACTGGAGACCGACAGCGCCGACTTCATCTTTCAACACGATGGTGCTCCACCCCACTTCCATCATGATGTTCGGCATTTCTTAAACAGGAGATTGGAAAACCGATGGATCGGTCGTGGTGGAGATCACGATCAGCAGTTCATGTCATGGCCTCCACGCTCTCCCGATTTAACCCCATGCGATTTCTTTCTGTGGGGGTTATGTGAAAGATTCAGTGTTTAAACCTCCTCTACCAAGAAACGTGCCAGAACTGCGAGCTCGCATCAACGATGCTTTCGAACTCATTGATGGGGACATGCTGCGCCGAGTGTGGGAGGAACTTGATTATCGGCTTGATGTCTGCCGAATCACTAAAGGGGCACATATGGAACATTTGTGAATGCCTAAAAAAACTTTTTGAGTTTTTGTATGTGTGTGCAAAGCATTGTGAAAATATCTCAAATAATAAAGTTATTGTAGAGCTGTGAAATCGCTTCAATCATTTGTAATAACCCTGTACATATGTCAGAGAAAAGACGTTCGTGACTGAGAGTAGTCCGTATGTGGTGAGCACCCCACTGTTTGGAGGTTTTTTAAAATGCAAGGTGCTGATACCAGAGCTATCAGTAAAGTGACTATACGGAAGTGAATAGTGGTCAGACAGTCGTACTGCTGAAATGGAGAGCGGAGTTCCACGCAGCGGGCGGTGCGGAAGAAATGGCTCAGTGAAATCTAGTATCGCGAAATGTCAAAGATGATATATGTATTGCAATTGTTAATGAAGTTGAATATCAGATCTGTTATGTAGTACAGACGGGCAGTATAAGAGTTGGCAGCTGACCTCATTTATCGTGTACTAAGTAATTTTGAAGACAATACAAGAAAGTGCATCTCGCTTATTTATGTGGTGGAGTGAATGAGAACGAGAAGTTAATTTTCAGTAGCTTTATCTGCAGCCTGTAAGGAGGCAAAGTCTGAACCAAGTTGGAGGAAGAAGCCACACGGATTCAGGGCACTGAATAGCTGGACCCTGAATAATAATGCTTAACGGCGACCAGGTATTCAGTAAACAACACTCATTGTGTATAAAAGGGGTATTGAGGAGGCAACTTAGTGTTCGATGCATGTGGTGAAGTATAACAAACCAAGACGCAGCCAAAGCCAACCTGAAACACGTCACCCTTTATTAATATAGATACCACCCTGCCTTTTTTCTGAAACTCCCTGGCAGATTAAAACTGTGTGCCGGACCGAGACTCGAACTCGGGACCTTTGCCTTTCGCGGGCAAGTGCTCTACCAACTGAGCTACCCAAGCACGACTCACGCCCGGTACTCACAGCTTTACTTCTGCCAGTACCTCGTCTCCTACCTTCCAAACTTTACAGAAGCTCTCCTGCGAACCTTGCAGAACTAGCACTCCTGAAAGAAACGATATTACGGAGACATGCCTTAACCACAGCCTCGGGGATGTTTCCAGAATGAGATTTTCACTCTGCAGCGGAGTGTGCGCTGATATGAAACTCCCTGCCAGATTAATTTTCAGTAGCTTTATCTGCAGCCTGTAAGGAGGCAGTCTGAACCAAGTTGGAGGAAGAAGCCACACGGATTCAGGGCACAGATATAATGTTTCCCTAAGAAAAGCTTGTAGCTATAAAGCAAAACCGATTTAAACAGCACTGATAATGGGAAAACAGTCTTTTCGTAGTGGTAACACCGGTTGCCGTCAGATCACCGAAGTTAAGCGCTGTCGGGCTTGGCTACCACATGGATGGGTGACCATCCGGTCTGCCGAGCGCTGTTGGCAAGCGGGCTGCACTCAGCCCTTGTGAGGCAAACTGAGGAGCTACTCGACTGAGAAGTAGCGGCTCCGGTCTCTTATACTGACATGCGGCCGGGAGAGCGGTGTGCTGACCATGTGACCCTCCGTATCCGCATCCCTGCGTTTCAGAGCTGAGGATGACACGGCGACAGGTCGGTACCGTTGGAGGTTGAAGGCTTTTTAGTGCAAGACTCAGATCCTTTTTCTTTCACGATCTGCTGAGAACGATGGATGGAGGGCAACACAGATTTCATATTCGCAGATTTCGTAATCTGTATTTTACCCCTGCCATCTTCATAATTTGAAAGAGAGTATTCCAACCAACATTGTCAAAAGCTTTCTCTAAGTCTTCAAATGCTAGAAACGTAGGTTTGCCTTTTCTTAATCTATCTTCTAATATAAGTCGTAGGGTCAGTATTGCCTCACGTGTTCAAACATTTCTGCGGAATCCAAACTGATCTTCCCCGACGTCGGCTTCTACCAGTTTTTCCATTCGTGTATAAAGAATTCGTGTCAGTATTTTGCGCCGGCCGCGGTGGTCTCGCGGTTCTAGGCGCGCAGTCCGGGACCGTGCGACTGCTACGGTCGCAGGTTCGAATGCTGCCTCGGGCATGGATGTGTGTGATGTCCTTAGGTTAGTTAGGTTTAAGTAGTTCTAAGTTCTAGGGGACTAATGACCACAGCAGTTGAGTCCCATAGTGCTCAGAGCCATTTTCAGTATTTTGCAGCCGCGAATTACTAAACTATCAGTTCGGTAATTTCACATCTGTCAACACTGGCTTTCTTTCGGATTGGAATTATTACATTCTTATTGAAGTCTGAGGGTATTTCGCCCGTCTCGTACATCTTGCTCATCAAATGGTAGTTTCGTCAGGATTGGCTCTCCCTCCGACAGGAAGAGTGTTGGTAGCAAAGGACAGTGTCGGTGGAGGCAAACTCTTTGTAATGGTGCTTGCCTCATTGTTCATGAGCCGTTGATTTGAGGCCAGTGATTCTTGGTATGTGGTTGGTAGTGGGGATGCGTTATAACGCAGCAACGAGGTGGCTGCTTGCAGATTACAATTCAGCGCCTGCAGCAACACGCCCGCCGCCGTACGTGACTCCGGCCACCCACGCGTTGTCCTGGTTGCGATCGCGTGGACGCGGAGCTTCGCTGCATTTCTTAAACAAGACGCCGACTCGCGACTGCAGCTGCACAAACATTTAGTGCTGACGCCGCTCTGGTGGCGTGGCGAGCATTGTTTTAATGTACTCAATTCGTTCTCAGGTCATAGCTCGTGCCTATCCACACAATGACGCCACAAATAGCACTAACATACTTCTCGAAAGTATGGGGGAATGGGACCTCCCTCCACGCCTGCGCCGTAGTCCATGACAATGGTCATCCGCGGTAGTGCAGTACTGCGATCAGCTGCTGAGTGCAATGTCGAGCTGTTGACAAAATTCGAATCATCGATAATTTCAAAGAACTATCGAAGTATCTTCTTCTTTCTTGGCTCTACAGCTCACGATGAGCCTTGGCCTCTTCTCGAATTTCCTTCCATCTCTCTCGGTCCTTTGCCAATACTCTCCAGTTTCTATAGCCCATCTTCCTAAGATGTTCGATTACTCCATCTTCCCATCTCGCTCTCTACCACGTGCTCTCCGCCCCCCTGGCTTTCCTTGTAATATTCTTTTTGGTACTTCTATATCACTTATGCGAGCCACATGTCCCGCCCACCTCAGTCTGGATGATGTCACTATCCTTCTGATGGGTTGGTCTTTGTATATGATATACAACTCGTGGTTGTATCTCCTCCTCCATCTTCCTCTTTCACAGATTGGGCCGATGATTCGTCTGAGTACCTTTCTTTCAAATGCACCCAGTGCTTCAATATCTTTAGTTGTTAATGTCCAGACTTCAGAGGCGTATGTAAGCACTGGTCGTATAAGTGATTTACACATAGTTAATTTAGTGTTACGAGTCAGGACCCTTGAGAATAGAAGTCTTGTTACGGCAAAATAGTCTCTCTTGGCCAGTATTAATCTCTGCTTAATTTCATAGTTGGCATCATTTAGATGTATAACTGTAGCGCCCAGATACTTGAAATGTTCAACTCTCTCAAACGCATAATTGCCCATTGTTATTGCATTTGGCAAATTTTCTCTGTGCTTTTCCAGCTGCCATATATTTTGTTTTTTGTTCATTAGTAATTAACACCATGTTCCTACTGGCCTGTTCAAGAGCTGTAAGTGTCTCTTCCATTGCTGTTTGGGTTCTTGGGTACGAAGTATACCGGAGATGAAACTTCCTGGCTGATTAAAACGGTGTGCCCGACCGAGACTCGAACTCGGGACCTTTGCCTTTCGCGGGCAAGTGCTCTACCAACTGAGCTACCGAAGCACGACTCACGACCCGTCCTCACAGCTATACTTCTGCCAGTACCTCGTCTCCTACCTTCCAAACTTTACAGAAGCTCTCCTGTGAACCTTGCAGAACTAGCACTCCTGAAAGAAAGGATACTGCGGAGACATGGCTTAGCCACAGCCTGGGGATGTTTCCAGAATGAGATTTTCACTCTGCAGCGGAGCGTGCGCTAATATGAATATATCCGCAATATCCTTTCTTTCAGGAGTGCTATTTCTGCAAGGTTCGCAGGAGAGCTTCTGTAAAGTTTTGAAGGTAGGAGACTAGGTACTGGCGGAAGTAAAGCTGTGAGTACGGGGCGTGAGTCGTGCTTGGGTTGCTCAGTTGGTAGAGCACTTGTCCGCGAAAGGCAAAGGTCTCGAGTTCGAGTCTCCGTCCGGCACACAGTTTTAATATTACAGGAAGTTTCATATCAGCCCATACTCGGCTGCAGAGTGAAAATCTCATTCTGTATACCGGAGATGTTTATTCCCTCGATATATCAAAACGATAATATCGAGCGCCGATATTTTTGTTTTTTCGCAGTTTTCGATCAACATTTGAAATTGTTCTTTTGGAATAGTAGTAAAACGTAATTTTACTTAAACTTTGTGAAAGAGGGTTACTACTTTTTGAGCATTCATCACGTCCAGCCTCTCTCTTTGACTCTACGAAGCAAGTATATGTGGCACAAAAAAGTCCAATTGCACTTGGGTGTGCCGGCCGCGGTAGTCTCGCGATTCTAGGCGCTCAGTCCGGAACCGCGCGACTGCTATGGTCGCAGGTTCGAATCCTGCCTCGGGCATGGATGTGTGTGATGTTCTTAGGTTAGTTAGGTTTAACTAGTTCTAAGTTCTAGGGGACTAATGAACTCAGAAGTTGAGTCCCATAGTGCTCAGAGCCATTTGAACCATTTTGCACTTGGGTGTGGCGGTGTGAATGGAACAAGATTTCCGATCTGAAGAAATAGGACCATTTGCGATTACAAAAAAAAAAAAAAAAAAAAAAAAAATTAAACGCGACTAGTGTGCTATTTCTTGACATACGCATTCTTCAAAAACATGCTGGAAATGATGAACAAAAATCTAAATGACAAGATTGGTCACTGCGGCGGGCGGAGACGTATGAGGGGAGATGCTGACGTAATCGGCGCTCGGCGCTACCAACGGAAGCAGCAGCGTTTATCTTCACCACGCACTTTTGATGATACAGTTCCTAGATTTCTGGCGTTGGCAGAAATGAGAGAAACAGGAAAGTCGACATGAAATGTTCCGGTCAAATCCGACATGTGACGAAACCAAACGAGGGCTCCATCGCACACCTTTCATTCTGCCACTTGTGTACAGTTACCATTGTTAGCATGGTGGTCACCGCCAAGCGCGAACGTCCATCGTTTTCTTTTGTTTACGATCGAAGGAGCATAACCAGGCTGCTAGCTTGTTGATGTACACAATATCTAATAATAAATTAATACTTAAATATACAGCTCTAAAAGCGCCACTATATTTACAATTTGTATTTCTGTAGGCAGGTATGTAAAAAAAATGGCTCTGAGCACTATGGGACTTAACATCTATGGTCATCAGTCCCATAGAACTTAGAACTACTTAAACCTAACTAACCTAAGGACATCACACAACACCCAGTCATCAAGAGGCAGAGAAAATCCCTGACCCCGCCGGGAATCGAACCCGGCAACCCGGGCGTGGGAAGCGAGAACGCTACCGCACGACTACGAGCTGCGGACGAGGCAGGTATGTAGATATTTTTTCTGACGATATATCAATACTTAATCTCCGTATATCGAGAGCAATAATATTATTTTTAAATACTGATATATTGTATTCCCGATATTTTTAATAATATAGACAGTCGTAGTGGAATGCAACGCCTTTCACAAGCAGTCCATGTGTTGTATCCTGCCTATTCCTCAAATATGGGGTGCGTAGGAAACCACCTTTCTCTGATCGCTAAACAGTTCAAGCAAATAGTATCAATTAATTTTATTGACAAATAAATGACAACTCTTAACTTTCAGAAACACAGATGTGTCGCGAGCTAAGGACGACGGATAAATAAGATACCTCTTCCCCAATATCAATGCTACACTAGATGATCAAAAAATAACCGGACACCCCCAAAAACATACGTTTTTCGTGTTAGCTACATTGTGCTGCGACCTACTGCCAGGTACTCCATATCAGCGACCTCAGGAGCAGTTAGACATCGTGAGAGAGCAGAATGGGGCGCTCCATGGAACTCACGGACTTCGTACGTGGTCATGTGAGTGTGTGTCACTTATGCCATACGTCTGTGCCCGAGATTTCTACACTCCTAAACACCCCTAGGTCCGATGTGATAGTGAAGTGGAAACGTGAAAGGACACGTACAGCACAAAAGCGTACAGGCCGACCTCGTCTGTTGGCTGACAGAGACAGCTGACAGACATATCACGCCGGTAAACAGAAAACGACGCCTCGCTTCGTGTAAGCAGTCGAGAAAACGTTACTAGGCTAAGTGATCAAAACTATCCGGACACGTGGCTAAAAACGACTTACAGGTTCGTGGCGCCATCCATAAGTAATGCTGGAATTCAATATGGTGTTGGCCCACCCTTGGCTTTGATGACAGCTTCCACTCTCGCAGGCATACGTTCAGTCAGGTGCTGGAAGGTTTCTTGGGCACTGGTAGCCCATTCTTCACGGAGTGCTGCACTGAGGACAGGTATCGATGTCGGTCGGTGAGGCCTGGCACGAAGTCGGCGATCCAAAACATCCCAAAGGTGTTCAGTAGTATTCAGGTCAGGACTCTGTGCAGGCCAGTCAATTACAGGGATGTTATTGAAGTGTAACCACTCCGCCACAGGCCGTGCATTATGAACAGGTGCTCGATCGTGTTGGAAGACGCAGTAGCCGTCCCCGAATTGCTCTTCAGCAGTGGGAAGCAAAATAATGCTTAAAACATGAATGTAGGCCTGTGCTGTGATAGTGCAAAGCAAAACAAGAGGTGCAAGCCCCCTGCATGAAAAACACGACCACACCATAACACCATCGCCTCCGAATTTTATTATTTGCACTACACATGCTGCCAAATCACGTTCACTGGGCATTCGCCATACCCACACCCTGCCATCGGATTGCCATATTGTGTACCGTGATTCGTCACTCCACTCACCGTTTTTCCACTGTTCGGTCGTCCATTGTTTACGATGCTTATTCCAAGCGAGGAGTCGTTTATTTACCGGCGTGAAGTGTGGCTTATGAGCAGCCGATATACCATGGAATCCAAGTTTCCTCACCTCCCGCCTAACTGTCACAGTACTTGCAGTGGATCCTGATGCAGTTCGGAATCCCTGTCTGATGGTCTGGATAGATGTCTGCCTATTAAACATGTTGACCCTCTTCAACTGTTGGCGGTCGGCCTGTACGCTTTTGTGCTGTACGTCGTGTTCCTTCAAGTTTCTACTTCAGTACCTCATAGGAAACAGTGGACCTAGGGATGTTTAGGAGTGTGGAAATCTCACCTACAGACGTATGACACAACTGACACACAATCATCTGACCACGTTCGAAGTCCGTGAGTTCCGCGGAGCGCCCCATTCTGCTCTCTCACGATGACTAGTGACTACTGAGGTTGCTGATATTGAGTACCTGGTTGCAGATGGCAGCGCGATGCATCTAATATGCAAAACGTATGTTTTTGTGGGTGTTTCACATACGTAATTTTCCTGTCCCAAGCTTCTTTGTAACAGATTTAATGACAATGATCATTGCAGGAATGAGATTTATTAACAAAAAGTTTCGTGGAGGTCTATAGTTTAAATCACGCATTGCACATTGCTTTGCTAGTAGATTGAATTTTTACTTTGTAACTAGCATAACAACATGGACGATAAATAGTTTGGACAAGAAGAGAATAGAAGCTTTCGAAATGTGGTGCTACAGAAGAATGCTGAAGATTAGATGGGTAGATCACATAACTAATGAGGAAGTATTGAATAGGATTGGGGAGAAGAGAAGTTTGTGGCACAACTTGACCAGAAGAAGGGATCGGTTGGTAGGACATGTTCTGAGGCATCAAGGGATCACCAATTTAGTATTGGAGGGCAGCGTGGAGGGTAAAAATCGTAGAGGGAGACCAAGAGATGAATACACAAAGCAGATTCAGAAGGATGTAGGTTGCAGTAGGTACTGGGAGATGAAAAAGCTTGCACAGGATAGAGTAGCATGGAGAGCTGCATCAAACCAGTCTCAGGACTGAAGACCACAACAACAACAACTAGCATAACAGCAGCAACCGTAGTATGTTGGAGATAGCAGCAGCACAGCATTTATTCATTGTGGAAACAGGTAGGCCGTTCATAATTTACATGTGATACCGTTAACACTACAGACAGGGAATTGTTGGCAGTTATTAATATTTCATATTTTTGTGACAGATTGCTTGTATTGCTAACAGGTCAGTTTTAGTAAATTTAACAGAACATTGAACCCTTGCCACGAGCACTGCAGTACACAGTTTAATGTTATATTTCCGGTTACCTTTTGCATTTCTGATCGCTTTTCAAGAATAACGAGATTACTTGTGAACTTAAATATGAGCTTAACTGTTCCTCTAACCCGAGTTCAACTTCGTTACCACATGACAAAATACCATTATTTATAACTATACATTACCATACAACAAAAACTAATTAGCCGCTTTCAACGTAGCAACAAAACGACTATCCGACTAATTTGGGATCGCTGTATTTGAATGGGCGCGTAAATTTTCGCTGTAAAAGTAATTTTGTTTGTAACGTGAAATACACCGACGCTTTTCGTCGGCATTGGGCTTCGCTTGAAAGAGGTGACATCTTTGTTCGGGCTGACTGTAGCTACGCACTGCAAAAAACCAAAATGCAAATATCTACAGAAACATCAAGAAAATGCGTCTGACGAATTTTACGACAGACTCCCCGCATATGTAAGTTGTTCATTGCACGATATTTGGTCTTGACACCTGTTAGTCAGCCTCAGGTAAGCATCAGCGAAGCATGACTCACCTGAGCATGACTAACAGGTGCCTTGTCGAGATATTGTGCAATGAACGACGTCCGGCTAGAAGCTCCAAACTGCTTTGAATATTAAGTTTAATGGCAAAATTTTTAAATTCGCAAATGCGTTGCTTGTTTCATAGAACAACGCGCACTCTTCAAAAGAATACGGAAGTCGAAAAGCCAATGAAATCATTTTTGTACTGTTTAACTTGCCTTACAACATACATTAAATTCTACATGTGCACGACCACTTTGTTATTCCCACTTAAGTATTAGGAATATGATTCGTAGGAACACTTTGTAATGTTGTTGCTTTAATTTGTTATGAAAGCGGTGCTGATAGACAATAAAAGCGGGTTAAAAGCTGTGAGCTGCCTGGGGAAGTTAACCTTGCATTACTGAGCAACTGTTTCACCAGGTATCCAGTCTAGCTTACCAAATTCCCAACCAGACTAACATTAATTATAATCTTTTAATAGTCATACGACAACCGGTGATATATATATAAAAAGAGAATTTAAATAAAAAGAAATAAATCAGTTTATATTTGGAAATTTACTTTAACATTGATCACTGAAATTTCAGCATATTAAACTTGATTCATAACTAAACTGGTGCCTTATTTAGGATTGTGAAAATGTGAGATTGTAATCTTACAGAACACATCAAATATGGAGCCAAGATTGTGAGATTGCATACATCACTGCATTCATAAAATAACACACGAAGAACATTGAAACATATGCAAGAGGAAATTAACCACAACCAACAGATTCAATTTTCACCCAAAGAAGTTACGTTCGTAGCGCAATCCTGTCCGTCATGTAATTACCACACACTGGTATACTAAATTCGTACTAACTCTCTGTGAAATCTTCCCGAAAAGAATAGCTGAGGGCTACTTTGATGATTACACCACATGCTTCACGTGGTCAACTTGGTTTACACAAAGAGTGTAACTACACAATAATTTTGATAATTAAAATAAATTACATCAAAACGCAATTTACAAAAGAAAGACCTCGAACTGGTTACTATCGTCTCACTATTAACCTGATGGGTCAAACAATTGTATAAGCACGTGGTACTGGTCTCACAACGTACACCCCACGAGGGTTGAACATAAAGAAAAGTTGCTATACTGAAAAATATTGTCAAGACGAGACGTCATAATCTCACGCACATTCGCACTTAAGATTGATAGTGTTAGAGTTACTGATCAACACGTGGTTCCACTTTACTTACAAAATAGTGACAAAGCAACTAGCGGAAGATAATTCTGAACTTCACACGAGAATTACACTGCGCTGCAATTTAAGATAACATTAGATATTTTAGAGCTAAACCTGAAATAAAGGTGATTAAATTTTCAGTTAGGCTGAACTCAAGAAATCCAGACACGCGCTTAGCCGGAGATCTTAACACTTCACACGCTCGCCGCGGACAGACTGGCCTGGGCTCCTACAAAGGGTGCTTCCGTATACAAAACGGAAGTGACCAGAGGCAGCTTCCTATACCAACATGACAAGGGACGGACAGGACCACACTAAGAATAGAAACCTCTCTGCTTTTAGAAAGCGTAGCTACCTGTTCCGACGTTGGTCCTACTGTTCTCTAGCCGACAGGCTGGTCTGCTACCATCCAGCATGCAACTAGAAATACATTTGCTCATCCATCCTCTCACACAGAAGGGAAGGGGGATGACAGTATCTTATCATATACAGTATATAAAAGAAAGCGGATGTAGGTTCCGTATGAGACTGTGTGACATGAATTACATATAAACTGTGTTTTAAAGTGTAGTAGTGTGACAGATCGTTCTTGTTCGTGTGTAAAAGTAACACGTTACACTGCTCAGTCTCCTCCCAGATAGTCAGAAACACCACAGTAAATTTAGAAGAGGAATTTATGCCGTAAATGACAACATATTTAAGAAATTAACATGAAAGGAATCCAACAGAGACCTTTCAACTTGAAGACGATTTCTCTACCGTTCCACTGTCGAACAGCGCTCAGAAAAAACGAACACCCAAATCTATGTGTGGAAACTCTGATTTTTCTTATTGTATGGCAGTAGTCATTTCTCGCTACGTAGTTGGAGTCGACAAAATATTTTCATATTCGGAGGAGAAAGTTGCTGATAGAAATCTCGTGGAAAAGATCTATTCGCAACGGAAAACGCCTGTTTCATATGTGGTACTCGCCCACTTATTTCACGATAATACAAAACGAGCTCAGTTTCTTTGGATTTTTCGTTGTCCTTCGTCAGTCCTGTCTGGAAAGGATCCCACACCGCCCAGCAGCACTCTAGCAGATGGTAGACAAGCGTAGTGTAGCCAGTCTATTTAGTAGATCTGTTAAATTTTCTAAGTGTTCTGCCAATAAAGCGCCGTCTTTGATTCGCCTTCCCCACATCATTTCCTGTGTGGTGCTTTCAGTGCGTTGTTTGTAATCGTAATCCCTAGGTTCAAAATGGTTCAAATGGCTCTGAGCACTATGCGACTTAACATCTGAGGTCATCAGCCGCCTAGAACTCAGAACTAATTAAACCTAACTAACCTGCCCGAGGCAGGATTCGAACCTGCCCGTAGCGATCGCTCGGCTCCAGACTGTAGCGCCTAGAACCGCACAGAATCCCTAGGTATTTAGTTGAATTAATAACCTGTAAATTTCTGTCGTATCTCGTGTAACCAAAATTTAACTGATATTTTCAGTATGATACTCATGTGGAGAGCATCACAATTTTCGCACTGTACAGATCTTACCTAAATAGTTTGGCGATTCGTTTTGCTTTTCTGGTGGCTTTACTAGACTAAACGATAACATCTGTAAACAGTCAAACAAGGAGATGACACCAATTGATTGTGTCGAATTTTTTATAATTATTCTGCGTGAATTTCAGAACTCAAATACGAATTTGCCAAAGAAAATTAATGCAACAGTCAATTTTTTTTATAAAATATTGTTAATCAGGAGTGTTTAAATTTTAAAAACGCATTACAAATTCATTATGTATTGTAGGCTTCAAAAAATGCTCATAGAACATGCACTCTTGTTTAAAAATTTCGATCTGTCGGGAATCGAACCCAGGCCTCTCGCACATGTTACGCATGAACACTACCGCAGAGCCAGCCACACTGATTGTCGAAAGTGAATTTACTTTAGCAGTCCGAAAACTTCAAAGTGGCTTTTCTTGAACTTTTGCGTTTTTCTCGGAAGCTTTTGAGAGTTGCATCGAAGCGCGTTGGCAATTCATATGTTAAGTTCCATTCATGTTCCATAAACAAAGGGTGGTTCAAAAAGAGCGCTGGGTTTGGAACGGCTGGTAAATTGTCGGTTGGTGACATTGTTTTGATTCGTCTGCACTTCCAGGATCATTCTGATTGTTGACTCAGTTTGAATTTCTCGCATTCTGTGTCTAACCATGGACCAGTTCACTTTTGCGCAACATTTGCTAATTGTGAAAACGTCACCAGAATTGAGAAAGTTATGCAGCAACTTTCAGGTGACTTAGCGCGATTCTAGGGCCTAATGACGCACCGAATGCATCAACAGTTCGCAGACTTGTGAAAAAGTTCTTTGAGACGGGTTCCACGGTAAACCTTAAAACACTTGGTTGCGTCGTTCTGGCCGAAATGAGCGGTATATTGCGGTGATTCGTGACAGTGTGGCTGTTACCGTAGCGAAATCAATTCGTCGACGTTCCCAACAGTTGAGCCTGAGCTTTTCCTCAGTACGGAGAATTCTCCGGTACGATCTCCATTAGCACCCCTATAAAATTCGGTTTATGCACCAGCTGAAAGTGACGGATTACCAGAAGAGATGACAGTTTGCTGTTGGTGCTTACGGAATATCATCAGTTATGTCTCTGAATTCGTGGTATCCTGTCAGAGGGGTCACAGTTCGTTTCGAGTAAAACAGAAGTGATTTCTCTGGCGTTTCACGAGGTACTGTTACAGGCCATCTGCTGTTCCTTATCTATATAAACGATTTGGGAGACAATATGAGCAGCAATCTTAGATGGTTTGGAGATGACGCCTTCGTTCATGGTGTAGTGAAGTCATCAGAAAAACAAAGCAAGTTTCAAAACGATATAGAAAAGATATCTGCTGCGCGGTCTTAGGCGCCTTGTCACGGTTCGCGCGGCTCCCCCCGTCGGATTTGAGTCCTACCTTGTGTGTGTGTGTGTGTGTGTGTGTGTGTGTGTGTGTGTGTGTGTGTGTCCTTAACGAAAGTTGACCGTAGGGACCAATGACCTGAGTAGTCTGGCCCCATAGGAACTTACCACCAACAAAAAGATATCTGTTAAGGTGCGAAAATTGGCAATTAACCCTAAATAATGAAAAGTCCGTGGTCATTCACGTGAATACTAAAAGAAATCGGTTAAACTTCGGCTACACGATAAACCAGTCAAATCTGTTTGTTGTGGCCTTCAGTCCTGAGACTGGTTTGATTGATGCAGCTCTCCATGCTACTCTATCCTGTGCAAGTGCCTTCATCTCCCAGTACCTACTGCAGCCTGCATCCTTCTGAATCAGCTTAGTGTATTCATCTCTTGGTCTCCCTCTACGATTTTTACCCTCCACGGTGCCCTCCAATACTAAATTGGTGATCCCTTGATGCCTTAGAACATGTCCTACCAACCGATCCCTTCTTCTGGTCAAGTTGTGCCACAAACTTCTCTTCTCCCCAATCCTATTCAATACCTCCTCATTAGTTATGTGACCTGCCCATCTAATCTTCAGCATTCTTCTGTAGCACCACATTTCGAAAGCTTCTATTCTTTTCTTGTCCAAACTATTTATCGTCCATGTTTCACTTCCATACATGGCTACACTCCATACAAATACTTTCAGAAACGACTCCCTGACACTTAAATCTACACTCGATGTTAACAAATTTCTCCTCTTCAGAAACGATTTCCTTGCCATTGCCAGTCTACATTTTATATCCTCTCTACTTCGACCATCATCAGTTATTTTACTCCCTAAATAGCAAAACTCCTTGACTACTTTAAGTGTCTCATTTCCTAATCTAGTACCCTCAGCACCACCCGACTTAACTCGACTGCATTCCGTTATCCTCGTTTTGCTTTTGTTGATGTTCATCTAATACCCTCCTTCCAAGACACTATCCATTCCGTTCAACTGCTCTTCCAAGTCCTTTACTGTCTGACAGAGTTACAATGTCATCGGCGAACCTCAAAGTTTTTATTTCTTCTCCATGGATGACTATTACCAGAAGAAAACTAGAAGCGGGAAGAACCCGGTGATCTTCTGACATCACTGAATCTTCTGACGGCAGTTAGCGAATAATTATCGCAGGTCTGCCATGGATTACCATGCAGTGTACGATTCAGTCTCGCTTGAAAACTGCAGTGGAGAAGTCGGTGCTTTTTAGAGAAAACAAGTCAGTAGCGTCTGAAGATGAAGACAATTACTACGTAGCAGCAATTTAGAGGGCGCGTAAATGAAGGTTATTAGGGCTGGTGTGTGCTCAGTTCCACTAGTTTACGTGACGTGTCAAAGAGTAAGGGGCCTCATGGGAGGACGAAAGCTGGGCCTCAAGTTAGTCGTCCTTCAGTGTTGCCTTCACCCGTATTCACATTATCAACGTTGAATGACAGTGTTCAGTTTCTCGACATTAAACTGTTTCCGGTACTACTCGCCATTCTCGATATTCCATTTTCATTCATTACATTGGTGGTGATAAAACGTACTGTTACGAACTTCCTGTGCCTTCTGTAGGAACCGGTTTGTGTATTCTTGTCACGTGGTAAACATTCGGGCTCATTGTGAGATCAGTTCTAGGAACATGAGCCTGCATGGCCGTTCTGTGCTGGTAGTGCGAATCACTGGTAGCAAGGGGAACTACCAAATAGCAAAACTCCTTTACTACTTTAAGTATCTCATTTCTTAATCTAATTCCCTCAGCATCACCGGATTTAATTCGAATACATTCCATTATCGTCGTTTTGCTTTTGTTGATGTTCACCTTATATCCTTCTTTCAAGACACTGTCCATTCCATCAAACTGCTCTTCCAAGTCCTTTGCTGTCTCTGACAGAATTACAATGTCACCGGCGAACCTCAAAGTTTTTACTTCTTCTCCATGGATTTTAATACCTACTCCGAATTTTTCTTTTGTTTCCTTTACTGCTTGCTCAATATACAGATTGAATAACATCGGGGAGAGGCTACAAGCCTGTCTCACTCCCTTCCCAACCGCTGCTTCCCTTTCATGCCCCTCGACTCTTATAACTTCCATCTGGTTTCTGTACAAATTGTAAATAGCCTTTCGCTCCCTGCATTTTACCCCTGTCACATTCAGAATTTGAAAGAGTATTCCAGTCAACATTGCCAAAAGCTTTCTCCAAGTCTACAAATGCTAGAAATGTAGGTTTGCCTTTCCTTAATCTTTCTTCTAAGATAAGTCGTAGGGTCAGTATTGCCTCACGTGTTCCAACATTTCTACGGAATCCAAACTGGTCTTCCCCGAGGTTACCTTCTACCAGTTTTTCCATTCGTCTGTAAAGAATTTGCGTTAGTATTTTGCAGCTGTGACTTATTAAACTGATAGTTCGGTAATTTTCACATCTGTCAACGCCTGCTTTCTTTGGGATTGGAATTATTATATTCTTCTTGAAGTCTGACGGAATTTCGCCTGTCTCATACATCTTGCTCACCAGATGGTAGAGTTTTGTCAGGACTGGCTCTCCCAAGGCTGTCAGTAGTTCTAATGGAATGTTGTCTACTCCCGGGGCCTTGTTTCGACTCAGGTCTTTCAGTGCTCTGTGAAACTCTTCACGCAGTTTTATATCTCCCACTTCATCTTCATCCTCTTCCATTTCCATAATATTGTCCTCAAGAACATCGTCCCTGTATAGACCCTCTATATACTCCTTCCACCTATGTTTTCCCTTCTTTGCTTGTTGTAAATAGTGAAGGAGAATAAATTATTGATGACATAAAGTCTCTATTATGTGTATCTGTTGTGTTTATTAAGCTCCTGGAAAAACACTACGAATTTATGCACCAACCTAATAGACATACGTCAGTGTCCCACACACACTGTCACCCTATTGTACGAAGACTCGCCCCCCCCCCCCCCTCCCAGAACTGCCCGATATTAATACAGTAGGCAACTTTGACTGTTTGGATCAACGGGTGAGATGTGGCAATAGACAACGCGACAGTTCGGCAGCTGTACAGAATCTGATGGCCAGTGAGCATCGTGTGAGCCGAATGTGGCGTACCTCAGGTACTGAAATTCCTGGTCACTGAATTGATGTCATTATCGAGGTTAGAAGCGGTGTTCTTCCTGTGTTAGCGGCATGTCTCCCGTCGGTGATTTGCCTTTTCATTGTGTTAATTTCTAGCTCCAGGGCAAGGAGCAAATACGGAGTTACACCAATCCGTTCTTTTGGCCGAAAACCACAAAACAAAAAAGTTAATAACTGCATATGAAGTTCGCAGCTTTTTAACGGCACTCGTGATTTTCAAAGTGTGTGCGCTTGATGTACACGGAAGAGCCAAAGAATCTGTCACACTTCGCTAATATGGTGTAGTTCCCCCGCGAGCATGCAGAAGTGCCGCAACACGACGTGGCACGGACTCTACTATCGTCTGAAGTAGTGCTGGAGGGAGCAGACACCATGAATCCTGCAGGGCTGTCCGTAGATCCGTAAGAGTACGAGGGGGTGGAGATCTCTCCTTAACAGCACGATGCAAGACACACAAGATATGATTAATAAAGTTCACGTCTTCGGAGTTTGGTGACCAGCGGAAGTGTTTAAACTCAGAAAAGTGTTCCTGGAGCCACTCTGTAGCAATTCTGGACATATGGGGTGTCGCATTGTCCTGTTGGAATTGTTCAGGTCCGTCAGAATGCACAAAGGACATGAATGGATGCAGGTGGTCACACAGGATCCTTACTGTGGTGTGCGTACTGTAAGACCTTCGGTACACACACCATCAGATTATCTGACTCGTCGCTCTAACGAAGTAGGCGAGTGTCAGCAATATGTCTCGTGGTCTTATCGTGGCGTGTTTATCTTCTGCCGTTAGGTCAGACGATAGAAATGCCACTTGCACGCTTAGAGTAGCAGATTGACGGTGACCAACTTTAAACAGAACTTGATTAATTTTCACACACATTTATTAAAATAATAAAAAACATAGACAATACGTAACTTGATTCTGGATGCTATTTACAATTGACAGTCTTGAAGTTCCTTTGGTCTTGGTACGTTAATCTTATTCTCACGTATCTCTGATACTTCACAAAGTGTCTATTCATTTATCTTCATGGCTATGTTCAGGAATATGGTAATCTTATTATGTGCAGACTGAAACTTGACCATAGACTAATGCAGACTGACTAATCAGAGGTCTGTACACTCGTTATAATACCGCGCACGTTCAGGTATCACTGCGCGAGTGTGATCCGCGAGGAGAAAAGGTTCTACGTTAGCAGCAATCTCATTGGCTGCGTTACATATTAATACGCGGATCGGCGGAAGCAGAATTTGGTCCGTCTCTATGGCAGCGCCATCTCGTAGTGCGGAGACGGACGAGCGCTGCGCCTGCGCTGTTGTGCATAGCGGGGCGCGCTCTAGTGGGAAAGTTGCGTACGCTCTGACTACGCGGAACTATGTACACAAAACTTATGTACGTGCCCCACACCATTGCCGAGACACCACCAGCTTGAACAGTCCCCTGCTGACATGCAGGGTCATTGATTCATGAGGTTGTCTCCATACTCGTACATGTCCATTTGCTCGGTATAATTTGAACCTAGACTTGTCCGACCAGGCATCATGTTTCCAGTCATCAACAGTCCAATGTCGGTGTTGACGGGCCCAGGCGAGGTGTAAAGCTTTGTGTCCTGCTGTCATCGAGGCTACATGAGTGGGTCTTCCGTTCCGAAAGCCCCTATTGATGATGTTCCTTTGAATGGTTCGCACGCTGATACTTGTTGATGGCCCAGCACTGAAATCTGCAGCATTCGGAAGGGTTGCACTTCTGCAGTGAGCTGTTATCTGCATCTACACCTACATCCATACTCCGCAAGCCACCTGACGGTGTGTGGCGGAGGGTACCTCTATCGATTCTCCCTTCTATTCCAGTCTCGTATTGTTCGTGGAAAGAAAGATTGTCGGTATGCCTCTGTGTGGGCTCTAATCTCTCTGATTTTATCCTCATGGTCTCTTCGCGAGATATACGTAGGAGGGAGCAATATACTGCTTGACTCTTCAGTGAAGGTATGTTCTCGAAACTTTGACAAAAGCCCGTACCGAGCTACTGAGCGTCTCTCCTGCAGAGTCTTCCACTGGAGTTTATCTATCATCTCCGTAACGCTTTCCCGATTACTAAATGATCCTGTAACGAAGTGCGCTGCTCTCCGTTGGATCTTCTCTATCTCTTCTATCAACCCTATCTGGTACGGATCCCATACTGCTGAGCAGTATTCAAGCAGTGGGCGAACAAGCGTACTGTAACCTACTTCTTTTGTTTTCGGATTGCATTTCCTTAGGATTCTTCCAATGAATCTGTCTGGCATCTGCTTTACCAATGATCAACTTTATATGATAATTCCATTTTAAATCACTCCTAATGCGTACTCCCAGATAATTTATGGTATTAACTGCTTCCAGTTGCTGACCTGCTATTTTGTAGCTAAATGATAAAGGATCTATCTTTCTGTGTATTCGCAGCACATTACACTTGTCTACATTGAGATTCAATTGCCATTCCCTGCACCATGCGTCAATTCGTTGCAGATCCTCCTGCATTTCAGTACAATTTTCCATTGTTACAACCTCTCGATACACCACAGCAACATCTGCAAAAAGCCTCAGTGAACTTCCGATGTCATCCACAAGGTCATTTATGCATATTGTGAATAGCAACGGTCCTACGACACTACCCTGCGGCACACCTGAAATCACTCTTACCTCGGAAGACTTCTCTCCATTCGGAATGACATGCTGCGTTCTTCAGTCGTCGTTGATCGCGTTCTTGCAGGATCTTTTTCCGGTCACAGCGATGTCACAGTTTTTACAGGATTTCTGATATTCGCGGTACATTCGTGAAACGGTCGTACAGAAAAATCCCCACTTCGTCGCCACCTCGGAGATGTTGTGTCCCATCGCTCGTGCGCCGACTTTGGCATCTCGTTCAGACTCGCTTAAATCATGACAACCTGCCATTGTAGCAGCAGTAACCGATCTAACAACTGCACCAGACATTTGTTGTCTTATACAGGGTGTTACAAAAAGGTACGGCGAAACTTTCAGGAAACATTCCTCACACACAAAGAAAGAAAATATCTTATGTGGACATGTGTCCGGAAACGCTTAATTTCCATGTTAGAGCTCATTTTATTACTTCTCGTCAAATCATATTAATCATGGAATGGAAACACACAGCAACAGAACGTACCAGCGTGACTTCAAACACTTTGTTACAGGAAATGTTCAAAATGTCCTCCGTTAGCGAGGATACGTGCATCCACCCTCCGTCGCATGGAATCCCTGATGCGCTGATGCAGCCCTGGTGAATGGCGTATTGTATCACAGCCGTCCACAATACGAGCACGAAGAGTCTCTACATTTGGTACTGGGGTTGCGTAGACGAGAGCTTTCAAATGCCCCAATAAATGAGTCAAGAGGGTTGAAATCAGGAGAGTGTGGAGGCCACGGAATTGGTCCGCCTCTACCAATCCATCGATCACCGAATCTGTTGTTGAGAAGCGTACGAACACTTCGACTGAAATGTGCAGGAGCTCCATCGTGCATGAACCATATGTTGTCGTACTTAACAGCACAGGCAGAGTATCCCGTATGAAATCTTGATAACGTGCTCCATTGAGCGTAGGTGGAAGAACATGGGGCCCAATCGAGACATCACCAAAAATGCCTGCCCAAACGTTCACAGAAAATCTGTGTTGATGACGTGATTGCACAATTGCGTGCGGATTCTCGTCAGCCCACACACGTTGATTGTGAAAATTTACAATTTGATCACGTTGGAATGAAGCCTCATCCGTAAACAGAACATTTGCACTGAAATGAGGATTGACAAGTTGTCGGATGAACCATTCGCAGAAGTGTACCCGTGGAGGCCAATCAGCTGCTGATAGTGCCTGCACACGCTGTACATGGTACGGAAACAACTGGTTCTCCCGTAGCACTCTGCATGCAGTGACGTGGTCAGCGTTACCTTGTACAGCAGCAACTTCTCTGACGCTGACATTAGGGTTATCGTCAACTGCACGAAGAATTGCCTCGTCCATTGCAGGTGTCCTCGTCGTTCTAGATCTTCCCCAGTCGCGAGTCATAGGCTGGAATGTTCCGTGCTCCCTAAGACGCCGATCAATTACTTCGAACGTCTTCCTGTCGGGACACCTTCGTTCTGGAAATCTGCCTCGATACAAACGTACCGCGCCACGGCTATCGTCCCGTGCTAATCCATACATCAAATGGGCATCTGCCAACTCCGCATTTGTAAACATTGCACTGACTGCGAAACCACGTTCGTGATGAACACTAAGCTGTTGATGCTACGTACTGATGTGCTTGATGCTAGTACTGTAGAGCAATGAGTCGCATGTCAACACAAGCGCCGTAGTCAACATTACCTTTCTTCAATTGCGCCAACTGGCGGTGAATCGAGGAAGTTCAGTACATCCTGACGAAACTAAAATGAGCTCTAACATGGAAATTAAGCGTTTCCGGACACATGTCCACGTAACATCTTTTCATTATTTGTGTGTGAGGAATGTTTCCTGAAAGTTTGGCCGTACCTTTTTGTAAGACCCTGTATAGGCGTTGCCGACCGCAGCGCCGTGTTCTGCCTGTTTACGTATCTCTGTGTTTAAACACACATGCCTATATATTTTGAACATTTCGGTGCCGTGTCAGCAACTGTATAAATATTGATTTTAATAATGAACAGCCTCAGTTGCACCATTTACCTAGAATTTACCTAGGTGTCAGTCGGGATAACCCAACCTTCTTCAGAATAAAAGTAACTATTATTTGTCCATAGTGGACATCGTCAAGCTAACACTGCAAATCCATAAATTGCTGTACGATAATTTATGGACTTGTACTTTCAGTTTGACGATGTCCGCTATGGACAAACTATAGTTTTATTCTGAAGAAGGTTGGGTTATCCCGACTGAAGCATAGGTGAATTCTAAGTAAACGGTGCAACTGAGGCTGTTGGTTGTTAAAATTAACACATGCCTATACCAGTTTCTCTGGGGCTTCAGTGTATAAGCCCCCCAGAGTCCCTGTAGTGTGAAGCACCCATTACTGCTGGTGCGCGGTTGGCGGCGTGCCCGATGTCTCGCCAGCAGCGTGCGCAACACCGCAGAACTTCCTCCACATCGCTGGCAGACCTTGAGATTCGCAGCTGAGGCCGCGGCTCTGATACTGAACTTGGCAACCGCACTTCGTTAAAGTCGCGCCCGGCCGTCCGTTGCTTTCGATACTGTGGAGGAAGAGCAGGGGTCACAGTATTGCGATACGATAAAACGCGGGGTCGCCACCTGCAGAGGGGGCGTATCAGCCATCCCGTGAGCTGCCCGCGTGAAGGGTATCCTAGTCGGCGTAGTGTTCTCCCGCTACACGGAGCGCTCGCAAATGTCTTGAAATCCCCCAGAGATACAGTAAGGCGAGTGTGTTGAAATTCTATTGTAGGGAAGTTCCGCTGCCGCGCGGGATTAGTCGAGCGGTCTTAGGCGCTGCAGTCATGGACTGTGCGGCAGGTACTGGCGGAGGTTCGAGTCCTCCCTCGGGCGTGTGTGTGTGTGTGTGTGTGTGTGTGTGTGTGTGTGTGTGTGTGTGTGTGTGTGTGTGTGTGTCATTAGGATAATTTCGGTTAACTAGTGTGTAAGCTTAGGGACTGACGACCTTAGCAGTTAAGTCCCATAAGACTTCACACACATTTAAAGTTCCGCCGTACGCAAGGCACTGTTTGATTACTGTTGTTTTCCCCAAACGTTTTTTACTATCTTCAGTGACTTTGACATGTTAACTTCTTCAGCTTGTGACGATTTGTTTCCAAAAAAACAAAAAAAAACAAAAAACAACACATTGTAACCTAAGGAGAGCCGAGCGAACCGTGGCAGGGCGTCTGAAACCGCGCGGCAGATGAAGAAAGCTTGTAACTATTAATGATACAGGGTGATTCAAAAAGAATACCACAACTTCAAAAATGTGTATTTAATGAAAGAAACATAATATAACCTTCTGTTATACATCATTACAAAGAGTATTTAAAAAGGTTTTTTTCACTCAAAAACAAGTTCAGAGATGTTCAATATGGCCCCCTCCAGACACACCAGCAATATCAACCCGATACTCCAACTCGTTCCACACTCTCTGTAGCATATCAGGCGTAACAGTTTGGATAGCTGCTGTTATTTCTCGTTTCAAATCATCAATGATGGCTGGGAGAGGTGGCCGAAACACCATATCCTTAACATACCCCCATAAGAAAAAATCGCAGGGCGTAAGGCCAGTGATGAAGTGCTCTGTCACGGGTTCCCTGGCGGCCGATCCATCGCCTCGGGTAGTTGACGTTCAGGTAGTTACGGACAGATAAGTGCCAATGTGGTGGCGCTCCATCCCGCTGAAATATGAATTGTTGTGCTTCTTGTTCGATATGAGGGAACAGCCAGTTCTCTAACATCTCCAGATACTGTAGTCCACTTACAGTAGCACCTTCGAAGAAAAAGGGACCAAAAACTTTATTGGCCTAGTCAACAGCGCCTCAAGCGAACAAATGTACAACTAAATGAAACTTTATAGCTCCCTTAATTCGCCGACAGATAGTGCTTAGCTCTGCCTTTTGTCGTTGCAGAGTTTTAAATTCCTAAAGTTGTGGTATTCTTTTTGAATCACCCTGTATAACGCGACAGGGTAGAGAAACCAAGCATGGTAATAAGAGAGTAAATTAGAGTTGAAAAAAATTTTAAGAGTAACTGAAATTTGTGACGACAGGAAGGTCATTTGAGTGACGTTTAGTATTGTGATATCAGCTGAGTGATCAGCGTGACAGAATGTCAATCCTAAGGTCCCGGGTTCGATTCCCGGCTGGGTCGGAGATTTTCTCCGCTCAGGGACTGGGCGTTGTGTTGTCCTAATCATCATCGTTTTATCCCCATCGACGCGCAGGTCGCCGAAGTGGCGTCAACTCGAAAGACCTGGACCAGGTAAACGGTCTACCCGACGGGAGGCCCTAGCAACAAGACATTTCATTTTTTTCAGCAAACGCATGTAGCATAATTTTCATGAAAACATGCACAGCAATCTTTTTTCATACAATGTGTTTAGTTAAAAGTATGAAACAGTTTTTTTTCCCCGTGTGTTGTGATTATTACTTCGTATGGCGTGAAGATCTGTTCCGGCCGCTGAGGCCGTCCGCTTCTGGGCGGTTCAGTCCGGAACCGAGCAGCTGCTACGGTCGCAGGTTCGAATCCTGCCTCGGGCGTGGACGTGTTTGATGTCCTTAGGTTAGTTAGGTTAAAGTAGTTCAAAGTCCAGGGGACTGATGACTTCAGATGTCCAGTCACATAGTGCTTAGAGCCATTTGAGCCATTTGAACCATTTGAAGATATGTGCTACTGTAGAGAAATCTGCAAATATAAACAAAAAGGGATAAAATTCAGTATATACAGATATTTATCAACATGTAACTAAGTTTTGCTACAGCTGAATTTCGAAATTTATCAGCGTGATAATTTCGCGAGACTTCAGTGCATTTTACACTGTATGTTACTGTGTAAGCCTTCGAAGTGGAAGCAGTTTTCCGTAACTGTAGCATCGAATACTTCCTCCTCCTGGCTCTACAGCCCTTGACGGGCCGTGACCTGTTCTACATCATTCCGCTCGCCCCTGTCCAGCGTCTTCCTCTCCGGTTCTTCGTCCCACTGTGTTGTACAGCAGTTCTATTGTTGATGGGCTCCCATGTTCTATGTGAAAAACATGGCCGACCCATTTGAGGCGGCTTATTTTAAAGAACTCTAATTTCAAGATCTTTACATAATTTGTAAAGTTCAGAATTATATCGTCTACGCCATGCTCCATCTTCGTCGCAACTACGAGAGTGAGTCAAATGAAAACATTAAATATTTTGTTAATATTATTTATAGTGCAGAAGAGGTACAAAGCTGTATCACTTTTCGGCATAGTCTCCCCCACGCTCAATGCAAGTCCTCCAGCGCTTACAAAGTGCATAAATTCCTTTAGAAAAAAATTCTTTTGGTAGTCCGCGCAACCACTCATGCACCGCGTGGCGTACCTCTTCATCGGAACGGAACGTCTTTACTCCCATTGCGTCTTTGAGTGGTCCAAACATAGGGAAATCATTTTGGGCAAGGTCTGGCGAGTATGGTGGATGAGGGAGACACTCGAAATGCAGGTGTGTGATTGTTGCAACTGTTGTACGGGCAGTGTGGGGCCTCGCATTGTCATGTTGCAAAAGGACACCTGCTGACAGCAATCCACGTCGCTTTGATTTGATTGCAGGTCGCAGATGATTTTTTTTAAGAGATCTGTGTATGATGCACTGGTGACAGTGCTCCCTCTAGGCATGTAATGCTCCAAAATGACGCCTTTTTCGTCCCAAAAGAGAGTCAGCATAACCTTCCCTGCTGATGGTTCTGTTCGAAACTTCTTTGGTTTCGGTGATGAGAAATGGCGCCATTCCTTGCTCGCTCTCTTCGTTTCCGGTTGGTGGAAGTGAACCCAGGTTTCGTCCCCAGTAACGATTCTTGCAAGGAAGCAATCACCTTCTCGTTCAAAGCGCCGAAGAAGTTCTTCACAAGCATCAACACGTCGTTCTCTCATTTCAGGAGTCAGCTGCCGTGGTACCCATCCTGCAGACACTTTGCGAAACTGGAGTACATCGTGCACAGTGCGGTGTGCTGACCCGTGACTAATCTGTAAACACGCTGAAATGTCATTCGGTGTCACTCGGCGGTTTTCCTTCACTATGGCTTCAACTGCTGCAATGTTCTGTGGAGTCACAACTCGTTGTGTCTGACCTGGACGAGGAGCATCTTCCACTGAAGTCACACCATTTCCGAACGTCCTCCTCCATTCGTAGACTTGCTGCTGTGACAGACATGCATCACCGTACTGAACCTTCATTCGTCGATGAATTTCAATAGGTTTCACACCTTCATTACGCAAAAACCGAATAACAGAACGCTGTTCTTCCCTGGTGCAAGTTGCTGGTGGGGCGGCCATCTTTATACTGATACTGCGACGGTATGTGTGCATCTGCACTAGGCTGCCACCTACAGGCCATTCTGCACGCTGTTTGTAGCACGCTTACCAACTTACAGGATAACGGCGCGAAATTTCTATTTGTTATTACAAATTTAAGGTTTTCATTGGACTCCCCCTCGTATCTGCACGATTTACTTGCCATTTGTCTGTTACCTCAATACAGAGTTCACTTCTGATGAAGTTCAAGAGTCGTCAGCGTGTGTTTCAGTCCCAGTATCTGCAGAAACGGCAGTGACTCTTTCTTCAATAACTGCTGCACTGCAGAATAAAGGTATGTCGTCTGCATTTCCGGTTAAAAGAAGAAGCCGCATTCTGTGTTTGACTTCTACAGCTGTGGGATTATTGTAGAACGCACCAAGGCGTCGAATTCTAGAAAAATAATTTTCCAAGCAGTCCTGATTTAGACGTGATGTTAAGATAAACTTCACGTTATCTTTCTTTACCTCTTCGAGTAACCCTAGAAGGGATGTGATTGAGACTATAAACTCCTTCTGAAATGTCAACAAACCCTTCCTGTACCCGCAGCGCATGTCATGGTAAACATCGCGAAACTTTTTTAAAGTGTTCTCTTGACTTTTAAAATTCAGACGAAATCAGCAACGTAAAGGTGTGACAACATCAATGGGAGTTCCAGAATTTAAAACGTCGAAAACATCGTTTCCTAAATCAAAGAACATGCTTTCCCGTTCTTTCGCGTTCTTTTCCCAAAACATACAAAAGAGCTTCAGCCGTGCGACGTGAAAATAAGCGGGCTGCCATCCTAACATTTTGTCGAGGACGCCCTGTTACACAGATGTGCGCTTCTGAAATGTGATGTACTACATTCAGATCGCCTTTCTGGCTGTGTAACAAATTCTCAATTACAATCTTGGTTATCAAAGTTCCATCAGCAAGAGATAACCCTTCATCTAAAAAGTGGCTCGTAAGGAGCTTCAATAAACGTGGCACATCGTAAAAAAAAACCAGATTTTCCTTTCATTGTGAGCTGGATTTTTGAAAAAGGTTGTTTATACACTCCTGGAAATGGAAAAAAGAACACATTGACACCGGTGTGTCAGACCCACCATACTTGCTCCGGACACTGCGAGAGGGCTGTACAAGCAATGATCACACGCACGGCACAGCGGACACACCAGGAACCGCGGTGTTGGCCGTCGAATGGCGCTAGCTGCGCAGCATTTGTGCACCGCCGCCGTCAGTGTCAGCCAGTTTGCCGTGGCATACGGAGCTCCATCGCAGTCTTTAACACTGGTAGCATGCCGCGACAGCGTGGACGTGAACCGTATGTGCAGTTGACGGACTTTGAGCGAGGGCGTATAGTGGGCATGCGGGAGGCCGGGTGGACGTACCGCCGAATTGCTCAACACGTGGGGCGTGAGGTCTCCACAGTACATCGATGTTGTCGCCAGTGGTCGGCGGAAGGTGCACGTGCCCGTCGACCTGGGACCGGACCGCAGCGACGCACGGATGCACGCCAAGACCGTAGGATCCTACGCAGTGCCGTAGGGGACCGCACCGCCACTTCCCAGAAAATTAGGGACACTGTTGCTCCTGGGGTATCGGCGAGGACCATTCGCAACTGTCTCCATGAAGCTGGGCTACGGTCCCGCACACTGTTAGGCCGTCTTCCGCTCACGCCCCAACATCGTGCAGCCCGCCTCCAGTGGTGTCGCGACAGGCGTGAATGGAGGGACGAATGGAGACGTGTCGTCTTCAGCGATGAGAGTCGCTTCTGCCTTGGTGCCAATGATGGTCGTATGCGTGTTTGGCGCCGTGCAGGTGAGCGCCACAATCAGGACTGCATACGACCGAGGCACACAGGGCCAACACCCGGCATCATGGTGTGGGGAGCGATCTCCTACACTGGCCGTACACCACTGGTGATCGTCGAGGGGACACTGAATAGTGCACGGTACATCCAAACCGTCATCGAACCCATCGTTCTACCATTCCTAGACCGGCAAGGGAACTTGCTGTTCCAACAGGACAATGCACGTCCGCATGTATCCCGTGCCACCCAACGTGCTCTAGAAGGTGTAAGTCAACTACCCTGGCCAGCAAGATCTCCGGATCTGTCCCCCATTGAGCATGTTTGGGACTGGATGAAGCGTCGTCTCACGCGGTCTGCACGTCCAGCACGAACGCTGGTCCAACTGAGGCGCCAGGTGGAAATGGCATGGCAAGCCGTTCCACAGGACTACATCCAGCATCTCTACGATCGTCTCCATGGGAGAATAGCAGCCTGCATTGCTGCGAAAGGTGGATATACACTGTACTAGTGCCGACATTGTGAATGCTCTGTTGCCTGTGTCTATGTGCCTGTGGTTCTGTCAGTGTGATCATGTGATGTATCTGACCCCAGGAATGTGTCAATAAAGTTTCCCCTTCCTGGGACAATGAATTCACGGTGTTCTTATTTCAATTTCCAGGAGTGTATATTGACACAAAGTTCATTCCACACTTTAGAGTTTTTTTGCACCCATACCACACGTTACAGCCACAACATGCAGCCCCGAATTTTCAGTTTTTAATATTATACCTAGTAGCAGGCCACAGTTCATCGCCACATCGAAATTGTAATAGATCGGCTGCTTCCAAGATGAACACAAACCACGATTCATTGCAAGTAGAACATTTGTGTGTGTGGTCCTAAAAATCGTGTCTTCCGAAGCACAATAGCAGATTCTACCATCAATGTTCATTACATCGAAACACAATACAGATGTCTTCTGTAGTGGAGTAAATGTACGACTCTTTGCTTTCAGAATTGCCAAAACTTCTTCTGAAATACCTGGATTACACTTAAAATTCGTAGTCCATTTTTGAAGTGTTGCTCGACGTGGCAAAAGAATATTTCGCTTCCTCAAATATGTGTAAGCTTTTCGAGAAAGATCTTTGAGTTAGGGCATTGGCAATTTCCCGAGCACTCCATTTAACACGTCTCTTGCCTTGCAACAAACAGCGAATTTGTCCTGGAGTGAAACACTTAGATAAGATATTGTGTACTTTCTTCTTTACGACACTTTCTTTCGCTGTAGCACTTAATTTTGTCTTCTTTAATAAAACGCGTCTAACAGTATTGGCTTTCTTCAGGGCTGCTTAACCCTTTTTAAGGCTACTTGCAAATACGGCATTTTTCTTATAAAGATCTTCTGTTTCTGATGTCAGTCTCTTTATTTCTTCGTCCTTCACTTTCGAAACAGTGTGTTTACAAATGGGCACTGTATTCGTGTCTCGGTCCAGTTTCCTTTTCCTTGGGGACACAGACTGCAAGCTATCGATTGCTCTCTTGCGCACATCTCTCTTCTGATAATGTAGAGCTCGCTCACGAACATGCTACAGGAACAAAAAAGTCTATTAATTGTTCCGTTCATGATTAATAATTAGTGCTAAAATGACACTTTTCCACTAAAAATAACTCATTTGAGAACATAAAACTTAACGAGTCAGTACCTTAATCTAATTGATCAGTGTAACACAGCAGCTTGGTTACCTCATTGTCAGGTTCAGTGCTGTTTTCAATTGTACGTAAATCTCCGTGCCAGTTGGGTAAACGTTGAGATGGAACTGCATCTGCTTTAAGTTTATTCTTTTTGCGACAACCCCACGAGTCCGTTCTTTAAATCCCGCTCGCAATCCTCAGGAAGAAAGTGAATGGAGCAGATACGGGCGTTAATGACATTAATTTCGTCAGCTCACTTGCACCGAGATATCCATTCCCTTTGCAGGGAATTCTTGGGAAAACAATACACTATACCACTAGCCCTACTTTGATAGTTTTTACGGATTGCAACTGCACAATTACTCTTATTTCTATCCATAATTCGGTCTGCTCGCAACACGCGCCACTAATAAAAACACTGCTGCCGTACTCGATGCTCTCTGCCCGGTGACGTCACAGCGCGAAGGGTACTCTGGGTAAATTGTTCGCGGACACGGCGGGAATGGCCTACCTTGTACACTACTGGCCAGTAAAATTGCTACACCAAGAAGAAATGCAGATGACAAACGGGTGTTCATTGGACAAATATATCATACTAGAACTGACATGTCATTACATTTTCACGCAATTTGGGTGCATAGATCCTGGGAAACCAGTACCCAGAACAACCACCTCTGGCCGTAATAACGGCCTTGATACCCCTGCGCATTAAACAGAGCTTGGATGGCGTGTACAGGTACAGCTGCCCATGCAGGTTCAGCACAATACCACGGTTCATCAAGCGTAGTGACAGGCGTATTGTGACGAGCCAGTTGATCGGCCACCACTGACGAGACGTTTTCAATTGGTGAGAGATCTGGAGAATGTGCAGGCCAGGGCAGCAGTCGAACATTTTTCTGTATCCAGTAAGACCCGTACAGGACCTGCACCATGCGGTCGTGCATTATCCTGCTGAAATGTAGGGTTTCGCAGGCATCGAATGAAGGGTAGAGCCACGGATCGTAACACGTCTGAAATGTAACGTCCACTGTTCAAAGTGCCGTCAATGCGTACAACAGGCGACCGAGAGGTGTAACCAATGGCACCCCGTACCATCACGCCGGGTGATACGCCAGTATGGCGATGACGAATACACGCTTCCAATGAGCGTTCACCGCGATGTCGCCAAACACGGATGCTACCATCGTGATGCTGTAGACAGAACCTGGATTCATCAGAAAAAATGACGTTTTGCCATTCGTGCACCCAGGTTCGTCGTTGAGTACACCATCGCAGGCGCTCCTGCCTGTGATTGCAGCGTCGAGGGTAACCGCAGCCACGGTCTCCGAGCCGATAGTCCATGCTGCTGCAAACGTCGTCAAACTGTTCGTGCAGATGGTTGTTGTCTTGCAAACGTCCCCGTTTGTTGACTCAGGGATCGAGACGTGGCTGCACGATCCGTTACAGCCGTGGGGATAAGATGCCTGTCACCTCGACTGCTAGTGATACGATGCCGTTGGGATCCAGCACGAAGTTTCGTATTACCCTCCTGAACCCACCGATTCCATATTATGCTAAGTCATTGGACCTCGACCAACGCGAGCAGCAATGTCGCGATACGATAAACCGCAATCGCGATAAGCTACAATCCGACCTTTATCAAAGTCGGAAACGTGATGGTACGCATTTCTCCTCCTTATGCGAGGCGTCGCAACAACGTTTCCCCACGCAACGCCGGTCAACTGCTGTTTGTGTATGAGAAATCGGTTGGAAACTTTCCTCATGTCAGCACGTTGTAGGTGTCGCCACCGGCGGCAACTTTATGTAAATGCTTTGAAAAGCTAATGATTTGCGTATCACAGCATCTTCTTCCTGTCTGTTAAATTTCGCGTCTGTAGCACGTTATTATCATGGTGTAGTAATTTTAATGGCCAGTAGTGTATGTCTAGCTACCTTGGTTTTTCACCAGCGCGACGTTCACACAGCTTTTAAGGGAACGGGTGTGTGGATGGGGGGGGGGGGGGGGGGGGGGGCGGGGCAAAGTGCCGGCAAATAGGCGATTGTGCACAGGCTGTACCAGCATATCTCCAGACACCCTGAAATTGGCGTCTCAATTTTGTTAAAAAGTTGCACCGTTACTCGCATGGCTAAGCCGCAAATAAAACTAAATGTACAGAGGTAAGGATGATTAATGGCACAAACTTCACGAAGCAGTTAATAATTAAAAGTAACACCACGATCTGCTCTTCACTGAAAATCGTAAACGATTGATGACTGAACTAGAAATCTGATTATGGTCTGGAAATGATATGCAGGCCCTGCGCTTCGTAACATTCAACTTGGCAAAATGAGTCCATTAACTTCCATAGCACTGGCCTGGCCCAGATACATAACGTCAGTTCAAAATGGATTCGCTAAACACTCATCACAAGAATAAACCTGATGTAAACAAACACAAACACGATGGTGGGTCAGAAGCCGTAGCACACCTACACTGGTGTAGGTAAGTAGGTCCCACTTATGTATTAGATATCTTATCTTATTAGATCTTATTATCTTATTAGAGATCTTATTATTATTAGATATCTTATTATAAATGAAACTTTAAGATATTCTTATGGATTAACAGCCACCAAAGTTTTCCTTAATCACGCTTTAGATGTGTAGTTTTTATTTAAAAGTGTACTGCTGTGATCTGATTGTGGCGCTGTTAATACGCAGTGTGAGAATGGCTGAGGCCGCTTCTTGCTCCATAGTAGAACACGCGTATGGGACACGGCTAGAAAGCGCCGAGAAATAGGTTGTTCTTAATGTTCATCATTAATTTGCAGAAAAAAAATCGGCTTTTCAGTTTTCCGAGGATTTGATGCAGTAGAGATACAAATACACATAGGATGTATAGCAGAATCGATAGCGTAGTAGACTGGCAATATGGTACAGTTCATGGGCTGTTGGTTTAAGTGTCGCCTTCGTAATTTTTTTTTTAAATACCTACATCTCGTAATTATATAAATTCATCATTTTTATGAATAATGTACGTCTTCTTGTTTGTAATTGCATATTTCACGCGAAATTACTGTTTTCATTTGAAATATAAATTCTATTTATATAGTAACTATCGATACTTTATTAAATACTGCGAATAAAGATTGCTTAAATTAAGAAAACGTAACAGTTTAAGTTTTGAAGGCAAAAAAAACAAATACTCTTTATTTGGACCACGTCCATTGTTTTATACCACAGGTGTAGGTAAGTCTCACAGAAACTTGAAAAACAATGATTTTCACAGAATCGATCACAGCATACAAATACTGCGTTTTCATTTGCCACTGTACCATTACAGTATGAACCCAACAGCACTGAGCTGGAGCCAAGTTGTGGGATCTGGCCCGAGAAGTGACAAGACTGTTAGCCCTTTCGTGGGCAGAATTATTGAGCAGTTTTTTTTTTTTTTTTTTTGTGAGTGGAGAGCAGATAGTAGTTAACAGATAGGTATATTTATCATACAGAAACCAAATTTGCTCAAACTGTGGAAGTGAGGTCACACAACAAGGTGGGAAGTATTCTTCCCTCTGCCCTTTCTTGGAGTTAAATGACAAAAACAACTTTTTCAATATATGTCATATTTACTTAATAAATTTACTTCTCTTGTTACAATGATTGTTCACAATTACTTGCCATGAAATTTTCTGAAACATGGGTCTATGCAAAGTGGTATTCGACAGTATGTACAAACACAGCGAGTGCTCTTTACCGCAGCTTTGGTACTAAAATGACGGCACGTCCAGTAGGTTTCTCCTAAATTGGGTTGACGCTCCCCTACAGCCACATGACGAAAATCTTCAGGTACTTTACCCTTATTGCCAGAAAGGCAGGTTTTTGTCCACGCGTTTTTGGGGTGAGAAGCCAGCGATCAATTGTCTGGCTAGATGGATCCTGTATGTGAGCTGTCCACTTTCTCTTTTATTTTCCACAGGATAAAACTGTTCACTGCAGCAACGTCCTCCAGGAAATAAAATATTCTGTGCCACCATTTTTGCCAATAGCATACCTTTCTCGTAATTAATCAAACTTATCTACACCACCCATTATTTTGTTGTCTTCTGCCACAACTTCAGGACAAGAAATCTCTGTACTGGTACCATCCTTGTTTTTCCTTTTCACTGTGGCTGTTTCTCATGGCTCATGAATTGAGGACAGGAAAGTGACAGGACGGTTATCCATCCATTTTACTGCAGAAATGGCTCCTTTTGTTTCAAACTGGAATTCTCCTCGTTCCAATTTTGTTTTCCTTCTTAAATTTGGGTAAATCAAAAGTGTTTACCTTATACTATAGCTTTGAGGAAAAAAAATCACAAAATGTCACTCAGACAGCACTGAAAGGTTCCTCTACAGAACAACACTCAGCTATGCAATGCCTCTGCGCGAAGGTACAGTAAAAACGGCGGGAACTTCCAATTGGAAGTAGTACCCTATACTGATCACTAGGTGGTAGCACCGTGCTGGCCGAAGTGGCCGTGCGGTTAAAGGCGCAGCAGTCTGGAACCGCATGACCGCTACGGTCGCAGGTTCGAATCATGCCTCAGGCATGGATCTGTGTGATGTCCTTAGGTTAGTTAGGTTTAACTAGTTCTAAGTTCTAGGGGACTAATGACCTCAGCAGTTGAGTCCCATAGTGCTCAGAGCCATTTGAACCATTTGGTAGCACCGTACGAAGGTGGGAACTGTGAATCTCACGGGACTAGGAGCGAGTTCATTGTAGTGGGAAGCATGTTTCCCCACGGCTCACGAAAGGGTTAAGTCGCCAGACATACTGGAACTAACGCACGCAGCTTTCTCACTAGTCAAACGCTGCCGGGATATAAAACGGCACGTAATGAAAAAAGAGGTGAAAATGTTGTGCCTGGGTGGCTTCGTGGATTCTGTTGTTGTTAGGCTTGTTATCAACGTAGCAGGTGACAATTCAAAAATGGTTCAAATGGCTCTGAGCACTATGGGACTTAACATATGTGGTCATCAGTCCCCTAGAACTTAGAACTACTTAAACCTAACTAACCTAAGGACATCACACACATCCATGCCCGAGGCAGGTTTCGAACCTGCGACCGTAGTAGTCGCGCGGTTCCGGACTAAGCTCCTTTTCCGCGAGACCACCGCGGCCGGCGCAGGTGACAGTTCCAGAGCTGAAACGTATTTCCCGGATTCGGATAAGGAAGGAGCTAAGAGATTACCAGACGACTGACTGTAATACCTTCAGTGGCTTCAGTATTCAACAGTGCGGTGAAATCCCTGCAGTATGCTTTTGCATCACACACAGCTCGCTCAGAAAAATCACTCTCTGCTTAAATTAGGAAGTTTCATCGCCCTTGTTTCTAATTAGAATACTGTGTTAGGTGAGAGCGAGAGCAGTTTGTGCATTCCGTCTGGTCGCCTAGGAAGCGTGGGGTAGTGCTGGAGTTTCTCCGAATATTATTTCATTCTCTTTAAAAATTAAATGACACTCGAAGCTATATTGTTTCTCTTTTTACGTCTGAACTGCAACTGCTTCCATCATTTCAGGCTTGACCGCTGGTTGGGCAGGGCTGTCCTATAGTTCAATCAAGCCCCTACCACGCCGTAGCGGGGAAGCGAGGCAACTGTCCCCGAATTGAAGCAGCTGATCGCCGCCATGTGCAGGGATGAATCCTAGTACTGGGGTTGTGATTTGCAGTATATGAGACGCAACAAGAGCAAATTGAAGCACAAATTAAACACATGTTTCTTTTAAAAAAGTACTGAGTATTCGAGTCTATTTTAAAAGTATACTTAAATGAATGAAGTTCCCTAATTTCCGAAATACGTCTGCATAGAGACGCGAAATTTAAGAATGTAATGCTCTTTCCTGACAAGGTGGAGCGAGTTTACATAGAGTTATTTGCATTAGATAATTACATGAAACTTTTAAAGTAACAGACAGTACGATTATTATTTAACTCACGCAGTTTTCCTGTCAGGTCCTGTTTGCTTTCTGCCGACTACTGTGTACGTTTTGCACGCTTACTTTTGTTTAGCACAGTATTGTGTACACTCGAATATTGGTATGATTAATTGTAATAACCCATATCACTCTAAATACCGTAGGAATTTCATTCGCACTTTAGTTTTTAACACTGATAGCACCTCTGAAAGTGGTTGAGTTTGCAACATTTGATCAAATATTTGACCATTTAGGAAGTAAAATTACCACCTGACAACACATGTTAAGTATCTAAACGCAATTATTCGACCTACCTCTGATTCATACTTAATATATATTTGATTGCCTTGGTAACCTGGAAAAGGAACGTTCAAAATTATACACACTGACAGTATTTCCTCACTGTTGAACCTAGGCCTATGTTGCACGATTTCCAGAACACTATACCTTCTTCAAATGAGTTGGAAATCCAAATATTGTCGGTATAGCATCGCCCTTCAGTTCACGTCTATCTACATAATTTTCCATGTAACAATTCTCTTCAAAATGAAGAGAGCACAGGAAATGATTTGCTGTCTGTTGCAAGTTCTCTCTCCGAGTGGCAACTATCCATTTCCGATTTAGAAAAGCATTTGTAAGGGGAAACCTAAACAAAAACAAACGCTCACGATGTGTTATTTATCCATGAAAATATTATATACAAGTAACAGAAAGTGACAAAGAACCAGAAATGACTGACCTGTGAAATGTAACATTGTAACATGTAAGCTATCTAGATCTGAGACAGTATGAGCTCTATGAACAAGTGTTTTAAGCAAAGTCATGGTTTGCGATGGGTGATGGCAAGTCGATGCTTGCAGGTACAAATCAGTATGAGTGGGTTTCCGGTAAACTGAATCTCCTAGAGAACCATCATTCTTCCTTCGAACCAGGACATCCAAGAACGGCAAACAACCATCTTTCTCTATTTCCATGGTGAACCGGATGTTGCTATGAGTGGAGTTGAGGTGATGTAGAAACTCCATTAATTTATCTTCTCCATGAGGCCACACTATGAAAGTGTCATCCACATACCGCCAAAAAACTGTTGGCTTCAGGGCAGCTGATTCAAGCGCTCTCTCTTCAGAATCCTCCATAAAAAGGTTGGCCACCAAAGGAGACAGGGGGCTACCCATGGCGACACCGTCAGTCTGTTCAAATAATTCGCAAACCACGACTTTGCTTAGAACACTTGTTCATAGAGCTCATACTGCCTCAGATCTGGATAGCTTACCTCAAGAACTCGCCCATCTAAAGACAGTATTCAGCGAAAATGGGTATTCCATCCGGCAGATTAACAGGGCACTAACAGTTAAAACTAGGAAGCAGGAAGTGAATAAAGAGGAGAACATGCCGGAACAATCTTCGGCTTTTCTTCCTTCCGTTGGAAACACTTCGTTGAAAATAGCAAGAATCCTCCGAAAATTTCAGGTAAAAGTGGTTTTCCGCCAGCCATCGAAGATTGCGGACCTTGAGGGATCAGTTAAGGACAACCTGTTACTACGAAAGGCCGGGATTTACAAGATACCGTGCCAATGTGGTATGGCTTACGTAGGTCAGACCACACGCACCGTGAAAGAACGCTGCACTGAACATAAACGTTACACCCGCCTTTTGCAGCCAAGCAAGTCCGCTATTGCTGAACATTGTATTTCTACTGGACATTCAATGGAGTATGAGAAAACAATGATTTTGTCCACAGCAACGTCTTTCTGGGACTCCATCATTAAAGAATCCGTAGAAATACGACTGGCGGAAAATCTGTTAAACCGTGACAGCGGCTACCAGCTGGGCAGTGCACGGAATCCCATCATCTCCGCGACAGAGTGCGTCGACGGCCGTGGCAAACAGCACGCAGAGGGCGACTGAGTTCCGCTATTCCACCAGCGAGGGCGCTGCCGGCGGGCAGTGTGGTTCAACTATCAAGTTTTCGACGCATGCGCAGAATACTTACAGTACGCTAAATATTACGGAGCGGAGGACGTTTTCGCGTTTTCTCTCCTTTGTTATTTTTAAATGTCTCCTATTGTTTGTTCTATGTCTTTCGGCTGAAGAGCAGCGCATATGCTGCTGCCAGCCCGCCCCGATGGGGAATTGAAATACAATAAAGAAAAAGAAAAAAAAAGTTTTCGCTATTCTGAGACGGCTCACCTGAAGATGACTGGCAGGTGTCCAGTTGAAATATCGTGCGAAGTATTGAACGTCGACCGGCTGCAAGCCCGAAATTTGTTTGAACAGTCAATTCGCCGGGAAAATTTTAAAATTCACAATATGCATTTTATTGTATAGTATAAAAATCCTATGCTGTACGGTAGACGGGGGAATTAATGAAACGCTGTGTTAAAGCATAAGCATGGTCTGTATTTACAGTAAGCTACTGAAAACAATGTCTTAATGGAGGTTTCTCTTGTCAGCTGGAATTGGTTTGTATTTTCTTACTCTTTTTTCATTGAACCTTCTTGTGTAGCTTCTTCTACGATGAGTCGCTTGCTGTACTTCTCGGTGTAGTGACCAACAGTAGTCCCCCATCATGTTGATGTTCCAGCGGCCAATGGTAGCGTTTTCCCTTCAGTTTAATGTCCTGGTGAAAACGCTCTCCTTGCTCCTCACTAACATCTTCCATATTGTCGGGGAAGTAATCAAGGTGACTGTTCAAAAAGTGAACTTTCAGGCTCATTTAAACATCCTAAAGTTTTAAACTTCTTTAACATTATAGCTGTTATAGAATCATATTCTGGGTCTTTTTCTTGTCCTAAGAACTTTGTAACGACTTGGCTAAATGATACCCATGCATCTTTCTCATTTAAGGTCATTGTGGATTCAAAGTTAACATCAGTTTTCTAATGTCAGGTCTGCCAAACACGCCTTCTTTTAGTTTAGCTTCTGAAAGGTGTGGAAACGTTTGGCAGAGATACTTAAAACCTGGTCCATCTTTAGGCAAAGGCTTCACAAAAACTTTCATTAGGCCTAACTTTATATGTAGAGGTGGTAGGAGTACGGTTTTCGGATCTACGAAGTTTTTGCGTAGAATTTTCTTCTCACCAGGTTTTAAAGACTCCCTCACGGGCCCGTTCTTTCTGTACCAGTGATAACGTCATCTAAGAGTACATTCATTTTACCTTTTTAAATTATTTTAACGGTATAAGAACTGTTAAATTTTTTAAAAATCACTTAATAAATTTAACTGTAAAATGTGAAGAAATGGTGGTTCTTTAAAGTATATTTGGATTTACCACCCTAAAAAACATAAGAATAAGGCATTTCCATCATTGGCCTTTGTTATTCAAAATAGTAATGTAATGTTCCCCTCTTGTCTCCCTTTGCCTATCATTCGGCAACAATTTGAAACTAATATTTTGCTAACTTGAGCTGGAAATATTTAATCGGGAAACCACAAAACACGTATATCACTCAACTGTTTTGTAATTTTGGGTTAAAGTAATTTACATACACAAAGGGCGATACTTTGGCCTAGAATTTTACATTAGCTTAAACATAGCGAAATACACAATACGCGGGGTAGAGACATTAAATGCTGTGCTGCAAAGTAGGCCTACGACATTAATTCGGAAACAAGATGACTGTGCAGCTGAAGAATGGCATGGACAACGTTCTGAGAGTCAGTTTTTCTTAAAACGCGTTTTCATTGTGTTTTCGGTGCTGTTCCGTCTCCGTAGGCTCGATCCATATGCCAGACCATGCAGTGTGTCTTTGAAACATCAGTAAGAGGCACATACTCTTTGTGTCAAGTTACGTCTAGATTTCCAAAATTTACAAGTTTTGAGCAGTAGTTTGCGTTATATACAGTACTGCTAGTTAAAATCTTGATGCTGTGTTTCTGCACTTGCATTAGTAGAATAAAAACGTAGTGATTCGGTATTAATGGCTTTCGAAACAAACAGTTTCTTACTGCTGTTTGGCGAAAAATGACGATTTAGCTGGCTATGGCTGGGACCGAAATACAATTTGACTTTTGCAAAGAAGGAAACAGTCGCCAATCTCTGTTCATATTGCGCTTTATTTACGCAAATAGAGCCGGCCGGAGTGGCCGTGCGGTTCTAGGCGCTATAGTCTGGAACCGAGCGACCGCTGCGGTCGCAGGTTCGAATCCTGCCTCGGGCATGGATGTGTGTGATGTCCTTAGGTTAGTTAGGTTTAATTAGTTCCAAGTTCTAGGCGACTGATGACCTCAGAACTTAAGTCGCATAGTGCTCAGAGCCATTTGAACCATTTTACACAAATAGTCGTTAACTGTTCCAAACCGACTGGTTCATCTACAGACATCTGTTCACGTTTATATTGTATGTTTTTCTATCAGTTGTCCGTTTGACCAAAACCAGGAACTACTGTAAAGAACAGCAATGTAATACAAATTTGAAGAGAAGTCTGAAGATGAACGTATTGGTTCGGTACCGGTACCGAAAACGGTTCTATTTCTGGGAACAAGCAGCGTGATTAACAGTGGCTGGTTTGCTTCTTTCCTTTGCAAGAATCACTCTGTAAAAACTTTGTCGACACTTGGGACCAGTCAGCAATTATTGACATGAAACGTTCTTATTAAAGTATTTTCTAATTAAAGTGCGCGTCACATATCTTGGCGGCCGAGTTTAGGTTCGTTCTGCGCATCTGACGTCACAAGACACTGTCAGCCAATGAACAGAGAACGACGTTGCCAGATCTCGACTGCAGTGCAGAGCACGGACGAGTGTCTTCAGTTTTAGAAACGTTCAGTCATAAATAAAGTAATAGAACAAAAGCAATGTCTTGATAGCAGGCTTTCTTTTACAGAAAGTTTGGAAAAAGCATTCTTTATAACAATTGCTTCATATTCTATTAACTAATTAAACCAAACAAGCAATAAGCCTCCTAATTCAGGCGATAGCAAGGAAAGGTGTCTGTATCACTCTCACTAACCGCTTTTTCGCAATAAAGAACAGCGGTAATTGTTTATTTCCTATCGTACTTCGACGAAGCGTGAGTAATTCATAGTCATACCAACAGTGTTTATAAGTAGTTGCGTGAGGTGTTAGAGTCCTTATGGAGTTACAGTATTCGATGAGCTGAGGTAGCGGAACGGTTAATGTGTTGGGCTGCCACGTGAAGGGTTAAGAGTTCAAACCTTGTGCAGTGCTTAATATTTTCTTTATTTAAAAACAATATTGGAGTGCCTTACTTCACGAATTTTATTCGTTTGAATGAAACTTCTAGTGCTTTGCCTCTTCATTAACTTTTTCGCTGCTGCAGACACGTGCTCCCCGCATTCCGTGCTCCCCGCATTCCGTGCTGTGCGCGGTTTTGTCATCACTGCACTGCTCGCCTGTGCAGACACATGGTGTTCCCACTGCTTTGACACTCTTATCATTCGATTCCACAAAAACTATTTGGCCCAAAAATTTGATTTTTACACGTCTTCTTGCCTGATACCTTCCCCCCATAAATGACTTAATTTTGTTTTGATGTGCAGCATTAAATGTAGTAAACCATTGCACGAAATTTTGAAGAGTTTGCAGAGGTAAAAGTCCATAGCGTATACTTTCCGTATGGTCGATTTTAGTTGCCACAATGTTGAGAATGAAATGGGGACAAGATACCTAAATCTCATATAATATTTACTGTATAACAATATATCATTTAATTTAAGTACCACATAGGTGTCGTATGTAATACTGAGAGATATTCCGTCTTTCGCTACTGTAATAAAAGTATTATTTACACCGGACGCGTTTGGCTTTATTTTAAAGCACTTCAATAAAGGAAAGGTATGGCACATACACACTGGTACTCATGTTCTCTTTCTCGTTTTTGTTCCACAGTCGCAGTTTTACCAATGGTACTGAAATATATCCCTCTTCTGCAACTGTAATAAGCGACTTATTTAGACCAGACGCGTTTCTCTCTTTTGAAGCATCTTCAGTGGACAGTATTTTGTCTTCTCCATTGCCAAGTCACCTTTCGTAGTTTTGTGCTGTGGTAACACAATATTCAACGTTTGTGTTGGCTCATCAGTGTTTTAGCAAATAAATGCTGTTTGTATGTGCCACACACAAAATTATATTTGACATAGCTCTGAGCACTTCACTGTCAGACGGTATAATAAAGTCCTAACGTTTTTGTAAGTCCACAGTTTTGTTTAATGTATTTTGTCTACTTCCTTTTGATTGATTGAAGTGCTTTAAAATAAAGCCAAACGTGCCCAGTGTAAGTAAAACTTTTGTTACAGTCGCGAAAGGTGGAATATTTCTCAATATTACATACGACACTTGTGTGGTACTTAAATTAAATGAAATATATAGGTATCTTGTCCACATTTCATTCTCAACATTGTGGCAACTAAAATCGACCATACGGAAAGTATACTCTACGGACTTTTACCTCTGCAAACTCTTCAAAATTTCGTGCAATGGTTTACTACATCTAATGCTGCACAATAACTGCGTTGAACATCTTGAAACAAAATTAGGTCATTTATGGGGGGAAGGTAATTAGTCAAGAAGATGTGTGAAAATCAAATTTTTGGGGCAAATAGTTTTTGTGAAATCGAATGATAAGTGTGTCAAAGCAGTCGGAACACCAAGTGTCAGCACAGGAGAGCAGTGCAGTGACAAAATCGCTCACAGCGCGGAATGCGGGGAGCACGCCTCTGTAGCAGCGAAAGGGTTAATGCGGCCGTGGTGGCTTTACTTCATAAACTGCGCGCTCCCCCCTAAACGTAAGCTTGCGAACTATGCTATACTATGGCGCTGCTTCTATTGGCGCGTGCGTCGTTTGCAACTGGCAACGCAGCAATCTCCCGCGTCTAGGCGGGCAAGCGCGAGCCGCCAAGATAAAAGAATTCAACTATAGTATGATTTCTGCGGTGATGTGTTGAGTAGTATAATTTTGTGGTAACAGAATAGTTCGTTAGTTTTTCCCTACACGAATCAGTTTTCTACAGACGGACGTAAGTATATTGTATTTTTTCATTATTCTGACAAATGTCAGACGTACCACTTAGCGTTTTCCAGTTCGTTCTCTTTGAATGCCTCACATATGAGGGAAAAAAAAATTCCGGAACATTCGTAATTTCGCGCCAGTGATGAGTTGGAGCGAAAATCGGTAGGCATCACTGGTCAGGCCTGTGCTTAATATGTAACTACCGGAAGTTTCATTGTCGTTTGTGCTGTATCGAGAAGAACGTTGTGTGGCCCAGTTCGCGAATTTCGAGAGGAGCAGCGCGTCTGCATTAAATTTTGCGTTTAACTCAAGAAAACCTTTACAGAGACACGCCAAACGATGACGATTGCTTAAGCCGTACTCGGCGTTACGAATGGCTCACACTGCTTCAAAATGGCCGGACGGAAAATATACATGACCCTCGTTCAGGACGCCCTTGGACGTCAGGAACGTCAACGCAATCGAGCGTGTCAGTCGTTGACTGTCTGTCAGATTTCAGAAGAATGTAACATTTCAGCTGGATCACGTCATAAAATCCTGACACAGCATCTTGGACTGCGTCGCGTTGCCGCGAAGTTAGTCCCAAGGCTCATGAGTCAAGACCAGAGAGACCCCTCGCAATCTCTGAAGAGATTTTGGACCGCGCAGATGACAACTAGATCTTCCTTAAGAAGTTCATAGCTGGTAATGAGACGTGGGGCTACGGTTACGATGTTGCAACCAAGGTTAAATCTTGACAGTGGCTCGGGAAACATTCCCCAAGACCGAAAAAGGCACGTCAGATGTAGTAAAATGTCAAAGCTATGCTCATAGTTTTCTTTGACTTCTGAAGGATTAGTTCTACATCTACATATATACTCCGCTAGCCACCAAGCTGTGTGTGGCGGAGGGCACAATTCGCGCCAGTCTGTTCCACTCGCGGATCGCGCGAGGGAAAAATGACTGTCTGGACGCGTCAGTATGAGCTCTAATTTCCCTTACCTTTTCGCGATTTGAAAGCTGGTGGTAATAATATATGCTCTACATCCTCGGCGAAGATTGGATTTCGGAATTTAGTGAGCAGCTCCTTCTGTTTACGGGGTCTATCTGAAAGTGTGTCCCACTCCAAACTTTCTATGAGACTTGTAACACTCTCGCGATAGCTGAATGTACGACTCACGAATCTTGCCGCTCTTCTTTGGTGGGCCTTCTCAATCTCTTGAATCAGACCCAACTGGTAAGGGTCTCGTACAGACGAACAATCAAGAGTTCGCCTTACCCGTTACTTGTGTAATCTGATCATTCCATTTGAGATCATTTCGAACAGTCACACCCAAATACTTGACGGATGTTACCGCTTCCAAAGACTGGGCATTTATTTTGTACTCGTACGTTAATGGCGATTTTCGCCTTCTTATACGCAGTAGGTTACACTTACTAATATTCAGAGATAACTGCCAATCATTACACCACGCATTTATTTTCTGCAAATCCTCATTGATTTGTTCACAACTTCCGTGTGATACTACTTTCCTGTAGACTACAGCATCATCGGCAAACAGACTAACAGACTAATGCCGCTGTCAGTACCATCAACCAGATCGTTTATGTAAACCGTAAAAAGCAGCGGACCTGCCCTGGGGCACACTTGATGTTACGCTTGTTTCTGTTGCAGTCACCCCGTTCAGTACGACATACAGTTCCCTGTCTGTTAGAAAACTTTGTATCCAACCGCATATGTCATCGGATAGACCGTAATCGCGCACTTTTTGGTGCAAGCGACAGTGCGAAACTGAGTCGAACGCGTTTGGAAAGTCCAGAAATACGGGATCAACCTGGGAGCCGGTGTGTAGAGCCTGTTGTGTATCATGCACAAAGAGGGCCAGCTGTGTCTCGCATGACCGCTGTTTCCTAAAACCGTGCTGGTTTCTGCAGATGAGCGTCTCAGAGTCTAGAAAGGTCATTATGTCTGAACACAAAATATGTGCCATGATTCTGTAACAAGTCGATGTCAGTGAAATTGACCAGTGATTATGTGCATTCGATTTTCTACCTTTTATAGATTGCTATGAATTGGGCCGTCCTCCACTCCCGTGGAACTTTCCGCTGTTCCAATGATTTCTTATAGATGATGGATAAGAATGGTGCTATATTTGTTGCATAGTCAACATAAAATATTACGGGCGTCTAAGGATCTTAACTGTTTTAACATGCTTCAGCATGAATTCACGCCACAGGGACAGTGTGTTAATCGATGGTACTATTGGGGGGGGGGGGGGGGGGGGGTGTTAGACGCCGGCGGGAAAATGTGAGAAGGAAACGGTCTGAAATGTGGCGAGACAATTCGCGGCTCTTTCACCAAGATAACGCACCCGCTCATTTGCCTGGCCGCTGCGGACTTTGGAAATAAAAAAAAAAGTTGGAAACCCCGATGAAAGGACGAAGATTTGTAACGATAGACGACATAAAGCAAAATTCGTAGACGGTATTTAGCGCGGTGCAGCAAGAGGCATATCAAGGCTGCTTCAGGAAGTGAAAATGGTGTTGGAAGCGGTGTCTCAATTGTGCAGGAAAGCCTTCCGAAGGAGATCATGCACCATAAGTGAAAGGTAAGCGTAAAAAAATTTTCTGGACGAAGTTGGGCAATTTTTTGAACAGACCTCGTACGTCACACGACGCTGTTAGTTATCTAAGTATGTTGGTAATTTCGTATCTACCATCCATTCAGCAGATCCTCAACTGCTAAGAAGGAAACTTTTTATATTTAAGTTTTCCCTCCATTTCAGACTGAACAATGTTGTTGTTGCGGTCTTCAGTCCTGAGACTGGTTTGATGCAGCTCTCCATGCTACTCCATCCTGTGCAAGCTTCATCATCTCCCAGTACCTACTGCAGCCTACATCCTTCTGAATCAGCTTAGTGTATTCATCTCTTGTTCTCCCTCTACGATTTTTACCCTCCACGCTCCCCTCCAATACTAAACTGGTGATCCCTTGATGCCTCAGAATATGCCCTACCAACCGATTCCTTCTTGTACTCAAGTTGTGCCACAAGCTCCACTTCTCCCCAATTCTGTTCAGCACTTCCTCATTAGTTATGTGATCTAACCAACTAATCTTCAGCATTCTTCTGTAGCACCACATTTCGAAAGCTTCTATTCTCTTCTTGTCCAAACTAGTTACCGTCCACGTTTTACTTCCATACATGGCTACACTCCATACAAATACTTTCAGAAACAACTTCCTGACATTTAAATCTATATTCGATGTTAACAAATTTTTCTTCAGAAACGCTTTCCTTGCCACTGCCAGTCTACATTTTATATCCTCTCTACTTCGCCCATAATCAGTTACTTTGCTCCCCAAATAGCAAAACTCCTTTACTACTTGAAGTGTCTCAAATGGTTCAAATGGCTCTGAGCACTATGGGACTTAACATCTATGGTCTGCAGTCCCCTAGAACTTAGAACTACTTAAACCTAACTAACCTAGGGACAGCACACAACACCCAGCCATCACGAGGCAGAGAAAATCCCTGACCCCGCCGTTAATCGAACCCGGGAACCCGGGCGTGGGAAGCGAGAACGCTACCGCACGACCACGAGATGCGGGCGAAGTGTCTCATTTCCTAATCTAATTCCCTCAGCATCACCCGACTGAAGAATAGAAAATCTAATTTTTGGAACACTTATTTCTTGATTGAAGGAATTTAGAAAAAATCGTCTTCAGTTACTCCGGTTTACAGGCACCGTCATCGGTAATGTTCGTAGTGGCTTAGCCGTCTGAGATCGTATATCGGGAAAAGATTTGTTCCTGTAGGTCGGAGTAACTATGGCATAAATTTGCATTTGTCGCGAGAGATCCGATACGATTGTTTCGAAGTAGTGATGGAAGGCGGCATCAAACTAGGCCAAGCACTGGTGGCGGAAGGAAAGGCACTGTCGGCTGCTCCCGTCAGCGGAAGTGGCTAAGGCGGCCGGTGTTACTATCGATAACGCCACGTTTCGTACGAAGAGAGCGAGCGGGCTGTTGCGTCAGCCCCAAACAGCGGGTCGTTGTGTGCGTGCTGTTGACGCAGGAGGTGCCCGTGTGTGGCAACGCATGCTGACTCAGCCTCCTGCTTCGCCGCCTGTCAATAACCGGAAGTGGTGCCGGGTTTGGTGTGTGCGCCGCGCCGCGTCCCACACACAGCGAGGAACAACAGATTGTTTTTGACTACTCTCCGGCCACGTCAGCTACATGAATGTCCTCCCTCACCGTCCCGCTTTGAGTGGCTTCACTCACAAGGGAACCTCCCCATCGCACCCCCTCAGATTTAGTTATAAGTTGCCACAGTGGATAGACCCTGAAAAACTGAACACAGATGAATCGAGAAAACAGGAAGAAGTTGTGTGGAACTGTGAAAAAAATAAGCAAAATATACAAACTGAGTAGTCCATGTGCAAGATATGCCACATCTAGGATAATGTGAGCTCAGGAGCGCCGTGGTCCCGTGGTTAGCGTGAGTAGCTGCGGAACGAGAGGTCCTTGGTTCAAGTCTTCCTTCGAGCGAAAATTTTAGTTTTTTATTTTCAGACAATTATCAAAGTTCAGGCACTCACACACAAATCAACTTCGCTCTCCAAAATTCCAGGACAAGTTCAGATTTGCTTGGACATACGCAGGATTTGACGGTCTACACACGGAAAAATTTGAAAAAGTTAAAAACATATGTTTTGACAGAGCACAGGGAAAAGTGTGCGGCTGTGAGACTTTTGGATTCATTTGTTGCAGTTTATGTGACAAACTCTGATGTTTTCATCACTTTTTTGGGAGTAATTATCACCTCCACAAGAAAACCTAAATCGGGCAACGTAGATGAATCTTTTTACCCATTCGCCAAGCGTACAAGTTAGGTGGGTCGACAACATATTCCTGTCATGTGACGCACATGCCGTCACCAGTGTCGTATAGAATATATCAGACGTGTTTTCCTGTTGAGGAATAGGTTGATCTATGACCTTGCGATCAAATGTTTTCGGATCCCATTGGAGAGGCACGTCCTTTCGTCTACTAAGCTCACGGTTTTGCGGTGCAGTCACAAAACACATACACTAAACTTATTACAGTGAACAGAGACGTCAATCAACTAACGGACAGATCATAACTTTGCGAATATAAAGAAAAATTTTTCGCTCGAGGGGAGACTTGAACCAAGGACCTCTCACTACGTAGCTGCTCACGCTAACCACGGGACCACGGTGCTCCTGAATTGTGTCCCTCCTTGATGGAGCATATGTTGCGCATGGACTAATCAGTTTGTATATTTTGCTTATTTTTTTATAGTTCCACACAACTTCTTCCTGTTTTCTCGATTGATCTGTGTTCAGTTTTTCAAGGCCTATCCACTGTGCCAACTTATAACTAAATCTGAGGGGGGTGCGATGGGGAGGTTCCCTTGTCAGTGTCAGACTAGGGGTCCGCCATGGATTTTCGACTGAAGAAGGGGCCCACCAGCTGAAAAGGTTGGGATGTCCCGTCCTAGAGTAATCCTTTAAAGCCGGTTCAAGAAACTGGTCGCAGCGCCGAATCCTCCCGAAACCAGGCAGGTAACAGGATCGAATCCTCCAGAAATGACACAGTGGGGCAGAGCATTGCGTGCGCCAATGAACATAGCTGCCTGCGGCCAGTTCGCAGTTCGCGGCAGATCGTTGTATAGTGATCATGTCCTCAGACGAGCTTACGGTCTCAGTAAGTAGGAAGCAAAATGGTGGTCAAACGCGATGGACTTCCAACATTAATGGCTGCAGAAGTTTTTTTAAAACTACTTCTATTGAGGAGCTGGATGTCGCGGAGCGTCAAGAAGAGCACAATCAAGAAGAAATGCCTCATAACAAAATCCAGAGGCAAGTAATCATTTCCCACCTAAAGAGAAAAATCATAGAAGATATTTGTGAGATATCGTCAAAAATAAATGGCTCTGAGCACTATGGGACTTAACATCGGAGGTAATCAGTCCCCTAGAACTTAGAACTACTTAAACCTAACTAACCTAAGGACATCACACACATCCATGCCCGAGGCAGGATTCGAACCTGCGATCGTAGCTAGAACCGCTCGGCCACCGCGGCCGGCCGCCAAAAATAATGTACCAGAAGTTAAAAGGAGAAGATACATAAGATGTAACTACGAGAGATGTCAACAATTTTCGTAAATCTATTTACAAAGCTAGGCGCAAAAGTCTGCCAAAAATGCCCACAAATGCTGCAGATGTTCGTGATATCAAAACGCTGAATGTGGAAACCACAGACGGGACAAAGTCTTTATTAGGAAATAACACAGAGCAAAAAGTGATCATATTTTGTGACTCTGCAAACCTTAAAACATTAACGCAGTGTGAATCTATATTTGTTGATCGTACGTTTAAGTGCTGTCCAAAGTGGTTCACAATGCTTAGGTTAGTTAATGGCCATTACATCCTATTGGTCTTCTCTTCATTGAATGACAACAAAACTTCGTCGTATGAGTATGTATTTCAAAGCATAGTGATATAGGTTTGAACTTTTGGCCGTCAACGATGTTTCATGACTTGGAAGAGAGCATAATGAAAGCTGGAAGTGACGTCTGGCCTGATAATCGCACTCAAGGATTCAAATTTCACTTAACACAGGGCTGGTGCTGAAAAATACAAACATTAGGGCTTGCACATTACTACGCAAAAAATGAAATTGGAAGGTTTCTGTCGTACATCTTTGGTTTGTCCATGCTGGCTCCTGATGTGGTTGGTGACTTGCGTTGACGGTTTCATGGCAGAGACACCTGCATCGCAAAAATTGCAAGCCTTTTGTGACTATTCAGTAGAAATTTATATAGAAGAGAATGCACTCTATCCTCCATCCATGTGGGCAGAACTAAGTTGTAACAGACAGCGAACAACTAATGCTTGCAGAAGTTTCCATAACAAATATACATCGGACACTTATCAATTTGTTGTATGTATAAAACTTCCTGGCAGATTAAAACTGTGTGCCGGACCGAGACTCGAACTCGGGACCTTTGCCTTTCGTGGGCAAGTGCTCTACCAACTGGGCTACCCAAGCACGACTCACGACCTGTCGTTTCTTTCAGGTGTGCTAGTTCTGCAAGGTTCGCAGGAGAGCTTCTGTAAGGTTTGGAAGGTAGGAGACGAGGTACTGGCAGAAGTAAAGCTGTGAGGACGGGGCGTGAGTCGTGCTTTGGTAGCTCAGTTGGTATAGCACTTGCCCGCGAAAGGCAAAGATCCCGAGTTCGAGTCTCGGTCCGGAGCACAGTTTTAATCTGCCAGGGAGTTTCATATCAGCGCAAACTCCGCTGCAGAGTGAAAATATCATTCTGTTGTATGTATAGATTTGCTGGAAACGTAACCATAATTCCTAAAATAAACACTGAGATAGAATGTGTTGCGAAATCACGATTTGCTATTTTAATTTATTAATTATGAAGAAATCAAGGCTATAAATGATACTAGTTTCTAAAAATAAATATCAAAATAAGATAAAAGATAAAACTTTTAAACATTCAATACACGCGAAAAATTTTTACATCTTCTACTGTAACTTCATATGCTTTCCTTTGCCTGCTTGGAGTATTCATAACGTTTAGAACTGCTACCTGCTTCAAACAGGAGGATTCGGTACCATTTTTCTGACCGCGGGAGGATTCGAGGCTACGCCCAGGAAACTTCGTAAGTAGGCTTTCTCTGGATAGATTACGTCTATCTTCATGATTGTCAGGTCAGTTTCTTCAGCAGCTGCGTCACACTCTCCGGCGGATAAGACGTGTGACTATTTGTGCTGCCCTTCTCTGTATATATTCAACTTCCCCTGTTCTACTTGTTATGGGTATCACACACTTCAGCAATATTCTATACAGGTCGCACGACTAATATCTAATCAGTCTCCTTCATAAACTGACTACATTTTCCAAGCATTCTACGAATAAACCGAAGTCTACCGCCTGCTTTACCCACGACTCAGCCTCTGTGACCGTGCCATTTCATATCCCTACAAGGTGCTACCTCCAGGTATTTGTATGAAATGACCGATTCCAGCAGTGACTCAATGATATTGCAGTCTCAGGATACTATGTTCTTTCGTTTTGTGAAGTGCAAAATTTTACATTTCTAAATACATCAAAAAAAGTTTTGCCTCGCTCAGGCGGCCCAAGGGCTACTACTGCAGTGGATGACCGCTACCTACGGATTATGACTCGGAGGAACCCTGACAGCAACGCCACCATGTTGAATAATGCTTTTCGTGCAGCCACAGGTCGTCGTGTTAAGACTCAAACTGTGCGCAATAAGCTGCACGATGCAGGTTAGTTAGGTTGAAGTAGTTCTAAGTTCTAAGGGACTGATGACCTCAGATGTTAAGTCCCATAGTACTCAGAGCCATTGGTCGATGAGGCCTGGCACGAAGTCGGTGTTCCAAAACATCCCAGAGGTGTTCTATAGGATTCCGGTCAGAACCCTGTACAGGCCAGTCCATTACAGGGATGTTATTGTCGTGCAACTACTCTGCCGCAGGCCGTGTATTTTGAGCAGATGCTCATAATAAGCAAAACCACATGTTACACTTGGTTTCCGAAAAGCATTCGACTCAGTACCACACCTATGATTATTGTTGTAACTACGATCATACGGGGTAAGTCAAATTTGTGACTGGATTGAGGACTTTTTGGCAGGGAGGACGCCGCATGTTACCTTGGATGGAGAGTCACCGTCAGACGTAGAAGTAACTTAACGTGTGCCCCTGAGAATTGTGTGGGGGACCCTTGCTGTTCGTGTCATATTAATGACCTTGCAGACAATATTAACAGCTCAGTCAGGGTTTCGTAAATGATACAGTTACCTATAATGAAGAACTGTCTGAAAGAAGCTGCATAAATATTAGGTCAAATTTGGTAAGAATTCTACGTGGTGCGTAGATTAGCAACTTGCTCTAAATACACACATCACAAAAAAGTTTTGCATCACCTCGGTTCCGAGAGTTTCGGAACCTGTGCAGAAAATTGGAATAGAGATAAACATAAACATCAAATCTGCCCCTTTTTATTTCTCATGAAAACCACACGTTGCATGTTGTACCACTGTACAGTGAGACCTTCAGTGGTGGTGGTCCAGATCGCTGTACACACCGGTACCTCTAATACCCAGTAGCACGACCTTTTGCATTGATGCATGCCTGTATTTCTCATGGCATACTATCCACAAGTTCATCAAGGCACTGTTTGTGCAGATCGTCCCACTTCTCAACGGCGATTGGGCGTAGATTCCTCAAAGTGGTTGGTGGGTCACGTCGTCCATAAACAGCCCTTTTCAGTCTATCCCAGGCATATTCGATAGGGTTCATGTCTGGAGAACATGCTGGCCACTCTAGTCGAGTGATGTCGTTGTCCTGAAGGATGGCATACACAAGATGTGCACGATGGGGGCGCGAATTGCCGTCCACGAAGACGAATGCCTCGCCAATATGCTGCTGATATGGTTCCACTATCGGTCGGAGGATGGCATTCACGTATCGTACAGCCGTTACGGCGCATTCCGTGACCACCAGCGGCGTACGTCGGCCCCACATAATGCCACCCCAGAACATCAGGGAACCTCCACCTTGCTGAACTCGCTGGACAGTGTGTCTAAGGCGTTCAGCCTGACCGGGTTGCCTCCAAATACGTCTCCGACGATTGTCTGGTTGAAAGCAGATGCGACACCCATCGGTTAAGAGAATGTGATGCCAATCCTGAGCGGTCCATTCGGCATGTTGTTGGGCCCATCTGTACCGCGCTGCACGGTGTCGTGGTTGCAAGGATGGACCTCGCCATGGACATGGGGAGTGAAGTTGTGCATGGTGCAGCCTATTGCGGACAGTTTGAATCGTAACACGACGTTCTGTGGCTGCATGAAAAGCATTTTTCAGCGCCGGCCGAAGTGGCCGTGCGGTTAAAGGCGCTGCAGTCTGGAACCGCAAGACCGCTACGGTCGCAGGTTCGAATCCTGCCTCGGGCATGGATGTTTGTGATGTCCTTAGGTTAGTTAGGTTTAACTAGTTCTAAGTTCTAGGGGACTAACGACCTCAGCAGTTGAGTCCCATAGTGGTCAGAGCCATTTGAACCATTGTTCAGCATGGTGACGAGGTTGTCAGGGTTCCTCCGAGCCATAATCCGTAGGTAGCGGTCATCCACTGCAGTAGTAGCCCTTGGGCCGCCTGAGCGAGGCATGTCATAGACAGTTCCTGTCTCTTTGTATCTCCTCCATGTGCAAACAACATCGCTTTGGTTCACTCAGAGACGCCTGGACACTTCCCTTGTTGAGAGCCATTCCTGGCACAAAACAACAATGCGGACGCGATCGAACCGCGGTATTGAGCGTCTAGGCGTGGTTGAAGTACAGACAACACGAGCCGTGTACCTCCTTCCCGGTGGAATGACTGGAACTGATCGGCTGTAGGACCCCCTCCGTCTAATCTCTAATAGGTGCTAATAGACACACACACACACACACACACACACACACACACACACACACACACACACACACATACACATGTCCGAGGCAGGATTCGAACTTGCGACCGTAGCGGTCGCGCGGTTCCAGACTGTAGCGCCTAGAACCGCTCGGCCACAATGGCCGGCTCACATCGATACCTTTCCTCAGTGCAGCACTCCGTGAAGAGTGGGCTGCCATTCCCCAAGAAACCTTCCAGCACCTGGTTGAACATATATCTGCGAGAGTCGGTATTAGCAACTCTTAGGGTTGGCCGACACCATATTGAACTCTAGCATTGCCGATGCAGGGCGCCACGAACTTGTAAGCCATTTTCAGCCAGGTGTCCGGATACTTTTGATCACATAGTGTATCCCTTCAGTTTATACAACATCTGCATCTACGTGACTATTCTTCTAATCACACTTAAGTGCTTGGGGAGGGGGACGAATTCATCGAACCACTTGGCGACTATTTCACCGCCGTTCCACCCCCCAGGGGATCCACAACTCTTTTGTGGATACGTGTGTAGCGAGCACGGGACCCCGAGCTAATGTGGCCTTCCTTCCTTTCCGGGCTGCATACCTTCCCTTTCCGTATCCTTCCCCATCCCCCATCTTCGCCCCCCCCCCTCACCTCTGGCTCTTTCCTTCCCTTTCTCCCCCTCTGGGGAGTATGGTTTGTGCCTACGTCCGGAGACGGACGCTTGTAAATGTACCGCACTCTTCGCCTTCCTTGCTTGTATGTCTTCATCTTTCTTCGTCCTTCTCTATTCCTTACCTCTTCTCTTTACCTCTTCTCTTTACCCTTTTCTCCGCTGCGGCGTTTGAGACCTCTCTTCTTTCCTTTCCCTGTCTCTTTCTTCCTCCCTGTGCGTGTCTGAAGGCCGACCCACGCACTTCCATGCGTAGCCGGTGACGGGATAACGCGTAATTCCCCGCCCCGGGTAGACAGGTAGGACACGTACGTACCCCCTGGTAAAGGCCAGGCCCAGGGAGGGGTGATTACCCGAGCTGATACCTTCCGAAAGTGCCGATTGGTCCCTCCGTCCGTTTGTCGGGAGGTGTGACCTGAGGTGTGAACAATCACCTAAGGCGGGTGTGCCCTCGGTGAGGGCCCCCACAAGGGAGGAGCGCGCCATCGGAGACGCCGGTAATCATGGGGGATTCTTCCGCAATGGTTTCCTCACCTTCCACTATGTCTGCTCACAAACGTAAGTTCACTGAGTCTCAGCCAGAGACGGTTGTTCCATCGTTGCCACAGTTCCTTGTTGTTTCTCGGTCTGACGAAGGTCACGACTTTTCCACGGTCAACCCTTTCATTATTCAGAAAGGTGTCGACGCAATTGCGGGTCCTGTAAAGTCTTGTTCCAGATTACGGAATGGCACCCTGTTGTTAGAAACACACAGTGCCCTCCAGGCTCAAAAATTTCTGCGTACTACTCTGCTCCACACCTTCCCTGTCCGGGTGGAACCGCACCGTACCTTAAATTCCTCGCGTGGAGTCGTTTATACGCGCTCCCTCGATGGATTGTCTGACGAAGAAATTCAGCACTATCTGTCTGACCAAGGCGTCACGGCTGTTCATCGGGTTATGAAAAGGGTTGACTCGAACATCATTCCAACCCGCACTGTCTTCTTGACATTTGACAAAGTTCAACTCCCATCAAAAATCAAAGCAGGCTATGAGATAATTTCCGTTCGCCCTTATGTCCCAAACCCTACGCGTTGCTATCGATGTCAGCGGTTCAACCACACCAGCCAGTCCTGTTCCAATCCGGCCAAATGTGTTACGTGTGGCAGGGATGCCCATGAGGGTGCTTGTCCACCTCCATCCCCTCGCTGCATCAACTGTATGGGTGACCACGCTGCTTCCTCTCGAGATTGCCCTGTTTTTAAGGACGAAAAGCTGATCCAGGAAATAAGAGTGAAGGAAAAGGTGTCGACCTTTGCTGCTCGAAAGTTACTCGCCAGTCGACAGCCCACCGTGCCTCAGACAGGAAAATACAGCACTGTCCTTGCTTCTCCTCGGCCAACAAAGGAGGCGGCCACGCAGACTTGCGACCTCACATTTAGTACCACGGTCGTCAGATCGGCCAGCGCAAAGATCGCCCGTTCAACCTCACCTCTTTCGCCTGCCCACTCTATGGCTCACCCTTCGTTGGGTTCTGCTAAATCTCGAGCCCAAAAGTCAGACGCCAAGTCTTCAAAAAAAGAGCATTCTCGTGAAGAGTTTTTACGTACTGCAACTTCACAACCATCGGTTCCTCAATCATCTAAACATACCTCCAAGAAGGCTACGAAGAAACACAGTTCCTCTCCTTCTCCGCCAAGGCGTGTCCCGTCTACAGCACCACCTGGCGGAAATCGCCCTCGGCCATCTTCTGTGTCGCCGAGGCGCACTGTTGGTGGCCGGTCAACTGGCCGATCGTTGGTGGCAGGAGCTGCTCCTGACCAACCTATGGATCAGGATCTTCTGCCTTCGACTGAGAATGCCATTCCATGCTGTCGGTCGCAAGCTCTGAGCAGTCGTTGAGTTGACAGCACCCTTGGTCACGTTCCTCCATTTTCTGTTCACCCTATGTCCATTATCCACTGGAATATCCGCGGAATTCGCGCCAATCGGGAGGAATTGTCGATCCTCTTACGATCCTACTCGCCGGTCATCTTCTGTCTTCAGGAAACAAAGCTGCGTCCCCATGACCGCTTTGTTCTCCCTCATTTTCAGTCCGTCCGATATGACCTCCCCTCTGTTGAAGGCTCTCCAGCCCATGGAGGACTCATGATTCTGCTCCATGATACTCTCCATTATCACCCAATCCCCTTAAACACTTCCTTCCAAGCTGTCGCCGTCCGTCTTTCCCTTTCTGGATACACGTTCTCTCTTTGTACGGTATACATTCCATCGTCTACACCAATGACACGAGCTGATCTCCTTCATCTTCTTGATCAGCTTCCACCCCCATATTTGCTGGTTGGGGACTTCAATGCCCACCACCCGCTTTGGGGATCTCCACATCCTTGTCCACGTGGCTCACTATTGCTAGACGTCTTCCACCAAGCGGATTTAGTCTGCCTCAACACTGGGGTCCCCACATTTTTGTCTGCCTCCACGGCAAATTTATCCCATTTGGACCTTGCGGTCGGTACTGTTCCGCTAGCTCGGCGCTTCGAATGGTTCGCCCTTGATGATACACACTCGAGTGACCACTTTCCATGTGTTCTTCGACTGCAGCCTCAACTGCCATATATGCGCTCGCGACGCTGGAAGTTTGCCCAAGCCGATTGGACACTTTTTTCGTCTCTAGCGACATTCGATGACCGTCGCTTTCCCAGCGTCGACGATGAGGTCACACATTTTACCGACGTTATTCTCACAGCTGCGGAATGTTCAATACCACGCACCTCCGAATTGCCCCGGCGCCCTCCAGTCCCTTGGTGGAACGAGGCATGCCGTGACGCAATACGTGAGCGGCGACGTGCTCTTCGCATTTTCCGTCACCATCCAACTTTGTCCAACTGTATCCGATATAAGCAGCTCCGTGCGCGATGCCGTCGCGTCATCCGCGATAGCAAGAAGGCAAGCTGGAAATTCTTTACTAGCTCATTTAACAACTTCACTCCCTCCTCGGAAGTTTGGAGTCGGCTTCGACGGTTCTCAGGCGCGCCTAGTTTCTCCCCGGTCTCTGGGCTCACTGTCGCGCATGATACCTTAGTGGACCCCGTCGCAATTTCTAACTCATTGGGTCAGCACTTTGCTGAGATTTCGAGCTCTTCAAATTACCCGCCAGCGTTTCTCCCGAAGAAACGTGCAGCGGAAGTGCGACATCTTGCTTTCTCCTCTCAAAATCGCGAAAGCTATAATACTGTTTTCTCCATGCGCGAACTCCAACATGCCCTCTCTTCTTCTCGCTCCTCCGCCCCAGGACCGGATGGTATCCATGTCCAAATGTTGCTGCATTTATCAACCCATAGCCTGCGTTACCTCCTTCGCCTTTATAATCGAATTTGGACCGACAGTACCTTTCCCAGGCGATGGCGGGAAGCTATTGTCGTTCCCGTTCCGAAACCTGGAAAGGACAAACATCTCCCCTCTAGCTATCGCCCCATTTCTCTCACGAGTAGTGTCTGTAAGGTTTTGGAGCGTATGGTGAATTACCGTTTAGCTTGGTGGCTGGAGTCCCGCAGTCTTTTAACACCAGCCCAATGCGGATTCCGAAAGCATCGTTCTGCTGTTGACCATCTTGTTGCTCTCTCCACTTATATCATGAACAATTTTCTCCGGAAACGCCAAACGGTAGCAATATTTTTTGATCTGGAGAGAGCGTACGATACCTGTTGGAGGACAGGCATCCTCTGCACACTGTTCTCTTGGGGCTTTAGAGGCCGGCTGCCCCTTTTTCTTCGCGAATTTATGGCAGAGCGCACATTTAGGGTGCGGGTGAACACTACTCTCTCCCGTACTTTCTCCCAAGAAAACGGGGTACCCCAGGGCTCCGTGCTGAGTGTTGTACTGTTTGCCATCGCCATTAATCCAATTATGGATTGTCTCCTACCTGATGTCTCGGGCTCCCTCTTTGTGGACGATTTTGCGATCTACTACAGCTCTCAACGGACCAGCCTTCTTGAAAGACGTCTTCAAGGATGTCTCGATCGCCTCCACTCGTGGAGCCTCGAAACCGGCTTCCGTTTCTCACCCAGTAAGACCGTTTGTGTTAATTTTTGGCGACGTAAGGAGTTTCTTCCGCCCTCCTTACATCTAGGTCCTGTCAACCTTCCGTTTTCCGACGTCGCTAAATTCTTGGGTCTTATGTTTGACAGAAAACTGTGCTGGTCCTCCCACGTGTCCTATCTTTCGGCTCGCTGTCTGCGTTCCCTTAACACCCTCCGTGTCCTGAATGGTACCTCTTGGGGAGCGGACCGAGTGGTCCTTCTCCGCCTCTATCGCGCCTTAGTGCGCTCGAAATTGGACTATGGAAGCATAGTCTACTCCTCTGCTCGGCCGTCTATTCTTCGGCGTCTCGACTCTATCCACCACCGTGGATTACGTTTAGTGTCTGGAGCTTTTTACACCAGCCCTGTGGAAAGCCTTTATGCTGAGACTGCTGAACCTCCGCTGTCCAATCGGCGGGCAGTCCTTCTGAGTCGTTATGCTAGCCATCTGTCTTCCATGCCTGCTAATCCAGCCCATGACCTTTTTTTCGACGCCTCCTTTGATGTCGGGTATGCCGGCCGCTCCTCCTCCCTACTACCCCCGGGAGTCCGCTTCCGTCAACTGCTCCATTCTCTTTCCTTCCGCTTTCCTAAAACCTTCTTGACAACTTGGGGTACAGCACCGCCTTGGCTCCGTCCCCGGATCGACTTGCTCAGAGACCTATGTCAATTTCCCAAGGATGGTACCCCTACACTTGTTTACCGTCGGGCATTTGCTGCTCTATGTGCACAAATGACGGAAGCCACATTTATTTACACCGATGGCTCGAAAACATCGTTAGGTGTAGGGAGTGCCTATATTGTTGGCGACACCCCAAATCACTTTCGGCTTCCCGACCAGTGTTCGGTTTATACTGCGGAGCTTTACGCTGTTCTCCAGGCTGTCCACTACATCCGCCGCCATCAGCGGATACAGTACGTAATCTGCTCAGATTCTCTCAGCTCTCTCCTAAGTCTCCAAGCTCTTTACCCTGTGCACCCTCTGGTCCACCGGATTCAGGACTGTCTGCGCTTGCTCCACCTGGGGGGCGTCTCAGTGGCGTTCCTCTGGCTCCCGGGACACGCTGGTATCTGTGGAAATGAGGCGGCCGATATAGCGGCCAAGGCTGCAGTCTCTCTTCCTCGGCCAGCTCTTCAGTCTCTTCCGTTTACCGATCTACGGAGCGGTTTATGTCGCCAAGTTACTCATTTATGGCATGCGCATTGGTCAACACTTCCCCACAATAAATTGCGGGAAGTGAAAGCCGTTCCTTGCGCTTGGACCTCTTCCTCCCGAACGCGTCGTCGGGAGGAGGTAATTTTAGCTCGACTCCGGATAGGGCACTGTCTTTTTAGTCATCGACATCTTTTAAGCGGTGATCCTCCCCCACTCTGTCCCCACTGCTCTCAGCTGTGGACGGTCAGACACCTTTTAATTGAATGCCCCTATTTTAATCCGTTACGCTCCCGTCTACAGCTATCGCCTGATCTATCGTCGATTTTAGCAGATGACACGCGCTCAGCTGACCGTGTCTTACAGTTTATTAGTGACAGTGAAATGACGTCAGTCATTTGAAGTTTTTTTTTTTTGGGGACAACCAACCCATTTCTATAGTGGACTTTTAAGCATTCCTTCTGCCTTTAGTTTCTCAGATTTTCTGACTTTGTTTCCATTGCTGCTGATTTTAAATTTCGTTTTTTTCCGGTTTTCTACGTCACGGGCTGGGCGCTAATGACCATAGAAGTTTTGCGCCCTAAAACCACAAACAAACAAAAAAAAAAAACCCGCCGTTCCAGTCTCGAATAGTACGTGGGAAAACAACCAAATATTTCCGAGGGAGACTAGGCAGTGAGATTTAGTGGCACCCGAGCGATCCCTCCAGGGTCGCCTCTCTCTCTCTCTCTCTCTCTCTCTCTCTCTGTCTGTCTGTCTGTCTGTCTGTCTGTGTGTGTGTGTGTGTGTGTGTGTGTGTGTGTGTGTAAAATGGTCGTGGTTGTTCTAGCGATGACTCAGCTCTGGCAGTGGGCAGGCGACACCGTGGGCTGTCCGCTGGGGTAAAACCGGAGCGGCCCATCTCGTTCATTCCGCCGCCGTCTCGCGGCTTCCGTGTCGCCCGGTCGCTAGCGTGTCCACAAGCCACGCCCTCTCCCTGCTGGGCGTGGCTCCTGGAAGACAATAAGTGGCGGAAATTGGGGTTAAACGTCCATCGGAGGACCAGGGACGGGGAACGGGCTAAATTTCTGGAATTGCGTGCAAGCAAGTCAATCCATGCTGACGGAACTGGACTGTGGCGTAAGTCCCTGAAAGCTGTAGGTGGGTTTTTTAAATTTGGGCAACGATATAATTGGCGCTGGCCGAAGTAGAGAGCATATGAAATACAGCCTAGAGATTTTCCTGTACGATTTTGGAAAATTTAAAAATTTGTGGTGCCGGCCGGTGTGGCCGAACGGTTCTAGGTGCTACAGTCTGTAACAGCGTGACCGCTACGGTCGCAGTGGTTAGACACTGGACTCGCATTCGGGAGGACGACGGTTCAATCCCGCATCCGGCCATCCTGATTTAGGTTTTCCGTGATTTCCCTAAATCGCTCCAGGCAAATGCCGGGATGGTTCCTTTGAAAGGGCACGGCCGACTTTCTTCCCCATCCTTCCCTAATCCGATGAGACCGATGACCTCGCTGTCTGGTCTCCTTCCCCAAACAACCCAACCCAACCGCTACGGTCGCAGGTTCGAATCCTGCCTCGGGCATGGGTGTGTGTGATGTCCTTAGGTTAGTTCGGTTTAAGTAGTTCTAGGGGACTGATGACCTCAGAAATTACGTCTCTTAGTGCTCAGCCATTTGAACCATTTTTTTTTTAATTTGTGGTAAGATACCACGGGAGTTCGGAGTAGGTATTAAAATCCAGGGAGAAGAAATAAAAACTTCGAGGTTCGCCGATGACATTGTAATTCTGTCAGAGACAGAAAATGACTTGGAAGAGCAGTTGAATGGAATGGACAGTGTCTTCAAAGGAGGATATAAGATGAACATCAACAAAAGCAAAACAAGGATAATGGAATGTAGTCTAAGTCGGGTGATGCTGAGGAATTAGATTAGGAAATGAGACACTTAAAGTAGTACAGGAGTTTTGCTATTTGGGGAGCAAAATAACTGATGATGGTCGAAGTAGAGAGGACATAAAATGTAGACTGGCAATGGCAAGGAAAGCGTTTCTGAAGAAGAGAAATTTGTTAACATCGAGTATAGATTTAAGTGTCAGGAAGTCGTTTCTGAAAGTATTTGTGTGGAGTGTAGCCGTGTATGGAAGTGAAACATGGACGATAAATAGTTTGGACAAGAAGAGAATAGAAGCTTTCGAAATGTGGTGCTACAGAAGAATGCTGAAGATTAGATGGGTAGATCATGTAACTAATGAGGTATTGAATCGAACTGGGGAGAAGAGGAGTTTGTGGCACAACTTGACTAGAAGAAGGGATCGGTTGGTAGGACATGTTCTGAGGCATGAAGGGATCACCAATTTAGTACTGGAGGGCAGCATGGAGGGTAAAAATCGTAGAGGGAGACCAAGAGATGAATACACTGAGTAGATTCAGAGGGATGTAGGCTGCAGTAGGTACTGGGAGATGAAGAAACATGCACAGGATAGAGTAGCATGGAGAGCTGCATCAAACCAGTCTCAGGACTGAAGACCACAACAACCACCATGGGACCGAACTACTGACGTCGTTGGTCCCTAAGCTTACACACTACTTAATCCAGCTTACGCTTAGGAGTAAAACACGCACACGCGCGCACAGACGCGCGCGCTTGGACTCAAAGCTCCGACGGGGGGAGCCACGCGAACCGTGCAAGGCGCCCCTGGCCGCGCGGCTACCCCGCCGCTGCAGGAGAAGATTTTTCTTAACATCCGCACTAATACTGAGAGTGATGAAAATAACTCTGTTACCTTTACAGAACTGGGGTCCTGACTAGTTTTAGATAACATTTGGTATGGAGTTCGCTTGAACGACGAAGAACAACGCAGGTTACTTTAGGAAGTGTGTAGTAAAAGATACTTGAGTGGAATTCGGGAAAAAATGTTTAATCTTCAAAAAAGTTTGTAGTCTTTGACCTTTCAACTTTATCGTATTTGTTAAGATGCTTACACTGTTTGATATGTTCTGCATAGTAAGTGTTTGCGTAACGAATACAGTGCTTTCACAATCCTCTATGGTTTTAATCCATACTAGTATGCCACAAGCCCATGCCGTGCAGCAGGCGTCTCTTACAGCTTCTGAGTTCCCAGAAGGCTCACAACGACGGCATCATTTAAATGCTTCACCACACATGCACATCTTGCCTTTACATGCAGAATGCAGGAGAGTTTCAGTAATGCTGTGTTGCAGTGGTATGCGAGCGCATCTTAAGTAACGGGCAAACGCGTGAGGGCAGCTGACTGTGTTCCACGTACAAATATTATAAAATTTGTGCTGCACTAGGCTGCAGATTATTCATTTTTTCTTCCTCAGTTTAACGCTACTTCATAATTTTAGAAAGAGCTCATTTCAGTAGCGTCACCATCACTCATTATAACTTCGACTGATACATGTCAACTGCTCAAAGCGGTGTGGCTACAGTTGGACTTTCGATCATAGGGTACCAGGTTCGATTTCCGGCGCTCGGGACTGGTGTGCGTTTGGGAGGAGCGGCGAGGAGGGTCTTCTGACTGGAGAGCACGCGCTCGCAAGGAACCTTTTTATTACACATATCTCAAGTGAGCTTCTATGGTCTGTGTAAGGGTATGTTTAGCTAGCTGCTGTAGCAATGGCGCTTTAAGAAATATGAAATACTACTTTTAGCAGTTACGAGATCTTAACAGCTGCCTAGTGATAGCAAAAGTAGTTTGAGAGATTGTGTATCTGGCTGCGTGAAAGGGGGCAGGCGCTTGTGTAACACTAATTACACTAGAAACTAAATTCAAAGCGAACTCCTGTGGTGGATATAGTACTTTACAAGAGAAATAGAGGGGCCGACATTATGCCAATGCATTACCAGTAATACCAAGCAGGAAGAGCGGTTAGAGCAGAAAGATTGTATCCATTGGAGCACGACTGAGCTTCAGTCGTGCATGCTGCAGGCAGCATCTAGGCCGCATTCAAGGTGTTGAGTCGCTGCTTTGGGAGTGTGCAGTCTCGGAGAATGTGAACTAGGGCTGCTGGAAGATGCCAATTTGTCGATATCTTCCCAAAAAATATCGATATACCTAAGCGCTATTCTTACCCCGACATACACATGCTGATAAATTGACAATTACAGAATGTGGTGCCACACGACGTGGCACTGCACAAAACTGACGCTAATAGCATAGGCACATAGAGAACACACACGACACACATCTGTAAGTCCACGATATTGGTGGTAAGTGGAGAAAACCGTCCCGATACACATGTGCTACAAGACGCCACTGTTTCCTGCGGATGTACCCCGACACCAGTATGGGATATGATCACCGTGCACACGTACACGGGCCGCACAACGGGTTGGCATACTCTGGGTCAGGTGGTCGAGCAGCTGCTGGGGTATAGCCTCCCATTCTTACACCAGTGCCTGTCGGAGCTCCTGAAGTGTCGTAGGGGCTTGAAGACGTGCAGTGATACGTCGACCGAGAGCATCCCAGACGTGCTCCATGGGGTTTAGCTCTGGAGAACAGGCAGGCCACTCCATTTGCGTGATATCTTCTGTTTCGAGGTACTCCTCCAAGATGGCAGCTCGGTGGCGCCGTGCGTTATCATCAATCAGGGGGAAGGTGGGACCCACTGCACCCCTGAAAAGGCGGACATATTGGTGCAAATGGTCGTCCAGATACACCTGACCGGTTACAGTTCATCTGTCAAAGACATGCAGGGGTGTAGGTGCACTAATAAAAACCTCACCCACACCATCAAACCAAGACCTCCGTACAGGTCTCTTTCAAGGACATGGTTTGGTATCTGCTTCCTGTCTCATCCCAGATGAAAACCAGACGAGTATCACGGTTCAGACTACACCTGTACTCGTCCGTGAACATAACCTGGGACCACTGTTCCAATTACCATGTACTGTGTTCTTGACACCAGGTTTTACGGGCTCGCCTTTGACCAGGGGTCAGTGGAATGCACCTTGCAGGTCTCTGGGCGAATAAACCGTGTCTGTTCAGTCGTCTGTAGACTGTGTGTCTGGAGATAACTGTTCCAGTGGTTGCGGTAATGTCCCGAGCGAGGCTACCTGCAGTACTCCGTGGCCGTCTGCGGGCACTGATGGTGAGATAACGGTCTCCTTGTGGTGTTGTACACTGTGGACGACCTGTACTGTAGCGCCTGGACACGTTTCCTGTCTGCTGGAATCGTTGCCATAATCTTGAGATCACACTTTGTGGCACACGGAGGGCCCGTGCTACGACCTGCTGTGTTTGACCAGCCTCCAGTCGCCCTAGTATTCTACCCCTCATAACGTCATCAATATACGTTCTTTGAACCACTTTCAACACACTGCCACGTCTGAAAACGTGTGCACACTTACTCGCTGCACCGTACTCTGACATGCACCAACACACCTCTGCGTATGTGGACTGCTGCCAGCGCCACCGTGCGACGACCGCAGGTCAAATGCACCGCACGGTCATACCCCGTGGTGACTTAAACCCGCAAACCGCCCACCAGAGCGTTGTTTCACCATGTATCAGCATTATTCTTGATTTATGAGCGTGAGTGGATATCGATATATCGACACTGAAACGGGAATATCGAGTGCCGATATTTTATATATTTTTCGCAGTTTCGGAAAATATTTAAAGGTATTCTTTTGAAATTGTAGTAAGAGATATTTACTTTCACTGTGTCAAGGAGTCTTACTGCTGTTCGAGCTTTCATCATGTACAGTCTTTCTCTTTGTGTGAAGCAAATGTATGTGGTAGAAGGTAGTAGTCCGATTAAACTGGACGGAGGGAGGAAGGGGGGAATGGCACAGTGAATGAAATATACTCCTGGAAATTGAAATAAGAACACCGTGAATTCATTGTCCCAGGAAGGGGAAACTTTATTGACACATTCCTGGGGTCAGATACATCACATGATCACACTGACAGAACCACAGGCACATAGACACAGGCAACAGAGCATGCACAATGTCGGCACTAGTACAGAGTATATCCACCTTTCGCAGCAATGCAGGCTGCTATTCTCCCATGGAGACGATCGTAGAGATGCTGGATGTAGTCCTGTGGAACGGCTTGCCATGCCATTTCCACCTGGCGCCTCAGTTGGACCAGCGTTCGTGCTGGACGTGCAGACCGCGTGAGACGACGCTTCATCCAGTCCCAAACATGCTCAATGGGGGACAGATCCGGAGATCTTGCTGGCCAGGGTAGTTGACTTACACCTTCTAGAGCACGTTGGGTGGCACGGGATACATGCGGACGTGCATTGTCCTGTTGGAACAGCAAGTTCCCTTGCCGGTCTAGGAATGGTAGAACGATGGGTTCGATGACGGTTTGGATGTGCACTATTCAGTGTCCCCTCGACGATCACCAGTGGTGTACGGCCAGTGTAGGAGATCGCTCCCCACACCATGATGCCGGGTGTTGGCCCTGTGTGCCTCGTTCGTATGCAGTCCTGATTGTGGCGCTCACCTGCACGGCGCCAAACACGCATACGACCATCATTGGCACCAAGGCAGAAACGACTCTCATCGCTGAAGACGACACGTCTCCATTCGTCCCTCCATTCACGCCTGTCGCGACACCACTGGAGGCGGGCTGCACGATGTTGGGGCGTGAGCGGAAGACGGCCTAACGGTGTGCGGGACCGTAGCCCAGCTTCATGGAGACGGTTGCGAATGGTCCTCGCCGATACCCCAGGAGCAACAGTGTCCCTAATTTGCTGGGAAGTGGCGGTGCGGTCCCCTACGGCACTGCGTAGGATCCTACGGTCTTGGCGTGCATCCGTGCGTCGCTGCGGTCCGGTCCCAGGTCGACGGGCACGTGCACCCTCCGCCGACCACTGGCGACAACATCGATGTACTGTGGAGACCTTACGCCCCACGTGTTGAGCAATTCGGCAGTACGTCCACCCGGCCTCCCGCATGCCCACTATACGCCCTCGCTCAAAGTCCGTCAACTGCACATACGGTTCACGTCCACGCCGTCGCGGCATGCTACCAGTGTTAAAGACTGCGATGGAGCTCCGTATGCCACGGCAAACTGGCTGACACTGACGGCGGCGGTGCACAAATGCTGCGCAGCTAGCGCCATTCGACGGCCAACACCGCGGTTCCTGGTGTGTCCGCTGTGCCATGCGTGTGATCATTGCTTGTACAGCCCTCTCGCAGTGTCCGGAGCAAGTATGGTGGGTCTGACACACCGGTGTCAATGTGTTCTTTTTTCCATTTCCAGGAGTGTATGTGTTGAGAGACGATAATGAGATTTCTCTAAATATCGATGTATCGTATTCCCGATGTTTTTAAAAATATTAAGTCCTGATGTGAACCACTCGTCCTGTACATGCAACAACCGAAGGCAACTGGCCGTGTACGGCATATGATGGTGTTAAAATGGTCTTTCAATATCAGTGCTGACGCTACTGACGATAGCAGATTACGGGGTATAAGAGGGATCATCCCTCTTCCTGTGCGCAGAAAAATTAAATGTGCATGCTGTCAGATGAATCACTGTCAAACTGATGCAAAAGAAACTCGTGAATTTAGATTTGCATCTTAATTTACACAAGCTAATACAGTTACAAAAAACTTGAGTCATCTACGACCATTGTGGCAAGGAATTTTGTAATACTTACCCTATATAACCCCGTCCAGGCGTAGCAGCACCTCGCGAGCAACGTCTGCTAGTCAGACGCACTGTGTGTGTGTGTGTGTGTGTGTGTGTGTGTGTGTGTGTGTGTGTGTGTGTGTGTGTGTGTGTGTGCGCGCGCGCGTGCGAGCGTGCTGTCCGTGTGTAGAATGGGGAAGGCGCGCAGTCTGAGTTTGAACGAGAGCAGATTGTGATGGCCCGGAGGCTTGCTACGAGCGTTTCGGAAACTGCACGACTTGTCATGTGTTCGAAGAGTGCTGTGGCGAGTGTCTTCAGCACGTGGCGGAAACAGGTGAAAGCACGTCCAGATGTCGTGGGATTGGGCGGCCACCCCTCATGGCGTATGTCAGACGCCGTAGGCTGGGCACACTGGTAAAGCGGGACACTGGGGGAACTCACATCAGACTTAAATGCTGGGCAGAATACAAGTGTGTCTGATCACACACTGCACCGAACATACACTACTGGCCATTAAAATTGCTGCGCCAAGAAGAAATGCAGATGATAAACGGGTAATCGTTGGACAAATATATTATACCAAAACTGACATGTGGTTGCATTTTCACGCAATTTGGGTGCATAGATCCTGAGAAATCAGTACCCACAACGACCACCTCTGGCCGTAATAACGGCCTCGATACGCCTGGGCATTGAGTCAAACAGAGCTCGGATGGCGTCTACAGGTACAGCTGCCCATGCAGCTTCAACACGATAACACAGTTCATCAAGAGTAGTGACTGGCGTATTGTGACGAGCCAGTTGCACGATCCGTTACATCTATGCAGATAAGATGCCTGTCATCTCGACTGCTAGTGATACGAGGCCGTCGGGATCCAACAGGGCGTTCCGTATTACCCTCCTGAACCCACCGATTCCATATTCTGCTAACAGTCGTTGGATCTCGACCAACGCGAGCAGCAATGTCACGATACGATGCACCGCATTCGCTATAGACTGTAATCCGACCTTTATCAAAGTCGGAAACGTGACGGTACGCATTTCTCCTCCTTAAACAAGGCATCACAACGTTTCACCAGGCAACGGCGGTCAACTACTGTTTGTATATGAGAAGTCGGTTGGAAACTTTCCTCATGTCAGCACGTTGTAGGTGTCGCCACCGGCGCCAACCTTGTGTGAATGCTCTGAAAAGCAAATAATTTGCATATCACAGCATCTTCTTCCTGTCGGTTAAATTTCGCGTCTGTAGAACGTCGTCTTCGTGGGATAGCAATTTTAATGGCCACTATTGTACATCAGTCACAGTTGCCTTTAGCAGAAATCTGAAATGCCATAATATGTAAGACAGTGCTCGTTCGTACCCTCAACCGCATCGTCTGGTAAGAAAACGTGACGTGGAATCAGCGTAGCTACTAACATAAGTCACAAGAATAGTCTCCATGCCCTTCCTTACTTGTGCATTCCTCATGCCATCATTCGGAGCAATTGTCACACACAATCCAGTGTTCCGTGATAAACTCCTTGTGCACTTAACCCTGTGCAATTCCAAATATCAGTTCCTTCGTTGGATAAGGACCTGCTTGTTCCTGAAGATCATAGCGCGGTAAAGTCGAGATCAGCCCTAGAGATGTACGTTGTTGATACTGGTAGTGTCTGTTCTTGGTCTTGTCTGGTTTAGCTTGTTTAAGAATTCATGTTTCCCGTGTTTTTTATTATTATTATCTTTCCTTTCTCAGACCTTAGGTCTGGTTCGGAATGAAAGTGACACGGACCTTGATCAAGCGTCACTTCCTTTTAACTGTACGGTATATGTTACATTGCGTTTAGGAACTTTCGGGTAATTGAACATGTTTCAATAATTACGGATTTCTGAAGTTGTATATATAAGTTTGGATGTAGCTGTATTGCATTGATGTACTGGTGGACATTGTGTGGTATGACTCCTGTAGTTGATAGTATAATTGGTATAATGTCAACTTTATCGTGATGCCACATGTCCTTGACTTCCTCAGCCAGTTGGATGTATTTTTCAATTTTTTCTCCCGTTTTCTTTTGTATATTTGTTGTATTGGGTATGGATATTTCGATTGGTTGCGTTAACTTCTTCTTTTTATTGGTGAGTATGATGTCAGGTTTGTTATGTGGTGTTGTTTTATCTGTTATAATGGTTCTGTTCCAGTATAATTTGTATTCATCATTCTCCAGTACATTTTGTGGTGTATACTTGTATGTAGGAACGTGTTGTTTTAAAAGTTTATGTTGTAAGGCAAGCTGTTGATGTATTATTTTTGCGACATTGTCATGTCTTCTGGGGTATTCTGTATTTGCTAGTATTGTACATCCGCTTGTGATGTGATCTACTGTTTCTATTTGTTGTTTACAAAGTCTGCATTTATCTGTTGTAGTATTGGGATCTTTAATAATATGCTTGCTGTAATATCTGGTGTTTATTGTTTGATCCTGTATTGCAATCATGAATCCTTCTGTCTCACTGTATATATTGCCTCTTCTTAGCCATGTGTTGGATGCGTCTTGATCGATGTGTGGCTGTGTTAGATGATACGGGTGTTTGCCATGTAGTGTTTTCTTTTTCCAATTTACTTTCTTTGTGTCTGTTGATGTTATGTGATCCAAAGGGTTGTAGAGGTGGTTATGAAATTGTAGTGGTGTAGCCGATGTATTTATGTGGGTGATTGCTTTGTGTATTTTGCTAGTTTCTGCTCGTTCTAGAAAGAATTTTCTTAAATTGTCTACCTGTCCATAATGTAGGTTTTTTATGTCGATAAATCCCCTTCCTCCTTCCTTTGTGCTTAATGTGAATCTTTCTGTTGCTGAATGTATGTGATGTATTCTATATTTGTGGCATTGTGATCGTGTAAGTGTATTGAGTGCTTCTAGGTCTGTGTTACTCCATTTCACTACTCCAAATGAGTAGGTCAATATTGGTATAGCATAGGTATTTATAGCTTTTGTCTTGTTTCTTGCCGTCAATTCTGTTTTCAGTATTTTTGTTAGTCTTTGTCTATATTTTTCTTTTAGTTCTTCTTTAATATTTGTATTATCTATTCCTATTTTTTGTCTGTATCCTAGATATTTATAGGCATCTGTTTTTTCCATCGCTTCTATGCAGTCGCTGTGGTTGTCCAATATGTAATCTTCTTGTTCAGTGTGTTTTCCCTTGACTATGCTATTTTTCTTACATTTGTCTGTTCCAAAAGCCATATTTATATCATTGCTAAATACTTCTGTTATCTCTAGTAATTGGTTGAGTTGTTGATTTGTTGCTGCCAGTAGTTTTAGATCATCCATGTATAGCAAGTATGTGATTTTGTGTGGGTATGTTCCAGTAATATTGTAACCATAATTTGTATTATTTAGCATGTTGGATAGTGGGTTCAGAGCAAGGCAGAACCAGAAAGGACTTAATGAATCTCATTATTATTATTATTATTATTATTATTATTATTATTATTATTCGTCTTTGCTGTGGGTCGCTCTATTTCGGCAGTGGATACATACTGAATAAGCTTACACTTGTTCGTACATCAGCTCTCTGAACTTCGTTTGTGTCACGTTCTCGGCTTTTTCCTGGTGACCGCACAGTCAAATCATCTGGTACTGGGAAGCAGCATTTATCCGTTGGCTCCCGCTAAACTCTTTTGCCTACTTCAGTTGTTGAAAGTTCGGCTCTTTTACTGATTTACAATGGAGCAAAATCTGCTATCAAGGCATCCGTATTGAACGGGGATATTCCCGTTGGCTTCGAGGATTTCTCAACTGTTTGGATTGCAGCTACTCCAGAGTATGCAGCTCAAAACAAAGCACTCACTGGATTGCAGCTACTCCAGAGTATGCAGCTCAAAACAAAGCACTCACATCTGTCTCCTTACAGGTTTTCCTGGGTTAGTAACCGTTAGAAACGAGCGGGGGGGGGGGGGGGGTTTAAGAATACACGCGTTGCCTTACCCGCCATCTTAAAAGCGTATTCTTCACCGATGCACCACACAGTTCAAAAAAAATATTCATAAATAGCAATCCGCTGTTTATCACGCCGTGGTTTGTTCCTCACAGAACGGCGATTCCTTTGGCAAATAATTTCATTTTCTAGTGCATACCTAGATAGTGCGTACTGCTTACGACACAACTTACAGACTACATAATTTGAAACAAAACCTTTTATTTCCCTGCTATAACCAATAAACCTGGCTTTTCAATATTATATGTAATGGCGTCGGTAGAGAAGCAACAGGTGAATGTAGTTTTTCGCTCTCGGTCAGTGTGGCCAATGTCGAGAAAATGCCACTGAAAACGCTTTACCGTGGGTGTGTTCTTGCCCGACCTTACCCTAATTAAATCTCTCCATGTACCCAAGCAAAAACGTTGTAGCCCGCGTACCTCAACCAGCTCCAGAAGACGCAAAGGCATTGTAAGAACAAGCGCTGAAGGTTAAAAGCTGTATGTAGCTGGCTGTAAGTAGGACGTTTAGGTAGATGTTGTGTTGTTGTTGTGGTCTTCAGTCCTGAGACTGGTTTGATGCAGCTCTCCATGCTACTCTATCCTGTGCAAGCTTCTTCATCTCCCAGTACCTACTGCATCCTACATCCGTCTGAATCTGCTTAGTGTATTCATCTCTTGGTCTCGCTCTACGATTTTTACCCTCCACGGTGCCCTCCAATACTAAATTGGTGATCCCTTGATGCCTCAGAACATGTCCTACCAACCGATCCCTTCTTCTAGTCAAGTTCTGCCACAAACTTCTCTTCTCCCCAATCCTATTCAATACTTCATTAGTTATGTGATCTACCCATCTAATCTTCAGCATTCTTCTGTAGCACTACATTTCGATAGCTTCTATTCTCTTCTTGTCTAAACTATTTATCGTCCACGTTTCACTTCCATACATGGCTACACTCCATACAAATACTTCCATAAACGACTTCCTGACAATTAAATCTATACTCGATGTTAACAAATTCCTCTTCTTCACAAACGCTTTCCTTGCCATTGCCAGTCTACATTTTATATCCTCTCTACTTCGAGCATCATCACTTATTTTGCTCCCCAAATAGCAAAACTCCTTTACTAATTTGCGTGTCTCATTGCCTAATCTAATTCCCTCAACATCACCAGACTTAATTCGACTACATTCCGTTATCCTCATTTTGCTTTTGTTGATGTTCATCTTATACCCTCCTTTCAAGACATTGTCCATTCCATTCAAATGCTCTTCCAAGTCCTTTGCTGTCTCTGACAGAATTACAATGTCATCGGCAAACCTCAAAGTCTTTACTTCTTCTCCATCGATTTTAATACCTACTCCGAACTTTTCTTTTGTTTCCTTTACTGCTTGCTCAATATACAGATTGAACAGCATCGGGGAGAGGCTACAACCCTGTCTCACTCCCTTCCCAACCACTGCTTTCCTTTCATGCCACTTGACCCTTAGAACATACATCTGGTTTCTGTACAAATTGTAAATAGCCTTTCGCTCCCTGTATTTTACCCCTGCCACCTTCAGAATTTGAAAGAGAGTATTCCAGTCAACATTATCAAACGCTTTCTCTCAAGTCTACAAATGCTAGAAATGTAGGTTTGCCTTTCCTTAATCTAGCTTCTAAGATAAGTCGTAGGGTCAGTATTGCTTTAAGTGTTCCAATATTTCTACGGAATCCAAATTGATCTTCCCCGAGGCCAGCTTCTACCAGTTTTTCCATTCGTCTGTAAAGAATTCTTGTTAGTATTTTGCAGCTGTGACTTATTAAACTGATAGTTCCGTAATTTTCACATCTGTCAACACCTGCTTTCTTTGGGCTTGGAATTATTATATTCTTCTTGAAGTCTGAGGGAATTTCGCCTGTCTCATACATCTTACTCACCAGATGGTAGAGTTTTGTTACGCCTGGCTCCCCCAAGGCTGTCAGTAGTTCTAATGGAATGTTGTCTACTCCCGGGGCCTTGTTTCGACTTAGGTCTTTCAGTGCTCTGTCAAACTCTTCACGCAGTATCATATCTCCCATCTCATCTTCATCTAACTCCTCTTCCATTTCCATAATATTGCCTTAAAGAACATCGCCCCTCTATAGACCCTCTATATACTCCTTCCACCTTTCTGCTTTCCCTTCTTTGCTTAGAACTGGGTTTCCATCTGAGCTCTTGATATTCATGCAAGTGGTTCTCTTTTCTCCAAAAGTCTCTTTAATTTTCCTGTAGGCAGTATGTATCTTACCCCTCTTGAGATAAGCCTCTACATCCTTACATTTGTCCTCTAGCCATCCCTGCCTAGCCATTTTGCACTTCCTGTCGATATCATTTTTGAGACGTTCGTATTCCTTTTTGCCTGCTTCACTTACTGCATTTTTGTATTTTCTTCTTTCATCAAGTAAATTCAGTATCTCTTCTGTTACCCAAGGATTTCTACTAGCCCTCGTCTTTTTACCTACTTGATCCTCTGCTGCCTTCACTATTTCGTCCCTCAAAGCTACCCATTCTTCTTCTACTGTATTTCTTTCCGCCAGTCCTGTCTATTGTTCCCTTATGCTCTCTGTACAACCTCTGGTTCTTTCAGTTTATCGAGGTCCCATCTCCTTAAATTCCCACCTTCTTGCAGTTTCTTCAGTTTTAATCTACAGTTCATAACCAATAGATTGTGGTCAGAGTCCACATCCGCCCCTGGAAATGTCTTACAATTTAAAACCTGGTTCCTAAATCTCTGTCTTACCATTATATAATCTATCTGAAACCTTTTAGAATCTCCAGTTTTCTTCCATGTATACAACCTTCTTTCATGGTTCTTAAACCAAGTGTTAGCTATGATTAAGTTATGCTCTGTGCAAAATTCTACCAAGCGGCTTCCTCTTTCATTTCTTAGCCCCAATCCATATTCACTTACTATGTTTCCTTCTCTTCCTTTTCCTACTGTCGAATTCCAGTCACCCATGACTATTAAATTTTCGTCTCCCTTCACTACCTGAATGATTTCTTTTATCTCATCATACATTTCATCATCTGCAGAGCTAGTTGACATATAAACTTGTAGTACTGTAGTAGGTGTGGGCTTCGTGTCTATCTTGGCCACAACAATGCGTTCACTATGCTGTTTGTGGTAGCTTACACGCACTCCTATTTTCCTATTCATTATTAAAGCTACTCCTGCATTAGCCCTATTTGATTTTGTATTTATGATCCTGTATTCGCCTGACCAAAAGTCTGTTCCTTCTGCCACCGAACTTCACTAATTCCCACTATATCTAACTTTAACTTATCCATTTCCCTTTTTAAATTTTCTAACCTACCTGCCCGATTAAGTGATCTGACATTCCACGCACCGATCCGCAGAAGGCCAGTTTTCTTTCTCCTGATAACGACGTCCTCTTGAGTAGTCCCCGCTCGGAGATCCGAATGGGGGACTATTTTACCTCCGGACTATTTTACCTCCGGAATATTTTACCCAAGAGGACGCCATCACCATTTAATCATACAGTAAAGCTGCATACCCTCGGGAAAAATTACGGCTGTAGTTTCCCCTTGCTTTCAGCCGTTCGCAGTACCAAAACAGCAAGGCCGTAGATGTAAAACCCAATAAATAAATACTTTTTATGAAAAAAGTTTCAGCTGCGCAACAGGCAGTTCGTATTGCAAATCAAAGGACATACTAAACACGCAATTGTAGGGTCTCACATGTGGAGGTTTTCTTTTATTCACGATGCGTTCCGAGCAAAACTGGAATAACACGTAAATTACTTAGAACAGAGCTGGTTTTCTGGACGATCTGGTGGACGAAACCGGCTGGGTTCCCAGGCTGGCATCGCCCGTGATGTACTCTCAGTTGCTTCATCGTTAGCCTTGATTCAGAAGACGTATATTTCCATGTGTCGATGGAGTTACCACTAGAGTTTTTATGCGCCAAATACTGAAGAAACTGAGAGTTGTCTCATCGTTTACATTGGGGAGAGCTTGTCGTGCATTAGCATCTACGTCTGCGGTCTGCAAGCCACCTTATTATGGCTGGAGGAGGGTACGGGGGTCGACGCAAATAACATCCACAACTACTGAATGTGACAAGTATAGTCCATTCAACGAATGGAAATTAGCGGAAAAGATATAGTCGCAATTTCTGCACAGTGCTAAGAGGGAGTGCCATGGACATACTAAAAATTCTGATAAGTGGGGTGTGGGCGTTGGGTGTGGGGTAGGGGTGGTTTTTTAAGAATACCTTGTTTTTCCTGAACAACTCGAAAATCTTGGCTTTTAGCGAAGATATTTCCCAGTGAAAAATTAAACTACATTAAATTCGCAAAAATAAACTTCCATTCATTTTTGTTCAAGGCTAATAGTTTCCGCGTTCAGGGGATGGAAAAATCGCGGATTATCCAAAATGCTGTTACAGCGGCATAAAACTGTCTTCAAATGAAATGGGTTACAGATAACTTCAGGGACGGTTCGAACTTCGAAAATGCTTTCTGTACACAAGCGACATATCTGTCGTCCAACCCACTTCCCACTTCTCCGAGACTTCAGTTGCCTTTGAGTTCCTATTAACTTTTAACCCTTGAACTGGCGCTGGTAAATATAAGGGTGTTGATAAAAGATCGATATATCGATATTTTGATATTTTAGGAAAAGTCTCGAAATTTCCGCCAGCTACATAGAGATCAAAATGGCAATATCGACAGCCAATATTTTTACTTTATATTTTTTTTCCAAGTTTCGGTAAACATTTGAAGTTGTTCCTTTGAGATTGTAGCAGAACATTACTTTTATAGTACGAAGGAGTCGTTCTACTTTTTGAGCTTTCATCGTGACCAGTGTCTCTGACTGTGTAATGCAAGTATGGATGGCACAAAGTAGTAGTTCGATTGCACTGGGGGGGTGGCAGTGTGAATGGAACAACTAAAAACAGTTTTTAATGCAACTGCTGTGCTATTTCTTCACATCGACATTCTTCAAAACAGTTGCTGAAACTAATGAACAAACATCTAAGTGACAAGATTGGTCTTTGCTGTGAGCGTAAACGTGTGCGGGGAAATGCCGACGTGATCAGCGTTCGGTGCTGTCAACAGAAACTGCAACGTTTAGCTTCACCACGCAGTTTTGACACTGCAAATGCTACCTCGCTGATGTTGGCAGAAATGAAAAAACACTTAAGTCGATGTGAATGTTCTAGACATCAGATACGTGACGAAACCGAACGACGGATCCATCGGACACCTTTTATTGCGCCACTTACATGCAGTTACCGTTTTTAGCAAAGTGGTTATCGTCAAGCGTGAAAGAGCATCGTTTTCCTTTCAGTCACTGCATTAATGTGGATAGGCAGGCTACTAGCTTGTTGAGGTACCCGGATATCTAATGATAAATCAGTACTTAAATATACAGCTCTAAAACCGCCAGTATACACTCCTGGAAATTGAAATAAGAACACCGTGAATTCATTGTCCGAGGAAGGGGAAACTTTATTGACACATTCCTGGGGTCAGATACATCACATGTTCACACTGACAGAACCACAGGCACATAGACACAGGCAACAGAGCATGCACAATGTCGGCACTAGTACAGTGCATATCCACCTTTCGCAGCAATGCAGGCTGCTATTCTCCCATGGAGACGATCGTAGAGATGCTGGATGTAGTCCTGTGGAACGGCTTGCCATGCCATTTCCACCTGGCGCCTCAGTTGGACCAGCGTTCGTGCTGGACGTGCAGACCGCGTGAGACGACGCTTCATCCAGTCCCAAACATGCTCAATGGGGGACAGATCCGGAGATCTTGCTGCCCAGGGTAGTTGACTTACACCTTCTAGAGCACGTTGGGTGGCACGGGATACATGCGGACGTGCATTGTCCTGTTGGAACAGCAAGTTCCCTTGCCGGTCTAGGAATGGTAGAACGATGGGTTCGATGACGGTTTGGATGTACCGTGCACTATTCAGTGTCCCCTCGACGATCACCAGTGGTGTACGGCCAGTGTAGGAGATCGCTCCCCACACCATGATGCCGGGTGTTGGCTCTGTGTGCCTCGGTCGTATGCAGTCCTGATTGTGGCGCTCACCTGCACGGCGCCAAACACGCATACGACCATCATTGGCACCAAGGCAGAAGCGACTCTCATCGCCGAAGACGACACGTCTCCATTCGTCCCTCCATTCACGCCTGTCGCGACACCACTGGAGGCGGGCTGCACGATGTTGGGGCGTGAGCGGAAGACGGCCTAACGGTGTGCGGGACCGTAGCCCAGCTTCATGGAGACGGTTGCGAATGGTCCTCGCCGATACCCCAGGAGCAACAGTGTCCCTAATTTGCTGGGAAGTGGCGGTGCGGTCCCCTACGGCACTGCGAAGGATCCTACGGTCTTGGCGTGCATCCGTGCGTCGCTGGGGTCCGGTCACAGGTCGACGGGCACGTGCACCTTCCGCCGACCACTGGCGGCAACATCGATGTACTGTGGAGACCTCACGCCCCACGTGTTGAGCAATTCGGCGGTACGTCCACCCGGCCTCCCGCATGCCCACTATACGCCCTCGCTCAAAGTCCGTCAACTGCACATACGGTTCACGTCCACGCTGTCGCGGCATGCTACCAGTGTTAAAGACTGCGATGGAGCTCCGTATGCCACGGCAAACTGGCTGACACTGACGGCGGCGGTGCACAAATGCTGCGCAGCTATCGCCATTCGACGGCCAACACCGCGGTTCCTGGTGTGTCCGCTGTGCCGTGCGTGTGAACATTGCTTGTACAGCCCTCTCGCAGTGTCCGGAGCAACTATGGTGGGTCTGACACACCGGTGTCAATGTGTTCTTTTTTCCATTTCCAGGAGTGTATTTACAATATGCATTTTTGTAGGCAGGTACATAGATATTTCTTCTGTCGATATGTTGATACTTTTTCTGAATATATCGAGAGCCGATAATTTTTTTAGTATCGAAACTTCTATACTATCCCAGCTATTACATGTACCAATACCTTCCGCAGTTCTGGACGGATGCAGAGACCGTTGTCCATAGTGTAATTTAGATTAAGTACTCTGTAAGTTTAGGCACCAATGACCTCACCAGTTCGGTCCTATAGGAACTTACAAAAAATTCCAAATTTTTCATTCCATACTTATAATCATAAATGTTTGATGCGGATTTGAACCGTTGTCCTCCCGCATGCGAGTCCAGCGTGCTAACCACTGCGCCACCTTGTTCGGTCTCTCTTTAGGGGGCAACTGGAAATTTGGGTTTTGGAGTCCGAAGGATGGCTTTTGTAAGTACGAAAATCGGAGAGGAACCTCATATAAACTGAACAACTGTTCAGTGAGGCCAGACAACGAATTGAAAATGGAGACAGCAAACAAAGGTTGTCGCTGATCTTTGTAGGAAGGAGTCTGCTTTAAGGAAAAGCCTTAAAGGTGTGAGTTAGAGAACATGGATTTCGGCGTTTCCAGATGAATGGATGCAGTGCATATAATGTGGAAGGTGGTGGTACGAACAGCGGTCTTTATTTGAGGGTGATACTGCGTTCATTTGTGACATTTGCTTTAGCATATTCTGTGTACTCCTATGCGCTTGTGAACGAAAGAGGACGTTTCCATGATTTTGTATTTTTGAAAAGTTCAGTTCTCGGCTGCTGTTGTTTTCTGAACAAGTAGATTTTGTATTAATGAATATAAACCTGAAATGATTTTGTTTTCCTATTGTTGATAACGCAGGTATTTACGGTTATTCCTTAGCTGCGCACTCTTAGGCGCGGTTTCCCGTGTAGTAGTATATTGGCTTCGTGTCAGTTCCGTTGCAATGCCGTTTTGGTCGCAGTGTGTTTGGACAGGTGGCTTAACAGAGCACCAAAACTACTTCGGATTACCTGTTAGTTATCCAGTGATAGATTTACCACGACGGTCACGACGGTAGTAGGTTACCTAGGGCGTCGTCCTCTGTAACGGCGACGGCCGCTCCCGCTGATGAATCACGGGCAGGGAACAGAGAGCTGTGCGTGCGCGGAGACGCAGGCCGAGGTGCCGAACCGGTTGGTCGCCGTGCGGGGGAAACCGAGCGGAGAGCGGCAGAGGCGGATGACCTTGAAGGTCGCCGCACAGCTGGGTCGCCGTTTGGTGTGGTCCAGGCTGTCTGTGTGGCGGGGCATGGCGTTAAGGTGGGGCACGGCGCTGGTTTTCTGGGCACACTATGTGAGGGAGGTAGTCACTGCGACATCTAGTACGGTATTCAGGCACCCGTAGACGAACAAACAATCTGTCAAACTTCCAAGTGTTCGTCAAATTATTTGACAGTGTTCTGCTTGTTTGACGTGTTTTGTCAGATGGCAGTGTTTTGTCAGATGGCAGTGTTTTGTCAGATGGCAGTGTTTTGTCAGATGGCAGTGTTTTGTCAGATGGCAGTGTTTTGTCAGATGGCAGTGTTTTGTCAGATGGCAGTGTTTTGTCAGATGGCAGTGTTTTGTCAGATGGCAGTGTTTTGTCAGATGGCAGTGTTTTGTCAGATGGCAGTGTTTTGTCAGATGGCAGTGTTTTGTCAGATGGCAGTGTTTTGTCAGATGGCAGTGTTTTGTCAGATGGCAGTGTTTTGTCAGATGGCAGTGTTTTGTCAGATGGCAGTGTTTTGTCAGATGGCAGTGTTTTGTCAGATGGCAGTGTTTTGTCAGATGGCAGTGTTTTGTCAGATGGCAGTGTTTTGTCAGATGGCAGTGTTTTGTCAGATGGCAGTGTTTTGTCAGATGGCAGTGTTTTGTCAGATGGCAGTGTTTTGTCAGATGGCAGTGTTTTGTCAGATGGCAGTGTTTTGTCAGATGGCAGTGTTTTGTCAGATGGCAGTGTTTTGTCAGATGGCAGTGTTTTGTCAGATGGCAGTGTTTTGTCAGATGGCAGTGTTTTGTCAGATGGCAGTGTTTTGTCAGATGGCAGTGTTTTGTCAGATGGCAGTGTTTTGTCAGATGGCAGTGTTTTGTCAGATGGCAGTGTTTTGTCAGATGGCAGTGTTTTGTCAGATGGCAGTGTTTTGTCAGATGGCAGTGTTTTGTCAGATGGCAGTGTTTTGTCAGATGGCAGTGTTTTGTCAGATGGCAGTGTTTTGTCAGATGGCAGTGTTTTGTCAGATGGCAGTGTTTTGTCAGATGGCAGTGTTTTGTCAGATGGCAGTGTTTTGTCAGATGGCAGTGTTTTGTCAGATGGCAGTGTTTTGTCAGATGGCAACCGCTTATTGCCAAACATCTGGTTGTTTTTTCTTATTCTTTTTTATTTATTTTTTAAAACACTGTCTGTTGTAGGCGCGTTTCAGACGTTTGACTAACGACGTATTGGAGAAACAAGTTTGTGTTTATGGATTCGTCTGTTAAACACCCAGTAGCTTACCGAATTATATTCTAAACTCCACAATGACATTTTGACTCTGCAGCGGAGTGTGCGCTGATATGAACCTTTCTGCCCAACAGAGACTCTAACTCGGGACCTCAGCAAGTGCTCTCCCGACTGAGCTGAGAATTAAAGCTGTGAGGAAGGGGCGTGAGTTGTGCATGGGAAGCTTAGTCGGTAAATCACTTGTCTGCGAAAGGCAAAGGTCCCGAGTGCGATTCTCGGTTCGGCGTACTTTTTAATCTGGCAGGTAGTTTCATATCAGCGCACACTTCGCTGCAGAGTGAAAATTTCATTCTGGTGGTTCCATGAGATTTCCACAAGGTGCGAACTCGAGTCCAGGAAACAGAAAGCAATTTACATGTTCACATACTAACAATTCAGTTTCTGTTCTAACCTGTTATCGAGTGCATCGCTTTAAAGAGTTTTTTACGCTGTCGCTGCAGTTTTTCTTATAAAATGAATGGTTTGCAAGTGTTATTGCGGATCGGCTGAATCCTGCAGTGCAATGTAAACCACTGCTATGGGACAAAACCTGTGAAAAGTATGGGGATTAATTCAAGAAGCAGAAAGTAAATTTCAGCGGCGTTGATGAAGTACTCCAAAAAACTCATTTTTGTCGAGTAAGAGACGTCATACGTTAGGACAACTGGTAGACTCACTGAGATTTTGAGAAAACCTGAAAGAAAATGATCTGAAAATTAAGAAAATAACCAGTGTCATTTATTTAAATACATATGAAATTATGATACAGTACGCCGTCGATTACGTTCCCTCATAAATGTATCTTGGCGCTGTAGACGGTCCTTTAGCTACACAGCGGGATAAATGTATTAAGCTACGGTGTTTTTCTAAGTAATAAACAATTCACGCTTTTTCTTCATCTGTCTCGTCCTTATTTGACGGTCCGTCTCTCTAGAGCCACACGGAAGGAGCAAAATTTCGTGCTGGAAGTGGTGGAAGTCCTCTTGGAAGTAACGTGAAGAGTCATTATTTAGTGCAACATGCTGTTGTATTTTCTGTAAAGGGCTGTTGACAAAATAGCGATACTTTTCCCCCCCAAAAAATCAGTATATATGTGCGATATTTTTTATCGATGTGTCGACATCTAAATGGCAATAGCGAGTGAAGATATATTGTTTTCGCATTTTTCGATAAATTTTTGAAATTGTAGTAGAACATAATTTTACATTCACTATGTGAAGGAGTCTAATGTTTGAGCTTTCATCATGTCCAGTCTTTCTTTTTCAGTGCGTGAAGTAAATATAGTAGTAGTGTTCAGTTTGCACGGAGGAGTGGCGGTGTGAATGGAATAACAAGATATCCGACGTGAAGAAACAGCAGAGCAGTTGCGGAAAAAAATTTTTTTAACGCAACTAGTGTGCTATTTCTTCATATGAGCATTCTTTTAAAAAAACCTCCTGGAAAATGGTAAACAAAAATCTAAATGACAAGATGGGTCTTTGCGGTGGACGGAGGGACGTGTCAGGGGAAATGCTTACGTAATCTGCGCTATCAACAGAAACAGCAGCGTTAAACTTCACCACACAACTTTGAGACTACAGCTGCTAGTTCGCTGGCGTTTGCAGGCATGGAAAAAACGGGGAAGTCGACATCAAGTGTTCCACACCAATCCGGTATGTGACGAAACCTAGCGACGGACCTATCGGACACCTTTCATTCTGCCGCTTGCATGCAGTTACCATTGTTAGCAAAGTGGTTATCGCCAAGCGTGAACGTGCATCGTTTTCTTCTCAATTCTTGCTGTAAGGGGAATAGACAGGCAACTAGCTTGCAGATGTACGTAATATCTAATAATAAATCAATACTGAAGTATCCTGCTCTAGAACAATCAGTGTAAGATTTCCTTAGGTTAGTTAGGTCTAAGTTGTTCTAAGTTCTAGGGGACTGATGACCTCAGATATTAAGTCCCATAGTGCTTAGAGCCATTTGAACCAATTTATTTTTATAGTCCGATACCCCGACATTTTTTCGTCGATGTCTCGACGCTATTTTAGATATATCGACACATCGTAATTTCCTGTATATCGATTCAGTATTATTTCTTGTTGTTCTCTTCAGTCCGGAGACTGGTTTGATGCAGCTCTCCATACTAATCTATCCTTGGCTAGCTTCTTCATCCCCCAGTACCTACTGCAACCTACATCCTTCTGAATCTGTTTAGTGTATTTATCTCTTGGTCTCCCTCTACGATTTTTACCCTCCACGCTGCCCTCCAGTGCTAAATTTGTGATCCCTTGATGCCTCAGAACATGTCCTACCAACCGGTCCCTTCTTCTAGTCAAGTTGTGCCACAAACTTCTCTTCTCCCCAATCCTATTCAATACCTCCTCATTAGTTACGTGATCTACCCATCTAATATTCAGCATTCTTCTGCAGCACCACATTTCGAAAGCTTCTATTCTCTTCTTGTCCAAACTATTTATCGTCCATGTTTCACTTCCATACATGGCTACACTCCATACAAATACTTTCAGAAACGACTTCCTGACACTTAAATCTGTACTCGATGTTAACAAATTTCTTTTCTTCAGAAACGCTTTCCTTGCCATTGCCAGTCTACATTTTATATCCTCTCTACTTCGACCATCATCACTTATTTTGCTCCCCAAATAGCAAAACTCCTTTACTACTTTAAGTGTCTCATTTCCTAATCTAATTCCCTCAGCATCACCCGACTTAATTCGACTACATTCCATTATCCTCGTTTTGCTTTTGTTCATGCTCATCTTATATCCTCCTTTCAAGACACTGTCCATTCCATTCAACTGCTCTTCCAAGTCCTTTGCTGTCTCTGACAGAATTACAATGTCATCAGCGAACCTCAAAGTTTTTATTTCTTCTCCGTGGATTTTAATACCTACTCCGAATTTTTCTTTTGTTTCCTTTACTGCTTTCTCAATATACAGATTGAACAACATCGGGGAGAGGCTACAACCCTGTCTTACTCCCTTCCCAACCACTGCTTCCCTTTTATGCCCCTTGACTCTTATAACTGCCATCTGGTTTCTGTACAAATTGTAAATAGCCTTTCGCTCCCTGTATTTTACTCCTGCCACCTTTAGAATTTGAAAGAGAGTATTCCAGTCAACATTGTCAAAAGCTTTCTCTAAGTCTACAAATGCTAGAAACGTAAGTTTGCCTTTCCTTACTCTTTCTTCTAAGATAAGTCGTAAGGTCAGTATTGCCTCAAGTGCTCCAATATTTCTACGGAATCCAAACTGATCTTCCCCGAGGTTGGCTTCTACTAGTTTTTCCATTCGGCTGTAAAGAATTCGTGTTAGTATTTTGCAGCTGTGACTTATTAAACTGATAGTTCGGTAATTTTCACATCTGTCAACACCTGCTTTCTTTGGGATTGGAATTATTATATTCTTCTTGAAGTCTGAGGGAATTTCGCCTGTTTCATACATCTTGCTCACCAGATGGTAGCGTTTTGTCAGGACTGGCTCTCCCAAGGCCGTCAGTAGTTCCAATGGAATGTTGTCTACTCCGGGGGCCTTGTTTCGACTCAGGTCTTTCAGTGCTCTGTCAAACTCTTCCCGCAGTATTGTATCTCCCATTTCATCTTCATCTACATCCTCTTCCATTTCCATAATATTGTCCTCAAGTACATCGCCCTTGTATAAACCCTCTAAATACTCCTTCCACCTTTCTGCCTTCCCTTCTTTGCTTAGAACTGGGTTGCCATCTGAGCTCTTGATATTCATACAAGTGGTTCTCTTCTCTCCAAAGGTCTCTTTAATTTTCCTGTAGGCAGTATCTATCTTACGCCTAGTGAGATAAGCCTCTACAGCCTTACATTTGTCCTCTATCCATCCCTGCTTAGCCATTTTGCACTTCCTGTCGATCTATTTTTGAGACGTTTGTATTCCTTTTTGCCTGCTTCATTTACTGCATTTTTATATTTTCTCCTTTCATCAATTAAATTCAATATTTCTTCTGTTACCCAAGGATTTCTACTAGCCCTCGTCTTTTTACCTACTTTATCCTCTGCTGCCTTCGCTACTTCATCCCTCAAAGCTACCCATTCTTCTTCTACTGTATTTATTTCCCCCATTCCTGTCGATTGCTCCCTTATGCTCTCCCTGAAACTCTGTACAACCTCTGGTTCTTTCAGTTTATCCAGGTCCCATCTCCTTAAATTCCCACCTTTTTGCAGTTTCTTCAGTTTTAATCTACAGGTCATAACCAATAGATTGTGGTCAGTCCACATCTGCCCCTGGAAATGTCTTAAAATTTAAAACCTGGTTCCTAAATCTGTCTTACCATTATATAATCTATCTGATACCTTTTAGTATCTCCAGGGTTCTTCCATGTATACAACCTTCTTTCATGATTCTTGAACCAAGTGTTAGCTATGATTACGTCATGCTCTGCACAAAATTGTACCAGGCGGCTTCCTCTTTCATTTCTTAGCCCCAATCCATATTCACCTACTATGTTTCGTTCTCTCCCTTTTCCTACTCTTGAATTCCAGTCACCCATGACTATTAAATTTTCGTCTCCCTTCACTACCCGAATAATTTCTTTTATCTCATCATACATTTCATCAATTTCTTCGTCATCTGCAGAGCTAGTTGGCATATAAACTTGTGCTACTGTAGTAGGTGTGGGCTTCGTGTCTATCTTGGCCACAACAATGCGTTCACTATGCTGTTTGTAGTAGCTTACCCGCACTCCTATTTTTTTATTCATTATTAAACCTACTCCTGCATTACCCCTATTTGATTTTGTGTTTATAACCCTGTAGTCACCTGACCAGAAGTCTTGTTCCTCCTACCACCGAACTTCATTAATTCCCACTATAACTAACTTCAACCTATCCATTTCCCTTTTTAAATTTTCTAACCTACCTGCCCGATTAAGGGATCTGACATTCCACGCTCCGATCCGTAGAATACTGGCCATTAAAAATTGCTACACCAAGAAATGATCTGCTACAGACGCGAAATTTAACCGACAGGAAGAAGATGCTCTCATATGCAAATGATTAGCTTTTCAGAGCATTAACACAAGGTTGGCGCTGGTGGCGACACCTACAACGTGCTGACATCAGGAAACTTTCCAACCGATTTCTCATACACAAACAGCAGTTGACCGGCGTTGCCTGGTCAAACGTTGTTCGGATGGCTCGTGTAAGGAGGAAGAATGCGTACCACCACGTCTGCGACTTTGATAAAGGTCGGATTGTAGCCTATCGCGATTGCGGTTTATCGTATCGCGACATTGCTGCTCGCGTTGGTCGAGATCCAATGACTGTTAGCAGACTGTGGAATCGGTGGGTTCACGAGGATAATACGGAACGCCGTGCTGGATCCCAACGGCCTCGTATCACTAGCTGTCGAGATGATAGGCATCTTATCCGCACGGCTATAACGGTTCGTGCAGCCACGTCTCGATTCCTGAGTCAACAGATGTGGACGTTAGCAAGACAACAACCATCTGCACGAACAGTTCGACGACGTTTGCAGCAGCATGGACTATCAGCTCGGAGACCGTGGCTGCGGTTACCCTTGACGCTGCTTCACAGACGGGAGCGCCTGCGATGGTGTACTCAACGACGAACCTGGGTGCACGAATGGCAAAATGTCATTTTTTCGGATGAATCCAGGTTCCGTTTACAGCATCGTTATGGTCGCATCCGTGTTTGGCGACATCGCGGTGAACGCACATCGGAACCGTGTATTCCACCCGGCGTGATGGTATGGGGGTGCCATCGGTTTCATGTCTGTCAGCTCTTGTTCGCATTGACGGCGCTTTGAACAGTGGACGCTATATTTCAGATGTGTTACGACCCGTGGCTCTATCCTTCATTCGATCCCTGCGTAACCCTACATTTCAGCAGGAAAATGCAAGACCGCATGTTACAGGTCCTGTACGGGACTTTCTGGATACAGAAAATGTTCGACTACTGCCCTGGCCAACACATTCTCCAGATCTCTCACCAACTGAAAAGGTCTGGTCAATGGTGGCCGAGCAACTGGCTCGTCTCAATACGCCAGTCACTACTCTTGATGAACTGTGGTATCGTGTTGAAGCTGCATGGGCAGCTGTACCTGTACACGCCATCCGAGCTCTGTTTGAGTTAATGCTCAGGCGTATCAAGACCGTTATTACGGCCAGAGGTGGTTGTTCTGGGTACTGATTTCTCAGGATCTATGCACCCGAATCGCGTCAAAATGTAATCACATGTCAGTTCTAGTGTAATATATTTGTCCAATGAATACCCGTTTATCATCTGCATTCCTTCTTGGTGTAGCAATTTTAATGGCCAGTAGTGTATTAAGAATTCAGCGTTTTCGCTTTTTAATAAAAAGAATTATAAAATAGTTTATTGACTGCGTTCCAACCTGATGCAAGCATATAATAAATTTGTCATCTGTTTCACATCCGCAGTTGGACCTTTCACTACTTCGCCGATTTTCTGCCAATCATTTGCTTTCCGGTGGTATTTCTGCTTTGCCTGTCTTGGATCCCTACGATGTCTGTTGTCTTCTGTCAGCAATATTACATTCTCTTCAGACCACTCCATAGCTCACACTATTCGTGTCAACATCAGAAGTAGAGAATGAGCATTCCCGGTCCGGCACAGATTTTCACTCCTAGACATTGAATTATGTCAATGCCCTCAAGCAGCTGACGTTGGTATTTTTCTGATAGTTTGTACGGAGGGTGGTTTTTTCACCGTGTACAAACTCTCAGGGATTGGTCGATGAGAGGATACGGAATAAAGGTCTAATAATTCATACGCGGAAATGGTTTCCATGCTCGAGACAATTCATTCAGTCATACCTTACTACGAAGATTGCGGTCTGGTACGTGCTGTAGCAAGCAGCCACAGTTACAGTATGCATGATTCCCTCCTAGAGGCTGGTACTGCCCAGGAAACCTATCCCCGTCGACAAGAACCAAAACATTAAATGTTTGCAACAGTGTTTCGCGGTCCGTCTGGGACAGGGTCGTTTCAGGAAGCGGGAAGTCGTGAACGACGTACCTTAAGGGGCTCCGGAACGCCCTATACTTGCAATGTTAAAATAACGCTTATAAATTACATCTCTCCTCACAAAGTATTTGAGGTAGGAAGTTGAACTTTTTACAGATTATTTGTTGGAATATGGGCTACAACTTAACACAGGGATTTTACAAAATTTTAGTTCAATTATTAAAGATGATTTTTTTTCAACTGTAATGAAAAGTCACATTTTTTTGCAATTTATTTTTATATTCAAAAATATACAGTTTTTTGGAAAAAGGCTGTGTTAAATTATGCAGAAGGTACTGTGTAACATTTACTGAAAGTTTGAAACAAATATGTTTGGAAGATCCTTAGAAAACATGTAATCAGTATGAGAAAATAAAAGTTTTGGGAATCGAGCGACAAAGATTGGATTAACTTTTTAGTGCATTCCAGGTCCATAGGATGGATTATCTTCATCCTCTGCAAACTCCTCCTCCAGCTTCCTCTTGTTCCTCCTCCTGTTTACTCTTGCTTGTATTTCTAGACTCTTTACAGCCCTGTCTGCAGCCCGAAGGCGTTCCTTGTCTAAAGCAAGCATCGCTCGTTGTTGTGTTCGTAGATTTTGCTACCATTTTCTTCAGTTGCAGTTACTGCAACACTGTTCCAAAAGGTGGTCATGTATGAACACTTATCACATTTCAGTTGTATTTCACTAGCAAGTCCTACGTGCTTTATTATGGAGACTTCCAGACCAACTTCACTACAATGAATACATCTTACACAGTTTGAAAAAATTCGTTTGAGAACCGACATATCAAATATTTCATTCACATCCGATTCGCCCATAAAACATTTATAGTTTTCACTCATTGAACCAATCTTCTTCTGTGAAGTATTTTCTTTCCCACTTTGACTGCTATGGGCAGGTGTACTTGAGAGGTTAGGTTCACTCACTTGGTTATCGTCTTTATTGTTTACAGTAATAACACATACCTTTGGCTTTCCAACGTTTCTCCTTTTCTTAAAAGCCTTCAGAGGATTTCTAATAACTTTACTTTTACTCATTATTATACTTCAACACAACAGAGACTCAAGAAACAGAATTAATTACGAATATTTTCGAGATAACGACAGAAACAATCGACAATCACACCAGCGATATATATTGAACCATCACAGGTTAGCCACAACACATACTTTCTCACATCACTAAAATGTACCTGATGAACACGGACGTTAATAGTAACACCATTTGACAGCAGTTTAACAGCGCCACAGTGGGTCACGCCCATGTAGAACAGATTTCAAAAAAAATTTAAAAATAGTTGTAGTCTTCGTAATTGAATAAATTACATATCTATTAAAAGGTAATAGTCTGCAGATTCAGAAAACGCAAAAAAGTAAAAATTGAACTTTTCATGATTTGGAGCCTTTCTGGAGCCCCTTAAATGTTGGGACACCAGACTTGGAAGAGAATGAGATTAACACTGTGGAAGGCGACCGCTGTGTAAGTAGGAGGCAGTTGGCCTGCCAGTACAGGGTAAGCCAGACGTCCGTGTGGAACGTTCTCCATGACATATGTTACTACCCTTATCACTTACAGCGCGTGCAGGGCTACCAGCGACAGAATTTGCAAATGAGGTGCAGTTTTGTCACTGGTTTCTTCACCAGGCAACCACGATTCTGGGATTTCTGGTTATGGGGCCATCTCACAGGTATCGTGTATGCAGAGCTCATTCCAGATGTGGAGACATGGAGCAACGTATTCGTGATGCCTTTGACTCTGTTAGAATTGAACGTGGCCGATGTGAACATTTGAGGCAGAACACACATACAGGGTGTTTCAAAAATGACCGGTATATTTGAAACGGCAATAAAAACTAAACGAGCACCGATAGAAATACACCGTTTGTTGCAATATGCTTGGGACAACAGTACATTTTCAGGCGGACAAACTTTCGAAATTACAGTAGTTACAATTTTCAACAACAGATGGCGCTGCAAGTGATGTGAAAGATATAGAAGACAACGCAGTCTGTGGGTGCGCCATTCTGTACGTCGTCTTTCTGCTGTAAGCGTGTGCTGTTCGCAACGTGCAAGTGTGCTGTGGACAACATGGTTTATTCCTTAGAACAGAGGATTTTTCTGGTGTTGGAATTCCACCGCCTAGAACACAGAGTTGTTGCAACAAGACGAAGTTTTCAACGGAGGTTTAATGTAACCAAAGGACCGAAAAGCGATACAATAAAGGATCTGTTTGAAAAATTTCAGCGGACTGGGAACGTGACGGATGAACGTGCTGGAAAGGTAGGGCGACCACGTACGGCAACCACAGAGGGCAACGCGCAGCTAGTGCAGCAGGTGATCCGACAGCGGCCTCGGGTTTCCGTTCGCCGTGTTGCAGCTGCGGTCCAAATGACGCCAACGTCCACGTATCGTCTCATGCGCCAGAGTTTACACCTCTATCCGTACAAAATTCAAACGCGGCAACCGCTCAGCGCCGCTACCATTGCTGCACGAGAGACATTCGCTAACGATATAGTGCACAGGATTGATGACGGCGATATGCATGTGGGCAGCATTTGGTTTACTGACGAAGCTTATTTTTACCTGGACGGCTTCGTCAATAAACAGAAATGGCGCATATGGGGAACCGAAAAGCCCCACGTTGCAGTCCCATCGTCCCTGCATCCTCAAAAAGTACTGGTCTGGGCCGCCATTTCTTCCAAAGGAATCATTGCCCCATTTTTCAGATCCGAAACGTTTACTGCATCACGCTATCTGGACATTCTTCGAGAATTTGTGGCGGTACAAACTGCCTTAGACGACACTGCGAACACCTCGTGGTTTATGCAAGATGGTGCCCAGCCACATCGCACGGCCGACGTCTTTAATTTCCTGAATGAATATTTCGATGATCGTGTGATTGCTTTGGGCTATCCGAAACATACAGGAGGCGGCGTGGATTGGCCTCCCTATTCGCCAGACATGAACCCCTGTGACTTCTTTCTGTGGGGACACTTGAAAGACCAGGTGTACCGCCAGAATCCAGAAACAATTGAACAGCTGAAGCGGTACATCTCATCTGCATGTGAAGCCATTCCGCCAGACACGTTGTCAAAGGTTTCGGGTAATTTCATTCAGAGACTACGCCATATTATTGCTACGCATGGTGGATATGTGGAAAATATCGTACTATAGAGTTTCCCAGACCGCAGCGCCATCTGTTGTTGAAAATTGTAACTACTGTAATTTCGAAAGTTTGTCTGCCTGAAAATGTACTGTTGCCCAAGCATATTGCAACAAACGGTGTATTTCTATCGCTGCTCGTTTAGTTTTTATTGCCGTTTCAAATACACTGGTCATTTTTGAAACACCCTGTATAAGGCACACGTAAATTATTTTCAGCACATACTGTAACTCCACGGTCTCAGACCAGTCTCTGTAACAATGTGTGATTGAATAAATGGTCTCTAGCATGGAAACCATGCATTTCCGGACATAAGTTTAAGTGCTATTTTTTTGTTCCGTGTCTCCTCATCGATCAGTCCCTAGAGTTTGTGGAAAAATCACCCTTTATTTACGGAGGCGGAATCTATTCTGTCAGACATGTCCGAAAGAACAACATTAGACACACAAGTAGAAAAGATAGTAGACGAATGCTTTCTGTACCGGTAGCGCCGAAGCGGAGAGAACGGTTCTCTAAAAGATCGAAGCACAGGCCAACACTAGAAGTTGCAGTTCGCTGGCCTTCGCCTACTGTTCACACCAGAGTGAGTTCTTGTTCGCTCGTTCGCTTGTGTGCGCTCCGATGTAAACTGGGCTTAATGGGTACTGCGGTCACGAGGCTGTCAATCAGATATTTACATTAGCGTAGTAAAAAATGCTATTTAAAAGACAGGACAGCTGTTTCCCATTCATATCAGTGCCTCCGCTGGAAAGAGCCTCTATTGCTACCAAATACACTCCTGGAAATGGAAAAAAGAACACATTGACACCGGTGTGTCAAACCCACCATACTTGCTCCGGACACTGCGAGAGGGCCGTACAAGCAATGATCACACGCACGGCACAGCGGACACACCAGGAACCGCGGTGTTGGCCGTCGAATGGCGCTAGCTGCGCAGCATTTGTGCACCGCCGCCGTCAGTGTCAGCCAGTTTGCCGTGGCATACGGAGCTCCATCGCAGTCTTTAACACTGGTAGCATGCCGCGACAGCGTGGACGTGAACCGTATGTGCAGTTGACGGACTTTGAGCGAGGGCGTATAGTGGGCATGCGGGAGGCCGGGTGGACGTACCGCCGAATTGCTCAAAACGTGGGGCGTGAGGTCTCCACAGTACATCGATGTTGTCGCCAGTGGTCGGCGGAAGGTGCACGTGCCCGTCGACCTGGGACCGGACCGCAGCGACGCACGGATGCACGCCAAGACCGTAGGATCCTACGCAGTGCCGTAGGGGACCGCACCGCCACTTCCCAGCAAATTAGGGACACTATTGCTCCTTGGGTATCGGCGAGGACCATTCGCAACCGTCTCCATGAAGCTGGGCTACGGTCCCGCACACCGTTAGGCCGTCTTCCGCTCACGCCCCAACTTCGTGCAGCCCGCCTCCAGTGGTGTCGCGACAGGCGTGAATGGAGGGACGAATGGAGACGTGTCGTCTTCAGCGATGAGAGTCGCTTCTGCCTTGGTGCCACTGATGGTCGTATGCGTGTTTGGCGCCGTGCAGGTGAGCGCCACAATCAGGACTGCATACGACCGAGGCACACAGGGTCAACACCCGGCATCATGGTGTGGGGAGCGATCTCCTACACTGGCCGTACACCACTGGTGATCGTCGAGGGGACACTGAATAGTGCACGGTACATCCAAACCGTCTTCGAACCCATCGTTCTACCATTCCTAGACCGGCAAGGGAACTTGCTGTTCCAACAGGACAATGCACGTCCGCATGTATCCCGTGCCACCCAACGTGCTCTAGAAGGTGTAAGTCAACTACCCTGGCCAGCAAGATCTCCGGATCTGTCCCCCATTGAGCATGTTTGGGACTGGATGAAGCGTCGTCTCACGCGGTCTGCACGTCCGGCACGAACGCTGGTCCAACTGAGGCGCCAGGTGGAAATGGCATGGCAAGCCGTTCCACAGGACTACATCCAGCATCTCGACGATCGTCTCCATGGGAGAATAGCAGCCTGCATTGCTGCGAAAGGTGGATATACACTGTACTAGTGCCGACATTGTGCATGCTCTGTTGCCTGTGTCTATGTGCCTGTGGTTCTGTCAGGGTGATCATGTGATGTATCTGACCCCAGGAATGTGTCAATAAAGTTTCCCCTTCCTGGGACAATGAATTCACGGTGTTCTTATTTCAATTTCCAGGAGTGTAATTGTGTGTGTGGCGTAGTCATGTACGCCTCGTATTCTGCGTGCAGTTTAGCGAGATTATCACTCTACGTCCTTATCATTCCCGCGAAGAGGCTGCAGCTGCCAAGAATCCTGGTAGGCGAACCGTGTCACTGCTGATAGAATATGTACAAAATTTTTCTTTTTATCTCTCCCGACAGCTGTTACGGTTCGTCTTGCGTGACTCAGAGATACGGATAAATCGGCGCTGTGTACGTTCGGAAATTCCAGTACCGGCGCGTCGGTCGACGATAAGTGAGCCGGCGTTTCGGTTGTGTCAGCGGGTTCATCTTCAGGGCGGCGATAGCGACGTGACTCGGGCTGCGAAAACAGCCGCGCCGGTCTGGTTGCGAAAGTGGCGCGGCTGCGACGCGCTGGTCTACCGACACCCGGCTGCCTGCCATAGAGGGCAGTTGATGAACGGGAGATTGCTGACGGGGGTGTTTGTCGTAACGGGCACGGACCGTGTGGCGTCTCGTGTCGTTCGGAATGACAACAGCAACACGTGCGTCTTAATGAGGGCGGGCTGCGTACATGCCGTACGTCCGTGGGTTCCTTTCTAGGGGAAGTTTGCGGGTATAACCGGGCAGCTCAGGAGAAAACTAGGTAACAATTGTAATTGCTGTGACCGACCGAGGTGGAGCAGTGGTCAGCATGACGCGTAGCGCCGTATAACGATCCTGCCTTGGAGGCGGTTAAGTGGGAGATGTCTCAGAGCTGGATAGTGACAGTTCATGTATCAGCCGATAGAGGACAGTATTGGATAGGGGACTGTGATTTTAGTTTCGGTTGTGACCACTAGAGTGCGCTAAAGTAATACAATGTTTTTCATAAAGTGTTACGTCTTTTTGTGTATGTAAAATGTTATATATGTGTTTTAGCAGTATGAATGATGCGTGAGTGTGATTTAAGGTTAATCTACATCTACACTCCGCAAGCCACCCAACGGTGTGTGGCGGAGGGCACTTTACGTGCCACTGTCATTACCTCCCTTTCCTGTTCCAGTCGCGTATGGTTCGCGGGATGAACGACTGTCTGAAAGCCTCCGTGCGCGCTCGAATCTCTCTAATTTTACATTCGTGATCTCCTCGGGAGATATAAGTAAGGGGAAGCAACATGTTCGATACCTCATCCAGAAACGCACCCTCTCGAAACCTGGCGAGCAAGCTACACCGCGATGCAGAGCGGCTCTCTTGCAGAGTCTGCCACTCGAGTTCGCTAAACATCTCCGTAACGCTATCACGGTTACCAAATAACCCTGTGACGAAACGCGCCGCTCTTCTTTGGATCTTCTCCATCTCTTCCGTCAACCCGATCCGATACGGATCCCACACTGATGAGCAATACTCAAGTATAGGTCGAACGAGTGTTTTGTAAGCCACCTCCTTTGTTGATGGACTACATTTTCTAAGCACTCTCCCAATGAATCTCAACCTGGTACCCGCCTTACCAACAATTAATTTTATATGATCATTCCACTTCAAATCGTTCCACACGCATACTCCCAGATATTTTACAGAAGTAACTGCTACCAGTTCCGCTATCATATAATCATACAATAAAGGATCCTTCTTCCTATGTATTCGCAATACATTAAATTTGTCTATGTTAAGGGTCAGTTGCCACTCCCCGCACCAAGTGCCTATCCGCTGCAGATCTTCCTGCATTTCGCTACAATTTTCTAATACTACAGCATCATCAGCGAAAAGCCGCATGGAACTTCCGACACTATCTACTAGGTCATTTATATATATTGTGAAAAGCAATGGTCCCATAACACTCCCCTGTGGCACGCCAGAGGTTACTTTAACGTCTGTAGACGTCTCTCCATTGAGAACAACATGCTGTGTTCTGTTCGCTAAAAATTCTTCAATCCAGCCACACAGCTGGTCTGATATTCCGTAGGCTCTTACTTTGTTTTAATATGAAGGTAATTGAGTTATGTAGTAGGATTTAGTGTGGGATCATTTCGAAGAAGTATGGATATGAACAAAGGGGATTTTTGTAGAATAGATTTGTAAAGTAAGTTTATGGTAAAGGGAAAGTTAATTTAGGTATAAATAACAATAGTAAATAACTTTATGCATAAACAAAACTTCAGCATATTACATAATTACGTCGCTCAAAGGTGCAGTCGTTAGGTTTACTATTTTGCCATTGGTTATTGATGAAAAGCGCGGACTGACGCGGGAGAATGTTGTTTTGCTATTGACTGTTGAGTAAACTGACCAATGGTAAAGCAATATTCTTAGCGCGCTTTTCTCTGCTGGTAGAGAAGACTTAAGAGTATTCTAGAAAGGAGTCGAAGCCTAGCCATGAAAGAAATCGGACGTGTGTAGTAGTAGTTCCGATGGAAATGATAAGTTGGCTAATCTAGCAGTGTTTCATGCATCAAAAGTGTTGGAAAGTGACGGCATAATTATTCCTATGTGCGTGTAGAAATTTCGGAATTTGTAAGTGAATTTTGTGACGAGAAATGACGTATATACCGCGTGGCGTATTGAGCAGCTCGGTGGCTAGAAACTGACTGCATTTGGTACCGACAGACTTAATGTTTGGCGAGCATTATCAATCCGAAACAATCAGTATTTTGTAACTATTACGTTTTGGGAAAATGCAACACCATAAACTTGCTAACGCGAGTGAAAGGGATTGTGAGTGACTGTGTTGAGACTAGCACGCGCTTGGCAGTGATACTTGTTCACATAGGTTTCAGAAAATTTCCAACCTTTCATTTCGTGTTTCTCCCGAAACGTACATTAGTGACTTTAATTGCAGCCTGGTTCACGTCGAAGTACAGTAGGTTTCACTCGGCTTTGATGATCTGCTGAGACAATGTTCACAGGTAGGTGCAGGTTCGTCGTAAAGGGACGGAAGGAACCGCGCCGCCGCAAGCACACTGGACTTGCATTCGGGAGGACGACGGTTCAAACCCGCGTCCGGTCACCCTGATTTAGGTTTTTCCTGATATGCCTAAATCACTTCAGGCAAATGCGGGGCTGGTTCCTTTGAAACGCCATGGTCGACTTCCTTCCCTACTCTTGCATAACCGAATAGGATAGATGACGTCGTTGTTTGGCCCCCCACACCCCTTAAAAAAAGAAAAACAACCAGTGCTGGGACTGCGAATTTTTCAGTGAAAGATACGAGGCATTAACAATATAAATGAAGTATGAGAAATTGTTTTTGGTGGTTTGAATTAGCTATATAACTAAAAGTTGTCGCATGTATGGAAGATCAGCTGAAGATGGCTTCATACATTTTTGTTTTTTGTTTCGTTTCGTTTTTTTAAATTCTTTTTTGTTTCTTTTTGTTTGTTTTTCGTTTCGTTTTTTTTTTCGTTTCGTTTTTTTTTCGTTTCGGTTTTTTTTCGTTTCGTTTCGTTTTTTTTTCGTTTCGTTTTTTTTTCGTTTCGTTTTTTTTTCGTTTCGGTTTTTTTTTCGTTTCGTTTCGTTTCTTTTTTGTTTCGTTTCGGTTTTTTTTTGTTTCGTTTCGTTTCTTTCTTTTTTTGTTTCGTTTCGTTTCTTTCTTTTTTTGTTTCGTTTCGTTTCTTTCTTTTTTTGTTTCGTTTCTTTCTTTTTTTGTTTCGTTTCGTTTCTTTCTTTTTTTGTTTCGTTTCGTTTCTTTCTTTTTTTGTTTCGTTTCGTTTCTTTCTTTCTTCGTTTCGTTTCTTTCTTTCTTCGTTTCGTTTCTTTCTTTCTTCGTTTCGTTTCTTTCTTTCTTCGTTTCGTTTCGTTTCTTTCTTTCTTCGTTTCGTTTCGTTTCTTTCTTTCTTCGTTTCGTTTCGTTTCTTTCTTTCTTCGTTTCGTTTCGTTTCGTTTCTTTCTTTCTTCGTTTCGTTTCGTTTCTTTCTTTTTTCGTTTCGTTTCGTTTCTTTCTTTTTTCGTTTCGTTTCGTTTCTTTTTTTTTGTTTCGTTTCTTTTTTTTTCGTTTCGTTTCGTTTCTTTTTTTTTGTTTCGTTTCTTTTTTTTTCGTTTCGTTTCGTTTCTTTTTTTTTCGTTTCGTTTCGTTTCTTTTTTTTTCGTTTCGTTTCGTTTCTTTTTTTTTTCGTTTCGTTTCGTTTCTTTTTTTTTCGTTTCGTTTCGTTTCTTTTTTTTTCGTTTCGTTTCGTTTCTTTTTTTTTCGTTTCGTTTCGTTTCTTTTTTTTTCGTTTCGTTTCGTTTCTTTTTTTTTCGTTTCGTTTCGTTTCTTTTTTTTTCGTTTCGTTTCTTTTTTTTTTCGTTTCGTTTCTTTTTTTTTTTCGTTTCGTTTCGTTTCTTTTTTTTTTTCGTTTCGTTTCGTTTCTTTTTTTTTTTCGTTTCGTTTCGTTTCTTTTTTTTTTCGTTTCGTTTCGTTTCTTTTTTTTTCGTTTCGTTTCGTTTCTTTTTTTTTCGTTTCGTTTCGTTTCTTTTTTTTTCGTTTCGTTTCGTTTCTTTTTTTTCGTTTCGTTTCGTTTCTTTTTTTTTCGTTTCGTTTCGTTTCTTTTTTTTTCGTTTCGTTTCGTTTCTTTTTTTTTCGTTTCGTTTCGTTTCTTTTTTTTTCGTTTCGTTTCGTTTCTTTTTTTTTCGTTTCGTTTCGTTTCTTTTTTTTTCGTTTCGTTTCGTTTCTTTTTTTTTCGTTTCGTTTCGTTTCTTTTTTTTTCGTTTCGTTTCGTTTCTTTTTTTTTCGTTTCGTTTCGTTTCTTTTTTTTTCGTTTCGTTTCGTTTCTTTTTTTTTCGTTTCGTTTCGTTTCTTTTTTTTTCGTTTCGTTTCGTTTCTTTTTTTTTCGTTTCGTTTCGTTTCTTTTTTTTTCGTTTCGTTTCGTTTCTTTTTTTTTTTCGTTTCGTTTCGTTTCTTTTTTTTTTTCGTTTCGTTTCGTTTCTTTTTTTTTTTTCGTTTCGTTTCGTTTCTTTTTTTTTTTTCGTTTCGTTTCGTTTCTTTTTTTTTTTTCGTTTCGTTTCGTTTCTTTTTTTTTTCGTTTCGTTTCGTTTCTTTTTTTTTTCGTTTCGTTTCGTTTCGTTTCGTTTCTTTTTTTTTCGTTTCGTTTCGTTTCTTTTTTTTTTTTCGTTTCGTTTCGTTTCTTTTTTTTTCGTTTCGTTTCGTTTCTTTTTTTTTTTTCGTTTCGTTTCTTTTTTTTTTTTTCGTTTCGTTTCTTTTTTTTTTTCGTTTCGTTTCGTTTCTTTTTTTTTTTTCGTTTCGTTTCGTTTCTTTTTTTTTTTTCGTTTCGTTTCTTTTTTTTTCCGTTTCGTTTCGTTTCTTTTTTTTTCCGTTTCGTTTCGTTTCTTTTTTTTTCGTTTCGTTTCGTTTCTTTTTTTTTTTTTCGTTTCGTTTCGTTTCTTTTTTTTTTTTCGTTTCGTTTCGTTTCTTTTTTTTTTCGTTTCGTTTCGTTTCTTTTTTTTTTTTTTCGTTTCGTTTCGTTTCTTTTTTTTTTTTTTCGTTTCGTTTTTTTTTTCAGAGTAAGGTTTGTATGAAAGAATTTTTGGAAAATCCACCGGAAAAGTCGGAAATTATAATGAATTGTGAAAGAGCATCACAGAATATGTCACAAACAGCGCCAATAATAGCTTAAAACATTCTGTAGCATACAATAAATAAGGTAGTATAAAAGTGTCAACATAATACTATATTTCAAGACTATGTGTAAAAATGTAATAATGTTTTATTTACTACGTTTGTACAACCATACCATTTTCTGCATGTTTTAGATTAAACAACCCCACTGATGATAGTGGTATTTGTCGCCGAAACTAGTTTGGGATAATAAAGAAATAAACAAATAACACGGTGTTTTGCATCAAGGCGGACTCAATTTGTGATACTACTGTTCATATAACAGGAATAAAAAAACACTACTGTGTAGTTTTTCATTTACGTACACTGCGTACCATTTGTACTGTATCTTACAAAATGTGCTGAAATGACTGCCGTGAACATCAATGAAAACATGAGATTGGCGAGCAAGTTTCTGACTCACCCTGACAAATATCCCTGGTGTGTTTCGAATCACATCACAGGCACCTACAATTCTGGTAGCTAATTCCATCTTTGTGTGCATTAGGGTCTCATACAGAAGTGACTTCAGATATCCCCATTGGAAATAATTGAGAGGATTCAGGTCAGGTGACCTCGCAGGTCATGGAATAGGACCTCCCCTTCCAATCCATGGACCAGGAAATACTTTACCAGTGCTGCTCCATCGTACTGTACTGTGGATTTACGCGCGCGCGCGCGCGCGCCCGCCCGCCCGCCCGCCCCCGCCCGCCCGAGGGAGGACTCGAACCTACGCTGGGACCACACGCTGTAGATTTCTGAATAGCACTGTGTAATGAATGGGTCTGTCGTTGATTCATAGCAGGTTCTGCCATGGGGCAATGTAAACACCATACAGCAGAAACACCTTATGGACAAGTAAAGTAAACAAAATCTGCATCATGACTTCCTAGTAATCAGGCTCGTCCTCGTTGTTTCCTTGCAGGAAATTAAGAATGTGTATCTAAATAAACAGCACGGTACCTGTAAACGTTTTAGTTGTAAATAAGATGCGAAAACAGTAATGCTCGGTAAAGTGCTAAACTAGTTCATTTTCATATCCCCTTAAGCTGGCTTCTCCGATTCCAGATCCTGTATCTCAAATTGTTCAGTGGAGCATTCTCTATGTACTGTTACACTTTTGCAAGCTGTTATGGAAACACTCATACAGTGGAAAATATCGAAAAGTCCTTCACCGATTTACTAAAAATTTTACACGGTATTCTATTGAACATTCAGACGCAAATTTACATAGAGAGGGGGATGAGCAGATGGATGGAGAAATGGGTGAGGTGGTTATGCGCACAGTGATTAGTGGGAGATGTATGGAGAAAGACGTATGGGGGACGAAAAGATGGGCAGAGAGGAAGGAATGTAGGATATATGCACAGTTCCTATACACATCTAGCAATTGCGAAATACTACCGGGTTCGCTTGTATTTAATAGAACTCCGCCCTGTGCAATATACGGTTATACCCCGTACCTTGTGGTAAAAGCAGGTAATCTCTGGGACACAAACAGGCAGTGTTATATTTTCCGTCTGAGGCTTGAGAGACACCGGTATACACGCAAGTCGTCTTCAGTCCACTCTGCAACGATCCTCATGGGCCCACTTCTAACACTTTAAATCGGTGGTTCCCGACCTTTATTGGACCATTATCCCTGAGTGCAGACAGACGTTAGCTAGAACCCCCCCCCCTCTTCCCTCCCACCCTGCCATCTGCCGCCCCCCCCACCCCTCCTTGTCCACACTGTCACTAACTTTAGCACCTAAGTAAACTGTAGAATGAAAGACTTTTCTTGGAGCACTTTCACTTTTAAAGTGATATGGAAATGTCGTGTCCAGTCGGCTGGACCGTTCGCCTGGTGCAAGTCTTTCGATTTGACGCCACTTCGGCGACTTGCGTGTCGATGGGGATGAAATGATAAAGAAAACACAACACCCAGTCCCTGACCTGAGAAAATCCTCGACCCAGCCGGGAATCGAGCCCGGGCCGTTAGGTATGAGATTCTGTCGCGCTGACCACTCAGCTGCCAGGGGCGGACTTCAAAGTGATGAAAGATGAATATGAATAGTTTGTGTGACAAACTAATTTACTGTGCATAGCAACTGCTACACAGAACCCCTTCCAGAAAAGAAAGCTAACTATCCACAGTGAGGGTATACACCCGTTACAAAATATGCTTCCCCTTTATTACTCCTCTCCATTGCTACACTTGCTTGACCTGGACACTGCAACCCCATTTAAAATCAAATAAGTTCAGATATGTGGACTATACTTAACTGTTCATAAATCACATGACTGGTGCAGTCCTTACTCTTAAACTGGCAGAAATTGGACGACTTCAGACTGTCAGATGTCTAAGCACTCTTTTAATAATAATAATAATAATAATAATAATAATAATCCCCTTGAGGCCCGGGAAAAGAATAGGCCTCCGGTAAGTTCTGCCAGTCGTAAAAGGCGACGAAAAGAACAAACCACTAATAGGGCTAACCCCCCTTTTAGTGTGATTAGTTGGTTCAGGACAGAACTAAAGAAGCCTCGGACAAGCGCCGTCATGGTCGGGGACGACGCTTGAACCCTATGCCCGCCCACAATGGTAACGACACTGCTAGCCAACTGGAAAATGATTTAAATCCAAATAGAGGTGTTTTGCAGGATATGCTTCCTGCAACCACCCTAGAAGGAAAACAGACAGAGGATGAGATGGTCAGATGAAGTTAATCGACACATGTTCTGTTATTACCAAGCAACAAACCTAGGAACCAACACAACTGGATACAGATCACAAGTATATACAACATTTATTACCAGATACCCAGAATTAAAATTTTTAACAGAACAACGACTAGCTGATCAGATCCGTGTAATAATAAAAAATAACAGGATACCCCAGTCAGAATTAGAAACCATCAAACAACAAGTACAACAAATACTGGAACAAAATAATGTGCAATCAGAAGAAGAAGAAAATACAGTAATGGACTCAAACATCCCAGAGCAAACAAACAAAGAACAACACGCACCAATTAAACAATCAGAGGAAAACGAAATCTTAAGACAGCCACCAGAACAAGCACAAATAGAACACAAAGTGACACAGATGTTAGATATAGAAGAAAAATTTCAGCTAACATATATAGAATACAAAGACACAAATACAGACATTAGACCATTCTTGCATAGACCACCAAATAACCCACAAGTCGAAACAACAATAAAAACTATCAACACAATCATACACAACAAAATAAATGAAAACACAACTATGGAAGAGTTACAACTACTGGTTTATATAAGAGCTCTCACTACACTAAATATACACACTAGGCAGAGATCAGAACCAACCAACACACAGAAGAAACCCACAAAACCAGCATGGCAACACAGGCTACAGATCAAAATAGAAAAACTGAGAAAAGACATCGGACAGCTAACACAATTTATAAGAAATGAAATCTCGGAAAAAAAAACGAAAAAGGTTAGGTAAAATCTCACAACAAGAAGCGACAGAGCAATTAGACGAAAAGAAGCAGAAATTACAAGCATTAGCCAAACGACTCAGAAGATACAAAAAAAGTGAAAATAGAAGGAAACAAAACCAAACATTCAACACAAACCAAAAGAAATTTTACCAGACAATAGATAACACACAGATTAAAATAAACAATCCACCAAACATAACAGACATGGAACACTTCTGGAGCAACATATGGTCAAACCCGGTACAACATAACAGGCATGCACGGTGGATACAAGCAGAAACAGACACATACAAGATGATACCACAAATGCCTGAAGTGATAAGTTTGCAACATGAAGTCACCGAAGCAATTAATTCTACTCACAATTGGAAAGCCCCTGGAAATGATAAAATAGCAAATTTCTGGTTAAAGAAGTTCACCTCAACACATTCACATCTAACTAAATTATTTAACAGTTACGTTGCAGACCCATACACATTCCCTGATACACTTACACACGGAATAACATATCTGAAACCTGAAGATCAAGCAGACACAGCGAACCCAGCTAAATATCGCCCCATAACATGCCTACCAACAATATACAAAATATTAACTTCAGTCATTATACAGAAACTAGTGACACATACAACACAGAACAAAATTATAAATGAAGAACAAAAAGGCTGTTGCAAAGGAGCACGAGGATGTAAAGAGCAACTGATAATAGATGCAGAGGTGGCATATCAAGCTAAAACTAAACAAAGGTCGCTACACTATGCATACATTGATTACCAAAAAGCTTTTGATAGTGTACCCCACTCATGGTTACTACAAATATTGGAAATATACAAAGTAGATCCTAAATTGATACAGTTCCTAAACATAGTAATGAAAAATTGGAAAACCACACTTAATATCCAAACAAATTCAAATAATATCACATGACAGCCAATACAGATTAAGTGTGGAGTATACCAAGGAGACTCATTAAGTCCTTTCTGGTTCTGCCTTGCTCTGAACCCACTATCCAACATGCTAAATCAAACAAATTATGGATACAATATTACTGGAACATACCCACACAAAATCACACATTTGCTATACATGGATGATCTAAAACTACTGGCAGCAACAAATCAACAACTCAACCAATTACTAAAGATAACAGAAGTATTCAGCAATGATATAAATATGGCTTTTGGAACAGACAAATGTAAGAAAAATAGCATAGTCAAGGGAAAACACACTAAACAAGAAAATTACATATGGGATAACCACAGCGACTGCATAGAAGCGATGGGATAAACGGATGCCTATAAATATCTAGGATACAGACAAAAAATAGGAATAGATAATACAAATATTAAAGAAGAACTAAAAGAAAAATATAGACAAAGACTAACAAAAATACTGAAAACAGAATTGACAGCAAGAAACAAGACAAAAGCTATAAATACTTACGCCATACCAATATTGACCTACTTATTTGGAATAGTGAAATGGAGTAACACAGACCTAGAAGCACTCAATACACTTACACGATCACAATGCCACAAGTATAGAATACGTCACATACATTCAGCAACAGAAAGATTCACATTAAGCAGAAAGGAAGGAGGAAGGGGATTTATCGACATAAAAAACCTACATTATGGACAGGTAGACAATTTAAGAAAATTCTTTCTAGAACGAGCAGAAACTAGCAAAATACACAAAGCAATCACTCATATAAATACATCGGCTACACCATTGCAATTTCATAACCACTTCTACAACCCTTTAGATCACATAACATCAACAGATACGAAGAAAGTAAATTGGAAAAAGAAAACACTTCATGGCAAGCACCCGTATCATCTAACACAGCCACACATCGATCAAGACGCATCCAACACATGGCTAAGAAAAGGCAATATATACAGCGAGACAGGAGGATTCATGATTGCAATACAGGATCAAACAATAAACACCAGGTATTACAGCAAGCATATTATTAAAGATCCCAATAGCACAACGGATAAATGCAGACTTTGTAAACAACAAATAGAAACAGTAGATCACATCACAAGCGGATGCACAATACTAGCAAATACAGAATACCCCAGAAGACATGACAATGTCGCAAAAATAATACATCAACAGCTTGCCTTACAACATAAACTTTTAAAACATGATGTTCCTACATACAAGTATACACCGCAAAATGTGCTGGAGAATGATGAATACAAATTATACTGGAATAGAACCATTATAACAGATAAAAGAACACCACATAACAAACCTGACATCATACTCACCAATAAAAAGAAGAAATTAACACAACTAATCGAAATATCCATACCCAATACAACAAATATACAAAAGAAAACAGGAGAAAAAAATTGAAAAATACATCCAACTGGCTGAGGAAGTCAAGGACATGTGGCATCAGGATAAAGTTGACATTATACCAATTATACTATCAACTACAGGAGTCATACCACACAATATCCACCAGTACATCAATACAATACAGCTACATCCAAACTTATGTATACAATTACAGAAATCCGTAATTATTGATACATGTTCAATTACCCGAAAGTTCCTAAATGCAATATAACATATACCGTACAGTTAAAAGGAAGTGACGCTTGATCAAGGTCCGCGTCACTTCCCATTTTTAACCAGACTTAACGTCTTAGAAAGTAAAGAAATAATAATAATAAGTGTGTACAGCACTATAGTAGCTCTTACGTTGTTACTACTGTGTTGTGGCGTCCATTAATTCATTTATCTGTTTCGAAGAAGTAATGAAGCAATTTCTGGACACTGCGGACACTACCTACAGCTGGGATAAGATATTTTGTTGAGATATTTAGCATTTCTACGTGTTTGTCTCACTTTTAGCATCAGCGATGTACGGGACAAAGCACAACTACGTGTGTAGTGGGTGAACTGTGAGGAATCTGTAACCTACATCGCATTAATGCTGCTAATTGAGAAAAGTAATAATTGAAAACTTGACTTAATTCCTTTGGCCCCTATGGGGGCATAGGGCATCCAGGAGAACTCGCCATCCGTCTGTCTTTGGCCATTTGCCTCAATTCTGCCCAGGTCTTGCCAACTTTTTTTGCTTCCCCTTCTACTGTCATCTTCCATGTGCCCCTTGGTCTTCCTCTCTTCCTTGTTCCCTGGGGATTCCATTCCAATGCTTTTTTTCTCGATGGCTCCATCTGGTTTTTTTAAGGTGTGCCCCAACCATCCCCACTTTCTCTCGTATCTGGTCTTCTATAGGTATCTGGTTTGTTATTCGCCAGAGCTCCTCATTACATATTTTTTCTGGCCGCCAGATATTCATGATGCGTCGAAGACATCTATTTATGAAGCTTTGTGACTGGGATGTTATCTTTTTATCCATTTTCCAGCTTTCACTGTCGTACAGAAGGACATACTTCACATTTGTATTAAAGATACGGATTTTTGTTTTATAGGTGATATTTCTATTTTTCCATGTTGGATACAATTGTATGAAGGCAGCATTTGCCTTTTTAATGCGGTTTTTCGCATCATCTCCAGCTCCACCATCTTCCGCCTCTATACTACCCAGATACAGGAATGAGTTGACAGTCTCCACCCGGGGGGCGTCTCAGTGGCGTTCCTCTGGCTCCCGGGACACGCTGGTATCTGTGGAAATGAGGCGGCCGATATAGCGGCCAAGGCTGCAGTCTCTCTTCCTCGGCCAGCTCTTCAGTCTCTTCCGTTTACCGATCTACGGAGCGGTTTATGTCGCCAAGTTACTCATTTATGGCATGCGCATTGGTCAACACTTCCCCACAATAAATTGCGGGAAGTGAAAGCCGTTCCTTGCGCTTGGACCTCTTCCTCCCGAACGCGTCGTCGGGAGGAGGTAATTTTAGCTCGACTCCGGATAGGGCACTGTCTTTTTAGCCATCGACATCTTTTAAGCGGTGATCCTCCCCCACTCTGTCCCCACTGCTCTCAGCTGTGGACGGTCAGACACCTTTTAACTGAATGCCCCTATTTTAATCCGTTACGCTCCCGTCTACAGCTATCGCCTGATCTATCGTCGATTTTAGCAGATGACACGCGCTCAGCTGACCGCGTTCTACAGTTTATTAGTGACAGTGAAATGACGTCAGTCATTTGAAGCTTTTTTTTGGGGGACAACCAACCCCTTTCTATAGTGGACTTTTAAGCATTCCTTCTGCCTTTAGTTTCTCAAATTTTCTGACTTTGTTTCCATTGCTGCTGATTTTAAATTTCGTTTTTTTCCTGTTTTCTACGTCACGGGCTGGGCGCTAATGACCATAGAAGTTTTGCGCCCTAAAACCACAAACAAACAAAAAAAAAAAAAAAAAAAAAAAAAAAAAAAAAAGTCTCCACCCGCTGCTTCCCTATTAACAGTGGCACCTCCATGTTCCCTGAATTTACCCTCATTTCCTTTGTTTTGCCTGTATTTATCTTGAGGCCAATAGTCTGTGCTTCTTCTTTCAGCAAGTTTAATTTAGCTTGCATATCTGTCAGCCTTGGAGCTAGTAAAACTATGTCGTCTGCAAAATCCAAATCCTCCAGACGTTCGTGGATCCCCCACTGGATTCCTCGTCTCCTGCCTGCTGTGACTCTTCTCATAACAGAGTCTAGAACGAGTAGAAAAAGTGTTGGTGACAAAATGCAACCCTGACGGACTCCAGTTGTTACTTTTATGGGCTCTGTCATTTTCCCTTGTGGAGTACGCAGCATTTGTAGCCATCATATAGCTCTTTTATGATGTTTAAGATCTTCTGTTGTATGCCATACTTCCGCAATACCTGCCAGAGCACTTTGTTTCACGGAATCGAAGGCCTTTTGAAAATCAATGAATGCCAGGTACATAGTTGCTTGGAATTCTTTGCTTTGCTTTGCTCTAAAATGATCCTAAGTGTTAATAAGATCAACACAACTGCGTTGTGCCCTAAAACCAGCCTCTTCTTTCCGCCGTCGCTTTTCAAGGGATTCTTTAATTCTGTTTAAAATAATTCTGGTGAGGATCTTACTGGGCACTGACAACAATGTAATACCACGCCAGCTGTTACAGCCTGACAAATTTCACTTTTTTGGGAGTTTTACCACCAAACCATTTTTCCACTCCTTTGGAGCTTTCTCTTCAAGCCAAATATGCTTCAGCAAAGGATGGACCATTTTAACAGTACTTTCAGTATCAGCTTTTAAGAGCTCCGGTGCTATGTTGTCGAGGCCTGGAGCCTTTGTATTTTTTAGTGTTTTCAAGGCAATCCTAGTTTCGTCCATTGTGGGGCACTGTAAATTTATATCTTGATCTTCTTCGACTTCCTCTGGAACATCTCTTACCTATTCCTCTTAGTTGTCTTCACAATTCAACAGTTCCTTGAAGTGCTCCTCCCATCTCTGTAGCTGTGCCTGTTGAGTTGTAAGCATCACCCCATCCTTGTTCTTAACTGGTCCTTCATGTCTAAAGTTCTTCATTGACAACCGTTTGGTAATATTGTAGAACTCTTTCACATTTCCTTGTCTTGCTGCCTCTTCTGCTAATTTTGCTTGCTCATCTATCCATTTCCTTTTATCTCGACGTAGCAATGTTTTCACTTTTTTGTTCGCCTCCATGTATTCTTTATGCGCTTCACTCTTCTACGCTCTTGTCTTACAAAAATTTAACTTAAGTTTTAGTTCTTTCCTGTGGCTGATGTCATTCCACGTAGCATCGGAGATCCATGCCTTCCTTTGATGTGCCTTAAATCCTAAGATTTTTTCTCCCACATCTAAATAACTGTCTTCGATTTTTTGCCAGCATGTTTCAATTCCCTCTTCCATAAAATTTTCTTCAGAGAGGACCTGGAATCTGGTTTGTAGTTCAAGGGCAAATGTTTCTCTGATTTGTTGGTCTTTTAATCTTGCCACATCTATTTTCTTGCACCTGTGATTGAGCTTAGTTCCATTTGCCACAATCTTCAGTCTGAATTCCGCCAAAACTAGGTGGTGGTCACTTCCAACGTCTGCCCCTCTTCTATTTCTGACATCTAACAGAGAGTGTCGGAACTTGTGGCTTATGACTATGTGGTCTATTTGATTTTCGGTAACGTGGTCTGGAGAAACCCACGTTATCTTATGGCAGTTACGATGTGGAAAGAATGTGCCTCCAATGACTAGGTCATGTTCAGCGCATGTATCTATCAACATTTCACCATTTACATTCCTGATCCTCATTCCATGCACGCCCATGATATGTTCAAGCCCTTCATTTTCTGAACCAACTTTTGCGTTCAAGTCACCTATTAAAATTATGTCCCTAGAATTGAAAACTTACGTAATGAGAATTAGTCTTACAAAATTGTGGTAATACTTGAAAATTTATAATATTGTTGCAAGGTTCATCTTCTTAACTCGTCTATCAACAGAAAATTCGAAGCAAATATTTAATGGGATAACGATATTAGAAAGTTATTCAAAGGACACGGTCGGTAATACAGCGCTAGTTAATGTTGGCGTTGAAAACGATCGAAGAAATGAGTTAAACGGCTAGCCAAAGTGGCGGGAATCCGGCTATTCCCGTGTAAACATATTTCGTCGCTCTACCGTAGTCGACAGAGATACAGGTTTACTGTACCATAGTGTCACTTACGTACAAGACGATAATACTTCTTACGTGCCACTACCACTTCAGGAATATCGTATGGATCAATTCAAAGTCCCTGCCTTACACTCATTATACACTGCCGAATGTAACACCTTGAGCTGGGATGTAATGATCCAGGCCTACCAAGTCGTGGAAGCATTTATATTCTTAGCTCTTCAGCGGCCGTGACGAGACGGATTAAATGAAACGGTGGTGTAGGATCGATAACAAACGTATCGGCAACTCCTCTTGCGATTTTAGATAGATTACAGCTTACTGCAGAACTGACCCCTACTATATCTACATTGAGCCTTTGCATTTCCCTTCTCAGATTTTCTAGTTTCCTTACCACGTTCAAGATTGTGACATTCCACGCCCGACCCGTAGAACGTTATCCATCCGTTGATTGTTCAATCTTTTTCTCATGGTAACCTCACCCTTGGCAGTCCCCTCCCGGAGATCCGAATGGGGGACTATTCCGGAATGTTTTGCCAATGGAGATATCATCATGACACTTCTTCAATTACAGGCCACATGTCCTGTGGATACACGTTACGTGTCTTTAATGCAGTGGTTTCCTTTGCCTTCTGCATCCTCATGTCGTTGATCATTGCTGATTCTTCCGCCTTTAGGGGCAATTTCCCACCCCTAGGACAACAGAGTGCCCTGAACCTCTATCCGCTCCTCCGCCCTCTTTGACAAGGCCGTTGGCAGAATTAGGGTGACTTCTTACGCCGGAAGTCTTCGGCCACCAATGCTGATTATTTATCAAAATTTATCAAAATTTAGGCAGTGGCGGGATTCGAAAGCGGGACCGAAGACGTCTTGCTTGTGAATTCAAGACCCTACCCCTTTTTTTTCCGCTTTCGTTCGTTGCATCTGCTCGGGCCGGACGTCGTAAGACACTTGTTTAAGTTCGTTGTTATTCGATTAACTCTGTTTTTTTTTAATTACAGAGAGCAGAACGCTAGATCACAGTTGCACAGCCAATCAATATCCCATCGCAAAACTCCTTGCATAGGGCCAGAGGTAGACCAAAGCCTTTCTATTGAAAAATATCATCCAGTTTTTGTGAAACTGTAATCATTTATTTGTCTGGAGATTGTAAGGGATCCGTGATCCCACAAGCATACGAGGTGTGGCTAGAAAAAAACCGGACTAGTACTGGTGAAACAATAAAACGAATGCAATAAGGCTGAAAGTCGCGTGGCCTGTCACGTGACTCTCGCTCCGCCCACTGCTCGAGTTTCATCTGCCTCCTGCACTCAGTCTGCCGGGGCGTCTGTTTTAAGTAGTTGACGTTTTGTCTGTGCGTCGGAAAATGTTGAGTGTACAGAAAGAACAGCGTGTTAACATCAAATTTTGTTTCAAACTAGGAAAACCTGCAAGTGTACGGCGATGATTGTTTATCGCGAACACAAGTGTTTGAGTGGTTTAAACGATTTAAAGGTGGCCGCGAAGACACCAGTGATGACACTCGCACTAGCAAACCATTGTCAGCAAAAACTGATGCAAACATTGAAAAAAATCGGTAAACTTGTTCGACAAGATCGCCATTTAACAATCAGAGCAGTGTCTGAGTTAACAGGATTTGACAAGGAAAGTGTTAGGCAGATTCTTCATGAAAGTTTCAACATGAACAAAGTGCGTTCAAAAATGGTTCCAAAGTGTCTCACAATTGAACAGAAGGAACGCCGAAGAATGATTTGTTCTGACATCCTGGAAAGCATTGAAAGTGATCCCACCTTCTTACAAAATGTTATTACTTGCGATGAATCGTGGTTTTTTACTTACGATCCCGAAACTAAACGCCAATCGATGCATTGGAAAACTCCTGGTTCTCCACGACAAAAAAAAGCACGAATGTCAAAATCGAAATTCAAGGCAATGATTGTTTTTTTTACATCAAAGGGATTGTGCACATTGATTGGGTACCAGAGGGACAAACAGTGAATCAGCATTACTACATTAGCGTCCTGGCTACCCTACGTGAGCGAGTACGGAGAAAACGGAACGATTTGTCGAGAAAAGAGTCAGGGATCCTTCACCAAGACAATGCCCCAGCTCACAGTGCGTTGTCAGTGAAGACGTTTTTGGCAAAACACACAACATTCCCATCTTAGATCATCCACCCTACTCACCTGATTTGGCCCCCTGTGACTTTTTTCTTTTCCCTAAATTCAAGTCAGCTTTGAAAGGAACTAGATTTGAGACTGTTGAAGCAGTAAAAGAAAAAGCGACGGAAGTAATGTATGGACTTACCGAAAATGAGCTGCAGCATTGCTATGAACAGTGGAAAATTCGTATGGAGCGGTGTAGAGACCGAGGAGGAGAGTACATTGAAGGAGATAACATGAAATCGTAAATAATTGTAAATGTTTTTTTCCAGCATCAGTCCGGTTTTTTTCTAGCCGCACCTCGTATATATACATCAGTTTGTACATCGCAACCTTTGTGGTCCTTAATAATAGACAAACTTTCAATCATTCCACTATTCAGTTGCAAAACAGCCGCACTCGGTTGAAATACCCCCAAAACCACAGCAGGAAAACCGATAGCCCTTCATCCATTAAGCACACTGTCATATAATCATAATAATTAACTGTTTGGGGGCTACGATAAGTTACACGAAAGCCAATAAGGAATTTTAATCGGGGGTGTTTCAAGATGCACATCACATTATCGATTTTCGTCCCATTCGGGTGATTCCTTCGTGGTGTGTGCCTTTTTTTGTCTTAGAGTATGTTTTCCTAAACTTCACCCACAAGATATTGTAGTATAAACTTTTATTATCTGCTTGTGTATTGCCAACCACAAAATGTCACTGTTCACTGAGTGTGTTTTTTGTTTTGTTTCAGGTAACGTCTATCTTGACCACACCAGTGGAGAGAGCTATGTTGTCTCACTGCACGTGCGGCCGACCCCCAAAGTTGCACCGTCAGGTATATGTACGAGGTTACGTATTTTATTACGAAGACCTCCGACAATTTCTCTAACGTTCTATCCTATTTAACTTCATTGAAAAATTGAGTGGCTTGAACAAAACATTAGCACGAATAATTTACGGGTAAACACTAAGAGTTTAGATTATGTGCGTTGGTTTCAGTAGCAGTCTGGTATTTAGCACAGGGTTTGACGCATTGTCGGTATAGTATTCTGGCTGCACGTAAATTGGATCTGTATCATGTGGTGTTACATTACAGGGAAAAGATCAGTTCGTTGAAGTACAAGCAAGATGTAGTGAGCAGATACCACTGCCGATCCGTTTTATACAGGGTGTATTAACAGCATATCATTGATACTGCGCCGCGAACAGAGAACATATATTTACGAGGGTAATCCCAAAATGTTGACTGGAATACTCTCTTTCAAATTCTAAAGGTGGCAGGGGTAAAATACAGGGAGCGAAAGGCTATTTACAATTTGTACAGAAACCAGATGGCAGTTATAAGAATCAAGGGGGCATGAAAGGGAAGCAGTGATTGGGAACGGAGTGAGACAGGGTTGTAGCCTATCCCCAATATTATTAAATCTGTATATTGAGCAAGCAGTAAAGGAAACAAAAGAAAAATTTGGAGTAGGTATTAAAATCCATGGAGAAGAAATAAAAACTTTGAGGTTCGCCGATGACATTGTAATTCTGTCAGAGACAGCAAAGGACTTGGAAGAGGAGTTGAATGGAATGGACAGTGTCTTGAAAGGAGGATATAAGATGAACATCAACAAAAGCAAAACAAGGATAATGGAATGTAGTCTAATTAAATCGGGTGATGCTGAGGGAATTAGATTAGGAAATGAGACACTTAAAGTAGTAAAGGAGTTTTGCTATTTGGGGAGCAAAATAACCGATGATGGTCGAAGTAGAGAGGATATAAAATGTAGACTGGCAATGACAAGGAAAGCGTTTCTGAAGAAGAGAAATTTGTTAACATCCAGTATTGATTTAAGTGTCTGGAAGTTATTTCTGAAAGTATTTGTATGGAGTGTAGCCATGTATGGAAGTGAAACATGGACGATAAATAGTTTGGACAAGAAGAGAATAGAAGCCTTCGAAATGTGGTGCTACAGAAGAATGCTGAAGATTAGATGGGTAGGTCACATAACTAATGAGGAAGTATTGAATAGGATTGGGGAGAAGAGAAGTTTGTGGCACAACTTGACCAGAAGAAGGATCGGTTGGTAGGACATGTTCTGAGGCATCAAGGGATCACCAATTCAGTATTGGAGGGCAGCGTGGAGGGTAAAAATCGTAGAGGGAGACCAAGAGATGAATACACTAAGCAGATTCAGAAGGATGTAGGTTGCAGTAGGTACTGGGAGATGAAGAAGCTTGCACAGGATAGAGTAGCATGGAGAGCTGCATCAAACCAGTCTCAGGACTGAAGACCAGGCGCTACAGGACGGGACGTCCACAGTGTACAACACCACAAGAAGACCGATATCTCACCATCAGTGCCCGCAGACGGCCACGGAGTACTGCAGGTAGCCTCGCTCGGGACCTTACCGCAGCCACTGGAACAGCTGTCTCCGGACACACAGTCTACAGACGACTGAACACACACGGTTTGTTCGTCCGGAGACCTGCGAGGTGCACTCCACTGACCCCTGGTCACAGGAGAGCCCGTAAAGCCTGGTGTCAGATACCGACCTCTTAATATCCTTGAAAGGGACCTGTATGCGCAGGAAACAGTGGCTTTTTTGTAGCACATGTGTTTTGGGGCTGCTTTCTCTACTTATGACCAATACTGTGGACTTACAGATCTGTGTCGTGTGTGTTCCCTATGTGGCTATGCTATTAGCGCTAGTTTTGTGTAGTGCCACGTTGTGTGGCACCACATTCTGCAATCATCCTTAATTTATGAGCATGAGTGTAGTAAAAATAAATTGCTCAGATCTAAAACCCGTAAATAGAGATTATATTAAGACGATAGGATATTAATATGAGACTGACTAGAAGAGTTTTCTCTGTACCGAACGTTTTCTATTATATTGTGCTCCTTACCTCGACGTCGTCCCGCTGTCTTTGCTGGTCTTAGGAAAAGTCAGTAAACATGAGCTCTTATTCTGGCTGAAAACCACGTATTATGCGCAGAAAGGGATGTCGTTTCTTATAAAAGCGCAATGAAACATTTCATAGATGCTGTGGAATCATCAAACTAAAACCTCAGTGGCAGACTGATGATTTGCGTCTTCTTCGTGTGTAAGGAGTAAACTAAAGGACGCGCGGTGGAACAGATCGAAGAAATCGTTGAAAGAACTCTTAATTCTGTCGTTCTTTAAAAGAAAGAACTGTTAGTGTAGCGTTTCAAACTGTTTGCTATCGTTTCACGTGGTCAGATTGGAAAAGTTTTGGGAATTTACGGTAAGTTCCTATGGGACCAAACTGCTGAGGTCATCGGTCCCTAATCCTACACACTACTTAATCTAACTTACGGTATGGACAACACGCACACCAATGCCCGAGGGAGGACTCGAACCTCCAACGGGGGGAGCCGAGCCGCACAGGCCGTGACATCTACATCTACATCTACATCTATACTCCGCGAGCCACCTTACGGTGTGTGGCGGAGGGTACTTATTGTACCACTATCTGATCCCCCCTTCCCTGTTCCATTCACGAATTGTGCGTGGGAAGAACGACTGCTTGTAAGTCTCCGTATTTGCTCTAATTTCTCGGATCTTTTCGTTGTGATCATTACGCGAGATATATGTGGGCGGTAGTAATATGTTGCCCATCTCTTCCCGGAATGTGCTCTCTCGTAATTTCGATAATAAACCTCTCCGTATTGCGTAACGCCTTTCTTGAAGTGTCCGCCACTGGAGCTTGTTCAGCATCTCCGTAACGCTCTCGCGCTGACTAAATGTCCCCATGACGAATCGCGCTGCTTTTCGCTGGATCATGTCTATCTCTTCTATTAATCCAACCTGGTAAGGGTCCCATACTGATGAGCAATACTCAAGAATCGGACGAACAAGCGTTTTGTAAGCTACTTCTTTCGTCGATGAGTCACATTTTCTTAGAATTCTTCCTATGAATCTCAACCTGGCGCCTGCTTTTCCCACTATTTGTTTTATGTGATCATTCCACTTCAGATCGCTCCGGATAGTAACTCCTAAGTATTTTACGGTCGTTACCGCTTCCAATGATTTACCACCTATGGCATAATCGTACTGGAATGGATTTCTGCCCCTATGTATGCGCATTATATTACATTTATCTACGTTTAGGGAAAGCTGCCAGCTGTCGCACCATGCATTAATCCTCTGCAGGTCCTCCTGGAGTACGTACGAGTCTTCTGATGTTGCTACTTTCTTGTAGACAACCGTGTCATCTGCAAATAGCCTCACGGAGCTACCGATGTTGTCAACTAAGTCATTTATGTATATTGTAAACAATAAAGGTCCTATCACGCTTCCCTGCGGTACTCCCGAAATTACCTCTACATCTGCAGATTTTGAACCGTTAAGGATGACATGTTGTGTTCTTTCTTCTAGGAAATCCTGAATCCAATCACAAACCTGGTCCGATATTCCGTAAGCTCGTATTTTTTTCACTAAACGTAAGTGCGGAACCGTATCAAATGCCTTCCTGAAGTCCAGGAATACGGCATCAATCTGCTCGCCAGTGTCTACGGCACTGTGAATTTTTTGGGCAAATAGGGCGAGCCGAGTTTCACATGATCTCTGTTTGCGGAATCCATGTTGGTTATGATGAAGGAGATTTGTATTATCTAAGAACGTCATAATACGAGAACACAAAACATGTTCCATTATTCTACAACAGATTGACGTAAGCGAAATAGGCCTATAATTATTCGCATCTGATTTATGACCCTTCTTGAAAATGGGAACGACCTGCGCTTTCTTCCAGTCGCTAGGTACTTTACGTTCTTCCAGCGATCTACGATAAATTGCTGATAGAAAGGGGGCAAGTTCTTTAGCATAATCACTGTAGAATCTTAAGGGTATCTCGTCTGGTCCGGATGCTTTTCCGCTACTAAGTGATAGCAGTTGTTTTTCAATTCCGATATCGTTTATTTCAATATTTTCCATTTTGGCGTCCGTGCGACGGCTGAAGTCAGGGACCGTGTTACGATTTTCCGCAGTGAAACAGTTTCGGAACACTGAATTCAGTATTTCTGCCTTTCTTCGGTCGTCCTCTGTTTCGGTGCCATCGTGGTCAACGAGTGACTGAATAGGGGATTTAGATCCGCTTACCGATTTTACATATGACCAAAACTTTTTAGGGTTCTTGTTTAGATTGTTTGCCAATGTTTTATGTTCGAATTCGTTGAATGCTTCTCTCATTGCTCTCATTGCTCTCTTTACGCTCTTTTTCGCTTCGTTCAGCTTTTCCTTATCAGCTATGATTCGACTACTTTAAACCTATGATGAAGCTTTCTTTGTTTCCGTAGTACCTTTCGTACATGATTGTTATACCACGGTGGATCTTTCCCCTCGCTTTGGACCTTAGTCGGTACGAACTTATCTAAGGCGTACTGGACGATGTTCCTGAATTTTTTCCATTTTTGTTCCACATCCTCTTCCTCAGAAATGAACGTTTGATGGTGGTCACTCAGATATTCTGCGACAGACAAGGCGCCTCAGACCGCGCGGCATAAATATTGGAAAACATGCAGAAACTGGCTTAACTGTACCACTGCACCACTAATAATAGTAAAAGAAGTTGTCGGTTTCAGGTATAAATGAGAAAGTGTAAAAGCAGGGTTTTCCAAGGAGCAGGAACTTTGCGCCGCGCGAACAGAACACAACTGAACTGCATTTTCCTGTTGCCAGAATGAAAAACACGTTGCTCGTTTGTGATAGTGGAACCGGAAGCGCATTAACAATTCAGTCCACACTTGCTGTTTCGGAAGTACGCTGTGTGAAAGCAGTTTCCTTATTATTGTAATAAATTATTATTAATCGCCTGCAAGAAATTCAGTGAAAAATAAACTTTTTATAAGTCTGCAGCACAAAAACAGAAACGTCAGCTACACACAAGTGAAAAAAGCTTTCAGAGATTCTGGTGCTTTTTACATAGGGTATACAGTATGGGACCATAGCGTATACAGTATGGGACCATATGCAAAACAGTGTCTTGTTCTGTGTTATTTGTTGTATTAGAACTGATGATCGGTAAGGTCATTTAATGAAAGAGTGCTTCCACTTGTACACGATTTCTCAGAAATTCACAGGCAGTGACTTAAGTAACTTCTCTTAGGCTGCGTTCAGAGTGGCACCGACAACTGTCGTCAGAGGTGGCCAGATAACATCGGCCGGCACCTTGGTAACTGAGCGTCCGATCTCCTTCGTCAGTGTTTGACTCGTTGAAGGAGGTTAGGTTGGATTCTATTCTATATATGAAGTAGCTTAGATTTTAACCTCTTGGGATGGGTTGGATACCACGACGCCTCTGTCCTTGGGTGCGAGTGCCGCGTAGCGGCTACTGCTGTTAGAGACGCCGAATGCATGCGAATGAGCTGTCCTGTCTCGTATGGAACGTGGCGAGAACTATACACTCCACTCTGTTGTCGGAATAACCAGACAAGTTTTACGGGTATAAGAGATGACGGGAGGAACTCTCCGTTACTTGTTGTTGTTCTTGTTGTGCTCTTCAGTCCTGAGACTGGTTTGATGCAGCTCTCCATGCTACTCTATCCTGTGCAAGTTTAATCATCTCCCAGCACCTACTGCAGCCTACATCCTTCTGAATCTGCTTAGTGTGTTCATCTCTTGGTCTCCCTCTACGATTTTTACCCTCCACGATGCCCTCCAATGCTAAATTTCTGATACTCTGACGCCTCAGAACATGTTCTATCAACCGGTCCCTTCTCCTAGTCAAGTTGTGCCACAAGTTCCTCTTCCCCCAATTCTAGTCAGTACCTCCTCATTAGTTATGTGATCTACCCATCTAATCTTCAGCATTCTTCTGTAGCACCACATTTCGAAAGCTTCTAATCTCTTCTTGTCCAAACTATTTGTCGTCCATGTTTCACTTCCATACATGGCTACACTCCATACAAATACTTACAGAAACGACTTCCTGGCGCCGGCCGTGGTGGTCTCGCGGTTCTAGGCTCTCAGTCCGGAACCGCGCGACTGCGACGGTCGCAGGTTCGAATGCTGCCTCGGGCATGGCTGTGTGTGATGTCCTTAGGTTAGTTAGGTTTAATTAGTTCTAAGTTCTAGGGGACTGATGACCACAGATGTTAAGTCCCATAGTGCTCAGAGCCATGTGAACCATTCGACTTCCTGGCACTTAAATCTATACTAGATGTTAACAAATTTCTCTTCTTCAGAAACGATCTCCTTGCCATTGCGTCTACATTTTATATCCTCTCTACTTCGAACATCATCAGTTATTTTGCTCCCCAAATAGCAAAACTTCTTTACTACCTTAGGCGTCTCATTTCCTAATCTAATTCCCTCAGCATCACCCGACTTAATTCGACTACATTCCATTATCCTCGTTTTGCTTTTGTTGTTACATACTCCAAATAATTCGTGGTGACCTTGAAAAGCGAGTTATAAAAACTGTTTCGCTGTACTTGAAGTTGCGCAGACGTGCGTCAGTTAACCTTCAATGACAGTCATTTTGCATTCGAGAGAAAGACAAGCACAAAGTGTAGCCACGAGATACTCTGAGAAACCACAGCACTTAAAAGTGGAAATACATACCGCACACCACATTCGCAGACGACTTCATATAGACAGAATCGCTACCCTACAATCATCAAACGCCAGTAAGCAGTGATAATTTGTCGACAACTAATGACAACCTACCACAAAAAAGATCCAGTACCTACAAGCGTAGATACGCGGCCCTCTTCACTTGAGGAAATCATTTTTGGAGGTTATAATCTGTGCCTAAAAATTCCAATAAGGATTTGGCATATTTGAGGTTTCGAATAAACCTATTTCAGTCCATAGATTCCGAACTATATCCCGTTTATGATACTTTCATCCCTAGGATGCCACAAACTCAATTTCTTGGACTAAACTTGTCAGTTTCTCACACTTCATACACCACTGGCCATTAAAATTGCTACACCAAGAAGAAATGCAGATGCTAAACGGGTATTAATTGGACAAATATATTATACTAGAAATGACACGTGATTACGTTTTCACGCAATTTGGGTACATAGATCCTGAGAAATCAGTACCCAGAACAACCACCTCTGGCCGTAATAACGGCCTTGATACGCCTGGGCATTGAGTCAAACAGAGCTTGGATGGCGTGTACAGGTACAGCTGCCCATGCAGCTTCAACACGATACCACAGTTCATCAAGAGTAGTGACTGCCGTATTGTGACTAGCCAGTTGCTCGGCCACCATTGACCAGACATTTTCAGTTGGTGAGAGATCTGGAGAACGTGCTGGCCAGGGCAGCAGTCGAACATTTTCTGTATGCAGGAAGGCCAGTACAGGGTTTCGCAGCGATCGAATGAAGGGTAGAGCCACGGGTCGTAACACATCTGAAATGTAACGTCCACTGTTCAAAGTGTCGTCAATGCGAACAAGAGGTGACAGAGACGTGTAACCAATGGCACCCCATACCATCACGCCGGGTGATACGCCAGTATGGCGAAGACGCATACACGCTTCCAATATCCGTTCACCGCGATGTCGCCAAACACGGATGCGACCATCATGATGCTGTAAACAGAACCTGGATTTGTCCGAAAAAATGACGTTTTGCCATTCGTGCACCCAGGTTCGTCGTCGAGTACACCACCACAGGCGCTCCTATATGTGATGCAGCGTCAAGGGTAACCGCAGCCACGGTCTCAGAGCTGATAGTCCATGTTGATGCAAATATCGTCGAACTGTTCGTGCAGATGGTTGTTGTCTTACAAACGTCCCCATCTGTCGACTCGGGGATCGAGACGTGGCTGCACGATCCGTTACAGCCGTGCGGATAAGATGCCTGTCATCTCGACTGCTAGTGATACGAGGCCGTTGGGATCCAGCACGAAGTTTCGTATTACCCTCCTTAATCCACCGATTCCATATTCTGCTAACAGTCATTGGATCTTGACCAACGCGAGCAGCAATCGCGATAGGCTACAATCCGACCTATATCAAAGTCGGAAACATGATGGTATGCATTTCTCCTCCTTACACGAGGCATCACAACAACGTTTCACCAGGCAACGCCGGTCAACTGCTGTTTGTGTGTGAGAAATCGGTTGGAAACTTTCCTCATGTCAGCACGTTGTAGGTGTCGCCACCGGCGCCAACCTTGTGTGAATGCTGTGAAAAGCTAATCATTTGCATATCACAGTATCTTCTTCCTGTTGGTTAATTTTCGCGTGTGTAGCTCGTCATCTTCGTGGTGTAGCAATTTTAATGGCCAGTAGTGTATTTCCTGTGCTATAAAGTCGGTAGATTCGACCGGAGAAAACAAACTGATTTGAATTTCACCGATTGTCGTCGCCACATAGTGGCGCACTGTCTTGAAGATCGGCCGTCTCCGGCCGATGTCGGTCGTCGTCCGAATCCACCGCAGCCTTATAGATGATATACGAGTAAGCGTGTCAGTGGATGCTGAGCTGTGCGTAGAGGACGAATGACAGTAATAGTACTTTTCAGTTGGTGAACCAGAATCGTATTGACTGTGCTGGTATAATACTTCCATCCCTGTGACGATTCGAACTCCAGTGTTCGCACCGAGTGAGGTGGCGCAGTGGATACCACACTGGCCTCGCATTCGGGAGGACAAATCCGCGTCCGGCCATCCTGATTTAGGTTTTCCGTGATTTCCCCTTAATCGCTCCGGCTAAGTGCCAGGATGGTTGCATTGAGAGGGCACGGCTGACGTCTGTAAGTGAGTGACCTTTGAGTGTGTCTTAACTTAAATACAACCTGGGAATGTGAAATGGCAGAGGTGCTACTCTGCTCAAAGCCACATCACTTACATGAAATTGACAAGTATCCTGTGTGTGTTAAAACGGACCTCATTCATAAGCGAATAAATAAGCGAACCAATAATTTCACGCTCAGTAGACTTGATCATTGCGAACTGTTTGGAAAATTAACAGCATAAAAAAGCTAAACCAAACTGTAATGTCGACCTGTATAAGAATGTAACCGGAAACGCGCGAAAGTTTCTGCAGTGTGATATGGCCCTGGTAAAGTTAAGAAACTGAACCTACATTGCGCAAAGGGAACGAAACAATCGCGTATTATCAACCTCACCTGCAAAATAAAGTACTGGCAGAAACAGCAACTCAGCAAGACTCCGCCTCAGCTAGAAAAACACCGCTAAAAACTACATAATCTTGACACACAATGCCAATGAAACACATCGCTCAACCTTTAAGTTTTGTAATTTGTTAGGAAGGAACTTATAAAAAAAAAGTCAAAATTCATTTAACCTAATTCCATGGTACAGTAAATTACCTCAGAAGATCAATCAATAGAATAATTACCAAAAACTCGACTGCGATGAGGGCGAAGTGGACCAACAATACAACTTCACAAAAACAAAAAATAAACTTTTTATCTGGTCAAGTAATACCATGTTGTCCATTTCAAAACCTTTGTCTGTATGCTGTCCAACGATTGGTCTAGCTCATCATTCCTTGTCGTAATAAATCTGCAACTGAACATAGTTCCATTACACCGTACACTGAACGAATCCCGCCTGCTGCACACCGCTGCTACCCACTGCTGACTGTCAAAGATTCTACGTCTCCACAGTGCTGCGATCGCAGACACAGATACTGTTGCCTAACAACTGTTTCTCTGACCACAGTTCTTCAAATACATCATTTTCCTTCACAAATATTAATATATCCAATAACAGCATCAAAAAAATAGGCATCTTACACTTCCTTCCCCGTCCATGAAATATCCATCCGAGCCTATGTTCCGTCTCTACCGATCTCGACGTCGACGGGACTTGAAACACACTCTTCCTTTCTTTTCCACTGTTGAACTGTTATGGGATCTGGACGAAATTTTTCGACGGTCATACCCAAATTCTAAAGGTGGCCGGGTAAAATACAGGGAGCGAAGGGCTATTCACAATTTGTACAGAAACCAGATGGCAATTACAAGGATCGAGGGGCATGAAAGGGAAGTAGTGATTGAGAAGGGAGTGAGACAGGGTTGTAGCCTCTCCCCGATGCTATTCAATCTGCATATTGAGCAAGCAGTGAAGGAAACAAAAGAAAAATTCGGAGTAGGTATTAAAGTCCATGGAGAAGAAATAAAAACTGAGGTTCCCCCCGATGACATTGTAATTCTGTCAGACACAGCAAAGGACTTGGAAGAGCAGTTGAATGGAATGGACAGTGTCTTCAAAGGAGGATATAAGATGAACATTAACAAAAGCAAAACGAGGATAATAGGATGTAGTCGAATTAAATCAGATGATGCTGCGGGAATTACATTCGGAAATGACACTTAAAGTAGTAAAGGAGTTTTGCTATTTAGGGAGTAAAATAACTGATGATGGTCGAAGTAGAGAGGATACAAAATGTAGACTGGCAATGGCAAGGAAAGCGTTTCTCAAGAAGAGACATTTGTTAACATCGAGTATAGATTTGTGTCGTTTCTGAAAGAATTTGTATGGAGTGTGGCCATGTATGGAAATGAAACATGGACGATAAATAGTTTAGACAAGAAGAGAATAGAGGCTTTCGAAATCTGTTGCTACAGAAGAATGCTGAAGATTGAATGGGTAGATCACATAACTAATGAGGAGGTATTGAATAGAATTGATGAGAAGTTTGTGGCACAACTTAAATAGAAGAAGGGATCGGTTCATAGTACATGTTCTGAGGCATCAAGGGATCACCAATTTAGTATTGGAGAGCAGCGTGGAGGGTAAAAATCGTAGAGGGAGACCAAGAGATGAATACACTAAGCAGATTCAGAAGGATGTAGGTTGCAGTAGGTACTGGGAGATGAAGAAGCTTGCACAGGATAGAGTAGCATGGAGAGCTGCATCAAACCAGTCTCAGGACTGAAGACGACAACAACAACAACAACATAGCCATGACTGCGAAGAACATGTCTCTTGTCATCCTCTTGTGATGACGATTTCGACAGTTCATGCAGACAATTTTTAAAGTGCAGTCCGTCTCCTTTCTTCTCATGTAAAAGGTGTTGGAGGGCATCACTTCCGTTCCTGTCTTTGGTCAGAGGATGTCGGCACGTGGCTGACTTAGATAGTTGCGAGATTTGCAGAGATTCGGGGGAAAGTGTTCCACACTGTTGTTTATGGACAGTTGTTACCATCGTCGCTGCAGATGCCATTATCGTGTTCCGCCGACACGTAAGAGCAATGTTCCATATTTTCAGTTTGCGGTATAACATTTGAAATTGTTCCTTGCATCCTCCACATATTCTAGAAATCCTAGCCTGCCCCTATAGTTGGTGCTCTGATTTCTGGCAGCAGACCGCGTCTTACCCATTTCTTCTTTCCTCTCTGGTCTCTAGTGGTCACGGATACTCTTCCACCGTCTTCACTCACGAGAAAAACGCACGACCGCGTGAGACTCATTCAGAACCAGGTCGACCCGTCACCCCTAAGAGCGCCGATTTCAAACCTCACCAAGACACAGGTAGCTGCTAGGGCTGTTTACATTTATAGAAACATCGAGAATCCGATATATCGACATATTAAAAAGAATGACATTACCGGCTCTCGATACATCGTAAGGGTATCGATGCATACATCAATAAGCTAGCTGCCTGCCTATCCCCCTTAGAGCAAGAATTGAAAGGAAAACGATGCACATTCACAGTTCAGTTAGCAATAACCACTTCGGTAGCAATGGTAACTCCATCTAAGTGGCAGAGTAAATGATGTCTGATGGGTCTGTCGTTCGGTTTCGTCACATATCGGATTTGTCCGGAACACTTCATGTCGACTTCCCTGTTTTTTCATCTCTTCAAACGCCAGCTATCTGCCAGATCTTGCGTCAAAATTGGGTATCGAAGCTAGACGTTGCAGTTACTGATGGTAGCGCCTAGCGCCGATTACGTTAGCACTTCCCATCACACGTGTCCTCGCGCCAAAAAGACCAGTTTGTCATTCATTTTTTTTTTCTCCAGCAACTGAAAAAATGGCTCCGAGCACTATGGGTCTTAACATCTGAGGTCATCGGTCCCCTAGAACTTAGAACTACTTAAACCTAACTCACCTAAGGACATCACACACTTCCATGCCCGAGGCAGGATTCGAACCTGCGACCGTAGCGGTTGTGCTGCTTCAGATAGAAGCGCCTAGAACCGCTCGGCCACTTCGCCCGGCTTTTTCATCAACTGTTTTAGAAGAATGCCGATGTGAAGAAATAGCACAGGTTTTTAGTTGAAGTGATGTGCTATTTCTTCACATCGAAAGTCTTGTTATTCCACTCACACTGCCAGCCCCCCAGTGCACTCGAACTACTACTTGTGCCACGTATACTTGCTTCACACAGTCAGAGGTACTCCTCATGATGAAAGCTCAAAAAGTAGAACAACTCTTCCACAAATCGAAAGTAAAATTGTCCTTCCACATCTTCAAAAGAACTTCAAAAAATTCCCCAAAATTGCGAAAAAAATATATGATATAAAAATATCGGTAATCCATATTGCCGTTTTGATATCGATGTGCAGATATATCGGAGAAGTAATATCGCCTCTGCATATCGATTTCTGTAGGTAAAAGTATCGGCATATAGTTATCAACGGCGCTAGTGGGTCGTGCGTGCAGCCTCTGTCCGCCTGTCTGTATGGTCCGCCTACTGCGCACACGGACTGCCCCGGGCGGCGTCGTATTTGGGGCACGTTGCGCCGACACGTCGCTGACGTCACGGGCCGACACCTGCCGTGACGTCACGCCGGATGTCTGCGATGGCTGGACGCGGCGCAATTCATCCGTGCTGTGCAGTGCCAGCTGCAGTCACACAATTACTGAGGTGGCAGGTCATCGGATACTGATATGTACGAGGGCTGTTCAAAAAGTGAGGTGACTTTCCAAATTGCGCGGGCAACGAACATTCCCTATCTATCTTTTTTTTGGTTATGTTGGTACACGTGTCTCCAAAGTATGTTCAGTTTCAAGTGTACAGCATACTTCGTTTGTTTTTGACAGATAGAAAGGTTAGACGTGTTTTATTGTGCTCGGCAAATTCCGATTGTTGCAAAAAATGGAGCAATGAATTAGAAATTTTGTGTGAGAAATGGAATCAGGAGCTCTAAAACACTTGAAAAGTTGAGAGTGGCATACGGTGAGTCTGCTATAAGTAAAGGAAAGAAGAAAAAGTTTCGTAGTGGTACGAACACTTCCAAGATGACCGACAAGCTGCCAATGACTAACTTCGCTCTGGGCGCCCCAGCACATGAACAAAAAAAAGTATGATAACGTCGAAGCTGTGAAGAAAATTGTTTTGGAAAACCGTCGAATTACCGTAAGGGAAGTTGCGGAGGATGTCGCCATATCGGTCGGCGGCTCGTGTCATGCAATTTTTTCGGATGTTCTGGGTAGGAGACGTGTGCCAGCGAAGTTTGTTCCGAAACCTCTCAATTTTGATCGGAAGAACCGTCGCATGAGCATCGTTCAGTAGCTCTCGAATAACATCAGTAATGATCCTGATTTGCTCAAAAGGATCATAACTGGTGACAACACGTGGCTTTACAGTTATGACGTCGAAACAAAAGCCCAATCGTCCCAATGCAAGCATCCCTGAGAGCCGAGACCGAAAAAAGTACGCAAAGTTCGATCAAATGTCAGTTTTGCTCACGGTTTTTTCCTTTTTAAATTACCGTGGGGTAGTGCATCATGAATTTTTGCCTCAAGGTCGTACGGTCAATGAATACCACCTTGTCGTTAAGCACCGTTTGCGAGAAGCCATAGCCTTTTGCATCACAATACACTTTGCTCATTCATCGTTTCTCGTGAGAGATGTTTTGGCCAAAAACAACACGATGATAATGCCTCAGCCACCATATTCGCCAGATTTGGCCACCTGCGACTTTTCCTTTTCCCAAAGGACCTATGAAAGAATGAAGATTTTCAGCGATTGAGGAAATAGAAATTGCATCGCTGTATCAAAAAGTGCTTATGAGAAGAGCTTCGAGGAATGGAAGAAGCGTTGGCACATGTGTATCGTAACTAAGGGGGATTACTTTGAAGGGGACAACATGAATATTGATGAATAACTAAATACTTTTTCATAAAAATATGTAGTCACCTTACTTTTGGAACACCCTCGTACATGCACACATTGCGTTAATACCGCGTACAAAAGGTATAAAAGCGCAGTTCACTAGCGGAGCTGTAATTTGTACACAGGTGATTTCATGTGAAAAGGTGTCCGACGGGAATTTAAACTTTGGATTCGGAATGGTAGTTGGAGCTGGACGCATGTGATATTCCATTTAGGATGTCGTTAGCGAATCCAATATTCCGAGATCCACAGTGTCAAGAGTGTGGCGACAATACAAAATTTCAGGTACTACCTCTCACCACAGACAACGCATTGGTCGACGGCTTCCACTTAACGACCGAGAGCAGCGGCGTTTGCATATAGTTGTCAGTGATAACAGACAAGCAACATTGCGTGAAATAAACGCTGATCTACCTGTTTCGCCGATCTGCCTGTAGATGGCGTACGTGGAGGAACTTGTTCTCTCCTGGTAGAGGCAGTTATCAAGCCTGGAGCCATTGTTTCATTGTGCCAGCTGACGTCCCTTTGGGATCAAGTGCTAATCTGTTACACACAGAATATTCTATTTCTTAGGTACACATGGTGCAGCAAGAATAGCAGCGTACGGGTATTAGGTGTTTTGCGTAGTAGCTTCTTTATTAGCGCGGCACGGTGCCGTGCTGCCAGGCCGATTTGTCTGCATTGACTGTGAAATGAGAGGGGTCAAGTGGCTGAAATTGGCAGCCTAGCGGCTGTTCGCTTTGCTGACTGGTGAGTTGACCCCAGCATATTCTCAACACAAAGTGTGGTCCTGTCTCGGTCGCCAAAGCATTAGCAGTTCTCTTTAATGACCACACTTTGTTCTTAGCACTACTTTAACCTTGAGCATGAGTCTACCGCTGTGTTTGCGACAGGCCGTTGAGCTGGTGACCCTCCAGGCTTCTCTGTGAATTCTGTTATTTGCAAGTTTTAGATTTGTGGCATGTTTACTGTTGTCAGTTTCTCTTCACACAAGCTGAAAGGGTACAGTACTGCCCGACATTGAAAATAGGCACAACATTCTTCGTTATTCTTGTCAGTACAACATATTTTCTGCTAATAATAACTCAATTTCAATTAATACAGCGAAGCCAGATACCAGTGTGGGAAAGAACTACAGTTTATTTATTTAATTGATCACATGTGCACGCCCACAAAATAAATCCCTACATCCAGTTTGGTGAGATCTGTGAAATGAATGAATGTATCGTCGTCTGCTAACTGCAGATAGTGAATGTGAATATATGATCATCTTTGAGACGATCCTTTGGCCACCTTTGGTGGAACCAAAGAGATGAAATTTACCGGAGCTTTGAGCGCCTCAAATGTGGCTGACCAATACGGTAGCATGGTCTTCCCCCACCTCGGCAGAGGTGCGAGATGACCTGAAGAACGGCCATGTTTTAGCTCTCTGCCGCTGGATCTTGTGCTGTTAAGACCTGTCTTAGTTGTGCTCCATAGAGACAAAAGAGTGGAGACATGGTATGCATGTGGAATATTTAAGAGTAGTTTGAAACAATAATCTCTCTATTTCAGGAACTTTTGTGGGGAGAATTAAATGTCAGGCAGGTAATATTAATGGGATCGTAGTAATCTTCGGAAGTGACCAACGGTCATAATGAAACCACGTGTAGCAATAAGTTGAAATACTTCCGTGTGCTTAAGGTAAGCTGAATTACTAGCGTGTGTACTATAAGTTGAAATATTTAAGAAATGGCGTGTGCAGGACTTTAAATTAGAGACGAGTACTTCCACGTGGTGAGTACTGTGTGAGTCTCTATCTGTGTATGAGACAAAGGATAAAGAGAAGTACTCGTCCATGGTATCAGTTGAGGACTCGCGTGTGTGATGAATATGTTCTTAATATTACTTTGCATGTTATGTTTCCGTGTGACACTTGATTCAAACTATAATACTCAGAGAGAAGCAAGGTGAGTCAGCCGTCTATCCAGCAACGCCACTTGGCTTGCATTGCACAGGCAGACGTGCATATATCTCTAGAGTTCATAGTAGAAAAGAAGAATTACGAAGTGGGGCAGTATTGTGTGAAACTGGGATAAATACTAATTGAAGTGGGAAAGTTGAAAGTGATGTTCCTTGTTGTAGTGTGGTGTATGTCATGTAATTTAGGTATGTGTGGTTGGCATGGGAGAGTAACAAGATAGTTTCAGAGGCAGTGGGTTATGCATGTTCCTTTTTGTTCCGCTTGGTATGGAGGAAATTTTCGTAATGATGGGTGTGAGAGTCGAAGCGTGTGATATAGCAAAAGATCCACCATCCTATCCAGAAAGTGCACTGTAGCGTTAAATATTTACGAGACCATAAGATAGAGAATCACCAAGGTAAAGCCATGCCCACTGGGCGGAATTTCTCATGTGTTATTGTTGTAGGTTATAGAATTTGTGTGTTTCGGTTATAGAATTTATCGGAATAAATAAGATAGTGAAAAGAAAGATTGGTGGCCTTTTCCTTCGAATTGTATGTTGTCATGATATCCAGAATTCATAATGTGTGCGCCATTCATATTCAGTGCGATGACCACGTGTTGATAAAAGCCGTTAAATAAGAAAGAAAATGTGGTATTGCCAGTGCGTAGTGAACAGTCAGAGTTCTGTAAATTACTGATAGTCAGATGTGCGTTTCCGTTGCGTTATATCCAAGCAGGAGGATAACTTTTAACTTAATTGTGAGTACTAGAGTTCATGTTACTTGATAAATAAGAATGAATCCACTCGCTTGGCAGACCACTCATCTTGCAGGCCTGACTGCTTGATGCCACAGTATGAGCAAGGCATGTGGGTGCCTCTCAAAGGTTCTGACAACTTGCCTAGATTTGTTCTTCAGGTGTTGTGTATAAATTTCGTTGCTCTCTCTGTGTAACTGCAACGAAACACTGAATAACACACGCTGTGTAGGTTGAGGACCTACATTGCGTGCTTTATTCACAGTTTTGTTGGTGGTATTTTTACACTTCCTGACAAAGTGTTAAGCACCAACAATACATGATCAGATGTTAGTGTAACTTCATACCTGTGCATACCAGCAGTAGGTAAACGATTGCAGTTGCAATTCTCTATGACAAGTAGAACACCGGAGTATATTATTGTTGTTAATGTTCGGCGTTTTTGCTAGACCTTGCAGGGTGTATGAGCAGTGGACTCGTGTGATACAGCCTGTACCAGCACCAGACAGAGTTCAAAAAATTCGTGGAAACAACTAAGTTTCTAGGGCTCACACTGGACAGGAAACTGTGTTGGTCTCTGCATGTCTCTTATTTGGCGGCCCGTTGTACACGTTCCCTTAATGTCCTCAGAGTTCTTAGCGGTTCATCTTGGGGAGCGGATCGCACTGTCCTGCTTCGCTTGTATCGGTCCATAGTCCGATCGAAGCTGGATTATGGGAGCTTCGTCTACTCGTCCGCTCGGCCATCCCTCTTACGCCGTCTCAACTCCATCCACCATCGGGGGATACGTCTTGCGACCGGAGCCTTCTACACTAGTCCTGTCGAGAGTCTTTATGCTGAAGCTGCCGAATTACCATTGACCTACCGGCGCGACGTACTGCTGTGTCGGTATGCCTGCCGGCTGTTGTCTATGCCCGAACACCCCTCTTATCAGTCCTTCTTCGCCGATTCTCTCGACCGTCGGTATGGGTTGTATGTGTCTGCCCTGCTGCCCCCTGGAGTCCGCTTTCGTCGCCTGCTTCGACAATTGGATTTTGCCCTCCCTACCACCTTCAAAGAGGGTGAGAGCCCGACACCACCGTGGCTCCAGGCTCCGGTTCATATTTATCTCGACCTCAGCTCGCTCCCGAAGGAGGGTACTCCGGCTGCAGTGTATTGCTCACGGTTTGTCGAACTTCGTGCGCGACTTGCCAGTCACACCTTTATTTACACCGATGGCTCCAAAACTGACGATGGTGTCGGCTGTGCCTTTGTCGTCGGGGCCGTCACCTTTAAATACCGGCTCCTCGACGAATGTTCCAGCTTTACGGCCGAGCTTTTTGCTCTCCATCAGGCCGTTCAGTATGCCCGCCGCCACCGCCATTCATCGTATGTACTCTGCTCTGATTCGCTCAGTGCTCTTCAGAGCCTTGCAGCTCCATATCCGGTCCATCCCTTGGTGCAACGGATACAGCAGTCCCTCCATTCTTTCGCTGCTGATGGCTCTCCTGTCAGCTTTCTGTGGGTTCCCGGCCATGTAGGAGTGCCTGGGAATGAGGCTGCGGATGCTGCAGCCAAGGCTGCAGTCCTCCTGCCTCGGCCAGCCTCCCACTGTGTCCCGTCATCTGACGTTCGTGGGGATGTATGTAAGAGGCTTGTGTCGTTGTGGTGGGATGCTTGGTCATCCCTCCGAGGAAACAAGCTCCGGGCAGTCACACCGCTCCCAACTGCTTGGACAACATCCTCCCGACCATCTCGGCGCGAGGAGGTCCTTCTGACCAGGTTGCGGATTGGGCATTGCCGGTTTAGCCACCGCTACCTGCTCTCCGGTGACCCAGCCCCGCAGTGCCCTTGTGGTCGTGCATTAACAGTGCGCCATGTTTTATTGTCGTGTTCCCGTTTTAGTCAATCTGGTGTTGTCCTGTCTCTGCCATCTACTTCACAGGATATTTTAGCGGATGACGCTCGAGCAGCTGCTCGTGTTCTTCGTTTTATTACTTTGACTGGCTTATCCAAAGACGTCTAACTCTTTCACTTATTTTATCTGCGTCTTTGTAAGAACTTTCTGGTGTCCCCCCCCCCCCCCCCCTGGAGTTTCACTAGATTCTATGTGCTCTAACAATTGTGACTGGGCGCTAATGACCTCAGTATTTGAGCGCCCTTAACCCCCCCCCCTCCCAAAAAAAAAAATTCAAAAAGAGCCTCATTGAGGGTCTTCATTGGGCCTGATGGGCGAATCGTGCAACATACAGGTTTGTGCTGCATTCGGAAGTGACTGGCCCGATGTTGGGCTGCAAAGGAATGTGAGAGCAGGAATTCTCGTCACGTTTCCGGCCGATCACGTCTGACCGCCGTAACACCGAAATGGCGGGAAACACGGAAGCAGACCGTGGAGGAAACAAGTCTACACCAGCGCCTTAGATATAGTAATCGCCCTTTGTTTTTAGATCGTATAAAAATAATTTTACTGCGTATTTTAATATTGACAAGCACAGATTTTAATCTTGACATCTACATGCTTTAATTAAGTATTTTAGAGATAAAAGCAAATTAGAAAAATCTACTTAATACAGTATGTGCATATGTAATTTAACAAATATAGCAGACGCCACCTGTCGGTAATAGTTTTGTAATTAATATAAATGACGTGCGTTCTGCCAGCCAATTTTATGTGACGCAGCATGTGAAGGTTGCTGTGTGTGGACGGGTTACTCCTGTAACCGAAATTGCAGGTACGTTCTGGTACATTTGATGTTGGTCGGATAGGATGAAAATGGTATGCATTTTTGAAACAGTAAATTAGTATAATTATCGTTACAAGTCTGAAGATGGTTCTAGAGGAACCGAAACCGATCGTGTGAACAAACATTTTTTGCAATCAAGACGGATTATAAATAACACTGGAATCAACAATTCGTCAACTTTTTATAAAGTGCAATGAGACGGGTTCAGCAGTGAACGTGCCAATTTCTGGGTGTCCCTGTCCTGGTCTATCTGTGCAAAACATTGCGGTGGTTCATAACAGTGTGACTGCTATTAGAGTGAAGTCGGTTCTTTGCCATTCCGAAGAACTTAGCGTAGGATATTCTTCAGTACGGCGAATTCTCCAATGTGATTTCCATTGCCACCCTTGCAGTATTCAGTTAACTCACCAGTGGAAGCAGCTCATGGAGAGAAAAGGCGATATTTTCGTGACTGCTTACTACGGCTGTTGATAAAATATCGATAGCAAACGGAAATGTCAAGTGCCGTTATTTTTATTTTATATTTTTTTTCACAATTTTCGGTAAATATTTGAAGTTGTTCTTCTGAAATCGTTGTAGAGCATGACTTCACTTTCACTGTGTGAAGGAGTCTTACTACTTTTTTCCGCTTTCATCACGTTCAGTCTCTCTTCGACTGTGTGCAGCCACTAAATGTGGCACAAAACAAAATGTCTGACTGCACTGGGGAGTGGCGTTGTGAATAAAATAACAAGATTTTCAATGTGAAGAAACAGCACACCAGTTGCGTTAAAAAAAAAAAAACAGTTTACAATGTAACTAGTGTGTTATTTCTTCACATCGTCATTCTTCAAAAACACTTGCTGAAAATAGTGAACAAAAATCTAAATGACAAATTGGTTTTTGCGGCGCGCGGAGACGTGCGAGGGGAAATGACGTAATCGTCGCTCCACACGCTGCCAACAGGAACTGCAATGTCCAACTTCACCACACACTTTTGACACAGCTGCTAGGTCGCTAGTGTTGGGAGAAATGGAAAAACGGGGAAGTCGACATGAAGTGTTCCAGACAAATCCAAAATGCGAGAAACCGACCCACGGACCCATGAGACCTCTTTTATTATGCCACTCACACGCTATTACCAAAGTCTAAGCGTGAACGTACATCGTTTTCCTATCAATTCTTGCTCTAAGGGGGATAGGCAGGCTGATGTACAGAATATCTAATAATAAATCGATACTTACACTGGCAGTATATCTGCGATGTGCAGTCTATATTTTTATACGCCGTTTCGTCGATATTTTTCTGCCGTTATATCGATACTTCTTTCGATATATCGAGTCGATAACCTATTAAATATTGGTGTATTGGATAGCCGATATTTTTAATGATATCAACAGTTCTACTGGATACTGAGAAGGCGGCGGTTTTTCCATGCAGGTAATCTTCCACTTAAAATCCATTTTTGAACAAACAGAAGTGCGGTATCGGGGGGAATAGAAAATCCTTGAGGGGCTCCGGAACGCCCTATACTTGCAATGTTAAAATAACGCTTATAAATTACATATTTCCTCACAAAGTATTTGAGGTAGGAAGTTGAACTTTTTATAGATTATTTATTGGAATATGGGCTACAACTTAACACAGGGATTTTACAAAATTTTAGTTCAGTTATTAAAGATGATTTTTTTTCAATTGTAATGAAAATTCACATCATTTTTTGCAATTTTTTATTTATATATTCAAAAGTATACAGTTTTTTGGAAAAAGGCTGTGTTAAATTATGCAGAAGGTACTGTGTAACATTTACTGAAAGTTTGAAACAAATATGTTTGGAAGATCCTTAGAAAACGTGTAATTAGTATGAGAAAATAAAAGTTTTGGGAATCGAGCGACAAAGATTGGATTAACTTTTTAGTGCATTCCAGGTCCATAGGATGGATTATCTTCATCCTCTGCAAACTCCTCCTCCAGCTTCCTCTTGTTCCTCCTCCTGTTTACTCTTGCTTGTATCTCTAGACTCTTTACAGCCCTGTCTGCAGCCCGAAGGCGTTCCTTGTCTAAAGCAAGCATCGCTCGTTGTTGTGTTCGTAGATTTTGGTACCATTTTCTTCAGTTGCAGTTACTGCAACACTGTTCCAAAAGGTGGTCATGTATGAACACTTATCACATTTCAGTTGTATTTCACTAGCAAGTCCTACGTGCTTTATTATGGAGAGTTCCAGACCAACTTCACTACAATGAATACATCTTACACAGTTTGAAAAAATTCCTTTGACAACCAACATATCAAATATTTCATTCACATCCGATTCGCCCATAAAACATTCATAGTTTTCACTCATTGAACCAAGCTTCTTCTGTGAAGTATTTTCTTTCCCACTTTGACTGCTATGGGCAGGTGTACTTGAGAGGTTAGGTTCACTCACTTGGTTATCGTCTGTATTGTTTACAGTAATAACACATACCTTTGGCTTTCCAACATTTCTCCTTTTCTTAAAAGCCTTCAGAGGATTTCTAATAACTTTACTTTTACTCATTATTATACTTCAACAACACAGAGACTCAAGAAACAGAATTAATTACGAATATTTTCGAGATAACGACAGAGTAAATAAACATGAAACAATCGACAATCACACCAGCGATATATATATATATTGAACCATCACAGGTTAGCCACAACACATACTTTATCTCACATCACTAAAATGTACCTGATGAACACGGACGTTAACAATAACACCATTTGACAGCAGTTTAACAGCGCCACAGTGGGTCACGCCCATGTAGAACACATTTCAAAAAAAATTTAATAATTGTTGCAGTCTTCGGAATTGAATAAATTATATATCTATTAAAAGGTAATAGTCTGCAGATTCACAAAACGCAAAAAAGTAAAAATTGAACTTTTCATGATTTTGAGCCTTTCCGGAGCCTCTTAACATAGCTCGTGGGACGGAACGCATCCAGAGCAAGTGGCGGTTTGGTCTGTCTTTTGCGTGTTAGCTTTGCTTTATCTGCTTATGTAGCCAGTGCGACGTCTGTGTTAGGACGCATTATCGTACTTCCTTGAGTCCCGCCACTCAGACGCGGCGCTTGTACTGATAACAGTATTCGAAATACGGTTCAACCAGTGTTTACTCCGGAACACACTTCGTATGCGCGGAGCCCTTTGACGGCGTATTACGGAAATGTTACTGTCGAGTACGTGGGGCACAGTTCACTGTCAGCGGCTATAGCCGGGGCATACACGTATCTATTGTGTAATCTTTGCCATTAAAACTTTGAGGTCCGACTACATTACGCGTGCGCGACAAACATGAGGCAGAGCAGCCTTTGACGATTAATGGAGCCCAATACCGTGAGATGATGGTATTTTCTTGTGGCATCGTTTCAGTGGAATGGACGTTCACGAGTTGTGTTTTCAGTAGTTGTGCCACCTGTCACACTTACCGCGAAACATTCTCTAAGAGAGGTTTTCGGATCGCCACATCTGAGTCGAAACAAGGCCCCGGGAGTAGACAACATTCCATTAGAACTACTGATGGCCTTGGGAGAGCCAGTCATGACAAAACTCTACCATCTGGTGAGCAAGATGTATGAGACAGGCGAAATACCCATAGACTTCAAGAAGAATATAATAATTCCAATCCCAAAGAAAGCAGGTGTTGACAGATGTGAAAATTACCGAACTATCAGTTTAATAAGTCACGGTTGCAAAATACTTCGCGAATTCTTTACAGACGAATGGAAAAACTAGTAGAAGCCAACCTTGGAGAAGATCAGTTTGGATTCCGTAGAAATATTGGAACACATGAGGCAATACTGACCTTACGACTTATCTTAGAAGCTAGATTAAGGAAAGGCAAACCTACGTTTCTACCATTTGTAGACTTAGAGAAAGCTTTTGGCAATGTTGACTCGAATACTCTCTTTCAAATTCTGAATGTGGCAGGGGTAAAATGCAGGGAGCGAAAGGCTATTTACAATTTGTACAGGAACCAGATGGCAGTTACATGAGTCGAGGGACATGAAAGGGAAGCAGTGGTTGGGAAGGGAGTGAGACAGGGTTGTAGCCTCTCCCCGATGTTATTCAATCTGTATATTGAGCAAGCAGTAAAAGAAACAAAAGAAAAATTCGGAGTAGGCATTAAAATTCATGGAGAGGAAGAAAAAACTTTGAGGTTTGCCGATGACATTGTAATTCTGTCAGAGACAGCAAAGGACTTGGAAGAGCAGTTGAACGGAATGGACAGTGTCTTGAAAGGAGGATATAAGATGAAAATCAACAAAAGCAAAACAAGGATAATGGAATGTAATCAAATTAAATCGGGTGATGCTGAGGGAATTAGATTAGGAAATGAGACACTTAAAGTAGTAAAGGAGTTTTGCTATTTAGGGAGTAAAATAACTGATGATGGTCGAAGTAGAGAGGATATAAAATGTAGACTGACAATGGCAAGGAAATCGTTTCTGAAGAGAAATTTGTTAACATCGAGTATAGATTTAAGTGTCAGGAGGTCGTTTCTGAAAGTATTTGTATGGAGTGTAGCCATGTGTGGAAGTGAAACATGGACGATAACCAGTTTGGACAAGAAGAGAATAGAAGCTTTCGAAATGTGGTGCTACAGAAGAATGCTGAACATAAGGTGGGTAGATCACGTAACTAATGAGGTACTGAATAGGATTGGGGAGAAGAGAAGTTTGTGGCACAACTTGACTAGAAGAAGGGATCGGTTGGTAGGACATGTTTTGAGGCATCAAGGGATCACAAATTTAGCATTGGAGGGCAGCGTGGAGGGTAAAAATCGTAGACGGAGACCAAGAGATGAATACACTAAGCAAATTCAGAAGGATGTAGGTTGCAGTAGGTACTGGGAGATGAAGAAGCTTGCACAGGATAGAGTAGCATGGAGAGCTGCATCAAACCAGTCTCAGGACTGAAGACCACAACAACAACAACAACTACTTCTCGCGTAACTGTGACCAACAATGGCCACACAGATCGTGTGACTTAACCCCTTGCGATGTTTTTTAGGGGTAGGGCGGTTGGGATATCTGACATTCATTAACAGGAATATGCAAAATTATTATTAGGCGCGTACCGATTTGTAAAGATAGAAAATTTTTGCGCGGAGATATAACGTAAATATATGAAAAGCATGAATTACATTTTACAGCTGAAATTTCGTTAAAACTCTACTGAAAAAGGATGTGGTATCGGAAATTTCGATATTCCCATAAGTTCCCTTAAATCGTGGTTTTACACCGAAGCGCCAAAGAAACTGGCAAAGGAATGCGAATTCAAATACAGAGGTACGTAAACAGGCAGAATGCGGCGCTGCGGTCGGCAACGCCTGTATGAGACAGCAAGTGTCTGGCACAGTTGTTAGATCGGTTACTGCTGCTACAGTGGCAGGTTACCAAGATTCAAGTGAGTTTCTACATGGTGTTACAGTCGGCGTACGAGCGATGGGACACAGCATCTCCGAGGTAGCGATGAAGTGGGGACTCCTCCGTACGGCCATTTCACGAGTGTACCGTGAATATCAGGAACCCCGTAAAAAAATGTAATCTCCGATATCACCGTGGCCGGAAAAAGATCTTACAAGAACGGGACCAACGACGACTGAAGAGAGTCGTTCAACGTGACTTAGGTGCCACCCTTCCGCAAATTGCTGCAGATTTCAATGCTGGGGCATAAAAAAGTGCAAGCGTGTGAACAATTCAACGAAACATAACCGATATGGGCTTCCGGAGCAGAAGGCCCACTCATGTACCCTTGATGACTGCACGACATATGGACTTACTCCTCGCCTGGGCCCGTCAACACCCACACTCGACTGTTGATGACTAAGAGACATGTTTCCCGATCGGACGAGACTCGTTTCAAATTGTATCGAGCGGGTGGATGTGCACGGGATATTAAGACAACCTCACGAATGCAAGGACCCTGCATGTCAGCAGGTGACTGTTAAAGCTGGTGGAGGCTGTGTAATGGTGTGGGGCGTGTGCAGTTGGAGCGACATGGGACCCCTGATACGTCTAGATACGACCCTTGACGGGTGAGACTTACTTGTGCATCCTGTCTGATGATCTGCATCCATTCGAATCCATTGAGCATTCCGACGGACTTGGGCAATTCCAGCAGGACAATGCGACATCGGACACGTCGAGGAACACACTTCTGAGTTTAAACACTTTCGCTGGCCACCAAACTTTCCAGTAATAAACATCATTGAACACGTCTGGGATGCCTTGCGACGTGCTGTTCAGAAGAGATCTTCTCCCCTGCGTGCTCTTACAGATTTATGGACAGCCCCGCAGGATTCATGGTGTCTGCTCCCTCCAGCACTACTTCAGACATTAGTCGAGTCCGTGCCACGTCGTGTTGCGGCACTTCTGCGTGCTCGCGGGGGCCCAACACGATAGTAGGCAGGTGTACCAGTTTCTTTGGCTCTTCAGCGTGTCTCTATGCAGGGTGGTCCATTGATCGTGACCGGGCCAAGTATCTCACCAAAAAAGCGTCAAACGAAAAAACTACAAAGAACGAAACTCGTCTAGCTTGAAGGGGGAAACCAGATGGCGCTATGGTTGGCCCGCTAGATGGCACTGCCATAGGTCAAACGGATATCAACTGCGTTTACTTTTAAATAGGAACCCCATTTTTTAATCATATATTCGTGTAGTACGTAAAGAAATATGAATGTTTTAGTTGCACCCCTTTTTTCGTTCTGTGGTACATGGAGCTGTAATAGTCACAAACGTATAAGTACGTGGTATCACGTAACATTCCGCCAGACGGTATTTGCTTCGTGATACAATACCCGTGATAAAATGGATCGTTTACCAATTGCGGAAAAGGTCGATATCGTGTTGCTGTATGGCTGTTGTGACCAAAATGCCCAACGGGCGTGTGCTATGTATGCTGCACGGTATCCTGGACGACATCATCCAAGTGTCCGGACCGTTCGCCGGATAGTTACGTTATTTAAGGAAACAGGAAGTGTTCAGCCACATCTGAAACGTCAACCACGACCTGCAACAAATGATGATGCCCAAGTAGGTGTTTTAGCTGCTGTTGCGGCTAATCCGCACATCAGTAGCACACAAACTGCGCTAGAATCGGCCACTGGGCACAAGAGAAATTACGGGACGATGACAGATTTTTTGCACGCCTTCTATTTAGCGACGAAGCGTCATTCACCAACAGCGATAACATAAACCGGGTTAATATGCACTATGGGCAACAGAAAATCCACGATGGCTGCGACAAGCGGAACATCAGCGACCTTGACGGGTTAATGTGTGGTGCGGCATTATGGGACGAAGGATAATTGGGCCCCATTTATCGATGGCAAACTAAATGGTGGAATGTGTGCTGATTTCCTACGTAATGTTCTACCGACATTACTAGAAGATGTTTCACTGCACGACAGAATGGCGATGTACTTCCAACACGATGGGTGTCGGGCACATAGCTCGCGTGCGGTGGAAGCGGTATTGAATAGCATATTTCATGACAGGTGGATTGGTCGTCGAAGCACCATGCGGTGGCCCGCACGTTCACCGGATCTGACGTCCCCGGATTTCTTTCTGTGGGGAAAGTTGAAGGATGTTTGCTACCGTGATCTACCGGCAACGCCTGACAACATGCGTCAGGGCATTGTCAATGCATTTGCGAACATTACGGAAGGCGAACTGCTCGCTGTTGAGAGGAATGTCGTTACACGTATTGCGAAATGCATTGAGGTTGACGGACATCATTTTGAGCATTTATTGCATTAATGTGGTATTTACAGGTAATCACGCTGTAACAGCATGCGTTCTCAGAAATAAGGTCACAAAGGTACATGTATCACATTGGAACAACCGAAATAAAATGTTCAAACGTACCTATGTTTTGTATTTTAATTTAAAAAACCTACCTGTTACCAATTGCTTGTCTAAAATTGTGAGCCATATGTTTGTGACTATTACAGCGCCATCTATCTCAAAGCGAAGGAAATGGTGCAACTAAAACATTCGTATTTCTTTACGTACTACACGAATATGTAATAAAAAATGGGGGTTTCTATTTAAATAAACGCAGTTGGTATCCGTTTGACCTACGGCAGCGCCATCTAGCAGACCAATCATAGCGCCATCTGGTTTCCCCCTTGAAGCTAGACGAGTTTCGTTCTTTGTAGTTTTTTCGTTTGACGCTTATTTCGTGAGACATTTGGCGCGGTCATGATCAATGAACCACCCTGTACAGCGCGCGCATGTCGGACTGGGGTCCGGTGGCTGCGCTGTTGCTTGGGCTGGCTGTGCCGGCTTTGCAGACGGAGGTGGTGGTGACGGTGGTGTGGGCGCATCTGAAAGTCGTTGGGCCGCGTTAATAGGCGCTCATTAGAGCAGTCCGGGCGGACAGACGTCACTCTGAGGACGCGGCTCGCCTCGCCACGCCGTGGCACGGGATGTTGCCGCAGCATCGCCGTGCCGTCCGCTGTCATTTGCCCCTAATCTCCGCTCTCGTAGGGAAACACTTGCGACATGCTGCTTGATGGCCGAACTCCCCACTGTTTTGACACCGACACGAAATGACTTTGCCTCTGTAGGTAATGAAACGAGGCGGCGAGTTTTGCGGAAAACCAGAACAGTCGGGAATTCTCAGTGAAATGATATTTACTGGTAAGTTTTCATTGCGACGGAATTTTTAATCAGATGACAATAAGAGTTCAGCGGTTTGCGTACTAAATGGGTAAACCGCTGCAAGGTCCCAGGATAACGACATCGCTCGACTACAATGGCCAGCATGTTCTCCAGATATGAATACTATCGAAGATGAAACTTCCTGGCAGATTAAAACTGTGTGCCGGACCGACACTCGAACTCGGGACCTTTGCCTTTCGCGGCCAAGTGCTCTACCATCTGAGCTACCGGAACACGACTCACGCCCGGTACTCACAGCTTTACTTCTGCCAGTACCTCGTCTCCTACCTTCCAAACGTTGCTGAAGCTCTCCTGCGAACCTTGCAGAACTAGCACTCCTGAAAGAAAGGATACTGCGGAGACATGGCTTAGACACAGCCTGGGAGGTGTTTCCAGAATGAGATTTTCACTCTGCAGCGGAGTGTGCGCTAATATGAATATATCCGCAATATCCTTTCTTTCAGGAGTGTTAATTCTGCAAGGTTCGCAGGAAAGCTTCTGTAAAGTTTGGAAGGTAAGAGACGAGGTACTGGCAGAAGTAAAGCTGTGAGGACGGGGCGTGAGTCGTGCTTGGGTAGCTCAGATGGTAGAGCACTTGACCGCCAAAGGCAAAGGTCCCGAGTTCGAGTCTCGGTCCGGCACACAGTTTTCATCTGCGAGGAAGTTTCATACCAGCGGACATTCCGCTGCAGAGTGAAAATCTCATTCTGGAAACTATCGAAGATGTCTGCGATAGACTGAAAATGGCCGTCTGTGGACGACGTGACGTACCAACCACTCTGGAGGATCTACGCCGAATCGCCGTTGAGGAGTGGGACACCTGGACCAACAGTGCCTTGATGAACTTGTGGATAGTATGCCACGACGAATACAGGCGAGCATCAATGCAAGAGGACGTGCTGCTGGGTATTAGAGGTGCTGGTGTGTACAGCAATCTGGACCAGTACCTCTCAAGGTCATGCTGTATGGTGGTAGAACATGCAATGTGTGGTTTTCATGAGCAATAAAAAGGGCGGAAATGATGTTTATGGGCCGGAAGGAGTGGCCGAGCGGTTCTAGGCGCTACAGTCTGGAACCGCGCGACCGCTTAGGTCGCAGGTTCAAATTCTGCCTCTGGCGTGGATGTATGTGATATCCTTAGGTTAGTTAGGTTTAAGTAGTTCTAAGTTCTAGGGGACTGATGACCTCAGAAGTTAAGTCCCATAGTGCTCAGAGCCATTTGATGTTTATGTTGATCTCTATTCCAATTTTCTGTACAGGTTCCGGAACTCTCGGAAACGAGGTGATGCAAAACCACCTTTGGTGTGTGTATAATAAAAATGTATGCCCCTACAATGGATAAGGAAGATGAAAGAATGGAATAATTTTATGATAACATAATGGAATTTTGAGAACTTGACAGATAGGAGTTCAGAATTTTGATGGTAGATTTTAGTTCGAGAGTAGGTGGAGACAGAGCATCAGACATGGTAGACCATTTGGACTGGGAGAGAGGGATTCTAGAGGGTTGTTTTCGAAAATGTGCGGCCTCAAATGATCTAGTGATTATGGACATCTTGTTTAAACTTCCGCTTAGTAGATTGAAGTCACGGAGGTGGCCAACGGACAGACCTCGGAAATGTGTGAGAAACCAGATAGATTTCATGCTAGTAGATAAGCATTTCAGTAACAGTTACACAGCAGTAGAAACATACCCAGGAGCAGACGTATACTGTGATCACACACCACTTGTAAGAGCTTTTAAAGTTGGAGTGAAGAGAGAGAAAAAAAAGCAGATCTAATATTTGAGGAAAACGAAAGACCCGATAGAAGAACGCAATGTACGAAGGCAGTTCAATAAGTAATGCAACACATTTTTTTTTCTCGGCCAATTTTGGTTGAAAAAACCGGAAATTTCTTGTGGAATATTTTGAAACATTTCCGCTTCGTCTCGTATAGTTTCATTGACTTCCGACAGGTGGCAGCGCTGTACGGAGCTGTTAAAATGGCGTCTGTAACGGATGTGCGTTGCAAACAACGGGCAGTGATCGAGTTTCTTTTGGCGGAAAATCAGGGCATCTCAGATATTCATAGGCGCTTGCAGAATGTCTACAGTGATCTGGCAGTGGACAAAAGCACGGTGAGTCGTTGGGCAAAGCGTGTGTCATCATCGCCGCAAGGTCAAGCAAAACTGTCTGATCTCCCGCGTGCGGGCCGGCCGTGCACAGCTGTGACTCCTGCAATGGCGGAGCGTGCGAACACACTCGTTCGAGATGATCGACGGATCACCATCAAACAACTCAGTGCTCAACTTGACATCTCTGTTGGTAGTGCTGTCACAATTGTTCACCAGTTGGGATATTCAAAGGTTTGTTCCCGCTGGGTCCCTCGTTGTCTAACCGAACACCATAAAGAGCAAAGGAGAACCATCTGTGCGGAATTGCTTGCTCGTCATGTGACTGAGGGTGACAATTTCTTGTCAAAGATTGTTACAGGCGATGAAACATGGGTTCATCACTTCGAACCTGAAACAAAACGGCAATCAATGGAGTGGCGCCACACCCACTCCCCTACCAAGAAAAAGTTTAAAGCCATACCCTCAGCCGGTAAAGTCACGGTTACAGTCTTCTGGGACGCTGAAGGGGTTATTCTGTTCGATGTCCTTCCCCATGGTCAAACGATCAACTCTGAAGTGTATTGTGCTACTCTTCAGAAATTGAAGAAACGACTTCAGCGTGTTCGTAGGCACAAAAAACTGAACGAACTTCTCCTTCTTCGTGACAACGCAAGACCTCACACAAGTCTTCGCACCCGAGAGGAGCTCACAAAACTTCAGTGGACTGTTCTTCCTCATGCACCCTACAGCCCCGATCTCGCACCGTCGTATTTCCATATGTTTGGCCCAATGAAGGACGCAATCCGTGGGAGGCACTACGCGGATGATGAAGAAGATATTGATGCAGTACGACGTTGGCTCCGACATCGACCAGTGGAATGGTACCGAGCAGGCATACAGGCCCTCATTTCAAGGTGGCGTAAGGCCGTAGCATTGAATGGAGATTACGTTGAAAAATAGTGTTGTGTAGCTAAAAGATTGGGGAATAACCTGGTGTATTTCAATGCTGAATAAAACAACTCCTGTTTCAGAAAAAAAAAATGTGTTGCATTACTTATTGAACTGCCCTCGTACAAAACGGAACTCAGCTTGGCGATTAACACAGACACCGCAAGTAAGAATTGTGACGAGCCGAGGAGACGCGATGTCGTGCAGTTAGCAAACGCACTCGCGTCCGTCGTCTGCTACCACAGCCGACTAACGCCACATTTCGCCGCACTGTCCTAACTGATACCTTCGTCGTCAAGTCCCACATAGATTTCTGCGGTTACTTCATGCAGTGTTGCTTGTCTGTTAGCACTAACAACTCTATGTAAACGCCGCTGCTCTTGGCCGTTATGCAAAGGCCGTCGGCCACAGCGTTGTCCGTTGTAAGATGTAAACCCAGAAATTTGGTATTCTCACCACACTTTTAACACAGTGGGTGTTGCAATATCGAATTCCCTAACGAATGCCGAAATGGAATGTCCCAGTGGCTAGCTCCTACTACCATTCCGCATTCACAGTGCATTAATTATCATCGTACGCTCGTAATAACGTCGGAAACCTTTTCGCATGAATCACCTGAGCACAAGTGACACGTCTGCCAATCCACTGCCCTTTTACATCTCGTGTACGCGACCTCACCTCTGTGTAAAGCACTGCGTTCGAATGTCATTAGCATTGCTGGTGCTGCAAGACGGAAAACACAGAAGCGGAGGAAATGGCGCCTAGAGAGCGGTCTGAGCGGGGAAGCTGGCTGTTACGCTTAAGTAGTGGCCACCAACTGTCCACACATTTCGGTGCAGCTACTCTGGGTAGAGATTCAAAACAAGAGATACAAATCAACAAGTCAAGGTGATTGTATCCCTCTGTGTGTGTAAAAACAAAAAACACAAACACAAACACACACACACACACACACACACACACACACACACACACACACACACAGCCGCAGGATGTAGAGACTAGACAGTGACAAGCCAAAACAGCATGGGCAGGAGACGCGATGACGCAAGCTGTCCGCCTAGGCTGCTGCTGACGTCAAACTGGTGACTTGCGCCTGTGGCAGGGGAGACACAGAGAGAGAGAGAGAGAGAGAGAGAGAGAGAGAGAGAGAGAGAGAGAGAGAGAGAGGGGGGGGGGGGGTAGGGAGTGGTGGCGGCGGACCTGGGTATAACCCACAGAAAACAATAAAGTGTCATGTCGGCTGTTCGCTGTACATGGGTTAGTCAAACAAGTGTGCAACCGTATCAGCTAAATATGTTGAGGGGCTCCGGAAAGGCTCAAAATCATGAAAAGTTCAATTTTTACTTTTTTGCGTTTTCTGAATCTGCAGATTATTACCTTTTAATAGATATATAATTTATTCAATTCCGAAGACTACAGCTATTTTTAAATTTTTTTTTGAAATGTGTTCTACATGGGCGTGACCCACTGTGGCGCTGTTAAACTGCTGTCAAATGGTGTTATTATTAACGTCCGTGTTCATCAGGTACATTTTAGTGATGTGAGATAAAGTATGTGTTGTGGCTAACCTGTGATGGTTCAATATATATATCGCTGGTGTGATTGTCGATTGTTTCATGTTTATTTACTCTGTCGTTGTCTCGAAAATATTCGTAATTAATTCTGTTTCTTGAGTCTCTGTTTTGTTGAAGTATAATAATGAGTAAAAGTAAAGTTATTAGAAATCCTCTGAAGGCTTTTAAGAAAAGGAGAAATGTTGGAAAGCCAAAGGTATGTGTTATTACTGTAAACAATAAAGACGATAACCAAGTGAGTGAACCTAACCTCTCAAGTACACCTGCCCATAGCAGTCAAAGTGGGAAAGAAAATACTTCACAGAAGAAGCTTGGTTCAATGAGTGAAAACTATGAATGTTTTATGGGCGAATCGGATGTGAATGAAATATTTGATATGTCGGTTCTCAAAGGAATTTTTTCAAACTGTGTAAGATGTATTCATTGTAGTGAAGTTGGTCTGGAACTCTCCATAATAAAGCACGTAGGACTTGCTAGTGAAATACAACTGAAATGTGATAAGTGTTCATACATGACCACCTTTTGGAACAGTGTTGCAGTAACTGCAGCTGAAGAAAATGGTAGCAAAATCTACGAACACAACAACGAGCGATGCTTGCTTTAGACAAGGAAAGCCTTCGGGCTGCAGACAGGGCTGTAAAGAGTCTAGAAATACAAGCAAGAGTAAACAGGAGGAGGAATGGAAGCTGGAGGAGTAGTTTGCAGAGGATGAATATAATCCATCCTATGGACCTGGAATGCACTAAAAAGTTAATCCAATCTTTGTCGCTCGATTTCCAAAACTTTTATTTTCTCATACTGATTACATGTTTTCTAAGGATCTTCCAAACATATTTGTTTCAAACTTTCAGTAAATGTTACACAGTACCTTCTGCATAATTTAACACAGCCTTTTTCCAAAAAACTGTATATTTTTGAATATAAAAATAAATTGCAAAAAAATGTTGTGAATTTTCATTACAGTTGAAAAAAATCATCTTTAATAACTGAACTAAAATTTTGTAAAATCCCTGTTAAGTTGTAGCCCATATTCCAATAAATAATCTGTAAAAAGTTCAACTTCCTACCTCAAATACTTTGTGAGGAAATATGTAATTTATAAGCGTTATTTTAACATTGCAAGTATAGGGAGTTCCGGAGCCCCTTAATGTAACCTCAGTTTTGAAGCAGCAGTCTCGTTACGCATGAAGTGTCGTGAAATAGTTTGGCACTAGGGCCATACGAGGTGAAGTAGAAGACACAGATCTGCGAAATCTGACCCAGTTGCCAGCTATGTCAAGCAGTTCGGCAAGCAACTGACAGTTTGAGAAACACTTACGTCCAGTGCCAGTCCTAGTTAATTCGACCATCAGCCAAAATTTCTGACAAACACGTCAAAACAATTTTGTTTGACAAACAATGGACCACACGACAAAATAATTAGACAAATATGCGAAATTCGACTAATTCTTCGATTGTCTAAGGCGGCGTCAACGTCCCAAACCTGGAATGAAGCAACAGGTTACAGGAGACAAATGCCATTTTGCCGCGCCCGTGACCCAGTTTACTGGAACTTCTGCTGGGGGACTTGAAAATGTCTTTAACTGATACGCGATGGCATCTTGTGAGGGATGAACGGGAAGTGCGGCAGGAACTAGAGCATTATCTCCCCACATGGACGTAACTAAATTCCACTTTTTTTCTTTGGTCTGTTGACTGGTGTGTCGCAGCCGGCCGCGAATTCCTCTCCTCTGCCAACCTCTCAATCTCAGAGTAGCCCTTGCACACTACGTCCAGAACTATTTGCTGGATGTGTTTGTCTCTGTGTTCCTCCGCAGTTTTTAAGCAGGCATGGCTAGAAGACAAATGTAAGGACGTAGAGGCTTATCTCACTAGGGGTAAGATAGATACTGCCTATAGGAAAATTGAAGAGACCTTTGGAGAAAAGAGAACCACTTGCATGAATATCAAGAGATCAGATGGAAACCCAGTTCTAAGCAAAGAAGGGAAAGCAGAAAGGTGGAGGGGTATATAGACGGTCTATACGAGGGAGATGTACTTCAGGACAGTATTATGGAAATGGAAGAGGATGTAGATGAAGATGAAATGGGAGATACGATACTGCGCGAAGAGTTTGACAGAGCACTGAAAGACCTGAGTCGAAACGAGGCCCCCCGGAGTAGACAAAATTCCATTAGAACTACTGACAGCCTTGGGAGAGCCAGGCCTGACAAAACTCTACCATCTGGTGAGCAAAATGTATGAGACAGGCGAAATACCCTCAGACTTCAAGAAGAATATAATAATTCCAATCCCAAAGAAAGCAGGCGTTGACAGATGTGAAAATTACCGAACTATCAGTTTAATAAGTCACAGCTGCAAAATACTAACGCGAATTCTTTACAGACGAATGGAAAAACTGGTAGAAGACGACCTCGGGGAAGATCAGTTTGGATTCCGTAGAAATATTGGAACACGTGAGGCAGTACTGACCTTACGCCTTACCTTAGAAGAAAGATTAAAGAAAGGCAAACCTACGTTTGTAGCATTTGTGGACTTAGAGAAAGCTTTTGACAATGTTGACTGGAATACTCTTTCAAATTCTGAAGGTGGCAAGGATAAATTACAGGGAGCGAAAGGGTATTTACAATTTGTACAGAAACGAAATAGCAGTTACAAGCGTCGAGGGGCATGAAAGGGAAGCAGTGGTTGAGAACCGAGTGAGACAGGATTGTAACCTATCCCCAAAGCTATTCAATCTGTATATTGCAAAGCAGTAAAGGAAACAAAAGAATAGAGTAGGTATTAAAATTCATGGAGAAGAAATAAAAACTTCGGGGTTCGCCGAAGACATTGCAATTCTGTCAGAGACAGCAAAGGACTTGGAAGAGCAGTTGAACGGAATGGACAGTGGCTTCAAAGGAGGATGTAAAATGAACATCAACAAGAGCAAAACGAGAATAGTGGAATGTAGCCGAATTAAGTCGGGTGAGGCTGAGAGAATTAGGTTAGGAAATGAGGCACTTAAAGTAGTAAAGGAGTTTTGCTATTTGGGGAGCAAAATAACTGATGATGGTCGAAGTAGAGGGGATATAAAATGTAGACTGGCAGTGGCAAGGAAAGCGTTTCGGAAGAAGAGAAATTTGTTAACATCGAGTATAGATTTAAGTGTCAGGAAGTCGTTTCTGAAAGTATTTGTATGGAGTGTAGCCATGTATGGAAGTGAAACGTGGACGATAAATAGTTTAGACAAGAAGAGAATAGAAGCTTTCGAAATGTGGTGCTACAGAAGAATGCAGAAGATTAGATGGGTAGATCACGTAACTAATGAGCAGGTATTGAATAGGATTGAGGAGAAGAGGAATTTGTGGCACAACTTGACGAGAAGAAGGGACCGGTTGGTAGGACATGTTCTGAGGCATCAAGGGATCATCAATTTAGTACTGGAGGGCAGCGTGGAGGGTAAAAATCGTAGAGGGAGACCAAGAGATAAATACAGTAATCAGATTCTGGATGATTTAGGTTGCAGAGGTACTGGGAGATGAAGCTTGCACAGGATAGAGTAGCATTGAGAGCTGCATCAAACCAGTCTGAGGACTGAAGACAACAACAGCAGAGATCCCTCTAGTTCATCCATGTCGTCTCAGCACACGCCCTATCACCCTGTGCCTTCTGCTTGTCAGTGTTCTCCATACGTTCCTTCCTTCAGCGATTCTGCCGTCAACCTCCTCATTACTTATCAATCTGGGAGCTGTATGCTCTTTTTCAATTAAACTTCATTAGATGAGTAATTACGAGGGTAATCCCAAAAGCAAGGTATATTTTTTTGTAAGTACATAGACCTGTTTATTTGTACAACGGTTTACATCAGTTTACAGCTTGAACATTTAGCTATTTTTGATATAATCACCATTTCTGTCGTTGCAATTTTGTAGACGCTGTGGCAGTTTTTGTATGACCATGTCATGCCAACTCGCCGCCATGGTGTTCAGGAAGTTATGAACCTTTTCTTTGACCTCGTCGTCGGCGCTGAATCGCTTCCCGCCCAAATGCTCTTTTTAACCTAGGGAATAGGTGGTAGTCACTGGGCGCCAAGTCAGGACTATGGGGTGGGTGGGTGATTGTATTGCACTGAAACTGTTGCAGGAGAGCAACGGTTTGCCGAGCGATGTGTGGGCGAGCGTTGTCATGGAAAATGTGTGCGCCCTTGCTCAACATTCCTCTTCTCCGGTTCTGAATTGCCCGTTTGAGTTTTTTCAGAGCCTCACAGTACTTCTCAGCGTTAATTGTGGTCCCAGCGATTCAGCTCCGACGACGAGGTGAAAGAAGAGGCTCATAACTTTCTGAACACCATGGCCGCGAGATGGTATGACATGGGCACAGAAACTGCCACTGCGTCTAAAAAAATGCATCGACAGAAATGGTTGGTACGACTGTTGGTACGACTGTTGGTACGACTGTTGGTACGACTGTTGGTACGACTGTTGGTACGACTGTTGGTACGACTGTTGGTACGACTGTTGGTACGACTGTTGGTACGACTGTTGGTACGACTGTTGGTACGACTGTTGGTACGACTGTTGGTACGACTGTTGGTACGACTGTTGGTACGACTGTTGGTACGACTGTTGGTACGACTGTTGGTACGACTGTTGGTACGACTGTTGGTACGACTGTTGGTACGACTGTTGGTACGACTGTTGGTACGACTGTTGACGTATTTTGTATATAGAAATTGAGTGATCCGGAGGGGTTTGGTCAGCAAGCCTTCAGCGCTGTAAAAAATGAAACCAGTAAAAACTTTTAATTTACTACAGTCAGAAAATTGGTGATTTAAACACTGACAAACTTTACACAGACATTTTCACTGTATGATCAGCAACAATTCTAATTATTCCATAGTGTCTGTACTCAGCGGACACGTTTCTGGCCACAACAAAGATACGAATATTACTCTGAGTGTATTGTAACATTACATGAGTATGTCCTATATAGTGGGATCTACTTTGCGTCACGTGAGTGTAGGGGAGTCGAAACCAGTAGTGACCCATGATGTCATATCAACTAGAGATTTTTTTTGTACATGTCATTCATTTCTAAATTTTATTGATTATTTACAGAGTAAAGAATTTAATAGTGTACAACATTTAATAGGTAATGAGTTTTAATGAGGTAGATATAAATACGTTTTGACATAGCAAATAACTTTGTTGCATTACGCATGATATATTTTCTCTTTGCAAGAACAAAAACTTCCGTGTTGCTCGAGTGCGCGATGTAGTAGTCGAGTGCGGATCTACCGTAACTTTCATGAATGGGCATAGGATTGTTAATTTACAGGGCGGAGATGATTTAAAAATTATTCTAGGGAACCACGGCCCGACTTTGGTGCAAACATATCGCGCGCGAATTCTCAATTATCGGCGCGGAGTTTGATACGCGGCTGCATATCGGGCGTTATCGTCGTGTGTGTGTGTGTGTGTGTGTGTGTGTGTGTGTGTGTGTGTGTGTCAGTAACATTAACCGCAATTTACGGACATTAGGTGAGTAATAACTGTGAAAGACTTATATGAGCGGCATAGTTATCGTCCTGATGCTTAAAGCGAGCGACGAGCGATTTACTGTCGGGACAAATATTAACGCCGGGCGGGGTGGTCGTGCGGTTCTAGGCGCTTGAGTCTGGAACCGCTCGACCGCTACGGTCGCAGGTTCGAATCCTGCCTCGGGCATGTAAGTGTGTGATGGTCCTTCAGTTAGTTACGTTTAAGTAGTTCTAAGTTCTAGGGGACTGATGACCTCAGGTGTTAAGTCCCACAGTGGTTAGAGCCAATGATCTCAGTTTCTGTATGCACACCGCAGCAAAATCGGTAGCCAACTTTCCAAAGGAATATTTACGACCAACTTTCGAGTCAAACAACAATTTTCAGCATCTTTCTGTAGCATCACATCTCAGTTCGGTTCTCTTCTTTTCCCACACTCCATGGTCCACTGTGATGCAATGTTGTGCTCGAAATTCTCAGAAATTTCTTCTTCAGATTCCTGCCAATGTTTGATACCAGTAGACTCGTCTTGCTGAGAAATGCCCGCTTGTGCTAGTATGCCTTTTATGCCACTGTGTCGCTCTTTGTGGTACGTTGGTTCTAAGATAAAAGAATTCTTTCAACTTCAGAACTGGCAATCGTTAACTAGACCAGGGGTCTCCAACCCACGGGTCGCATGTGGCCCAAAGCAAGTATCAGTGCTGCCCCAAGAAGTGAGGACCTCACACATAATCAGCAAAATTAATAAAAAAATCAGTTTATGTAAATGTAGTCGAGGTAAGCTAAAAGGCTGGACACCCCTGAAGTAGGCTAATTTATGTTACCGTTAACCTCACTTCGTTTCACCTCATTATTTCGTCTTAGTTCAGTTTACTCCAGTGTGCGATTTGTGCTTTTACCAGTGGGGGGGGGGGGGGGGGATGTCTTAGGGGGTTAGTATAATTACATATGTTACTATCTTGGACCGTGGCGTCACCCATGGTTAAACAGTTATTTATAAATAGATGTTAATGCCGAAACTCACTATTCACGCGTATGCACTATCAGAAAGGCCATCCCTTGTTATATCTATAAAAGTACATCATAGGAAAAGCTTATTTACAAAATCATCTACATTCAGGTATACGACGGGAATTCAAAAAGTAAAGACACATTTGTGAAAAGCTGTACTTATTCTGATGATAGAAAACGGAAACATGCGTTATTTTTCTACGTAACCTCCCTGAACTTCAATGCAGTTTTCCCGACGTTTTACGAGTTTTTTTTTATTTCATTAGAAAATACGTTTTTCAGTTGCATCTGTAACCAATTTTGCACCGCAGCAATGCCGTCTTCATCACTTTCAAATCTTCTTCCCTGTAGTGCTTCCGTTAAGGGTCCAAACATGTGAAAATCACTTGGAACCAGGTCTGGACTGTATGGTGGATGTTCCAGCACCTCGAATCTCAACTCCTTTATTGCGTCGGCTGTCCGTTTGGCAGAATGTGGGCGAGCGTTATCTTGCTGCAGGATGACACCTCTTCAGAGTTTTCCACGACGTTTGGATCTGGTTGCAGGTTTTAGTTTCGTACGCAACACGTCACATCCACCATACAATACAGACCTGGCTCTAAAGCCACGTTTACGCTGGGGCGACGTCTTTCAACATTGTGGCATGCCACGGAAATGTGGCGTGCGTCGTGTTGTAGCATGCTACAACAGGCAACATCTTGCGGCGTATGTTGCGTGCGGCAGGTTAATTTATACCAGAGCAACAGAATTTGTGCCACATGTGTGTCGGTCTTGCAGTATAAAGGATGGTAAAGTATCGCAGCGGCGGCCTACTTGGTACTTGCACATGCAGCCAACAACGGAAATGAAAACCAAAGGAAAAGAAACCGATGGTGGAAGAGAAGAGTATTTAAAGAAGGTCCACGAAGTTGTATCCCAGGAACTAGAAGCAGACGATGGTGCGTTATTTAGTAATGTGTGCTTTCGTCCCAGGTGCGTTACTCCGCGCCATACCGTTGCCAAAAGGCGGGCTAACGGTGAATGTTCGCACAGGCACCGGGACGGTCGCCACCCTGTGTCAGGGCCCGGGGTGGGAACTTCAGCCCCCAGGTCACCCAACTCTGCGGTACGGCTGCTGCGGTATGACTGACACACTACTTCCCTCGCAAGTAAACGGATGACGCACCTTAGGTGAAAGCAACAGTGACAACATTAGAATGACGATTTAGTTCTAAATATTTTGAAATGCTTAACTATTAATAGTAAGACCGTATTAAAAACTTCCAGTGTTCGGCTCCACAAATTTAAATTATATGTAAGTTTTACTCCAGTCTGTGGGAAATATGCATCCCAATCTGGGATGTTTAAACTAAAACCAGAGGAGGGGACGGTGTGATGCAGAGGGGGGGAAATCCCCCCCCCCCCATCCCCTCCTGCAAATCGCACACTGGTTTACTCTGCCCATACAATGTACTCATTACACAGTTCATTACATCCAGAAGATCCTGTAACTGTTCTTCACTTTCGCTGAAGCTAGCAATCGAGTCAGTCAACCTTGTCATTAATATCCTTTCACTCTGAATTTTAACCTTACCCTTGAATGATTCCTTTATTTCTTTCGTTGCTGCTTCTATGTATAGATTGCAACATAGGGCGACAGAATTTATCAGTACCTTTTTTAATGCTTGCACTTCGTTCTTAGCCTCTTTAATTTCATTGTGCCCGCTTCTTTCTTGTACATGTTGTATACTGCCAATGTTTCCGTACAGCTTCCTGCGGTTATTATGAAATTTCGATCGTTGTTGTTGTGGTCTTCAGTCCTGAGACTGGTTTGATGCAGCTCTCCATGCTACTCTATCTTGTGCAAGCTTCTTCATCTCCCAGTACCTACTGCAACCTACACCCTTCTGAACCTGCTTAGTGTATTCATCTCTTGGTCTCCCTCTACGATTTTTACCCTCCACGCTGCCCTCCAATGCTAAATTTGTGATCCCTTGATGCCTCAAAACATGTCCTACCAACCGATCCCTTCTTCTAGTCAAGTTGTGCCACAAAGTTCTCTTCTCCCCAATCCTATTCAATACCTCATTAGTTACGTGATCTACCCACCTTATCTTCAGCATTCTTCTGTAGCACCACATTTCGAAAGCTTCTATTCTCTTCTTGTCCAAACTGGTTATCGTCCATGTTTCACTTCCATACATGGCTACACTCCATACAAATACTTTCAGAAACGACTTCCTGACACTTAAATCTATACTCGATGTTAACAAATTTCTCTTCTTCAGAAACGCTTTCCTTGCCATTGCCAGTCTACATTTTATATCCTCTCTACTTCGACCATCATCATTTATTTTACTCCCTAAATAGAAAAACTCCTTTACTACTTTCAGTGTCTCATTTCCTAATCTAGTCCCCTCAGCATCACCCGATTTAATTCGACTACATTCCATTATCCTCGTTTTGCTTTTGTTGATCATCTTATATCCTGCTTTCAAGACACTGTCCATTCCGTTCAACTGCTCTTCCAAATCCTTTGCTGTCTCTGACAGAATTACAATGTCATCGGCGAACCTCAAAGTTTTTATTTCTTCTCCATGGATTTTAATACCTACTCCGAATTTTTCTTTTGTTTCTTTTACTGCTTGCTCAATATAAAGATTGAATAACATCAGGGAGAGACTACAACCCTGTCTCACTCCTTTCCCAACCACTGCTTCCCTTTCATGTCCCTCGACTCTTATAACTGCCATCTGGTTTCTGTACAAATTGTAAATAGCCTTTCGCTCCCTGTATTTTACCCCTGCCACCTTTAGAATTTGAAAGAGAGTATACCAGTCAACATTGTCAAAGTCTTCTCTAAGTCTACAAATGCTAGAAACGTAGGTTTGCCTTTTCTTAATCTTTCTTCTAAGATAAGTCGTAAGGTTAGTATTGCCTTACGTGTTCCAACATTTCTACGGAATCCAAAGTGATCTTCCCCGAGGTCTGCTTCTACCAGTTTTTCCATTCGTCTGTAAAGAATTCGCGTTAGTATTTTGCAGCTGTGACTTATCAAACTGATAGTTCGGTAATTTTCACATCTGTCAACGCCTGCTTTCTTTGGGATTGGAATTATTATATTCTTCTTGAAGTCTGTGGGTATTTCGCCTGTCTCATACATCTTGCTCACCAGATAGATAAATTTCGATCATCTTGCATTATTTCATATCTCGGAGATTCTACACACCAGCTTCAATATTCGTTTGGTTGCCGCTTTCGACAATAATTTCAGAACTTCCATATGAATATTCTCTTCTTTCTGTCTTACTTGATGGCAAGTCTGCCACAACTCGGTATGCGTGCGACAGCATGCGTACCTAATGTTGGGTGGGAGCACAAGATCGTAGCGTTATCCCGTGTGTGCGTGTGCGTGTGCGTGTGCCTGCCTTGAAGGTTGTTAGAGACCAAAAAAGGCGGAAGTCTGAGGGCACAAGATGAGGTCAATAAGGTGCGTGCAGAATGACTGCTCACCCCCCTCTCTGTAATAGTGTTCTTTGCCAGTCTGGCAGAATGCTGGTGGGCGTTATCGTGGAGTAGCGTCACTTCACACATACTTCCTTAATTTTTTTAAAATTCTCAATCTGCACCTACAAGACGTGTTTACAATAAATGTCAGCAGTGATGTTACACCTGGAAGAAGCAATTCGTAGTACACCACACCGTCACTGTTCCACCATGCATGACATTTGAAATAAGTAGTTCTCGTAACATGCAAAGATCAGCACATTCCTCAAACTGGGGAACTATCAAGAATGGGGTTTCACAAGGGTCAGTCTTGGGTCCTTTGTTGTTCTTATTATATATTAATGACTTGCCATTCTATATTCATGAAGAGGCAAAGTTAGTTCTCTTCGCTGATGATACAAGTATAGTAATCACACCTGAGAAACAAGAATTAACTGAGGAAATTGTCAATACTGTCTTTCAGAAAATTACTAAGTGGTTCCTTGTAAACGGACTCTCACTCAATTTTGATAAGACACAGTACATACAGTTCCGTACAGTGAATGGTATGACGCCATTAATAAATATAGACCTTAATCAGAAGCATATAGCTAAGGTAGAATATTCCAAATTTTTAGGTGTGTCCATTGATGAGAGATTAAATTGGAAGAAACACATTGATGATCTGCTGAAACGTTTGAGTTCAGCTACTTATGCAATAAGGGTCATTGCAAATTTTGGTGATAAACATCTTAGTAAATTAGCTTACTACGCCTATTTTCACTCATTGCTTTCATATGGCATCATATTTTGGGGTAATTCATCACTGAGGAATGAAGGATTTATTGCACAAAAGCGTGTAATCAGAATAATAGCTGGAGTCCACCCAAGATCATCCTGCAGACATTTATTTAAGGATCTAGGGATATTCACAGTAGCTTCTCAGTATATATACTCTCTTATGAAATTTGTTATTAACAACCAAACCCAATTCAAAAGTAATAGCAGTGTGCATAACTACAATACTAGGAGAAAGGACGATCTTCACTATTCAAGATTAAATCTAACTTTGGCACAGAAAGGGGTGGATTATACTGGCACTAAAGTCTTTGGTCACTTACCAAATAGTATCAAAAGTCTGACAGATAACCAACAAGTATTTAAGAAGAAATTAAAAGAATTTCTGAATGACAACTCCTTCTACTCCATAGAGGAATTTTTAAATATAAATTAAGAAAAAGAAAAAAACCAAAAATATTAAAAAAATAAAAAATAAAATTAAAAAAAATAAAAAAATAAAGAGAAACAAAAACACAAAAAAATAAAGTTGTTATATTAACTTAAGTATGTTGTTAAATTAACCTAATTATGTCATGTATTGGAAAATTCGACTCGTTCCACATCATTACGAAATATCGTATTCATGATCCATGGAACTAGTATTAATCTAATCTAATCTGGATGCGTGCAGGTCTTTGTACAGGTAGTAGCTGCTTTGTTTGGGCTCAACCATTCCGTTCTTTTCCGTACGCTAGCATAAAGACGTCGTTTCTCGTCACCAGTAACGATACGCGATTGGAATGGTCGGTGTTGTTCACGAGCCATTTGATGACGCACGAGCAGAGATGCGCATGTGGCCACCCGCTGGTTTTTGTGATTTCGGGTTAGAGCATGCGGTACCCGTACACCCGATTTTTGAACCTTACCCATTGCATGGAAATGTCGCACGATGTTGCAATCGCCACAGTTCATAACATTTGCGAGTTCTCGTGTACAACGACGTGGACCATTGTGGAGTAAGGCTGTTAAATGATCTTCATCTAACCTCGAAAGTCTTCCTGAACGTGGACAGTCACTAATGTCAAAAAGATTCGCCATAAAATGAGAATACTATTTCCTTGCGTGCTCCACGCAATTGCATTATCCCCCATAAACGGCGCAAATGTTTCTGGCTGCCTCCGGTGATGTCACCCCTCTAGTGATTTTTGGCTTAAGGGGCGTATGACGTCAAACGGGCCGACTTGGAGCAGTAGAGGCATCACAGGACATTTTAATTTCCAGCTGTCTATACTTTTGCAAATAAATTCGTAAAACTTTGTCAGCATGACCAGGAAGGATTCAGGATTCGCAATCGTAGCAGCGGAAGTTCGAAAACATAACAAAATAATTTTACATTTGAAATTTCATCATTTTTTCCACTTACTATTGGCTGCATTTGTTCCTGTAGGTACACTTTTCTTCATATGTAAGAGCGGCTGTTGGATGAATTTTGCACAGCATAGAAACCATACTTACAGGTGTCTGAAACTCTAGAATCTATTTAATTTATGGAAAAATGAAAGAGCTGTTACGTTTTAAATTTTATGTTTAGAAAAAAATCAAATTTTACAGTTAATTATCTCAATTTTATCACAGTTTTTAATAGATTTGGAAAATTCTAGTCTTTCATACACCTGTAAGTATGGTTTGTATGCTGTGCAAAATTCATGAAAGAATCTTTCTTACTTGTGAAGAAAAATGTACCTATAGCAACAAATGCAGCCAACAGTAAGTGGAAAAAAATGATGAAATTTTACTCGTAAAAAAATCTATTTGGTAATGTTTTTGCACTTCCACTGCTATGAGTGTGAATCCTGAATCCTTCCTGGTCATGCTGACAGTTTCATGAATTTATTTGTAAAGGAGTAGACACTGGAAATTAAAATGTCCTGAGATGCCTCTCCTTCTCAAAGTCGGCCCATTTGACGTCCTACCCCCCTTAAAGCAAGGAGGTACCCAAACACTCGCTTTTTGAACCTTATGCAAATGTCGCACGATGGTGGGATCATCGTAGTTCACCACATTTGCCAATTCCCTAGTGCAGTGACTTCGTATTTGCATAACTTATTTCCTGCACGGATTGATCACCGCGGTCCAATTTCAACAACATACTGTATGTGACTCCTGAATAGCTGACCACAATCGTGGACTTCCATGACAGGGCAAAATTGCAGTGCATTTCTGCAGATCTCTCTAACGTATCGGCTCTGCCGATCTGAATCCCTTCGTCTCCCACTAATGTTTAAGTTCTGCCCCTCAGATCTAGTCTCACCAATCTGCCGGCAGGCCGGGTCTGTCCGTGTGTGGCGTAATGCGGCGGATTTTCGTGGTTTAGGACTGCGGTGGTCCTCGGCAGGCCAGAGGCCACGGGCGTTGGATTTCAGGAATTGCGTCTGCCCCACCTCAATACAAGGTTTTGGAAAGGATGACACTCCACAGAATCACGGACGCCATCGAGCCCCTCCTGATCCCACAACAAGCAGGCTTCAGACAGGGCAAATGCTGCACGTCACAGGTGCTAAAATTAACGCAACACACAGAGGATGGTTTCGAGAACAGGAAGATGGCCGCGGCTGTCTTCCTAGACCTATCAGCAGCCTACGACGCAGTCAACCACCGGCTGCTCCTGGGGAAAATACACGCAATGAGTAGGGGCTACAGACTAACCTTACTGATTGGAAACCTACTCCAGAATTGAAGATTCTTCGTGGATTTTCAGGGACAGAGAAGCCGGTGGAGGATACAGAAAAATGGCCTCCCCCCCAAGGAAGCGTACTGGCCCCTCCACTTTCTAATATATATACTAATGACCAGCCCCTCCCCCGAGGCACCGAAAGCTTCATATATACAGGTGATTGCGCCATTACCGCTCAAGCAGACAGCTTTGAAACTGTTGAACAGAAAGAAGCCCTCGAACAGCTTGCCACCTACTATAAGGGAATCATCTCAAACCCAAACCAGGGAAATCCCAAACCTGCGGCTTCCACCTAAAGAACAAAAAAATGGTTCAAATGGCTCTGAGCACTATGGGACTTCACTTCTGAGGTCTTCAGTCGCCTAGAACTTAGAACTACTTAAACCTAACTAACCTAAGGACATCACACACATCCATGCCCGAGGCAGGATTCGAACCTGCGACCGTAGCGGTCTCGCGGTTCCAAACTGACGCGCCTAGAACCGCACGGCCACAACGGCCGGCCCTAAAGAACAGACAATCTGCAAGAAGACTACAACTTAACTGGGAAGGAGTGCCCCTGGAACACTACGAAACACTAAAATACTTAGGCGTCACCTTGGATAGAGCACTCACCTATAAAAAGCACTGCATGAACACTAAACACAAAGTAGCCGCGAGAAACAACATTGTGCGCAAACTAGCGGGCACTACATGGGGGGGGCACAGCCTGAAATAGTGAGAACCACAGCTCTTGCTTTGTGCTATTCAACAGCGGAGTACGCGTAAATTCTAGCCACGCCAAGCAAGTGGACTAACGAATCCTGCCGCATCATCACAGGATGTCTGAGAGCAACCCCGACTGGCAGGCGTGGCCCCACCAGACGTTAGAAGGAAAGTAGCGGCCAGGAAGGAAAAGACAAAGGCGCTGACCTCACCTGCGCACCCGCTGTACAAACACCAGCCAGCCCGCCGTCGACTAAAGCTTCCTGCACACAGCAGAAAACACCGTCGGGACACCGCAGCAAGTGAGGCTGGCAATGTGGCGAGAAGAAAACGCGCACCTCGGGGAGTGGTTAGTCCCAAACGGAGAACTCCCTCCCGGCCATATGGAAGGATGGACGACATGGAAATCTCCTAATAGGCTGCACTCTTGTGCCACACGATCCAAAGAGAATATGCGCAAATGGGGCCTGTCAAATGAACCGGCGCTGTGTGACTGTGGACACACTCAAGCAGTGTGTGCTGTGCCCAAGCGTCTGCACCGTGAAGGACTTGATGAATGAATGCCACCCCGGAAGCGCAGGACGTGGCCAGGTTTTGGTCCAAGACTTCATAAAATTAAAAAAAAAAACCTACTGGACCCTGCTTATATATCTGTATACTTTTATACTCAATTTTGTTCAAAAAGTGGTTCAAATGGCTCTGAGCACTATGGGACTTAACTGCTAAGGTCATCAGTCCCCTAGAACTTAGAAGTACTTAAACCTAACTAACCTAAGGACATCACACACATCCATGCCCCAGGCAGGATTCGAACCTACGACCGTAGCGGTCGCGCGGTTCCAGACTGTAGCGCCTAGAACTGCTCGGCCACTCCGGCCGGCACTCGTTTTGTATTTGTTATATACTTGATATGTATGTGTTATATAATGCGCATACATAGGGGCAGAAATCCATTCCAGTACGATTATGCCATAGGTGGTAAATCATTGGAAGCGGTAACGACCGTAAAATACTTAGGAGTTACTATCCGGAGCGATCTGAAGTGGAATGATCACATAAAACAAATAGTGGGAAAAGCAGGCGCCAGGTTGAGATTCATAGGAAGAATTCTAAGAAAATGTGACTCATCGACGAAAGAAGTAGCTTACAAAACGCTTGTTCGTCCGATTCTTGAGTATTGCTCATCAGTATGGGACCCTTACCAGGTTGGATTAATAGAAGAGATAGACATGATCCAGCGAAAAGCAGCGCGATTCGTCATGGGGACATTTAGTCAGCGCGAGAGCGTTACGGAGATGCTGAACAAGCTCCAGTGGCGGACACTTCAAGAAAGGCGTTACGCAATACGGAGAGGTTTATTATCGAAATTACGAGAGAGCACATTCCGGGAAGAGATGGGCAACATATTACTACCGCCCACATATATCTCGCGTAATGATCACAACGAAAAGATCCGAGAAATTAGAGCAAATACGGAGACTTACAAGCAGTCGTTCTTCCCACGGTCAATTCGTGAATGGAACAGGGAAGGGGGGATCAGATAGTGGTACAATAAGTACCCTCCGCCACACACCGTAAGGTGGCTCGCGGAGTATAGATGCTTCTGACACTATTAAATAAAATAAAACCTAAAGTACATTGTACAGTGCGGTGTTTTGTAGACATTTCATTTATTCAACTACATTTTGGCACTTGGAAAGTAGTTTATTTATTAGATAGTATAGATAATTCGCTGGCGGTTTGTACGCTACGTACTCGAATATATGGCGAAAGAAAAATCACATAATACTCCTAAAATAATAGACGTAACACAGTGGGTAATAACAGACAGTAATCAACATAGTAGAACCAACATTCTATTGGCAGACCGCCTTACATACTTCTTTCAAGAGGCCTATTTTTTTCTCAGGTCAGTTCCGAAATAAGTGAAGGTATTTTAAATCTGTAATAAAATAACATCGGTGGTCCTAATAAAACACCATTTGGCTTGCGTTCTCCATCTAAACACTGTTCATTACAAAAGATGTTGATGATGCTACTACTTAAGGTTTTTGCTCACGTTAGGAAACCGTCTGCTTGAAAGTTTTATTTAGATATTTCCTCATTTGGCAGTATTGTTTCTTGTACCGTAACTGTAAAGTCGGACTGTGAACTTAGGTCTTTACTTACCCTTGTTCTGAAAATTTGTCAGGGAAAAACGCTAAAACTTCTCAGGAAATCACGGAAATGTCAGCGAATTTCGCTTGCGGATACTTGAGGCAACTCTTGTAATATAACTGATGTCAGACAACGGCGAGAAACTACCGTATAGGCGATATGGGGGCAAGCCTTGCACACAGTGCGCCACATAACGCATACATCATTGCTTCAGGAACGGTGTACCAATTCGTATGCCGTGTGTGTTTCTTTTCCTTTTTCAGCATTCTCACTGAAATAGCACTGATCGCTTTTTCCGATTTTGTACACTACTGGCCATTAGAATTGCTACCAATAAGAAATGTAGATGATACACGGGTATTCATTGGACAAATATATTATACTAGAACTGACATGTGCTTTAATTTTCACGCAATTTGGGAGCATAGTTCCTGAGAAATCAGTACCCAGAACAACCACCCCTGGCCGTAATAACGGCCTTTATACGCCTGGGCATTGAGTCAAACATAGCTCGGATGGCGTGTACAGGTACAGCTGCCCATGCAGCTTCAACACGATACCACAGTTCATCAAGAGTAGTGACTGGCGTATTGTGACGAGCCAGTTGCTCGGCCACCATTGACCAGACCTTTTCCGTTGGTGAGAGATCTGGAGAATGTGTTGGCCAGGGCAGTAGTCGAACATTTTCTGAATCCAGAAAGGCCCGTACAGGACCTGCAACATGCGGTCGTGCGTTATCCTGCTGAAATGTAGGGTTTCGCAGGGATCGGATGAAGGGTAGAGCTACGGGTCGTAACGCTTCTGAAATGTAACGTCCACTGTTCAAAGTGCCGTCATTGTGAGCAAGAGGTGACCGAGACGTGTAACCGATGTCACCCCATACCATCACGCCCGGTGATACGCCAGTATGCCGATGACGAATACACGCTTCCGATGTGCGTTCACCGCGATGTCGCCGAACACGGATGCGGCCATCATGATGCTATAAACAGAACCTGGATTCATCCGAAAAAATGACGTTTAGTCATTCGTGCTCCCAGGTTCGTCGTCGAGTACATCATCGCAGGCGCTCCTGTCTGTGATGCAGCGTCAAGGGTAACCGCAGCCACGGCCTCCGAGCTGATAGTCCGTGCTGCTGCAAACGTCGTCGAACTGTTCGTGCAGATGGTTGTTGTCTTGCAAACGTCCCCATCTGTTGACTCAGGGATCGAGACGTGGCTGCACGATCCGTTACAGTCGTGCGGATAAGATGCCTGTCATCTCGACTGCTAGTGATACGAGGCCGTTGGGATCCAGCACGGCGTTCCGTATTGCCCTCCTGAACCCACCGATTCCATATTCTGATAAGTCATTGGATCTCGATCAACGCGAGAAACAATGTCGCGATACGATTAACCGCAATCGCGATGGGCTACAATCTGACCTTTATCAAATTCGGAACCGTGATGGTAGGCATTTCTCCTCCTTACGCGAGGCATCACAACAACGTTTCACCAGGCAACGGCGGTCAACTGCTGTTTGTGTATGAGAAATCGGTTGGGAACTTTCCTCGTGTCAGCACGTTGTAGGTGTCGTCACCGGCGCCAACCTTGAGTGAATTCTCTGAAAAGCTAATCATTTGCATATCACAGCATCTTTTCCTGTCGGTTAAATTTCGCGTCTGTAGCACGTCATCTTCGTGGTGTAGAAATTTTAATGGCCAGTAGTGTAGTATGTCGCAATATTTCAGAGCAGTGGAAATTTTAAGAATAAAAATTACTCATTTTTTTAAGTTTATTTAAAAACCAAATTGTAGCACATGTGTTTGACTAATTGATATTTCTGTTTTTTTTACCCAGTTCTTCTTTCGTTTTGTCCAGTTTAGGGCCACGTTAATTCGCTTCAGCTTCGTTTCTTCCGGTCTTCCTTCTTTCCCAATATTCTTTCATTCTAATATTTTGCAACCTTCTTCGTTCTTCTCGCCAAGGTTATTTTTTTCTGGGTTTCGTTCTGTCCTCAAAATCTTTGAACGTCGTGATTTTTTTTAATTTAAAAATCACTGTTGTATGTATCTGTTTTATATCTGTGTTTCCTGTATTCTCATTTCTTCCCGATCTCTTTGTATCTCTTGGATCCGTCGTACTTTGGTTTTTTTGTTCATCGGAAATTGTGTGACTCCCCGTGTAACCTCCCCTGGTCCATTTTGAGGATGTGTCCGAAGAACATGTTCCTTTTCCTGGTGAGGTCAGATTTTTTTTTTCTGTCTTGGCATACAGTTCCTGGTTGGCTCGGTTTCTAAATTGACCATCTTCTGTCCTTCGAGGTCCTAATATTCTCCTGAGAATCTTTCGTTCTATCAGTTCTAGCCTCTTGATCACTCCGGTTCTTGCCAAGTTGAGAAATTCTGCTGCATATAGAGCTAGAGGGCGGATCACTGTTTAGTAATGTTTCAGTTTGCATTTTTTCGAAATATTCTTATTATTTTAGCTGTTGACAGTTTATATGCCAAGTTCATTTTGTATATTCATGCTCCCATTGCTTCTTTTTCGGCCAGCCCAATGTCTATCCATTCTCAAAGATCGGAATCCGTCCACCTTTTGAATTTTCCCCCTCCTATTGTCATCCATCCAGGAGCTGGTTGTGATATTAGTCATATATTGTCTTCTCCATAGAGATATGTAGACCTGCTTTAGCTGCCTGTCTCTGCAGTCCTGTGGTTTGGTTAACTGCCTCCTCTAGCGATTCCGACAAGATCACAATGTCATCTGCGAATGCAAGACAACTTACCTGTAATCCTTTATTCTTACATCCCAGTTGTATTCCACTCATTCCTTCCATTCCTTGTCGCCACTCTCTGATTACCTGGTCGAAGACACAATTAACGAGCAAAGGGGAGACGGAGAGGCTTCAGACAGCTTTCCTCTGAACTTCACCTTGGATGTTGTCCTGCTTAGGGTCTGTTTAACCAGTTCACTGGATTTTCTATCCAAACTCGTCTCACCTAAAATTTGGAACAGTGTCTGCTTGTCTACAGAATCATAGGCTTCATTGAAGTCTATGAATGTAAGCACGAACTTCTTTCTCCTTTGTTTTTGATACGCGATTATGAGTTTTACATTCAGGATCTGTCCTGTGCGTGATCTCTCCTTTCTTATGCCTCCTCGGTACTCGGCAATTTGCGGGTTTAGTTGTTCTTGCACTCTCTCTAGCCGGACTTTTGAGAGCACCGTATAGGTCACAGGTACTAAAGAAATTCTCCTGCAGTTCCCAGGTTCCAGGTATTACTGAAAAAAAGGCGTATTGTAACTGAGGTCAAACAAATACGGAAAAATAACGGTTTTTCGGAGCCAAAATACCGGTGTCAATTTACTCTGGCCGGTTTTCTTTTCCCTGCCGAAAGCAAACAAACAACGAAAATCACCGGTTATTCTGAATTAAGGGGACCACATCCTGCCTATCTAACCCATGTTAATTTAGGCAGGTATTTGACCCATTTCTGAAAAAACTATTTGATGCAGGACCTTAATATTTTTACTGTATGTTACATGATGCTGGTAGTAAACTGTACTAAAATCTACTTTATACATTTTACACTTTCTTATGAATAATTTTTAAATTTATTAACGAAAGATTAAGTTTTCTCTGCAGCAAATATTTTTTGTGAACTTCCTAATGGGGGAATATTAATGAGAGTAGTACCAGAGGTGGATTTTTGTTATGCAGAGTCTCTGAAAATTTCATTCATTTATCTGCGATAGTTTGATATAATGGGGCATATGTACTGAAAATTTTAGTTTGCGGGAAATTGACTTTAAAGAAGAAACTTTTGAAATTTGGTACTTACGATTAATTAAAAATGTCCTGCTGCATGTGATGGCTCTTCTTTGGCCTCTAGCCCAATTGTTTTTCACATTCCTGGATGTTCGTCTTGCTTTCTTGGCCATATTAGGTGCAGACCTGTCTCCATCGACCATAGTCATTTTATCGCAATGTTGCAGCCCAGTGATCATATTTTCACCAGGATTAATTCCAAGCTTTTTCAGTACCCAACACTTCCCAATAGTACCACATCTAAATGTAAAAACAGTATCGTAAACTCCTAGTTTCATTGTATGTATGCCTACAAATACAGTTTTAAGAAGGAGGTTCCAAATTATGTTCAAACATTCATTTGGGTTCTGTATTTGCCCATGCAAACATTTCCTTAGGTCAGAATGAGCCAAGTCTCTGAAAATAGGTTTAATTGCTGTAATAACAGCAGGAGGAAGAGAACGCTGGTGAGAATAAGATTCTCCAGTTTGCACCACGAATTTTCTCCTGATAAACACAATCCATGACATGGCTTATCATCTGTAGAGGACTTAGGGAAGAAAATGGCCGTAACATCTCTCTTCATTGCTTTCAGATTTTTTTATTTCTCCTGATTGCCAGCCCGTAGTATACGTGCAAGTTTTCTGTACCAACTACTCGCAATGACACTTGAACAAAACTAACCGCTTGTTTGAAAGCGTGTTGTTTACAAACAGCAGAAACAAAAGAATACCGACCGTTGCATTCCAAGGATAGCCAACACATTCGGGAGTAAAAAAAAAATCCCTAACGTGCAATGTAGGGGATATAAATATCTAAAATATATGCGGAAAAGTGGGTGTGGCACATATACACAAGTGATAGGAAAATGCTTTTTAAATGCTCGAAAAAATTTTTTTTCATCAAAATCCTTTTCAGAGTACTTAAATAAAAGCTAATCTATCGAAATATGATGAAAACCGAAAGTCGATTTTTTTTCGACCTGTACCACGGTGTGAAAATATCGGTATCAGTTTTAGCACGTTGATTTTTTCCTATCGCTACCGAGACCAAAGAAATGTAGAAAAATTCCAGTTTTTCTGAACTAAAATACCGGTATCAGTAGATAGTGTCGGAAGTTCCATGCGGCTTTTCGCGGATGATGCTGCAGAGAAGTTGCAGCATTAGAAATTTGCAGCGAAATGCAGGAAGATCTGCAGCGGATGGGCACTTGGTGCAGGGAGTGGCAACTGACCCTTAACATAGACAAATGTAATCTATTGCGAATACATAGAAAGGAGTACCCTTTATTGTATGATTTTATGATAGCGGAACACACTGGTAGCAGTTACTTCTGTAAAATATCGGGGAGTATGCGTGCGGAACGATTTGAAGTGGAATGATCATATAAAATTAATTGTTGGTAAGGCGGGTGCCAGGTTGAGATTCATTGGGAGAGTGCTTAGAAAATGTAGTCCATCAACAAAGGAGGTGGCTTACAAAACACTCGTTCGACCTATACTTGAGTATTGCTCATCAGTGTGGGATCCGTACCAGATCGGTTTGACGGAGGAGATAGAGAAGACCCAAAGAAGAGCGGCGCGTTTCGTCACAGGGTTATTTGGTAACCGTGATAGCGTTACGGAGATGTTTAATAAACTCAAGTGGCAGACTCTGCAACAGAGGCGCTCTGCATCGCGGTGTAGCTTGCTGTCAAGGTTTCGAGAGGGTGCGTTTCTGGATGAGGTATCGAATATATTGCTTCCCCCTACTTATACCTCCCGAGGAGATTACGAATGTAAAATTAGAGAGATTCGAGCGCGCACGGAGGCTTTCAGACAATCGTTCTTCCCGCGAACCATACGCGACTGGAACAGAAAAGGGAGGTAATGACAATGGCACCTAAAGTGCCTTCCGCCACACACCGTTGGGTGGCTTGCGGAGTATAAATGTACATGTAGAACTGGTAGATTTTTTTTTTCCCCGTCCCTGGTATGAAAGTGGCAGTGTTTATTGCGGTGCTATGCCGACGCACCTGTGAGTGCACGAAGACTTTGCAGCGATTGTGGAAGCTTTCCAGGAAGCCGCCTGCGACACGGCTGCGTGCGAACGGAAAGTCCCGGTTTCCGCATCCGGGGCTGTCCTCGCGGAAGTGGGGCCCCGAATCAGCGGTGCGCAGTGTCGCGTGCGCCCCACTGTGGAGTGCGGGACCGCGGCCAGGTGGCAGCACGGGCGGCTTAGCGTCCTTGGCATGGCAGACGCTGGAGGCAGCTGGGGGACCAGGAACAGCTACCACGCCCACGGCGGTCACACTGGACAGATAGGGACGTACCGACTGCCTGCCTGCAGACCTGGTTACAGCAGCACCCACTGTGGGCGGCTATTGTTCGACCCAGCCGGAGATAGGAAAAAAATGCACGCCTCCACCCACGTATCTATTCTGTAAACCGCTGTGCGGGGGAAGGAAGGCTATAGACTTTAACGATTAGTCGGAGTTGGCCATTAGGCCTGCACGGCTACTGCATTCATATCACCTTTGCTATAATGGCTCTATTAGGCCCAATTTTCTTTCCTATATTGTAATGACTGGGAATACGGAAAGGCCTTCACATTGACTTGGCCTGCATATACAGGGTGATCAAAAAGTCGTATGAATTTGAACACTTAATAAACCACGGAATAATGTAGATAGAGAGGTAAAAATTGACACACATGCTTGGAATGACATGGGGTTTTATTAGAACCAAAAATATACAAACGTTCGAAAAATGTCCGACAGATGGCGCTGGACAGCAAAACTGTTACCGTGACGGGTGAGAGGTACGCCGATATGGTACAGAATCGCACCACCCCAGCCTGGCTGATAAAGACCTGCTGGAACGTACGATGTTTATGCAGGATGGCGCTCCACCCCATATTGCTAGACGCGTGAAAGATCTCTTGCGCGCGTCGTTTGGTGATGATCGTGTGCTCAGCCGCAACTTTCGCCATGCTTGGCCTCCCAGGTCCCCAGACCTCAGTCCGTGCGATTATTCGCTTTGAGGTTACCTGAAGTCGCAAGTGTATCGTGATCGACCGACATCTCTAGGGATGCTCAAAGACAACATCCGACGCCAATGCCTCACCATAACTCCGGACATGCTTTACAGTGCTGTTCACAACATTATTCCTCGACTACAGCTATTGTTGAGGAATGATGGTGGACATATTGAGCATTTCCTGTAAAGAACATCGTCTTTGCCCTGTCTTACTTATGCTAATTGTTACTATTCTGATCAGATGAAGCGCCATCTGTCTGACTTTTGTAAACGTTTGTATTTTTTTAGTTCTAATAAAACCCCACGTCATTCCAAGCATGTGCGTCAATTTGTGCCCCTCTATCTACATTACAGCGTGATTTGTTCAGTTTTCAAATTTATACGGAATTTTTGATCGCCTGGTACATTGAAGATCCAAAAAAACTGGTACACCTGCCTAATATCGTGTACGGCCCCCGCGAGCACGCAGAAGTGCCGCAACATGACGTGGCATGGACTTCACTAACGTCTGAAGTAGTGCTGGAGGCAACTGACACCATGAATGCCGCACGGCTGTCCATATATCCGTAAGAGGGCGTGGAGATCTTTCCTGAACAGCACGTTGCAAGGCATCTCAGATATGCTCAATAATGTTCATTTTTGGTGAGTGTGGTGGCCAGCGGAAGTGTTTAAATTCAGCAGAGTGATCCTGGAGCCACTCCGTGGGATGTTGCATTGTTCTGCTGGAATTACCCAAGTCTGTCGGAATGCACAATACACACGAACGGATGCAGGTGATCAGACAGGATTCTCACGTACGTGTCACCTGCCAGAGGTCTTGATGTATCTAGACGTATCTGGGGTCCCATATCACTCCACCTGCACACGCCCCACACCATTACATAGTCTCCACCAGCTTGAACAATCACCTGCTGACATGCGGGGTCCATGGATTCGTAAGGCTGCGTCCATACCCGAATGCGTCCATCCATTCGATACAATTTGAAACGAGACTCGTCCGACCGGGCAACATGTTTCCAGTCATCGACAGTCCAACGTCGGTGTTGACGGGCCGAGGCGAGGCGTAAAGCTTTGTGTCGTGCAGTCATCAAGGGTACACGAGTGGGACTTCGGCTCTGAAAGCCCGTATCGAAGATGTTTCGTTGAATGGTTCGCACACTGACAGTTGTTGGTCGCCCAGCACCGAAATCTGCAGCAACTTGCAGAAGGGTTGCATTTCTGTCGCGTTGACAGATTCTCTTCAGTCGTCTTTGGTCCCGTTCGTGCAGGATCTTTTTCCGGCCGCAGCGATGTCGGAGATTTCATGTCGTGCCAGATTGCTACACTCGTGAAATGAAATGGTTAGGAGTCTGAATCTACACATGACCCAAACATTACTTGACTGCTCGGTACAGTCAGTTCTGACAGACCCAGACACGTCTAATTCATCGCTAGAGTGTGAACTTCAACTCACGTTAAACAATAAAATTTCACAACAGTGAAAGATAAGAAGCTACGTGAAACGCGGCGCGGGTATAGTGTTCTAAACCTGACAAAAACTAATTACCAGCATAGGCTTGGATGCGGGGGACCGAATAGTAGCAATGGAAGGTTAAAGGGGGGGGGGGGGGGTGAGAGACATCAAAAATTTAAAACAAATTGGTTTTTTCAAAAATATGCATGTTCTGTCGTGCACGTCTTCCTGCATAGTTTGATGTATAAAACACACACATACACTCCTGGAAATTGAAATAAGAACACCGTGAATTCATTGTCCCAGGAAGGGGAAACTTTATTGACACATTCCTGGGGTCAGATACATCACATGATCACACTGACAGAACCACAGGCACATAGACACAGGCAACAGAGCATGCACAATGTCGGCACTAGTACAGTGTATATCCACCTTTCGCAGCAATGCAGGCTGCTATTGTCCCATGGAGACGATCGTAGAGATGCTGGATGTAGTCCTGTGGAACGGCTTGCCATGCCATTTCCACCTGGCGCCTCAGTTGGACCAGCGTTCGTGCTGGACGTGCAGACCGCGTGAGACGACGCTTCATCCAGTCCCAAACATGCTCAATGGGGGACAGATCCGGAGATCTTGCTGGCCAGGGTAGTTGACTTACACCTTCTAGAGCACGTTGGGTGGCACGGGATACATGCGGTCGTGCATTGTCCTGTTGGAACAGCAAGTTCCCTTGCCGGTCTGGGAATGGTAGAACGATGGGTTCGATGACGGTTTGGATGTACCGTGCACTATTCAGTGTCCCCTCGACGATCACCAGTGGTGTACGGCCAGTGTAGGAGATCGCTCCCCACACCATGATGCCGGGTGTTGGCCCTGTGTGCCTCGGTCGTATGCAGTCCTGATTGTGGCGCTCACCTGCACGGCGCCAAACACGCATACGACCATCATTGGCACCAAGGCAGAAGCGACTCTCATCGCTGAAGACGACACGTCTCCATTCGTCCCTCCATTCACGCCTGTCGCGACACCACTGGAGGCGGGCTGCACGATGTTGGGGCGTGAGCGGAAGACGGCCTAACGGTGTGCGGGACCGTAGCCCAGCTTCATGGAGACGGTTGCGAATGGTCCTCGCCGATACCCCAGGAGCAACAGTGTCTCTAATTTGCTGGGAAGTGGCGGTGCGGTCCCCTACGGCACTGCGTAGGATCCTACAGTCTTGGCGTGCATCCGTGCGTCGCTGCGGTCCGGTCCCAGGTCGACGGGCACGTGCACCTTCCGCCGACCACTGGCGACAACATCGATGTACTGTGGAGACCTCACGCCCCACGTGTTGAGCAATTCGGCGGTACGTCCACGCGGCCTCCCGCATGCCCACTATACGCCCTCGCTCAAAGTCCGTCAACTGCACATACGGTTCACGTCCACGCTGTCGCGGCATGCTACCAGTGTTAAAGACTGCGATGGAGCTCCGTATGCCACGGCAAACTGGCTGACACTGACGGCGGCGGTGCACAAATGCTGCGCAGCTAGCGCCATTCGACGGCCAACACCGCGGTTCCTGGTGTGTCCGCTGTGCCGTGCGTGTGATCATTGCTTGTACAGCCCTCTCGCAGTGTCCGGAGCAAGTATGGTGGGTCTGACACACCGGTGTCAATGTGTTCTTTTTTCCATTTCCAGGAGTGTATTTGAGAGATTATAAGGCACGTTATTTGGTCTTAAGTGTACCAAGATGGCCGCGTGGTTTGAGGCGTCATGTCACGGATTGCGCGGCCCCTCCCGCCTGAGGTTAGTCCCCCCTCGGGCATGGGCATTTGTGTTGTTCTCAGCATAAGTTAGTTTAATTTAGTTCAAGTAGTGTCTAAGTTTGCACGCACGCAGTGTGTGCACACACGCACACGCACGCACAGTACCAAGATGCAGCATTCTTCTGTCATACGTGAGTGCATTTCGCTCTGCAGAACTCGAATGTTTATATTTGCGCCAGAGATTGTAATACGTGAAACAAAGGACTATTGAAATCGAAGAAATGTGTTGATGGCGGTACCCAAAACCTCAATCAACGTTTTAACTAATGTGTGTGGGAAAGATTGCCAAAAACATTTTTGTGGGAAGAAATGCTCTTGCTATTGATGTATATGATGCATTTTCGTGTTTGGTTGTGTGCAAAGCAGGAAATGTTTTAGAGAAACTGTGAATTAAGCGCGGAGTGAACTGCATCAATGCTTTGTTTGCGATAGACAAAGAGCGTCTAGCGAAAGCACATAAATCATTTTTGGAGGTGATAAAATCGAGAAGAGTGCATCATAGGAATGTGGAAAGGAAGAAAACTGATTGAAAAAATGAAAAAGAACCTGCTTATAGCGCTGGATAGTTCTGAAAGAAGGGCAAATACAAGCAGAAACTTTGACGGCCATTTTCGGAAAACCACAAATTTCTGTACTTAGGTACATGTAACATCCAAAACAAACATCCTAATACTTTTAAACTTGGTATGCTTATTAAACACAAACTCCTTAATGTAAAACTATAGAATTTTCCAAAAACTGTGCAAAAAATTGAGATGGTGTACTAGAAAATTTGAGTTTTTTCTGGACATGATGTTTAAAATGTAATAGATCATTCATTGTTTTCGTAAATTAAATAAATGCTAGGTTTTCATACACCTGTAAGTATGGTTTGTATGCAACATTAATAGCAGAACCTCTTACTTCTGAAGAAGAGTGTACCTTTAGCGACAAATGCAGCCAATACTAAGTGAAAGAATGATGAAATATCACATGTATTAAAAAAAAAGTTACGTTTTTGAACTTCCACTGCTATGAGTCTGAATTCTGACTCCTTCCTGGTCATGCTGACAAAATTTTATGAATTTACTAGCTGACCTGGCGAACTCTGTTCCGCCTTAAAGCCAATAAATAATCAGATTTTGGATGTTAAGTTCAATTTTTTATTAGGAAATACAAATGAAAAAGTTAAGTATTTTGATGGTTATTTATTCTTTGTTTTTTGGTGCATAGCTTCCACTCTTCCATTAAGTACCTTGTGATACACGACATTTTTTGTTTTATTATCAGGCGCAAGAACAAAACACAGATGGTCTTCCGGCGCATGAACATGCCACATGCAATTGACCATGTGAAAAACATGGATATTCCAGATGTAAACCACAAACTTTCATGTATTGGTCTTGTGATTTGTTAATGGTCATGGCGAATGCAAGACGGATCGGAAATTTGAAGTCTTTTAAACGCAAACGGCATATCGGTTGGGATCATCGGCATCCTCGGAATGAGAACTTCTTCACTTTCGAATTTTCCTTTGAGTATCGTCGCGCAAATGACAATTTACTTACCACCAAACGCGTACCGTTGCACAGTTTTGGTTGGTTTATGTTTCGAAGCATGATTACTACGGAGCCAACTTTTAGGCGTAAATGGTGCGGTGGTAAGCCAGGCACATCCAAAGGAGCTTAAAAATCCCCATGAACCACGGACCTTGCCGATGGTGGGGAGGCTTGCGTGCCTCAGCGATACAGATAGCCGTACCGTAGGTGCAACCACAACGGAGGGGTATCTGTTGAGAGGCCAGACAAACGTGTGGTTCCTGAAGAGGGGCAGCAGCCTTTTCAGTAGTTGCAAGGGCAACAGTCTGGATGATTGACTGATCTGGCCTTGTAACAATAACCAAAACGGCCTTGCTGTGCTGGTACTGCGAACGGCTGAAAGCAAGGGGAAACTACAGCCGTAATTTTTCCCGAGGGCATGCAGCTTTACTGTATGATTACATGATGATGGCGTCCTCTTGGGTAAAATATTCCGGAGGTAAAATAGTCCCCCATTCGGATCTCCGGGCGGGGACTACTCAGGAGGATGTCGTTATCAGGAGAAAGAAAACTGGCGTTCTACGGATCGGAGCGTGGAATGTCAGATCCCTTAATCGGGCAGGTAGGTTAGAAAATTTAAAAAGGGAAATGGATAGGTTGAAGTTAGATATAGTGGGAATTAGTGAAGTTCGGTGGCAGGAGGAACAAGACTTCTGGTCAGGTGACTACAGGGTTATAAACACAAAATCAAATAGGGGTAATGCAGGAGTAGGTTTAATAATGAATAGGAAAATAGGAATGCGGGTAAGCTACTACAAACAGCATAGTGAACGCATTATTGTGGCCAAGATAGATACGAAGCCCACACCTACTACAGTAGTACAAGTTTATATGCCAACTAGCTCTGCAGATGACGAAGAAATTGAAGAAATGTATGATGAAATAAAAGAAATTATTCAGATTGTGAAGGGAGACGAAAATTTAATAGTCATGGGTGACTGGAATTCGAGTGTAGGAAAAGGGAGAGAAGGAAACATAGTAGGTGAATATGGATTGGGGGACAGAAATGAAAGAGGAAGCCGCCTGGTAGAATTTTGCACAGAGCACAACATAATCATAACTAACACTTGGTTTAAGAATCATGAAAGAAGGTTGTATACATGGAAGAACCCTGGAGATACTAAAAGGTATCAGATAGATTATATAATGGTAAGACAGAGATTTAGGAACCAGGTTTTAAATTGTAAGACATTTCCAGGGGCAGATGTGGACTCTGACCACAATCTATTGGTTATGACCTGTAGATTAAAACTGAAGAAACTGCAAAAAGGTGGGAATTTAAGGAGATGGGACCTGGATAAACTGAAAGAACCAGAGGTTGTACAGAGATTCAGGGAGAGCATAAGGGAGCAATTGACAGGAATAGGGGAAATAAATACAGTAGAAGAAGAATGGGTAGCTTTGAGGGATGAAGTAGTGAAGGCAGCAGAGGATCAAGTAGGTAAAAAGACGAGGGCTAGTAGAAATCCTTGGGTAACAGAAGAAATATTGAATTTAATTGATGAAAGGAGAAAATATAAAAATGCGGTAAGTGAAACAGGCAAAAAGGAATACAAACGTCTCAAAAACGAGATCGACAGGAAGTGCAAAATGGCTAAACAGGGATGGCTAGAGGACAAATGTAAGGATGTAGAGGCCTATCTCACTAGGGGTAAGATAGATACCGCATACAGGAAAATTAAAGAGACCTTTGGAGATAAGAGAACGACTTGTATGAATATCAAGAGCTCAGATGGAAACCCAGTTCTGAGCAAAGAAGGGAAAGCAGAAAGGTGGAAGGAGTATATAGAGGGTCTATACAAGGGCGATGTACTTGAGGACAATATTATGGAAATGGAAGAGGATGTAGATGAAGATGAAATGGGAGATACGATACTGCGTGAAGAGTTTGACAGAGCACTGAAAGACCTGAGTCGAAACAAGGCCCCCGGAGTAGACAATATTCCATTGGAACTACTGACGGCCGTGGGAGAGCCAGTCCTGACAAAACTCTACCATCTGGTGAGCAAGATGTATGAAACAGGCGAAATACCCTCAGACTTCAAGAAGAATATAATAATTCCAATCCCAAAGAAAGCAGGTGTTGACAGATGTGAAAATTACCGAACAATCAGTTTAATAAGCCACAGCTGCAAAATGCTAACACGAATTCTTTACAGACGAATGGAAAAACTAGTAGAAGCCAACCTCGGGGAAGATCAGTTTGGATTCCGTAGAAACACTGGAACACGTGAGGCAATACTGACCTTACGACTTATCTTAGAAGAAAGATTAAGGAAAGGCAAACCTACGTTTCTAGCATTTGTAGACTTAGAGAAAGCTTTTGACAATGTTGACTGGAATACTCTCTTTCAAATTCTGAAGGTGGCAGGGGTAAAATACAGGGAGCGAAAGGCTATTTACAATTTGTACAGAAACCAGATGGCAGTTATAAGAGTCGAGGGACATGAAAGGGAAGCAGTGGTTGGGAAGGGAGTAAGACAGGGTTGTAGCCTCTCCCCGATGTTGTTCAATCTGTATATTGAGCAAGCAGTAAAGGAAACAAAAGAAAAATTCGGGGTAGGTATTAAAATTCATGGAGAAGAAATAAAAACTTTGAGGTTCGCCGATGACATTGTAATTCTGTCAGAGACAGCAAAGGACTTGGAAGAGCAGTTGAATGGAATGGACAGTGTCTTGAAAGGAGGATATAAGATGAACATCAACAAAAGCAAAACAAGGATAATGGAATGTAGTCTAATTAAGTCGGGTGATGCTGAGGGAATTAGATTAGGAAATGAGGCACTTAAAGTAGTGAAGGAGTTTTGCTATTTGGGGAGCAAAATAACTGATGATGGTCGAAGTAGAGAGGATATAAAATGTAGGCTGGCAATGGCAAGGAAGGCGTTTCTGAAGAAGAGAAATTTGTTAACATCCAGTATTGATTTAAGTGTCAGGAAGTCATTTCTGAAAGTATTTGTATGGAGTGTAGCCATGTATGGAAGTGAAACATGGACGATAAATAGTTTGGACAAGAAGAGAATAGAAGCTTTCGAAATGTGGTGCTACAGAAGAATGCTGAAGATTAGATGGGTAGATCACATAACTAATGAGGAAGTATTGAATAGGATTGGGGAGAAGAGAAGTTTGTGGCACAACTTGACCAGAAGAAGGGATCGGTTGGTAGGACATGTTCTGAGGCATCAAGGGATCACCAATTTAGTGTTGGAGGGCAGCGTGGAGGGTAAAAATCGTAGAGGGAGACCAAGAGATGAATACACTAAGCAGATTCAGAAGGATGTAGGTTGCAATAGGTACTGGGAGATGAAAAAGCTTGCACAGGATAGAGTAGCATGGAGAGCTGCATCAAACCAGTCTCAGGACTGAAGACCACAACAACAACAACAACAACAACAGTCGGTGGCTTCATCTTAATTTGTTACACAGTCAACAGATATGAATGAATGCATTTTACCAATGATCTCATTCTGAATTATGTAGTTTAGGTCATCTACATCTTTATTCTTAGCCGCTAAAATTAGTCGCCCACTCAACCATTCATTACTTTTGTAGTTTGTTTGTTGATCAGTTCGTCTTTCGGTGAGACAAAGTTAGAGAAATTATGAGGAAATGAAATCAATCTGCTCGATTCTTCGACAGGTACTCGACATTACCGGTAGTCAGCAACTGCTCAGAGAAATCTTCAGCAGATGTATCATTAAGCAATGCAACTCTCATGTTTGTTGTCAGCTGAAGTTTCTTCACATAGCGCCATAGATTCGATGATTTGAGGCAAGCATTTATTTCGTCTGCAGCCGTTGATCTTGGAAGTACTGGCAGTGTTTGGCGGAAATCGCCAGACAGTAAACTCATTGCTCCTCCAAAACATCTCGAGTCATTGCGTAGATCTTTAAATGTTCGGTTAAGTGCCTCTAATGCACGTTTATGCGCCATTGTGCATTCGTCCCAGGTGTTGATCCTGGATGCTGATAAAACTTTGACCATTACAGAGTTTTTTGTAATAATACAAACTATTTCAGTAAATTTATTAATGATACGTACTGATACTTGACCATAGACGTTTAGCTGTCGTTTGCGGTTTGTTGTTCCCAGCCACAGGCGTTTTTGTTATGCCACGTTTTATACCGGTCGAACGGGATAAAAAGTATCCTATGTCCGTCTCCCGGGTCTAAGTCACCTCTCCACCAATTTACAGCCAAATCGGTCCAGCCGTTCTTGAGTCATAAATAGTGTAACTAACAAGACTTTATTTTATATATATAGAGTACTGGCCATTAAAATTGCTACACCAAGAAGAAATGCAGATGTTAGACGGGTATTCGTGGACAAATATATTATACTAGAACTGACATGTGATAACGGTTTCACGCAATTTGGGTGCATAGATCCTGAGAAATCAGCACTCAGAACAACCACCTCTGGCCGAAATAATGGCATTGATACGCCTGGGCATTGAGTCAAACAGAGCTTGGATGGCGTGTACAGGTACAGCTGCCCATGCAGCTTCAACACGATACCACAGTTCATCAACAGTAGTGACTGGCGTATTGTGACGAGCCAGTTGCTTGGCCACCATTGACCCAACGTTTCCAGTTGGTGAGAGATCTGGAGAATGTGCTGGCCAGGGCAGCAGTCGAACACTTTCTGTATCCAGAAAGGCCCGTACAGGACCTGCAACATGCGGTCGTGCATTATCCTGCTGAAATGTAGGGTTTCGCAGGGATCGAATGAAGGGTAGAGCCACGGGTCGTAACATGTCTGAAACGTAACGTCCACTGTTCAAAATGCCGTCAATGCGAACAAGAGGTGACCGAGACGTGTAACCGATGGCACCCCATACCATCACGCCGGGTGATACGCCAGTATGGCGATTACGAATACACGCTTCCAATGTGCGTTCACTGCGATGTTGCCAAACAAGGATGCGACCATCCTGATGCTGCAAACTGAACCTGGATTCATCTGAAAAAATGACGTTTTGCCATTCGTGCACCCAGGTTCGTCGTAGAGTACACCATCGCAGGCGCTCCTCTCTGTGATGCAGCGTCAAGGGTAACCGCAGCCACGGTCTCCGACCTGATAGTCCGTGCTGTTCGTACAGGTGGTTGTTGTCTTGCAAACGTCCCCATCTGTTGACTCAGGGATCGAGACGTTTATCAAAGTCGGAAACGTGATGGTACGCATTCCTCCTCCTTGCACGAGGCATCACAACAACGTTTCACCAGGCAACGCCGGTAAACTGCTGTTTGTGTATGGGAAATCGGTTGGAAACTTTCCTGGTGTCAGCACGTTGTAGGTGTCGCCACCGGCGCCAGCCTTGTGTGAATGCTCTGAAAAGCTAATGATTTGAATACCACAGCATCTTCTACCTGTCGGTTAAATTTCTCGTCTGTAGCACGTCATCTTCGTGGTGTAGCAGTTTTAATGGCCAGTAGTGTATTAGATTTTCCTAATTATAGACAGTGGTGCCTCCCCTGCTCCAAGTCGGCCCGTTTGACGTCCTACCCCCTCCCCCTTAAGCTATCTGACAAGTCGAGAATCGCTGCGCGCCGCATCCCGGCATGTACTACGTATTGGGAAAACGTGTGGCTTTTGAACGCCGTGGCGTGCAGTGTATTACTACCCGCCTAGGGGACATCGGTCGGCGCGCGCAGACCCGGGCTGCTCGCTGCCCGGTGGAACCGGATTGCAGCGGTTGCAGTTTGGCACGCGGACCCCCGGCTGGCTGGCTGGCTGGCTGGCAGGCGAGAATCTCGCAGTTTCCTGCTGCGTCGCAGTCCCGGCTCCGACGCCGCCCGCACTGCCCTGTCATTAGCAGAGCGTCGCGGCGCTGGCTAATGTGTTTGGCCCTGAATCCACTGTCGGCGAACTATCAGTGTTTCGACTGAACGTTGATTAGCGACGGAGATGGAGAATCGTAGCATTATTTCAGTAAATACGAAACGTCAGTCGTCAGCTGCAGGAGATGACATTTATTTGGTTCACTTCACCGGTTCCGACAGTTTAGTGGAGTCGTAACGCCCTATCTCGACAATGTTAAATTGGCTATATACAGAATGTTTCAAAAATGACCGGTATGTTTGAAACGGCAATAAAAACTAAACGAGCAGCGATAGAAATACACCGTTTGTTGCAATATGCTTGGGACAACAGTACATTTTCAGGCGGACAAACTTTCGAAATTGTAGTAGTTACAATTTTCAACAGATGGCGCTGCAAGTGATGTGAAAGATATAGAAGACAACGCAGTCTGTGGGTGCGCCATTCTGTACGTCGTCTTTCTGCTGTAAGCGTGTGCTGTTCACAACGTGCAAGTGTGCTGTCGACAACATGGTTTATTCCTTAGAACAGAGGATTTTTCTGGTGTTGGAATCCCACCGCCTAGAACACAGTGTTGTTGCAACAAGACGAAGTTTTCAACGGAGGTTTAATGTAACCAAAGGACAGAAAAGCGATACAATAAAGGATCTGTTTGAAAAATTTCAACGGACTGGGAACGTGACGGATGAACGTGCTGGAAAGGTAGGGCGACCGCGTACGGCAACCGCAGAGGGCAACGCGCAGCTAGTGCAGCAGGTGATCCGACAGCGGCCTCGGGTTTCCGTTCGCCGTGATGCAGCTGCGGTCCAAATGACGCCAACGTCCACGTATTGTCTCGTGCGCCAGAGTTTACACCTCTATCCGTACAAAATTCAAACGCGGCAACCCCTCAGCGCCGCTACCATTGCTGCACGAGAGACCTTCGCTAACGATATAGTGCACAGGATTGATGACGGCGATATGCATGTGGGCAGCATTTGGTTTACTGACGAAGCTTATTTTTACCTGGACGGCTTCGTCAACTGGCGCATATGGGGAACCGAAAAGCCCCATGTTGCAGTCCCATCGTCCCTGCATCCTCAAAAAGTACTGGTCTGGGCCGCCATTTCTTCCAAAGGAATCATTGGCCCATTTTTCAGATCCGAAACGATTACTGCATCACGCTACCTGGACATTCTTCGTGAATTTGTGGCGGTACAAACTGTCTTAGACGACACTGCAACCACCTCGTGGTTTATGCAAGATGGTGCCCGGCCACATCGCACGGCCGACGTCTTTAATTTCCTGAGTGAATATTTCGATGATCGTGTGATTGCTTTGGGCTATCCGAAACATACAGGAGGCGGCGTGGATTGGCCTCCCTATTCGCCAGACATGAACCCCTGTGACTTCTTTCTGTGGGGACACTTGAAAGACCAGGTGTACCGCCAGAATCCAGAAACAATTGAACAGCTGAATCAGTACATCTCATCTGCATGTGAAGCCATTCCACCAGACACGTTGTCAAAGGTTTCGCCTAATTTCATTCAGAGACTACGCGATATTATTGCTACGCATGGTGAATATGTGGAAAAAATCGTACTATAGAGTTTCCCAGACCGCAGCGCCATCTGTTGTTGAAAATTGTAACTACTGTAATTTCGAAAGTTTGTCTGCCTGAAAATGTACTGTTGTCCCAAGCATATTGCAACAAACGGTGTATTTCTGTCGCTGCTCGTTTAGTTTTTATTGCCGTTTCAAATATACCGGTCATTTTTGAAACACCCTGTATATGCTCCATTTTCTCAGGAACGGTTCAGTGTATAAATGTGGTGTTTTTATCACATGTTCTCCTATGTTTTGTGACTGTATTGCTGTACAATCACTTTAAAATAATAACTACAAAAAGTTACAATTTTTTCCCGAAACACATAATTTTTTGGTGTGAATTTACACAATTTTAGTTTCTTGAATTGTAACTATTACAGTAAATACTACTAAGATAGAGCTACATCATCATTGTACTATCTACGTTATGCGGTAAGTAATTCATTGATGTAGATTCAGAAGTTTCTGAGAAAAAGGGGCTTCTTTACTGAAAAATGTCATGTTGAGAAAATTGCGTTCAAAGAAAGAATTTTAATATACAGCCAACTGATGCATAAAAAATGATAGAATCCTCCTGGATGGTAGTCCTCATCTCCTCAATCATTCTCACCCAGTGCTGCCCTCCTTCTCTTGGATCTGGCTTCTTTTGACATTGTTTGTTGCAATCTCTGCCTTCATGATTCGCAGTTGGTCCAAGTCCATCACTCTTTTAGTGGTGTTGTAACCTTTATGAGCACGAAGATATTCCAAAACTTGTAGTCTTCCAGAATAGCCATCTTTAAAAGTAAGAACAGCATCCAAAACACAAAGTTCAAAGACTGACCTTCCATTTTTGGTATCCTTGACAATGCAACATTGTTAAATGATTCATTCGCATTTTGTGTTTCGCCCTTGAGGCATTTCTTACAGAGCTCCGGTTGGGCAAGATCTTGGTATACTAATTTTTTGCGAGAAAGTGTCTACTTTACCCTCCTGTTTTGCCTTCAAGTATTTACACCATTCAGTGGAACACAGGTTGTGTATTCGTTCAGCACCTGTAGACAGCTTGTGAAAATAAATTGCCCAAACAGCTCTCTTCATACCATCTAAATTGCCAATATGCGAAATGATGGAAAACAAAATTCTCGGAAATGTCATTGCATGATTATTTTCAAATATTTATTTAAAATAGTAAGTCATCGAATATTTCAATAAAACACCAAATTAAACATAAACATCCATATTTTCATAATTTGCATAAAAGTAAAAATGTCAAATTTTGTCATTTTGGGCGGTACGACTCCCCTTAAACTATCTTCAGAAGTGAAATACACTCAAATCGTGGTAGGTCTACGTCACAGTAAGAATCGGGCGGTTGTGACCTACAAACGATCGGCAAAAAATACACATGTGAAGGAAGTGTGTTAAATAAACCTACGAAGATCGAACAGCACAAGTATAACAGGTTTGTTACAGCAATGGTTAAATATAGTCATTTTTATCTTTTTTCCGTCGTTCCTTAGTTGCTTCAGAATTCGTGGAGGTATCATCCGTCTATGCAGTAAATTGAAGGCAGTCTGTTTATTGCCATACGCGATTCGCTTATTTTATTTGTGAAGCATCCTCAGTGGCCTTTAGTTCTTTTTATACATATAATGTATAAAACTATGAAGACGACGAGCCAAAACGTCGGCCCAAGAGTGTTGACAGATGAGCAGACGAGCAGTTGGCAAGAAAATTTAGTAGTACTGGGAAGAAAGGAAGAAAAAGAAACACCATAAGTTTTAAGTTGTATGCGGTCTGGCCAAATTCATAAATAATAAAAAAAAGTCCTATAAGGTAGTTACAATATGTAGCCATTTCTACCTTCGGGTCAAAAACACCTGATAAAATACGAACATCAACTATCCAAATTGGAACATGACGTGATAGTTATTAGATTGAATAATCACAACAAAAAGGTCCTGATATTGCAAGAAGACCTTAACATACAAAGAGCCATTGCAATGAAAAGGAGGTACCCAGTAGCCAAATCTATATAAACAAAACTCTTATTATGTTCGCCACAAAAACACCACCAGTGATCCGAATAAACCAGAATAAATAATTTATTAATATCTATCTCTATCTGTCTGTCTCTCTCTCTCTCTCTCTATATATAATCACACACAGCGACAATTGGCAACACCACACACCGGAAACACACACATCGCTATGTGTTGAAAAAAAAAGTGGATGAAAGGACGCCAGAAATGGGCCAACTGGTGGATGAAGACAAGTGAATACATCTCTAGGACGACACAAATGGACTAACAGCGCTGGAAATCGTAGGTAACACTGAATGATAATTTCACATCACGAAATATGTGCTCCAGGATGTCTGGTTTAACTTCTTTAACCCACGTCATTCATGTTTTGGGGTTTCTGTCAAGGAAGTTAAAAATTCCAGAAAGAGATTTTCGCTCTGCAGCGGAGTGTGCGCTGATATGAAACTTCCTGGCAGATTAAAACTGTGTGTCGCACCGAGACCCAGACGTGGGACCTTTGCCTTTTGCGGGCAAATGCAAGATCCCGAGTTAGAGTCTCGGTCCGCCACACAGTTCTAACCTGCCAGGAAGTTTAAAGTTAAAAATTATATACCTTGCTTTCATTTAACCTTTTTGGGTGTCCATACAATGCAGCTCTTATCTCATCATCGTGTCTGATATTCCACCTATTTTTTCATGTACTCAATTACTACTTCTTAATTACCATTTCCCATACGCTTCTTTTGCTCCCAAGATGTTCCGGATGATTTTCCTTTCCTTCTTTTTTACCATTTCATTTGATTGTTTGGCTGTAGTTGACGAAAGGCATTCTGATGCATAAAGGCATTCTGGTTTAATGACAGTATTATAGTTCGGAAGCTTTGCATTTATGGAAATAGACGTCTTGTAGTTAAAAAGCAACATTTTTCTTGCCCTCGCTTAGCTTCTATGTCAAAAGATTTGGTTGTGTTATTTCACGTACATATTTAAGTTTTGTACCCTTTTTTAGTCTGCCATAATAAATTGCCATATATTTCGTTATCCCCTTCACGTCTATCGAATACAGTCTCTGCTTGCTTCTCAAGCTATACTATGTGATCAAAAGTATCCGGACACCCCGAAAAACATTCGTTTTCATCTTAGGTGCATTGTGCTGCCACGTACTCCATATCAGCGACCTCAGTAGTCACTAGACATCGTGAGAGAGCAGAATGGGGAGCTCCGCGGGACTCACGGATATTGAACGTGGTCGGGTGATTGGGTGTCACTTGTGCCATACGTCTGTACGCGACATTTACACACTCCTAAATATCCATATACACACTCCTAAATATCCATAGGTCCACTGTTTCCGATGTGATGAAGTGGAAACGTGAAGGGACACGTACAGCACAAAAGCGTACAGGCCGACCTCGTCTGTTGACTGACAGAGACCGCCGACAGTTGAAGGTCGTAATGTGTAATAGGCAGATATCTATCCACGCCATCACACAGGTCTTCCAAACTGCATCAGGATCCACTGCAAGTACTACGACAGCTAGGAGGGGGAGGTGAGAAAACTTGGGTTTCACTGTGGAGCGGCTGCTCATAAGCCACACATCACGCCGGTAAATGACAAACGACGCCTCGCTTGGTGTAAGGAGCGTAAACATTGGACGAATGAACAATGGCAAAACGTTGTGTGGAGTGACGAATCACGGTACACAATGTGGCGATCCGATGGCAGGGTGTGGCTACGGCGAATGCCCGGTGAACGTGATCTGCCAGCGTGTTTAGTGCCAGTAGTAAAATTCGGAGGCGGTGGTGTTGTGGTGTGGTCGTGTTTTTTCATGGAGGGAGGCTTGCACCCCTTGTTGTTTTCCATGGCACTATCACAGCACAGGCCTATATCGATGTTTTAAGCACCTTCTTGCTTCCCACTGTTGAAGAGCAATTCGGGGATGGCGATTGCATATTTTAACACGGTTCATAGTGCGCGGCCTGTGGCGGAGTGATTACACGACAATAACATCCCTGTAACGGACTGGCCTGCACAGAGTCCTGACCTGAATCCTACAGAACACCTTTGGGATGTTTTGGAACGCCGACTTCGTGCCAGGCCTGACAGACCGACATCGATACCTCTCCTCAGTGCAGCACTCCGTGAAGAATGGGCTGCGGAATTCCACAAGAAACCTTCCAGGACCTGATTGAACGTATACCTACGAGAGTGGAAGCTGTCATCAAGGCTAAGGGTGGGCCACCACCATATTGAATTCCAGCATTACCGATGTAGGGCGCCACGAAGTCATTTTCAGCCTGTTGTCCGGATACTTTTGATCACATTATGTACCAGCTTCCGCTCGAGACGTCGTTCTGCAGACGACACCACAGAAAAACTGAATATAAGTGTATTTTACAAGATTCGACCATGTAGTGTATTGTTTAAAAAAATCTTGCGCATTTCAACACTACTATGAGAGAGTTTGCATAGAATCTTAATTATGATAGTTTCTGGTTGGCTTAGTTTGTATGTTATAAGTAGGTAACTCGCTATCGGGTCCAGTGCCACATGTAGATACCTTTTCCTTTTTTGTAAAAATAAATTCTGAAAGGAAAATCAGAAGAAACCTTTAAGAACTGACACTTTGAAAATAAATAAGCGCGTCAGGTAAAGATTATTTCAAACAGTTTTTATAGACTGAAGCTTAAAAATTAGTCTTGTGCATCACTTCTGCTGTCCTTGTAGCCGGGTGTGACCTGTACACACGCTCCTTCTCTTCCTGGAATCCAAGACAGATTATAGTTGGAACAGTGGCTGTCTCAGCCTCAAATTCGGTGCAGAACAGGGTAAGGACTCCATCAGGCCCTGGAGCATTGTCCAGTCTTAGAAGACGAGGCCGCGACGTTGCGGTCACAGATTTGCTTTAAACTTTCTACATCTTTAGTAGTCCATTAAAACAACGTAATGTGCAAGTAGTAAGTTGCACTTACTCTGAGAAAATCGGAAGAGTAGTTTCACGCGTCTATTAAGTGACATATATCTGTGCGTAGGGGCCGGACTTTATTCGAGGGGTAGTCTCGCGGTTCTAGGCGCGCAGTCCGGAACCGCGCGACTGCTACGGTCGCAGGTTCGAATCCTGCCTCGGGCATGGATGTGTGTGATGTCCTTAGGTTAGTTAGGTTTAAGTAGTTCTAAGTTCTAGGGGACTGATGACCACAGCTGTTAAGTCCCATAGTGCTCAGAGCCATTTGAACCATTTTATTCGAGGGTGGTTCCGTAAGTACCCGTTCTGACAGAGATATGGCAGGCGTTGAAAAATGTCTCTGGATTAGAAAGTATACGATCTATGAAGCATACGTTTAAAGGTTGAAGACACCACATTGTTTAGTATTTGTTTGGTAGCCATCAGTAGCGAACGTTGTGAGTGAACTTGCGAAAATGGAGTAAACTAGTCATTTTTATATGATACAATATTTTTATTTTTTATTTATTTATTTATTTTTGAAAGGCCTCAGCGCAACCAATGTTAAAGTCGAGCTAGATTCTACTTTGGGAAAGTCTGCTCCTTCGTTGACAACAGTAAAATATTGGGTTGTTCTTGTGGTCGTGTTCTTCAGTCCTGAGACTGGTTTGATGCAACTCTCCATGCTACTCTATCCTGTGCAAGCTTCATCTCCTGCAACCTACATCCTTCTGAATCTGTTTAGTGTATTCATCTCTTGGTCTTCCTCTACGATTTTTACCCTCCACGCTGCCCTCCAATACTAAATTGGTGATCGCTTGATCCCTCAGAACATGTCCTACCAACCGATCCCTTCTTCTAGTCAAGTTGTGCCACAAATTTCTCTTCTCCCCAATTCTATACAATACCTCCTCATTAGTTATGTGATCTACCCATCTAATCTTCAGCATTCTTCTGCAGCACCACATTTCGAAACCTTCTATTCTCTTCTAGTATACACTATTTATCGTCCATGTTTCATTTCCATACATGGCTACACTCCACACAAATACTTTTAGAAACGACTTCCTGACACTTAAATCTATACTCGATGTTAACAAATTTCTCTTCTTCAGAAACGCTTTCCTTGCCATTGCCAGTCTACATTTTATATCCTCTCTACTTCGACCATCATCAGTTATTTTGCTCCCCAAATAGCAAAACTCTTTTACTACTTTAAGCGTCTCATTTCCTAATCTAATTCCCTCAGCATCACCCTATTTAATTCGACTACATTCCATTATTCTCGTTTTGCTTTTCTTGATATTCATCTTATATCCTCCTTTCAAGACACTGTCCATTCTGTTCAACTGCTCTTCCAAGCCCTTTGCTGCCTCTGACTTAATTACAATGTCATCGGCGAACCTCAAAGTTATTATTTCTTCTCCATGGATTTTAATATCATACTCCGAATTTTTCTTTTGTAGCCCAGTTTAAACGAGGCGGTACGAGCTGACAAGAAGAGCATAGCAGTGGCCGACCAAATGAGGTGACGGCTCCAGGAAATCCACAATGCGGTACTGGATGATCGTCGACTGAAAGTGCGCGAGTTAGCAGACATAGTAGGCATTTCAAAAAGTGCGGTACATCGCGTATTATCTGAAAATTTGGACGTGAGAAAACTGTGTGCGAGGTTTGTGCCGCGTTTGCGCACACTCCAGCAAAAACAGTGTTGTGAAGATGTTTCAATTGAGTGTTTAGCGAAGTTTCGCAGCAACAAAGCAGATTTTTTGCGCCGTTTGATAACCATGGATAAAACATAGGACCACTACTTCACTCCCTAGACAAAAGAACAATTCAACCAATGGACATAAACTGGAGAACTGACTCCAAAGAAGACGAAGGCCGTTTCATCTGCAGGCAAGGTCACGGAGTCGGTTTTTACGAGATGCGCGTGGGATGATTTTCATTGACTAATTTGAAAAAGGAAAAACCATCAACGGCGAGTATTATGCCAACGTATTGCAATATTTGGGCGAAGAAACCAAGCAAAAACGTCCGCATTTGGCCAAGAAGGAAGTGTTGTTTCTTCACGACAATGCACCATCTCAAAAGTCCGTTATTGCAATTTCCAAAATTAATGAATTAAAGTTTGATTTTCTACGTCATGCATCCTGTTCGCCAGATTGAGCCCCCTCGGATTATTTTCTGTTCCGAAACTTGAAAAAATAAATGGCTCGTTGGTCCAAGATTTTCAACAAATGAAGGCGTGAGGTCGGCAGTTAATGGCAATTTTGAGGAGTTACACAGTTCTCATTATAGAAAGGGTTTCGAACTTATTGAACATCGCAGGAAAAAGTGTATCGTGCTGAAAGGAGATTGTGTTGAAAAATAAATACATATATTCCAAAATTTGTCTCTTCTTTGTTGGGTCGGGTACTTACGTGACTACCATCGTAAGAGTTCGTGGAGGTCAAGTGGTTTGTGTTCGAGGTACGTAAAACAAACGAGTAGGAGGCGACATTTCGACTCTTGCTCGTAGCTTCATTTTTGTGGTACAAGTGTAAATTCTGTAATATTAAAAACATTTTGCAACTACGCCATTTGTTCGTGCTACATTAGCAAACAGTGTCAAATGGGGCCTGTCTCTGTAGATCGAAGCGTAGAGGTGCGTAGTAAGTTACAGGTACCGTACGATATTTGCACGTATAAAGGGGGGGTTTCGCAGATGTTGGCAGGTACACATTTTCAGGAAAACTCTCTGCGTTTCTTCATTTACATGTCGACAGTTATAAATATGTTTGTTCTAATAACTAAATTTAATTAAAAATGGTAAGTGGTCAAGTAAAATGAAGTTCACTAAAACTTTGCGCATATACACGTTGTTTTTTGAATTATATTACTTCTCGAACGACATCTAAAATAATGACCATTGATGACAAAAATAGATTAAAAATTAAGTTTGAGCGGGAGTCGAAAGGTCGCCTCATACACGTTTGTCTGCCATAGCACAAACTCTGACCACATGCGCATAGATACTAAACCAGTTACGTAACAGAGATGTAAAACCTCTCTTTCCCGATGACCATAGATGTTAAGTCCCATAGTGCTCAGAGCCCTCTCTTGCGATTTTGTCGTAATTGCCAGTGTAGTGCAGCTCACTATACGCACATTATGTTGTTTTAATGGCACACTAAAGGTGTACAGAGTTGGAAGTAACTCCGTGATTTCACGTGTTTCTCATCTTGGACACGTATTTTCATTTGTAAAGGAATACGAGTGAAACGTAGCAAAAGCAAGAATGTTAATGAAAGTAAAAGAAATTATAGGAAAAAAATGTTGTGTGGTTGAGCGATGCCAACGGCTTGCTGCACAGTCTTCTTCGATGCGCGCTGAGTTGTTTCAGCACACCGTCAATCCAGGACTCGTCTTCTCGAAGTTCTGCTTGCGCAGTGTTACCGATCAATTACTTGACCATTGTCACGGCATTTTCCGTCATCTGGGTTTGTTCTCCCGAAGGAAGCTTCATCTGGCTGCTGCGGTTTCCCGAGCGTGAATTGCGTCTTCTGTAGCTCTGGGTCGACGATTCGCCGAAGTTCTCTGCACTGCCATCTTAGGTAGAGTCCACAGGTCGACGAAGGCACCGCGGACGCTTCTGAGCTCACGAAACGGCCGAACCTGCAGTTGTACCGCAGATCTCTCCCACACAACGGCCTCCCAGTAGCTTGGATTACAGGAGCGCGCCAACACTCCCAGCCGAGAGGTGAATACGTCTGAGGGGATGACCTGACCTTGCCGCTTCTCGGAGCGTCCAGCACCCCTCTCTCCCTCGATGTTTTTCGTGACGCTGAAGTCATTTTAATCATTTGTAACCCCACGGGATCCAGTCAACAAGCCACTGTCACCAAGTAAAAATCGCGTTGTTTTGAAGTTATCAAAATGTAACACAAAATTAAAAAAAAAAAATTATAAAGAGTACAAAAGTTTAATCAATCAGACAATATATTCATGTTGTAATCTACTACTCCACAGAAAGTACAAAACATGTTTCTCTCAGTACGTAATCCTCTTTCTGTTCCACTTTGCTATTTCCGTCATTGCCAGCTACATAATACGGCGGGAGGGACACGTGACGGTTGGGGCTTGCCGAGTTTACAATTTCGGCGGGCAGATGGCGCGCGCGTCGCCACGCCACTAACCGGAGCCCTTTTGTTCGTTCACAAAAAGGCACTGTTTTTGGAAGCTTCGGAAAGGCATGCACTCGTTGCCATTTTCTCTTCAACTTTGCGCTAGCGCTTACATTTTCATTAACGCAAGCACACAGGCCCATTCATGCCTGTTAAATTTCTTCGAAATGGAGAGCACGCTTCTTAACGCATTGAATCTCGGGTTAGGTGGGAATCTCTTGTCGCTGTTTCGCAGACGACGTCCAGCTGGGACCTATGTTTATCTCGCTGGGTGGTGTGCTGAGGATAAATTTCAGTGCTGTTTTAATGCAGTAATGTCTATCAACTAGAAAGAAAGCACGCTGAAATTTATGGTGATTACAGATAGTAGTCATATAGAAAGCCGGTTCTAAAGACTATTCGAACAAAAATTTGAGATATATGGTGTCCTGAGCGTTAAGTTTTTAGTGTCCAGTCATGTTACTGAAAATAAAAACATAAGTGCTATTTTGGTGGAAACTGAAATTCTGATACCATGGCTCTGTGCAAAATACAGGTCGATTCTTGCAGAGAAGAAAACAGCAAGCAGCCAGTTTTAATGATGGCATTTATTCATACAAATAGCACCGCTACCGGTTTCAAACTGACACGTTCATCGTCAGACAGTTGTTCACGTTGAGATAACGTTCTGTTTTTCTTTACATTAAGTTCCATTTTTCATTCCCTTTTGTAACGAAAATTCCTTGCCTTTCAAGCACAACACGTCCTCTTTATTTTTAATTGTACCTAATAACAATTCAAGACAATGCAGACAAATCACTAAAGTAAAACTGTTTCAATTTTAAGCTACTTAGGTCGAAAATCCCGCGATAATACGTTGAAATGCTGACTGCTTGTGTTCATGCAGTAGTGAAGAGTATATGAAGCACTTTTTCGATATACGGAGGCGGACAAAAGTATTCAGACACTGGGACTAATCAGAGAAGTAAACCTTAAATATGTGTTTTTAGCTCAAAACATCGACGCGCAGGTCGCCGAAGTGGCGTCAAATCGAAAGACCTGCACCAGGCGAACGGTCTACCCGACGGGAGGCCCTAGCCACACGACATTTCATTTCATTTCAGCTCAAAACAAGCATTTTATTCTTTACAAATGTGTAATACCTATTTCAATCTGAAACACGCCTTAAGTGAAAAAAAAAATAAGAAAAAAGAAAATCGAAATATACAATGGGCAAAAGTATTCAGATAGTCGGTAGTGAGTATTTGGTAGTGCGTCCCTTTCTCTCTGTTACAGCCCTCAGTATTTGTGGCATGGAGTAAAGAACCATTTTCGTACATTCGAACCGATGTTCACCCATTCTTCTTCTATCAATGCACGCAAATGTGTCAAACTGCTCACATGCCGTTTGTGTAGTCTCGTTTTCAGGTCATTCCAGATGTTTACGATGGGACAGAGGTCCGGAGACTGCGATGAGGCGAATTGTATAGAATCTACAGTTTGACAGTTTCCACCTTACGCTTATGACCAATCTTTTGGAAACAAGTCACCTCCAAGATCCAACTTCGCAGTACTTCTCGTCAGACTATGTTTGAGCGTATCGATATAGACAAATTTGTCCACGGTGCCTTCAATAAAGACAAGCTCGCCAACACCTCTGCACATGCATCGCCACATCCACCACATTGCCGCCTCCATGTTTGATGGTTGTTTGCATGTTTTTGGGCTCCCAAACGCCACACTTAACTGCGGCCATCCACGTGGCTCAAAGTAAATCTGCATTCATCACTCCACAGAATCTCGCCCCAAAAGGCCGCATCGTTGCCGACAAATTCTTCTGCAGAAACCATCCGCTTTTTCGCGTTACACTTACTGACGAACGGTTAGCGCCTTGGCACCCTGGCATTGTACCCAGCCAGCACTGTTCAGGCATCTGAGCCCTGTTAGAACCCCAACTTCGGTACCGACGCCTTCTGCCAGTTCTGCCGCTATAGCAGGATGCGTTGTCGCGGGTCGTTTGTCACCAGCCGAACTATCTCCCTCTCGTGTCCGTTCGTGAGTTTCTGAGGACGCCCCTGTCGTGGACTACTGACGAGAGTTTTTCCTTCTTTCCATTTCTTGACGATACTAAATATAGTTTTCCGGCTTCGGTTGACCACCTCGCCTGCGCATCATTTTCCCTCACTACGCAGCCGCACAATAAGCCTTCGCTCTTCCACTGTCGTTTCCCTACCTTTACAGGGCATGGCGCTACGTTGGCCTCTTTTGACGAGACCTGTGATCTCCTGTAGTAAGAGACTTCTGCCTTGCGCACACTGACTGCTTGCTGCCGCGCAGTTGTGCCTTCAGTCTGCGGTTACCTTGTCAAATGGGGCGGTGTCTGATTACTTTTGTCACGCGTGAAACACACGCCTGTGATGGTAACACAGAGCTAAGCATTCCTGTTAGTGGACACTGTGACATTCGCACAGTCGACATCATTCGAAATGTCCCGTGCGTTGTGGCATATACGCAGATTCTGACCTGTCTGAATGCATTCGACCACACGCACACAGCCGGCCGAAGTGGCCGTGCGGTTAAAGGCGCTGCAGTCTGGAACCGCACGACCGCAACGGTCGCAGGTTCGAATCCTGCCTCGGGCATGGATGTTTGTGATGTCCTTAGGTTAGTTAGGTTTAACTAGTTCTAAGTTCTAGGGGACTAATGACCTCAGCAGTTGAGTCCCATAGTGCTCAGAGCCACACACACACACACACACACACACACACACACACACACACACACGCGCACCTCGCGCACTCCCCTGGATCTGCCGTGTCCACGTTTCAAAAATCAACATCTGACTCGCGTGACGAAGGCCAGAAGAGGACAGATTGTATTATACGAAGTAAAGGCGTCACAGTTTGTCTTGCCTGTTAGGTCCAACGGTTTTATGCATTCCGAATATTAATGCGATGGCTGTTTTTACGAGGTAAAACGGCACCAATCATTGTTTCGGGTACACAAATGGTTCAAATGGCTCTGAGCACTATGGGACTTGACATCTGTGGTCATCAGTCCCCTATAACTTAGAACTACTTAAACCTAACTAACCTAAGGACAACACACACATCCATGCCCGAGGCAGGATTCGAACCTGCGACCGTAGCAGTCCCGCGGTTCCGGACTGAGCGCCTAGAACCGCTAGACCAGCGCGGCCGGCTCGGGTACACATTTTTTGCTGCACTGTCCATTTATTTACTCGAGCGATAAGAGTTACAGGAAGAGTTCGTTTCGGCGTTTTGCCATTATCAAGCCCTCCGTGTATGTTAGTCCGTGTCTCTGTATGGCACATCATGCTGAAGTGTTAGCTGGCATTGCATCTTCGAGCGTAATGTCAGTTGTCTTTCTGTCATGACCAAGTTATGTATATGTACAGTTGTGGACAAAACGAGCGAGACCCCTCGCCTTTTCGTTATGCTGATCCGCACAGCTTTAAAGTCTGCTACACAGTATAACAGCAAAGGCGACGAAGTGCTACCAACATATAATGCACAGGCGTGAAATTGAAAAGCTATCAGAAATTTGTCAGACGGTTTTCAATCATGTGTAAGACTATATTAATGCTGATTAGTGTGTTAACCACACCTAAATATAAGATATAAATGGAAGAAGAAACGCTAATTAGTATGAACTGTATTAATAAAAATGAATTTCAGCTTACCGAGATAACATAACTGTTTTAGTAAGACAAAGTACCCCAAATCATTACGAATTAGCAATATATTATGCACATTCGGCCACGAAATGGTCTGTCAACTTTCAGACCAGTCATAGTGTATTACCGTTGCTCACCCACCAAGAAAGTGTGCAAATTTAGCTATGCGTGAACATTCATAACGAAATTCAGTTAAAAATCATTCAGTGCCACACGTAAGTCAATTCAATTATTGACAGAATCGGAAAAAGGAAGGCAATAACAAGTATGAAATTCTGCAAGAGTTTCATATCGACATCCACAGAGTGCTGGTACAGAATAAAGGTAGCAATAAAACGTATTGGGGGGGGGGGCGCGAGAATTTCTTAAAATTCCTTTACTGATAGTCTATCTGCCTCCACCGATATTAGGACCGAAAACAAACCAGACCTCCCTTGCAGTAGCAAACACCTTTCATTACGCTAGCAGACAACCCAGGCAAAAAGCCCTCTATTATTACCCCAGACATGAATAAGCTGGCAATTTCGAAATGATCTGCAGTTTCTGTTGCATAGAGCTTTCTGGACTCAAAAACGTGAATTGTCACCGCTTATGTGACAATCATTCGGGATGTTTATCGAAATAACAAAAAACTGCCATTAGTGAGTAAATTTAGTAGGATAATTCTGCACCACCCCAGGAAATTAGCCGCGACGCAGCTGCCAAACGTATTCTACAGTGTTTCGAATTCTTCATTAGACGTGCCACAGCCAGATAACGTTCATTAGCCGAAGTGTTCCTTGATACCTAGCTAGCAATGATGATGTTCGCACATCTAACGCGGTGGCATTAATAGTGCGATCTGAATTACCACGTGTGCAGGCAAATGGATTTTATTTGCATTTTTGGACCGGAAGCGTAGCTACGATTAATATGCTGCTGCATAGACTGCAACTGGAACATTTCGAATAAAGAGTAGGGGAAATTATTATGCGGCCCTCATCTTCAGTAACTGTGGTAGCTAATTTCGTTGTTAGGATTTCGTCACGTAAATAGGTAAAAATGGAACCCTACTAGTCTCACTTTATTGACCGTCTATCTGTATACCCAACCCTTAAAACCCGTTTACCTCGAGTACGGGTGGACAAAATAAGCGGAAATGTATCGCACTTCCTGTGGTATATGGTCCCTCGGTGGTGCAAAAAAGTGAGCTATGTCAACGCAATCTAAACATACGGGCCGTTTATGTAAAGAAAATTTACGCGAAAGGTCAAAAAATGGCTCTAAGAACTATGTCACCAAAGTGCTTAGGTCATCAGTCCCCTAGATCTAGAACTAGTTCAACCCACCTAACCTAACACAAATCCATGCCCGGGCAAGGATTCGAAATTACGGCGCAAGGAGCCGCGCTGGCCGCGATATGACGCCGTTGAGCGCACGGCTAACCCGTGCCGGCAAGCTGTTAATATCATCTGGCGTTACTAAAAAGTTATTCACTTCTAGTGAATGATTTTCTGCGCAGTTCATGTTTGATGTTACGGAAAAGGAGGGACGCCTAATTCATTTCCCCTTGTCTTTAATCATGATGTTAGATTCGCAATCTGAGCATACGTACTACCCATAACCACACTTTAGATCCAAGTCATAGTCACAAATATGCGAATACAACACATTGGCTCACACTTGAGGTATTTCGTTTCCCACGAAGCTATCTCAGCACATCAGCTGAGTGAACTTGCATAGTATGTTGGTAGCACATCGTCGCCTTTCCTGTTATGCTGTGTAGCAGACTTTTAGGCTGTGCGGATCAGCATAACGAAAAGGCGAGGGGTCTCGCTCGCTTTGTCCACGACTGTACTTCTTATGTGCAAGATATTTTAAATTTTTGACAACTTTGGCTGCAGTGTTCGTAGACGTTAAGAGTAGAATTCCTATCTCGCCAAAAGTCAGAGATAGTGCAGTAGAGTCTCGATTACCAGACCTTCTGTTATCCGACCCACCCTTTCACCTTGCCGGCCGTCCGCCAGCCGACGTCGGGTCAGTGACGACCGTGTTGGCTGTTGATACTCAGTTCATTGTCGCCGCCTGCTACTCCTGCTAACTCACATCTGTAGTGGAGTGGACGTGTTGCACTTTATCGTACAAATTTGTGGTGATGGCCTCAAAACGGAAAAAGGTGTTCGTTTCAATAGAAGAAAAACTTAAATCTTTAAAAAGAACATACAATGGTGGAACTTTATTCAGGGTGTATACGCGGACAAGGAAAAAAAATTCCTGGATTTTTCCCGGATTTCCCGGTTAAAAATGCACTTTCTCCCCGGTGAAAACACGCTTTTTCCGTTTTAAGGGGCACCGGAAAGGCTCAAAATCATGAAAAGTTCAATTTTTACTTTTTTGCGTTTTCTGAATCTGCAGACTATTACCTTTTAATAGTCCGCCACGGTAGCTGAGTGGTCAGCGTGACAGTCAATCCTAAGGGCCCGGGTTCGATTCCCGGCTGGGTCGGAGATTTTCTCCGCTCAGGGACTGGGTGTTGTGTTGTCCTAATCATCATTATTTCATCCTCATCGACGCGCAGGTCGCCGAAGTGGCGTCAAATCGAAAGACCTGCACCAGGCGAACGGTCTACCCGACGGGAAGCCCTAGCCACACGACATTTCCATTTTTTTTTTACCTTTTAATAGATATATAATTTATTCAATTCCGAAGACTGCAACTATTTTTAAATTTTTTTTGAAATGTGTTCTACATGGGCGTGACCGACTGTGGCGCTGTTAAACTGCTGTCAAATGGTGTTGTTATTAACGTCCGTGTTCATCAGGTACATTTTAGTGATGTGAGATAAAGTATGTGTTGTGGCTAACCTGTGATGGTTCAATATATATATCGCTGGTGTGATTGTCGATTGTTTCATGTTTATTTACTCTGTCGTTATCTCGAAAATATTCGTAATTAATTCTGTTTCTTGAGTCTCTGTTTTGTTGAAGTAAATTAATGAGTAAAAGTAAAGTTATTAGAAATCCTCTGAAGGCTTTTAAGAAAAGGAGAAATGTTGGAAAGCCAAAGGTATGTGTTATTACTGTAAACAATAAAGACGATAACCAAGTGAGTGAACCTAACCTCTCAAGTACACCTGCCCATAGCAGTCAAAGTGGGATAGAAAATACTTCACAGAAGAAGCTTGGATCAGTGAGTGAAAACTATGAATGTTTTATGGGCGAATCGGATGTGAATGACATATTTGATATGTCGGTTCTCAAAGGAATTTTTTCAAACTGTGTAAGATGTATTCATTGTAGTGAAGTTGGTCTGGAACTCTCCATAATAAAGCATGTAGGACTTGCTAGTGATATACAACTGAAATGTGATAAGTGTTCATACACGACCACCTTTTGGAACAGTGTTGCAGTAACTGCAACTGAAGAAAATGGTAGCAAAATCTACGAACACAACAACGAGCGATGCTTGCTTTAGACAAGGAACGCCTTCGGGCTGCAGACAGGGCTGTAAAGAGTCTAGAAATACAAGCAAGAGTAAACAGGAGGAGGAACAAGAGGAAGCTGGAGGAGGAGTTTGCAGAGGATGAAGATAATCCATCCTATGGACCTGGAATGCACTAAAAAGTTAATCCAATCTTTGTCGCTCGATTCCCAAAACTTTTTATTTTCTCATACTAATTACATGTTTTCTAAGGATCTTCCAAACATATTTGTTTCAAACTTTCAGTAAATGTTACACAGTACCTTCTGCATAATTTAACACAGCCTTTTTCCAAAAAACTGTATATTTTTGAATATATAAATAAAAAATTGCAAAAAATATTGTGACTTTTCATTACAATTGAAAAAAATCATCTTTAATAACTGAACTAAAATTTTGTGAAATCCCTGTGTTAGGTTGTAGCCCATATTCCAATAAATAATCTGTAAAAAGTTCAACTTCCTACCTCAAATACTTTGTGAGGAAAGATGTAATTTATAAGCGTTATTTCAAGATTGCAAGTATAGGGCGTTCCGGAGCCCCTTAAGTGACGGTATATTTTTCCTTATCTATCCTTTGAATGGTTGTGATTTCACACACGGGTGTAGAATTTCGCGGCACTTTAGAAAGCGAAACTCAGAGAAAAAGACACGTTTTGGAAATGTCTTCGATGTGCAGCAACATGTACGCTGTGTATTTTCGTGGTACGAAAGTAAACACTGGAATTCCACCAAACACCTCATGTTACTTTCCGAGTCATTGAAGTCAAGATTGCGATGCGCTTTCTTTAAGCCAGTCACAGCTCATGTCACGTGATCTCGCCAGCAGATGACAGCGGATATTCAGAGCGTAGGACACGTGATGTAGTCAGCCAACAGCAACATCACTGTTAAGTAGCACGAACACACAAACAGGGAATATTAATAGTTTAAATTAATATACATAGTATTGCTACAAGAAAAGCAAACCTTTCACATATAATATTGGTCTCAAGCTGCAAGAGAAGCTAAGCTTTCGCATATGATGTTGATCATTTTTGCGCGTGTTACACTAAGATATAAAACACAAATGTGCCAGTAAAATTTTTAGTAATGACATAAATGTCTGTTCTTCAGGGTTCGAAATTCTTCTGAATGGCTCGTCATCAAAGAGTTGATTTATAACTGAGAGTCAAACGCTCTGTGATTTTAGAAATTCATGGTACGTACTCGCACATTAGGCTATTTTCAAACGACTGTTCGCAACATTTTCCCGCGACCTGTTAGAAACAGGTTCGTTTCACCAGTTGCCAGAGAGCGCAGATAACACGCGACACCGCGCTTGCGCAGCTACCATGACGTAGGAAGCCCGAATGTGTGTACGTGTAAAACATTGAAAGATCATACGTTATGTCCTGAAAGAAATAAGACATCAGAGGATACTCCAAGAGCATCGGAATTTCGCTGACCATACTAAAATGTGCGCATTTGAAGTGCATACTTTAAGTGCACATTCGTATGTCCAGATTCCCAATGAAGTAGACCTCGACCTGATATTAAGCTTTTCAGTGTGGATTCGGGATGTAAATTTTCTTGGAGCACCAGTACTGTATTATATCATGTTTGGTTCTTTGTTATGGCAGAATGGCATACGTGCTAGAAGAAGAAAACGGACACTTTGAATGCAGTGAACAGTTGAAACTAGCCAGTACTGTGGAATTAAACATTTCGTTTCAAGTACATTGACTGCCTCTGCGGAAAATGGTAATAAAAGTCAAATTTCTTTAGCAAACAGACATCTTCATTGTTCCGCAAGGCGATTAATGCTTGGCTGTCAGGAAGGTGGAAATAAAATAAAATCTGAAACTAAGGACATAGTTTAGCCTTCCGTAATTATGTGAATGTATTTAATTCGCTGCATAGCTCCCGGCTACAGACATCCGTTTTTTTCATTTGACATGAGAGTAAACGAAGAGGAACCAGGAAAATCACTAAATGTAAACACGGGTCACATGGAGACTACCCACTATAGCTCAGACTGCTCTGCGCATCAGCCCCCGATCTACGATATTTGCGAACCGGGTCAACACTAAAAAAAAAAACAAAAAAAACGTTTTTTTAAAAGTATGTTCATGTTGTAGCGCACATCTTTCTGAAAAGTCTGAAACATAAAACGTGTGTTACAGGAAATGTAAGACATATTATTTGGTCTTAACTGTGCCAAAGTGCAGTGCCACGTTTCTTCATAAAGCATTCTTCTACCGCACGTCACTGTAAAGAAAGTACACACATCTTCGATCCTTAGCTCCTAGCATTTTTTCCTCTATAGACCTATTTTCCTCTATTAGAGCTTTACATGGCGTGCTTTCCTTTCTGCGAAAGAATGTAATACCTCATCAAAGTTCGTCAAACGTTTTGCTACATGAAAAATCGAAATGTCATTATCTAATACTGAAAAAGCTGTTAACACAAATAATACCCAAGACTGGTGTGGTTTCTCGATCTGATTATGTCTATATTACCACTGTCTGCTGGATAAAACAAAATAGACCTTTCTAATATTGCAGCAATTTTGTAACACGCACCAAATAAACGAGACTGTTTTGGCACAAATGGCCATTTTTATAACACTACCGAATATAATTCACGAAGTACCAATGTCAAATGCATATTAGGCCTGAAACTTCCTGGCAGATTAAAACTGTGTGCCCGACCGAGACTCGAACTCGGGACCTTTGCCTTTCGCGGGCAAGTGCTCTACCATCTGAGCTACCGAAGCACGACTCACGCCCGGTACTCACAGCTTTGCTTCTGCCAGTATCTCGTCTCCTACCTTCCAAACTTTACAGAAGCTCTCCTGCGAAACTTGCAGAACTAGCACTCCTGAAAGAAAGGCCTACTTCAATCAAAAAGTTTTATGTTAGGCAGTAGTTTCACATTTCATTCATACGCACCAGTTTCTCAAGCATGAGATCGAAAAGTAGTATTACGAAATTTTTATATAAATTCGGAATCGTCTTATTCTTCCATAATTCGTGTGATGTCCCCGGTTCTTCTCCTTCCTCGTTGTAACAATCTTGTCATCACAAATTCTGTAGCTGTTCCTGCCATTGAAAATTTGTTAGCCGATAAACTTCACTAACCCTGCCAGAATCACAGATTTAGTTATCCCGCGATTGTTTTCCGGTTAGGCGTTATTACGTGCTCGTCACACGTTTTCCGCGTTACTTCCAGACTGTCGATGACATGCCTCGCTCAGGCCGCCCAAGAGCTACTACTGCAGTGGATGACCGCTACCTACGGATTATGGCTCGGAGGAACCCTGACAGCAACGCCACCATGTTGAATAATGCTTTTGGTGCAGCCACAGGACGTCGTGTTACGACTCAAACTGTGCGCAATAGGCTGCATGATGCGCAGCTTCACTCCCGACGTCCATGGTGGGGTCCATCTTTGCAACCACACCATGCAGCGCGGTACAGATGGGCCTAACATGCCGAATGGGCCGCTCAGGATTGGCATCACGTTTTCTTCACCAATGAGTGTTGCATATACCTTCAAGCAGACAATCGTCGTCAGGCTGAACACCTTAGACACACTGTCCAGCGTGTGCAGCAAGGTGGAGGTTGTCTGATGTTTTGGGGTGGCATTATGTGGGGGCGACGTACGCCGCTGGTGGTCATGGAAGGTGCCGTAACGGCTGTAATGCCATCCTGCAACCGATAGTGCAACCATATCGGCATCGTACACTCCTGGAAATTGAAATAAGAACACCGTGAATTCATTGTCCCAGGAAGGGGAAACTTTATTGACACATTCCTGGGGTCAGATACATCACATGATCACACTGACAGAACCACAGGCACATAGACACAGGCAACAGAGCATGCACAATGTCGGCGCTAGTACAGTGTATATCCACCTTTCGCAGCAATGCAGGCTGCTATTCTCCCATGGAGACGATCGTAGAGATGCTGGATGTAGTCCTGTGGAACGGCTTGCCATGCCATTTCCACCTGGCGCCTCAGTTGGACCAGCGTTCGTGCTGGACGTGCAGACCGCGTGAGACGACGCTTCATCCAGTCCCAAACATGCTCAATGGGGGACAGATCCGGAGATCTTGCTGGCCAGGGTAGTTGACTTACACCTTCTAGAGCACGTTGGGTGGCACGGGATACATGCGGACGTGCATTGTCCTGTTGGAACAGCAAGTTCCCTTGCCGGTCTAGGAATGGTAGAACGATGGGTTCGATGACGGTTTGGATGTACCGTGCACTATTCAGTGTCCCCTCGACGATCACCAGTGGTGTACGGCCAGTGTAGGAGATCGCTCCCCACACCATGATGCCGGGTGTTGGCCCTGTGTGCCTCGGTCGTGTGCAGTCCTGATTGTGGCGCTCACCTGCACGGCGCCAAACACGCATACGACCATTATTGGCACCAAGGCAGAAGCGACTCTCATCGCTGAAGACGACACGTCTCCATTCGTCCCTCCATTCACGCCTGTCGCGACACCACTGGAGGCGGGCTGCACGATGTTGGGGCGTGAGCGGAAGACGGCCTAACGGTGTGCGGGACCGTAGCCCAGCTTCATGGAGACGGTTGCGAATGGTCCTCGCCGATACCCCAGGAGCAACAGTGTCCCTAATTTGCTGGGAAGTGGCGGTGCGGTCCCCTACGGCACTGCGTAGGATCCTACGGTCTTGACGTGCATCCGTGCGTCGCTGCGGTCCGGTCCCAGGTCGACGGGCACGTGCACCTTCCGCCGACCACTGGCGACAACATCGATGTACTGTGGAGACCTCACGCCCCACGTGTTGAGCAATTCGGCGGTACGTCCACCCGGCCTCCCTCATGCCCACTATACGCCCTCGCTCAAAGTCCGTCAACTGCACATACGGTTCACGTCCACGCTGTCGCGGCATGCTACCAGTGTTAAAGACTGCGATGGAGCTCCGTATGCCACGGCAAACTGGCTGACACTGACGGCGGCGGTGCACAAATGCTGCGCAGCTAGCGCCATTCGACGGCCAACACCGCGGTTCCTGGTGTGTCCGCTGTGCCGTGCGTGTGATCATTGCTTGTACAGCCCTCTCGCAGTGTCCGGAGCAAGTATGGTGGGTCTGACACACCGGTGTCAATGTGTTCTTTTTTCCATTTCCAGGAGTGTATTTGCGAGGCATTCGTCTTCGCCGATGACAATTAGCGCCCCCATCGTGTACATCTTGTGAATGACTTCCTTCAGGATAACGACATCGCTCGACTAGAGTGGTCAGCATGTTCTCCAGACATGAACCCTATCAAACATGTCTGGGGTACCCTGAAAAGGGCTGTTTATGGACGACGTGACCCACCAACCACTCTGAGGGATCTACGCCGAATCGCCGTTGAGGAGCGGGACAATCTGGACCAACAGTGCCTTGATGAACTTGTGGATAGTATGCCACGACGAATACAGGCATGCATCAATGCAAGAGGACGTGCTACTGGGTATTAGAGGTACCGGTGTGTACAGCAATGTGGACCAACAGCTCTGAGGGCCTCGCTGTATGGTGGTACAACATGCAATGTGTGGCCTTCAGGAGCAATAAAAAGGGCGGAAATGTTTATGGCCGGCCGTGGTGGCAGCGTGGTTCTAGGCGCTACAGTCTCTGGAACCGCGCTGTTGCTACGGTCGCAGGTTCGAATCCTGCCTCGGGCATTGATCTGTGTGATGTCCTTAGGTTAGTTAGGTTTAAGTAGTTCTAAGATCTAGGGGACTGATGACCTCAGAAGTTAAGTCCCATAGTGCTCAGAACCATTTGTTGTTCATGTTGATCTCTCTTCCAATTTTATGCAGAGGTTCCGCAACTCTCAGGACTGAGCTGATGCAAAACCTTTTTTGATGTGTGTACATGGAATAATTCCAATCCCAAAGAAAGCAGGTGTTGACAGATGTGAAAATTACCGAACTATCAGTTTAATAAGTCACAGCTGCAAAATACTAACGCGAATTCTTTACAGACGAATGGAAAGACTGGTAGAAGCCGACCTCGGCGAAGATCAGTTTGGATTCCGTAGAAATATTGGAACACGTGAGGCAGTACTGACCTTACAACTTATCTTAGAAGAAAGATTAAGGAAAGACAAACCTACGTTTCCAGCATTTGTAGACTTGGAAAAAGCTTTGGACAATGCTGGCTCGAATACTCTCCTTCAAATTCTGAAGGTGGCAGGGATAAAATACAGGGAGCGAAAGGCTATTTACAATTTGTGCGGAAACCAGATGGCAGTTATAAGAATCGAGGGGCATGAAATGGAAGCAGTGGTTAGGAAGGGAGTGAGACAGGGTTGTAGCCTCTCCCCGGTGTTATTCTATCTGTATATTGAGCAAGCAGTAAAGGATGCAAAGAAAAGTTCGGAGTAGGTATTAAAATCCATGGAGAAGAAATAAAAAAGAAATAAAAACTTCGAGGTTCGCCGATGACAATATAATTCTGTCAGACACAGCAAAGGACTTGGAAGAGCAGTTGAACGGAATGGACAGTGTCTTGAAAGGAGGATATAAGATGAACATCAACAAAAGCGAAACGAGGACAATGGAATGTAGTACAGATAACTCGGCTGATGGTGAGGGAATTAGATTACGAAATGAGACACTTAAAGTAGTAAAGGAGTTTTGCTATTTGGGGAGCAAAATAACTCATGATGCTCTAAGTAGAGAGGATATATAACGTAGACTGGCAATGGCAAGGAAAGCGTTTCTGAAGAAGAGAAATTTGTTAACATCGAGTATAGATTTAAGTGTCAGGAAGTCGTTTCTGAAAATATTTAGATGGAGCGTAGCCATGTATGGAAGTGAAATGTGGACGATAAATAGTTTGGACAAGAAGAGAATAGGAGCTTTCGAAATGTGGTGCTAGAGAAGAATGCTGAAGATTAGATGGGTAGATCACATAACTATTGAGGAGGTATTGAATAGAATTGGAGAGAAGAGGAGTTTGTGGCACAACTTGACAAGAAAAAGGGACTGGTTAGTGGCACATGTTCTGAGGCATCAAGGGATCACAAATTTAGCATTGGAGGGCAGTGTGGAGGGTAAAAATCGTAGAGGGAGACCAAGAGATGAATACACTAAGCAGATTGAGAAGGATGTGGGTTGCAGTAAGTACTAGAGATGGGCAAAACTGTTCTTTTCAGAGATCGGATCAGAACTGTTCACTCCCTGAAATGAACTAGCTCTTTTTCATGACTCACCACTCATTCACAACAGAAAATAAATGGAAGGCACATTGCCCTTTAAACTTGGTTTATTGCAGTACTATACCTGTATTTTGATCTTATTTGATCCTGTTTTGAAGTAACACAGATAATGAGTAAGAATTTTGTATTGTTTATTGAAATTTCCACGATTTGACAGTTTTTGATTATTGATTTATTTTGCACTATCGTGGTTTTTTGGGTGATCGGATAATGTTGTAACTTGAGATTTACATTAACAATATATTTGGCTATAATGTATTAAACTTTCATTAACCTCGTACAAATACATCGCAAGCCAAATATTTTTAAAGTGAACGTTTCCTTCCGAAGACGCCTAAAATCGCAAAATCCGTACTACAATAGGAAAATATATATAAATTTGACTGTAAGACCAAAGTGCTGCATATAGCCTTCCGCAGAATAAAACAAGGAAAATATTGGTGTATCACTTTTGCTATACATTTATCGGTTCGCTCGTAATTAAAGTGTAAATTCGAGTGACCATAATAAAAAATCCTATAGTAAGAGGAGCCGTCAAGAACCTAATCTGATCAGTTTAAACAAATAAAAATAAAATAAAAACAAATGATGTATACATAACATAATAATGTAATATACATAGCGGTATTACTACGAAGAACACTATCCAGTAGAGACGAACTCCGATGCAGAGGCGCTGAGTCGAGCAGGTCGAGACGCGAGCTGTATTGCTGCGTGAGCTTAAGACCGCAGAGACCAGAGTGCTTTGCTCAACGCTCTGGCTAGAGTCGAGAACTTTGGGGTGAGCGTTGAGCGAGCGAGTTCCGTGGGTGGGGGGAGTCGTCCGTTCTCATGCGAGCAGGTTGTTGCAAGTAGTTCTTATGTTCTCCGCTAGGAGGCTCTCTGTCCTGTTGCTCGCATCAACTGCCCAGAGGGCAGGACGTGCGACTGAAACGATCGCCGACGGAGTTCAGGTGCGCCAGACACAGCACGCGGCAGAGGAAGCACAGAGACGGCACGGCATGTGTGAAACACAAAATCCAATGGGGCACTGCACAATGCACGCAGCCAAGGCAGAAGCAGGGCAGAGGCCGGCGCTGGCTGTGTTGTGTGGCGTGCACTGTGCTCTGACCAGCAGAGGCCCCACTGGTCTGCTCCGACTCTCTCTCTCTCTCTCTCTCTCTCTCTCTCTCTCTCTGCTGTGGGAAACGTTTGGAGCTACCGTTCTTTTTTTCTGAATCACTGATTGTTCACTCCTTTGAAAGATTCAACTCTATGAATTAGTTCAGGAGCGGATCCCCCATCTCTAGTAAGTACTGGGAGATGAAACTTGCACAGGATAGAGTAGCATTGAGAGCTGCATCAAACCAGTCTCAGGACTGAAGAGAACAACAACAACATGGAATTGGGTCGAGGGGGATTTGAATGTGTGCCAGGACAACAGATACGTACTTGCAAACAAACAAAAAAATTGTCTACACACACACACACACACACACACACACACACACACACACACACACACCCTGTGAGAGCTGGCGGCGGCAGAAGTCGTCGTGCGCATGCGCACCGCCGCCGCGGCCTGACTCTCGTGTTTTCACCTTCCTGGCGCTGACGTCACGCGGCAAGGTCGCTGCCCCACCCGTGTGCCCTCGCGCCCGGAAACGCTTCCGCTAGCCAGAGGGGGCAAGGATCCCATTGCACGCCGCATCACACCGCTGCAGCACATGCCTGTGCTACAAATGCTCTGTGTAAACAGTCCCTCCAAAAAGTTCCGACGCGGATTTTATTGCTCGCGTATAAGCGACGTCAGCGTAGAGGCTACGTTGGCAGCGTTATCTAACAACTGCAAACACTCGACCAGCCGCCTGTGGGCACGCAGTCATGAGCAGTGGAAAAAATGGCTCTAACCACTGTGGAACGTAACGTCTGACGTCATCAGTCCCCTAGAACTTAGAACTACGTAAACCTAACTAACCTGAGGACATCACACACATCCATGCCCGAGGCAGGATTCGTACCTGCGACCGTAGCAGCAGCGCGGCTCCGGACTGAAGCGCCAAGAACCTCTCGGCCACAGCGGTCGACTGAGCAGTGGACGTGTGGCTGCTGTGTTAACGTTGTTGCCACAAATCGCAGTGGAGCAACATCTCGCAATCAGTTGTTGCAATACCTCCAGAATGTCATGAATAAAATAATAGTGTGTGTTTCCCCGTAACATAGTGTGTGTTTCCCCGTAACATTCGAATAAAAACGACGCTTGAACAACTGTCACGACTCGATTCGAATGCGAAGCACTGTGAAATTCTTTTCGGGACGAAAATCGTCACTGGTGAGGCTACTTGGCTCTTCCTGTGGCTATTATAGGTGAGTCCTGATGCTGTCGTGAGGTAGTACGTAACTGACAAACCGTGTGGCTTCTATTGACACATTTGGCTGATTTACACTATGTGATCAAAGTATCCGGAAACCGTCAGAAACGTTTTGCATATTAGGTGCCACCTACTGCCAGGTACACCATATCACCGACCTTCCGTGAGAGAGCAGAATGGGGCGTTCCGCGGAATTCAACGGACTTCGAACGTGGCCAGGTGATTGGCTGTCACTTGTGCCGTACGTCTATACCCGACATTTACACACGACATTTATTGTGTGTCACTTACGTCATGTCTGTACGCAAGATTTCTGCACTCCTAAACATCCATAGGTCCACTGTTTCCGATGTGATGGTGAAGTGGAAACGCGAAGGGACACGTACAGCACAAAAGCGTACAGGCCGACCTCGTGTGTTTACTGATAGAGACCGCCGAGAGTTGAAAAAGGTCGTAATGTGTAATAGGCAGACATCTATCCACGCCATCACACAGGTCTTCCAAACTGCATCAGGATCCACTGCAAGTACTATGACAGCTAGGAGGGAGGTGAGAAAACTTGGGTTTCACTGTCGAGCGACTGCTCATAAGCCACACATCACGCCGGTAAATGTCAAACGACGCCTCACGTGGTGTAAGGAGCGTAAACATTGGGCGATTGAACAGTGGAAAAACGTTGTGTGGAGTGACGAATCACGGTACACAATGTGGCGATCCGATGGCAGGGTGTGGGTATGGCGAATGCCCAGTGAACGTGATTTGGCAGCATGTGTAGTGCAAATAATAAAATTCGGAGGCGATGGTGTTATGGTGTGGTCGTGTTTTTTTCATGGAGGGAGGCTTGCACCCCTTGTTGTTTTCCATGGCACTATCACAGCTCAGGCCTACATTGATGTTTTAAGCACCTTCTTGGTTCCCGCTGTTGAAGAGCACTTCGGGGATGGCGATTCCGTATTTTAACACGGTTCATAGTGCGCGGCCTGTGGCGGAGTGATTACACGACAATAACATCCCTGTAACGGACTGGCCTGCACAGAGTCCTGACCTGAATCCTACAGAACACCTTTGGGATTTTTTGGAACGCCGACTTCGTGCCAGGTCTCACCGACCGACATCGATACCTCTCCTCAGTGCAGCACACCGTGAAGAATGGACTGCCATTCCCCAAGAAACCTTCCAGCACCTGACTGAACGTATGTCTGCGAGAGTGGAAACTGCCGACAAGGCTAAGGGTGGGCCAACACCGTATTGAATTCCAGCATTACCGATTGAGGACGGCACCAACTTATTTGCAGCCAGGCGTCCAGATACTTTTGATGACATAGTATATGTTAACTACGGAAGTATTTGTGTGACGTAAGGCAGGTGCATAACGTGAGCCTTTGTGAGTGTGTCTAGTGTCTGACAGTAGCTATATTCGAATGAGGTGTAGACAGTTTGGCGTTCTTCTTCTATGTAGAATGTGTCCCGTATCTTGGCTGCCATTGTCATAGACGTTCTCTCGCATTATCACTTTCTCTCGCCCACTTCTGCTTTGTCTTTTTTCTTGATTCTGCTTCCATTGGTACTGTGTCCTTCACTCATTCTCTACCACTGTTCTGTCAGGTCGATTATGTTCCACTGCGACTGTGTCCCTCTTCTCTCACACTACCATTGTCTCCTTCGCTCTTTATATCCAACTGCTGTCTATTATGTTGTAATATTTATTACTTTTCCGTCTCTATGCTACGTCATTTTACAAACTAAGTTTCCGCCGCGCAGCGAATGTTACGTACGTATTTTGCCTCTACAGGTAGAGCAACTTTTGAGTCTGTGCACCTGGGGAAACGGATAAAAGTAAGAAGAAAATCTTAAAGATATATAGAGATCGGGATCTGTGGAATGTATTGTAAAAATTACAGCTGTTTGCTGTTCATAGCCGCCTTGGATCCGCGGATCGGATTTGGTACGAAAAATAGACCCATCTTGGGTTTAGTATGGAACCGTCCATGAAATAATGGTGCCTCCCTAAACCCCACCGTGGAGCAAAGGAAATGCAAATACAAGCTGCGTGGAGTGGCCGCTCGGTCCGAGGCGCCATGTGACGGATTGTGCGGCCGCTCCCCCCGGAGCATCCATCTGTTTAAGTAGTGAGTAACTCTAGGGAGCGATCGCCTCAGCAGTTTGGGCACTTCGGAATTCACACAGATTTAAAAATTCTTTGCAGAAAGATCCAACCGATTTGCCTAACTAGGAGGAAATATGTAATTTTCGCCGGCCGGGGTGGCCGAGCGGTTCTAGACGCTCCAGTCTGGAACCGCGCGACCGCTACGTCGCAGGTTCGAATCCTGCCTCGGGCATGGATTTGTGTGATGTCCTTAGGTTGGTTAGGTTTAAGTAGTTCTAAGTTCTAGGGGACTGATGAACACAGATGTTAAGTCCCATAGTGCTCAGAGCCATTTGAACCACAATCGCACCCCACACCATCAAAGCACGACCTCCATACAGGTCCCTTTGAAAGACATTAAGGGGTTGGTATCTGGTTCCTGGTTCACGCCAGATGAAAACCTGGCGAGAATCACTGTTCAGACTATACCTGGACTCGTCTGTGAACATAACCTGGGACCACTGTTCCAATGACCGTGTACTGTGTTCTTGACACCAGGCTATACGGGCTCTCCTGTGACCAGGGGTTAGTGGAATGTACCTTGCATGTCTCCGGGCGAATAAACTGTGTCTGTTCAGTCGTCTGTAGAATGTGTGTCTGGAGACAACTGTTCCAGTGGCTGCAGGTCCCGAGCGAGGCTACCTGCAGTACTCCGTGGCCGTCTGCGGGCACTGATGGTGAGATATCGGTCTTCTTGTGGTGTCTTACACTGTGGACGTCCCGTACTGTAGCGCCTGGACTCGTTTCCTGTCTGCTGGAATCTTTCCACGATCTTCAGATCACACTTTGTGGCACACGGAGGGCCCGTGCTACGACCTGCTGTGTTCGGCCAGCCTCCAGTCGCCCTAGTATTCTACCCCTCATAACGTCATCAATATGTGTTCTTTGAGCCGTTTTCGACACACAGTCACCATTAGTACGTCTGAAAACGTCTGCACAGTTACTGGCTGCACCGTACTCCGACATGCACCAACACACCTCTGCGTATGTGGACTGCTGCCAGCGCCACCGTGCGACGACCGCAAGTCAAATGCACCACACGGTAATACCCCGAGGTGACTTAAACCCGCAAACCGCCCACCAAAGCGTTGTTTCACCATGTATGAGCATTATCCTTAAATTACGAGTGTGAGTGTATATCATATCTACAGATTTCCGTCCCCGTCGGGTAATTCCCGTAGAGCGTTTCTCCGTTCTTTTTCTTTTTCGCCCCCTCTTTCTTTTTCGCCCCCTCTTTCTTTTTCGCCCCCTCTTTCTTTTTCGCCCCCTCTTTCTTTTTCGCCCCCTCTTTCTTTTTCGCCCCCTCTTTCTTTTTCGCCCCCTCTTTCTTTTTCGCCCCCTCTTTCTTTTTCGCCCCCTCTTTCTTTTTCGCCCCCTCTTTCTTTTTCGCCCCCTCTTTCTTTTTCGCCCCCTCTTTCTTTTTCGCCCCCTCTTTCTTTTTCGCCCCCTCTTTCTTTTTCGCCCCCTCTTTCTTTTTCGTCCCCTCTTTCTTTTTCGTCCCCTCTTTCTTTTTCGTCCCCTCTTTCTTTTTCGTCCCCTCTTTCTTTTTCGTCCCCTCTTTCTTTTTCGTCCCCTCTTTCTTTTTCGTCCCCTCTTTCTTTTTCGTCCCCTCTTTCTTTTTCGTCCCCTCTTTCTTTTTCGTCCCCTCTTTCTTTTTCGTCCCCTCTTTCTTTTTCGTCCCCTCTTTCTTTTTCGTCCCCTCTTTCTTTTTCGTCCCCTCTTTCTTTTTCGCCCCCTCTTTCTTTTTCGCCCCCTCTTTCTTTTTCGCCCCCTCTTTCTTTTTCGCCCCCTCTTTCTTTTTCGCCCCCTCTTTCTTTTTCGCCCCCTCTTTCTTTTTCGCCCCCTCTTTCTTTTTCGCCCCCTCTTTCTTTTTCGCCCCCTCTTTCTTTTTCGCCCCCTCTTTCTTTTTCGTCCCCTCTTTCTTTTTCGTCCCCTCTCTCTCTCTCTCTCTCTCTCTCTCTCTCTCTCTCTCTCTCTCTCTCTTTTTTTTTTTCTTTACTGTATTGAAAGCGAAATGAACAAGTGATGGGAATTAATACAATGGGGGAAGAGGGAAGGGGATAGTTACAGTAAGTGACACACGCCTCCCAACAACCCAACCGCGGTACCAGTGACTGGGTGAGTGCCGGAGAGAAGGATGCGTTCGCCGTGACGAGACTCCCTGTAGGGTTGTGGCCTCCTGCCCATTCGCCGGGAGTTAACCGTGGAACGGACCGAGTGAAACTTCTGCTCGCTTTCTCGCACACCTGTTGGTTCGCCACGCTCCTCTGACCGTAGCTGCTGTGTGCCTGGCTATCTCGAGCTACCCTCATCTTCCGAGCTGCCTGTCACATACCTCGACGACTCGGCGTGCTAAATAAGCTCATGTCGCGTTACATTGGTCAGCGCCTTAAAACAGCGCACTGCTGTGCAGAGTCTGGTTGCACGGCACCGGGCGGTTATGTCAGGCTAGGAGGAAATTGAGACGCGTGTAGCGCATGTTGCGCAGCGCAGCGCGTTTTCATAACTTCACAGGTCAAATGGGACCACCGCGCAAACTGCGACGCGATGCGACTGGGGCGCGACACGCAACTGCGCCAGGTCGCGCGGCGTCGTGTGAAGTTTCTCGCGTCTCTCGAGCACTGCGGGAGGGGTGAGGCGGGGAGCGGAAAAGTAGCCCGGCCATATGCTCACATTGGCATGTCGCATAGGGTCAGTGAATGTATATGTATTGCCCTTGCGAATAATCAGCATTACGGTATACTGAGTTTTATCACTGGGTAGTGAAACTTCCTGGAAGATTCGCAGGAGAGCTTCTGTAAAGTTTGGAAGGTAGGAGACGAGGTACTGGCGGAAGTAAAGCTGTGAGGGGCTTGGGTAGCTCAGTTGCTAGAGCACTTGCCCGCCAAAGGCAAAGTTCCCGAGTTCGAGTCTCGGTCCGCCACACAGTTTTAATCCGCCAGGAAGTTTCATATCAGCGCACACTCCGATGCAGAGTGAAAATCTCATTCTGGAAACACCACTGAGTAGTGTTTAGTTTTTCGCCGTTTAAGCGCTCCATTTTTTACGTTAATTCATAATAGCTATCAGTTACACACATCACAGTATACTTTTTGTTTGTTTGTTCTTTTGCGAAGAACAATGCGCAGTTCAGTAACTGGTGAACCATTAGCTACTGGAAGTATATCTTTAGCCTCCACAATGTTTCCAGATCGTAAAAAGGGACTCTTGAAGACAGTCATCAACTATCCCGAGAAAGTCTATTAAGTTTCAAGAACCGGCTTTAAGTTGTGACGCTAGGGATATACTACAAACTCGTACGTATTGCTCACACAAGGATGGTGAGAATAAATAAGATTGGAATAATTAATGTACGCACACAGAAATTCAAGCAATCATTCTTCTCGCCCTCCATACGTCAACGGAACACGAAGAAACCTTAATAACTGGTACAATGGGACATACCGTCTGCCAAACACCTCACGGTAGTCTGCAGAGTATAGATGTAGATGTACACTGTGTGATCAAAAGTATCCGGACACCTGCCTGAAAATGACATTAAGAGCGTGGCGCCCTCCATCGGTAATGCTGGAATTCAGTATGGTGTTGGCTCACCCTTAGCTTGATGACAGCTTCCACTCTCGCAGGCATACGTTCAATCTAGTGCTGGAGGGTTTCTTGGGGAATGGGAGCCCATTCTTCTCGGAGTGCTGCACTGAGGAGAGGTATCGATGTCGGTCGGTGAGGCCTGGCACGAAGTCGGTGTTCCAAAACATCCCAAAGGTGTTCTAAAGGATTCAGGTCAGGACTCTGTGCAGGACAGTCCACAGGCCGTGCATTATGAACAGGTGCTCGGTCGTGTTGAAAGATCCAATCGCAATCTCCGAATTCCTCTTCAACAGTGGGAAACAAGAAGGTGCTTAAAACGTCAATGTGGGCCTGTGCTATGGTAGTTCCACGCAAAGCAAGGGGTGCAACCCCCGTCCATGAAAAACACGACCACACCACACCATAACACCACCGCCTCCGAATTTTGCTGTTGGCACTACACACGCTGGTAGATGATGTTCACCGGGCATTCGCCAAACCCATACCCACACGGTGCCATTGGATCGCCACATTGTGTACCGTGATTCGTCACTCCACACAACGTTTTTCCACTGTTCAACTGTCCAATGTTTATCCTCCTTACACCGAGCAAGGGGTCGTTTGGCATTTACCGGCGTGACTTGTGGCTTATGAACAGCCGTTCGATCTTGAAATGAAAGTTTTCTCTCCTCCCGCCTAACTGTCACAGTACTTGCAGTGGAACCTGATGCAGTTTGGAAGACCTGTGTGATGGCGTGGATAGATGTCTGCCTATTACACATTACGACCTTCAACTGTCGGCGGTCTCTGTCAGTCAACAGACGAGGTCGGCCTGTACGCTTTTGTGCTGCACGTGTCCCTTCACGTTTCCACTTCACTATCACATCGGAAGCAGTGGACGTAGGGATGTTTAGGAGTGTGGAAAACGCGTACAGCCGTAGGACACAAGTAACACCCAATCGCCTGACCAGGTTCGAAGTCGGTGAGTTCCGCGGAGCGCCCCATTCTACTTTCTCACGGTGTGTAATGACTACTGAGGTCGGTGATACGAAATACCTGGCAGTAGGTGGCAGCACAATGCACCTAATATGAAAAACGTGTGTTTTTGGGGGTGTCGGGATACTTTTGTTCACATAGTGTACATTCTAATAATTCCTCGTTCAGTATCACCTGAACGTTACGAACAATCCTAAGCTGCAAACACATGAATTGCCAAACAGTTACAGTTTGAATCTTCATTGCCAAAGCTTCTTTTACTGAGCAGATGCTGAATGAGAAACAGCATTCGCTCGCTGTCAGACAGGAATAATAAAAAGTATTGTACTTCACGTACCAAAAAAACTAATTCAAAATATTTAGAAATTAACGTTTTACACGACGCAACGAGTCTGTTTCTGGTATGTTACAGAATAAGAAATAACCCACTCACGACCTGTACCATTTGCCAGGAACAGATACGGAAGAACAAAGTACATGCTTGAAACCAGACTCTCAGAGCCCATAACGACTCAGTTTCATTTAAAAACGCAAAGTTGCAATATATATATATCTGATCGATAAATATAGGACAAGATTACACATGAGAACGCTATGATAAGATATCGAGATCTTCCGGTAGAGTGTGACGCTATCAGCCAATGGCGTTTGTGATAAACGATTAGCGTTAACAGCTTCTCGAGCTTCTGACGTCATCCACCGGTTTCAGTTTAGCTCAATCAGCATTTTATGTTTACCGTGTCTGGCAACACCATCGTTTGTCACAAATAACACCAAAAGTGACAGCCAAATATCTCTGACTATTCTAAGTTCCCCACTATATGTTTCTATACGAAATTTCGTCCAGATTTACCTCCCATTCTATAAAAAGTCTACGTATTACCAACACTATGTACCCACACACTGTAATTCAACTTCAACACGTATGCTAACCTTTCACTAAGCAGAACGTAATTTTAATTGAACTGTAACTGGTCTGAATACAATTTGTCTTTATATCAGATGCGCAACTGGGCCTAAACAAAATTTTCCCTTACCTCGCATCGTGAGAAGATTTTTGCAGATTTCCCGAAAGCACGACAGCAGACACCAAGCAGGCAGCGGCTAAGCTACATTTCCATTTTTAAATAAAATTTCCATACTATATTCAAACTTTTGCATAGCACATGGTGCAATGTGGTAATGCGTAATGATAAACAGTGGGATGTGGAGAGTAACTATTCCTATGAACTGATATCACAAGACATCGATTTTTGAATCCAAAAGCACACAGTAAGACTTCGCACAGTCTTCAAACATAACACAGGTCTGAACAATACAACGCTTAAGAAAGTGAACAATGATTTAAAAAGCGTACAGTGTTAACAGAGGATTTCTATAAAAAAAACCAAACCGCTTAATCAGTTGATATGTTAATGTATGACTCAGGGAAGTGGGATTGTCTTTCTCTCAGCTCTTAACAAGCGAACAAGTTAACTAGCTGACAATCATTCCGAGAAACTACCCGCACTGTGCTTGTTCTAGTGAAAAAAAAAAGAGTTTTACCAAAAAGAATCATTCGTGTTGGCACGTCTATGTTTTTGAAACTAATAAACATATAAATTAATATCGTTTTTTCACGAACGGGAAACCGTTTCTTCATACATTTTTATAGGTGTCCAATATGCCCAGCTTGAGATGCACGGCATGTGTCAATGCGGTATTTAAATTGTCACATTGCAGCGACGACGTCTTGAGTTACACTTTCCATAGCTGCTGTTATGTGATATCTCGTTCATTCATTGTTGTTGGTAACGGGAGGCAGATAAACAGTTTTTTACAAACCCCCACAAGAAATAACATAGTCAGGTCCGGTGACCTTGGAGGCCAGTACTGTAAGGCTGAATCATATGGTCCATTGCGACCGATCCGCCATTCAGTAATTCTTCGATCTAAAAATTCCCGCACATCCAGATGCCAGCGTGGCGGCGCCCCATCCTGTTGCTAAATGAAGTCGTTGGAATCAGTCTCGAACTGTGGGAAAAGAAAGTTCTCAAGCATATCGAGATACGTGCTTCCTGTAACAGTGTTTTCGGCGAAGAAAAATGGACCGTACACCTTTCCCCGTGAAACTGCACTAAACACATTGAACTATGGAGAGTATCGTGTTGTACAACTTTGTGATTGTTTCGTACACCGTATTCTCACATTGTGACGGTTCACCTTTCCATTTACATGGAATGTCGCCTCGTCAAATGGTTCAAATGGCTCTGAGCACTATGGGACTCAACTGCTGAGGTCATAAGTCCCCTAGAACTTAGAACCTAAGGACAACACACACATCCATGCCCGAGGCAGGATTCGAACCTGCGACCGTAGCGGTCGCGCGGTTGCAGACTAGCGCCAGAACCGCTCGGCTACCAGCGGCCGGCGTCGCCTCGTCACTAAACATTGAGCGTGGAAGAAAACTCTAATCCTCCGTCTTGCCAAGAAAGAAATTACAGAACACACGTTCTTGTTTGCCACCTTCACGAAGAGCTTGCAGTAGCTGAATTTCCTACGGTTTCACGTGTAAACATCGACGCAACACACGCCAGACGGACATCGGCGGGCGTGTTGAACTGTCGAGCTACACGGCGAACGGATTTCTGCGGACTCGTTGTGAAACTATGGCGGATGCATTCGACGTCTGTGTCAGACCCTCGGGGACGGCCCGGCGATTTGCCTTCACACAAACAACCTTGTTGCTCGGAATTGTTCGTGTTATCGTCTAATGCCCTGAGCTGGAGGAGGATAGACACCATACCCAGTACTAAAGTCACGCTGAACAGTTATTACTGAGCCGCACTGCGCATAACGTAGAACACAAAACACTTTCTGTTGTCGCGACAACATTTTTACCAGAACTGAAGTGGCCACACACTGCTGCTACCTAACGGGAACCGTGAAAAACTCGAGTGTTTGCTCATTCCAACAGTAGGCCTACGTTGTTCGCGCGCATTTATCAAATAACATAGTAGTTAAGATTTTTTAAAAAAGTCAGATGATTCTTTTTGATACACCCTGTATTTGTTCTTTCCGCGTACATCTTGAGAGAAAACCACGAAGATAAAGTTGGACAGATTGGAACTAATTGGGAGACTGAATAACAGTCTTCCTTCCTGCGCATGATTCGTGACTAGAAGAGAGAGGCGAACCTCCCGGACTATCAAGCAGGGTTCCGTGTGGGAAGGAACTGCTGTGAACAAGTTTTGTCCCTTACAACATATATAGAGAGAGGCTATCAGAACAAGCTGAAAACGGGCCTGGTATTAATAGATCTTAGCCTATGACACTGTCTGGACCGAAGGACTACTGCTCAAGCTTACTCGAATTATCAAATGCAGTCAGACGTACACATTACTAAAAAATATGCTGACAGGCAGGAAGATCAAGGTCTATCTCCATGGAAAGAGCAGCAAAAGCATGGTAATTAACAATGACCTGCCGCAGGGGTCAGCCCTGGCGCCGACCCTTTTTAATTTTTACATATCTGATATGCCGAGCACCAGGTCGCGTAAATTTGCGTATGCGGATGATCTGGCCATCGCATACCAAAGCAAAAATTTCGAAGATCTTGAAAAAACATTGAATGTGGACCTTGAAGCGCTGAACACCTACTACCTTAAGTGGCATTTGCATCCCAACCCCAATAAAACGACCAGTACTATAATGCACCTTAATAACAGAGCTTCAAGCAGGAAACTACAGCTTTCCCTGAATGACCGGCATATCAGACATGAAGATAAGCCCAAATATCTGGGAGTAAAATTAGTCCGTACACTAACGTTTAGCTCCCATCTGGAAGACACCAAACAGAAATTAAAATCTCGAAATGCCATTATGTCTAAACTGGCCGGAACATCATGGGGGTGCGGAGCTAATACACTAAGGACGTCAGCATTACCCCTCGTGTACAGCGTGGCTGAATATTGTTCACCAGTCTGGGCGAAAAGTGCGCATGTAAATAAAGTAGACACCCAATTGAAAGCGACGATGAGAATTATCTCAGGTACACTTAGGGCTACACCATGTGACTGGCTCCCAGTCCTTGCCAACATAGAACCCCCTGATATAAGGCGCTCCATGGCGACCTCAAGAATATATAGGAAGATCGTACACAATCCAGAACTCACTATACACCAAGACTTATCACCCATCAACAGGCTAAAATCTAGGTCCCCCTTTTGGAAGATTGGCAGGGAATTACAGGACTTCGAACCCAAAGCCACCCTGGGGGGGAATCATGGCGCAAAGGGGCACACAAGAACCAAAAGCTTATCGATGACCCCAGCAAGAAGATAAATGGTTTTGATCTCCCTCGGAAACTCTGGGTTGCCTTAAATCGCCTTAGAACAAGCGTGGGAAGATGCAAACATTAAATGAATAAGTGGGGACTCGCGGAGAGTCCCGTGTGTGAATGTGGTGAAATCCAGACAATGGACTACCTACTGGTGTGTGAAGTGGTAGGATATAGTGGTGAACTGAAGGACATAAGTTACTTGCCTGACTTAGCCATAGATGGGCTCAAAACTATAAGTAGCGTTGTGTAGTGCTGTAATTTCCTGGTGGATTGTAATGACACTGTAATATTTGCCTTGTATATGACGAACGAATAAAAAAAGAGAGAAACAGGGAAGTAACTGTGCTGTTGCAAAACACCCTCCACCGCACGCCATGTGGTGGCTTACGGAGTCCAGGAGGTGATGTAGACGAGCATGTAGACGGGTATTTCACTAGGAATTAGACTGAAACTTCCTGGCAGATTAAAACTGTGTGCCCGACCGAGACTCGAACAGGTCCCGAGTTCGAGTCTCGGTCGGGCACACAGTTTTAATCTGCCAGGAAGTTTCATATCAGCGCACACTCCGCTGCAGAGTGAAAATCTCATTCAGGAATTAGACTGCTATTGATTGTACACACTGTGTTGCAGCATAATGCCAGCAGCTGTAGACCCCCTGAGAGATTATAAGCGGTAATTTACTCCACCCTCGCGTAGGGGTCGCCATAACCCCAAATTAGCCGATTAGAAAACCCGCAGCCCCCCCCCCCCTTCGCCCCCTGCGTGCGCCAGTCTCTCGTGAAACAATAAACCTCCCCTCCCTTCTCCAAGCGGGCTCCCCACTCGACGACCAGGACGATCTTTACATGGGTACTCCGCGAATCACACTTAAGTGTCCGACAGAGGGTTCATCCAACCACCCTCGCAATATTTCTCTATTATTCCAGCCTCGTACAGCGCGCGGGAACACCTGTATCTTTCTGTGCGAGCTCTGATTTCCCTTATATTGTTATCTTGATCGTTTCTCCCTATGTAGGTCGGCGTCAACAAAATAGGTTCGCATTCGGAGGAGAAAAGTTGGTGGTTGAAATAATGCGAGAAGACTCTGCCGCAACGAAAAACGCCGTTGCTTTAATGCTGCCACCCCAAATCCTCTATCACGTCTGTGACACTTACTCCCCTATTTTGCGATAATACAAAACATGCTGCTTTTCCTTGAATTTTCCCGATTTACTCCGTTAATCCTGTCTGGTAAGGATCATAGACCGCGCAGAAGTACTCCAAAAAGAGAACGGACAAGCGTTGTGTAGGCAGTCTGCGTAGTAGATCTGTTACGCAGTCTTTGATTCGCCTTCCATACAACACTTTCTACGAGTTTCGTCCAATTTAAGTCGTTCGTAATTGTAATTCCTGAGTATTCATTTGAATTTACGGCCTTTAGATTTGACTGTTTTGTCGTAACCGAAGTTTGATTCCTTTTAGCACTCATGTGGATGACCTCACACTTTTCTTCATTTAGGGTCCATTACCAATTTTTACACCATGCAGATATCTTTTCTAAATCGTTTTGCAATTGGTTTTGATCTTCTGATGACTTTGATCCGCAGATAACCTAAGATGGCTACTCAGATTGTCTCCTAAATACTTCACATAGATACGCAACAGCAGAGGGCTTACAACACTGCCTGGGGGGACGCCAGAAATCTTAGTTTTACTCGATGAATTTCCGTCAGTTACTACGAGTTGTGATCTCTGTTCATCACGAACCGCTCTTGTGGTAGGGTGTCAAAAGCCTTCCGGAAATCTAGAAATACAGAATCAATCTGAAGTCCCTTCTCAATATCACTCAGCACATCATGTGAGTAAAGAATTAGTTTTTTTCAACAAGAACGATGTATTCTAAATCGGTGTTGACTGTGTGTCAGTACCGGTTTAGTCGAGGTAATTCATAATGTTCGAACATAGTATATGTTCCAAAATCCTGTTGCATATCGACGTTAACGATGTTGTTGTTGTTGTTGTTGTTGTTGTGGTCTTCAGTCCTGAGACTGGTTTGATGCAGCTCTCCATGCTACTCTATCCTGTGCAAGCTTCTTCATCTTCCAGTACCTACTGCAACCTACATCCTTCTGAATCTGCTTAGTGTATTCATCTCTTGGTCTCCCTCTACGATTTTTACCCTTCAATGCTAAATTTGTGATCCCTTGATGCCTCAAAACATGTCCTACCAACCGATCCCATCTTCTAGTCAAGTTGTGCTACAAACTTCTCTTCTCCCCAATCCTATTCAATACCTCCTCATTAGTTACGTGATCTACCCACTTTATCTTCAGCATTCTTCTGTAGCACCACATTTCGAAAGCTACTATTCTCTTCTTGTCCATACTAGTTACCGTCCATGTTTCACTTCCATACATGGCTACACTCCATACAAATACTTTGAGAAACGACTTCCTGACACTTAAATCTATGCTCGATGCTTACAAATTTCTCTTCTTCAGAAACGATTTCCTTGCCATTGCCAGTCTACATTTTATATCCTCTCTACTTCGACCATCATCAGTTATTTTACTCCCTAAATAGCAAAACTCCTTTACTACTTTAAGTGTCTCATTTCCTAATCTAATTCCCTCAGTATCACCCGATTTAATTTGACTACATTCCATTATCCTCGTTTTGCTTTTGTTGATGTTCATCTTATATCCTCCTTTCAAGACACTGTCCATTCCATTCAACTGCTCTTCCAAGTCCTTTGCTGTCTCTGACAGAATTACAATGTCATCGGCGAACCTCAAAGTTTTTACTTCTTCTCCATGGATTTGAATACCTACTCCGAATTTTTCTTTTGTTTCCTTTACTGCTTGCTCAATATACAGATTAAATAACATCGGGGAGAGGCTGCAACCCTGTCTCTCTCCTCTCCCAACCACTGCTTCCCTTTCATGCCCCTCGACTCTTATAACTGCCATCTGGGTTCTGTAACGATATGGGCCTGTAATTTAGTGGATTACTCCTGCTGGCGCTGGATTCTACTGGGCTGAGGATTTATGTGAGCAAGACAAAAGTGATGGCAAAAAGCACAGACGAAGTTTCCGTTATTGGATGGACAGACCTGGGAACAAAGGAAACGTTTTCTGTTTGGTGACAACAAGTGGAAAGTTTGACGATTAAACAAGGTATCGTGTGCGTGTGTGCGTGTGTGCGTGTGTGCGTGTGTGCGTGTGTGCGTGTGTGCGTGTGTGCGTGTGTGCGTGTGTGCGTGTGTGCGTGTGTGCGTGTGTGCGTGTGTGCGTGTGTGCGTGTGTGCGTGTGTGCGTGTGTGCGTGTGTGCGTGTGTGCGTGTGTGCGTGTGTGCGTGTGTGCGTGTGTGCGTGTGTGCGTGTGTGCGTGTGTGCGTGTGTGTGTGTGTGTAACTTCTGAGGCTTATCACAGTACGCGTGTCTCACCCAAAGTTTCTTTTTGTTCCAGGTAACTTGCTTGCCGTTCGTTCTTCGGTGGTGGGTCGTGTCTGCAGCCCTTTCCTGCCACTCCCATAAGAGGTACAGTTTTGCGCATGCTTCCAAATGAAACTTGGAATCCACTGTGCCATTTCTTCACCTACCTCCAGCCAAACCATCTGTTACATATTCTGTTTTCCAATTTCATAGCTCAGTTCTGTTTCTTATTTTCTTTGTATTCCTGTACCCCTCATCGATATTGCCAGAGCATACTAAATGGTTGTGATTGTCTCCCCTACACTCCTAAGATACAGTGCAGTTGGTTGTTGCAACCACACAATATTGATCTAACGCAGTTTCAAAAACAATCAATAAATCGAAACTTCCTGGCAGATTAAAACTGTGTGCCCGACCGAGACTCGAACTCGGGACCTTTGCCTTTCGCGGGCAAGTGCTCTATAGCAAAGGTCCCGAGTTCGAATCTCGGTCGGGCACACAGTTTTAATCTGCCAGAAAGTTTCATATCAGCGCACACTCCGCTGCAGAGTGAAAATCTCATTCTGGAATCAATAAATCCTTAAAATCTTTTCGTAACTTACACTTCACTTACAATTAAATGCTTCCCTGAAACATTTAAGTGTTTCTTTTTGATCTACAATGATCGAAGCAGACGAAATGAATCAAAATTTGTGCTGCTTCCGGGACTCGAACCCGGGTCTTCTTCCTTGCTACGTAGAAATGCTAACCATCGCAGTAGAATGTTCAAACTTGATGCACGAACTACCTAAGCTGATCGCCCTCCCCAACACGTGCACCGAGGGCCAAGAATTCATACCCATTTCTTTGCCGAGCCCTTTCCGCGCCCACTGTGTGATACCAAATACGCCCACTGACCAGGGTGCAGTTTGATGACGTCAGCAGAGCAGAGCTGAAACACGGCCAGGAGTGGTACGTCGACTGAGGTTTGCACCATGTCACGTACCACGTGCTGCTCTTTAACTAACGTAAGTATAAACGCAGTTGCTCTTTGTGGAAGTAGCATGGTACACCGGTATTACTACGTGCTTCACTTGCAAATAAACTGAAACACGTTCCCTCAATGAACAAAACATCGTATTCCTTCAATTGTAGTAGAGAAAACATGCACCATAGAAATATATGCGGCAGACATTTGCTATTTCTGTACCGGCCATCTGAAAGATACAAAAACAGAGCTCGCGCACTCTCACGTCATTTACATTATTGCCCATTAAATTTGCTACACCATGAAGAAATGCAGATGATTAACGGGTATTAATTGGACAAATATATTATACTAGAACTGACATCTGATTAAAAAAAAAAAAAAAAAAAAATGGTTCGAATGGCTCTGAGCATTATGGGTCTTATATTCTGAGGTCATCAGTCCCCTAGAACTTAGAACTACTTAAACGTAACTAACCTAAGGACATCACACACATCCATGCCCGAGGCAGGATTCGAACCTGCGACCGTAGCGGTCGCGCGGTTCCAGACTGAAGCGCCTAGAACCGCTCGGCCACACCGGCCGGCTCATGTGATTACATTTTCATGCGATTTGGGTGCATAGGTTGATACGCCTGGGCATTGAGTCAAACAGAGATCGGATGGCGTGTACAGGTACAGCTGCCCACGCAGCTTCAACACGATACCACAGTTCAGCAAGAGTAGTGACTGGCGTATTGTGACGTGCCAGTTGCTCGGCCACCATTGACCAGACGTTTCCAATTGGTGAGAGATCTGGACAATGTGCTGGCCAGGGCAGCAGGCGTTTTCTGTATCCAGAAAGGCCCGTACAGGACCTGCAACATGCGGTCGTGCATTATCCCGATGAAATGTAGGGTCTCGTAGGGATCGAATCAAGGGTAGAGCCGCGGGTCGCACCACATCTGAAATGTAACGTCCACTGTTCAAAGTACCGTCAATGCGAACGAGAGGTGAACGAGACGTGTAACCAGTGGCACCCCATAGCATCACGCCGGGTGATACGCCAGTATGGCGATGACGAATACACGCTTCCAATGTGCGTTCACCGCGATGTCGTAAAACACGGATGCGACCATCGTGATGCTGCAAACAGAACCTGGATTCATTCGAAAAAATGACCTTATGGCATTCGTGCACCCAGGTTCGTCGTCGAGTACACCATCGCAGGCGCTCCTGTCTGGGATGCAGCGTCAAGGGTAACCGGAGCCACAGTGTCCGAGCTGATAGTCCATGCTGCTGCAAACGTCGTCGTCGTCGTCGAACTGTTCGTGCACATGGTTGTCTTGCAAACGTCCCCATCTGTTGACTCAGGGATCGAGACGTGGCTGTACGATCCGTTACAACCGTGCGGATAAGATGCCTGTCATCTCGACTGCTAGTGATACGAGGCCGCTGGGATCCAGCACGGCGTTCCGTATTACCCTCCTGTACCCACCGATTCCATATTCTACTAACAGTCAATGGATCTCGACCAACGCGAGCAGCAACGTCGCGATACGATAAACCGCAATCGCGATAGGCTGCAATCCGACCTTTATCAAAGTCGGAAACGTGGTGGTACGCATTTCTCGTCCTTACTGCTGTCTGTGTATGAGAAACCGGTTGGAAACTTTAGACATGTCAGCCACAGGCGCCAACCTTGTGCAAATGCTCTGAGAAGCTAATCATTTGCATATCACAGCATCTTCTTCCTGTAGGTTAAATTTCGCGTCTGTAGCATGTCATCTTCGTGGTGTAGCAATTTTAATGGCCAGTAGTGTTCTTAAGAGAAGAGTGTAACCCGGCTCTAGAAAGATGGCACCCAAAACACTAGCTGGGAGGTAATTTGAACCTGACTTGTGTTGGCATGAGAGCATGTGCCCTCCCCTCCGCATCCCACCCCTCCCCTCTCCATCCCGCCCCTTCCCTCTCCCATCCCCTTCCCTCTCCCATCCCCTTCTCTCTCCCCTCCCCTTCCCTGTCCCCTCCCCTTCCCACTCCATCACTCCTCTAACCCCACCGCTCCCCTCCCCCCCCCCCCTACACGGTTTTCGCGCATTGCAAAGTGGAACGGATCCGCGCCGTGTCGGCGTTACGTCAGGGCAACCTGGCAGCCGGTCGGGTCTTGCGAAAGTGTCGCTGATGGATCGCGTCGTCGGCCGGGTTGCATCTTTTTGTGTACCGGCTCCATTTATTTTCCTCTCTTTAATATTTGGCTCGCTCTCTGCGTCATAGCTCGCTGACGTCATACGGGACGAGTTGGCGAAAGCTTGCCGCTCTTGAAGATAATTTATCAAAAGGGGAAAAAAAAGTGTTACCAACTTCATTACTGCAGAGTCTCTGGGAACTTCATCACGTAAGATCCGCACGGTCGCTTAATGAACAAGGAACGAGCGTATTTATTGGTCGCAGCATTGAAGAGTTGCTAGCAAACAGAACATAGCGTGTCGGTTATCGGAGATTAATATTCAGACGTGAAAGAAGTATAGGAGCTGTTAAGGGGGACGAAAATCTATTGGTGGTGGTTCTAACAACCCTACCACATCAAAGGTCAAAATTTAATAATGTTTGTGGTGTTGCTCACGCTGCTAAATACTGCATTTTCGGGCAACAACAAAGTTATTATGTGGCAGGTGTCATTAGAGGACAGTTAATAGTCATTTCATGTAATAATGAATAAATTAGGCACTCATCTTTTCGTGTTTCCCACGCTGGTCTCGTTGTAAAATCATGGCTCAATCGTCGAAAATCTAGGTGGTGGTGATTCCAAGCTCGGATGCAAAGAGGCCTAGGTTTTATTCTGCGATATTCGAAAGTTTTGTAGAACCATTCTTGAAGATTACACTTTTGCAGGACAATGGTGATGTAAAAAAAAATAATCAGTACTCCGAATTTAAGTTACACTTCCTTTTTATTGCTTTTGTTGCAATATCACGTAGAACACAAAACATCACTTAACAATACAAAACATACTTGAAAAATCTTCATCACTGTTCAAGTTCACATCTTATAAGCTGACCACAATACGCTTCTTTTCAACATGACGTCCAAGACTTTACCTTCTCAAGGTCCGACTCCCTAACTAATAATCGATCACGCGCCCAAAAATCAGAGTTACAAGTACGTCAAAGATCATTGTGACAAAAGAAAGAATACACATAAGAATAATATCATTGCAACAGAAACATATCGATCTATCAAAGTACCTCTGCAATCTGAATGTTGTCTCAGAAATATGTCAACTACTTTACAGAAACACAGTAGAATATTGCTGGTATCGAGAGGTTCAGGTGAGCTGCCGTAATGGTTACGTAATTCAAGTACCATTACATGTTGTATAGAAATTACATACCAAGAAGAAGACGAGAAGAATGAATGGAAGAGCTGGGCTGGAGGTAAAGGAATGAAAGACTGATCTAGCTCGTAGAATTTTGCACCGACCATAGTTTCATCATCGCTGATATTTGGTTTAAGAATCGTGTAACGTTTACGTCTTCAGTAAGGTGTGATGTTCATGTCTAACAAAGAACAGTTTATATCAAGCGGTGTACTGACTGCGTATATGATTTCGCTTATCTGTATATTTACCTGAACCAGTTTCAATCTGTCTTGTAGTTACACAAGTAAACCGAAACTGATTAAAACCTGTGCACGGTAAACACAAATTAGAGGTAAGGACATTCAGATCTACGCCCCTGTAGTTCTGAATAAGTAGAGAAGTGGTCTCTGTGCGAGAATCCGTGAATTGTGTGAAATAAATTTGTTACCTCGTGTCGGCGTCGCCTTGGATAACGCGTTGTTCTGCTTTCAGCACTACTACAGTTGCAAAAGCCAAAATACAAGATATTTGCCTGAGACACATTCAGAATTTGTTTCCTTGGAATTGGGAGGTGGAACATGACTGAGGAGAATGTAATACCTTACTCGAAACTCTTAATATATGGTGAAGCTGACTTGCAATTGTTAAACCGTCATAAAAAATTACATTTAGGCAAAGTAATGAACTTTACAAAAAAATTCAGTAAAAAATTAGGGGGTTACATACGAAGTTAGCCTCACTCAAATTCATTATAGACCAAAAGCGCATAAATACATGAATATTGATTACCTTATTGTAAATCGATGTAACAATACGTAGAAAGATTCCTCATCAAACTTTCATAATACTATTCGTAGTTTTTTCTTAATTTTAACACAAATGCTATTTCTTCCATAAATCATTAATACACCACACTGAAATTATTGCACTGAATGTTTAATACTAAGCAACTGCCCACTCCGGAACACCGCAACAGACACTGCTAGCCTCTGGAACGCTACTGCCCATTACTGCGCGACATAAAATACGCTCTTAGTTACACATACCCTGCCTCAGCCATAACTGCATCGCAGCGTTCTTTCACACGTACGTCATTGTAATCGATATGTCGGTTATGTTTCCGGATAATACGTGAAAATTTACTTGTTTCAGTATCTATTTCAATCATGAAGGGTTATATATGTGGAAGAGACCTGGGGGCACTAAGATTATATCATGGTAAGACAGAGTTTTCGAAACCAGATGGTTAAAGTGTTGCGTAAAACTTATGTCGTGTGTTTTGTGTGAGTACTTAATGCGAACTTATGCGCTAGTTCCGGTTTTTAGTTCATAAAAAAGTTACGTAAGTGTGCGATTTGCCATCCGTTTTATTTGTGTTTATATGCACAGGCATTAATTTAAGTATGGGATGTAGAAATGTCGAAAAAATTATTTAAATGAGGATGAAAGGAAAATTAAGCGAAGGAACAGTGGATAGCTAATGTATTTGTTCCTGCTTTGTCACGAAATGCGTAGTGATGCAAGTCGGTGATGTTAGTCGAAAAGACCAGTGCCAAGCGCAGAAACACCTGAAAAGTGTGCAACCAACAGCCCTTCCAGATGAAAGCGGAAATTAGACAAAACTACAGAAGTAAACACACACCTCAGTATGGCACAACAAGTATAGAAAGGTATCGATCACACAATTCTTTATTAAGCATTACGCGTTTCAAAATTTCATCGTGCGACTGAAGCTGTGGAGTGAAATATACAGCAAATTAATGACAGAAAACTATACATGAGTGTTCATCTAAGTATTCATATATATAATATATATTTTCCAGGTAGTATCGTACTTACTTAAAAATCGAACTTTAGTTCAAAGCTCACGAAGGCGAGCGCACAAACTGAATACAATACAAATTTCGTCTCATGTAGACGTATTAGAGAGTGCTATCGTCTAACGAATAAAACCAGTGTCAAACTGAGTCTGGCTGTTGAACTATCAGAGATAAACGATAGCCAGTAGGTGGCGCTAGCAAATCAAAGAATAGCTTTACAGACATCTATACTCGGGAATACTTAGATACGTGTATATCTATATTTTCGGTTATTAATTTCTTGTACACTGCATTCCACAGCTTCACTCTGACTTTGAAATCTTGAAGCGCGTAACACGTAATAAGTTGTGCCAAATCTGAATGGTCCCTGTCTCTAGTATGGAAGTATTTCTTGTGGCGAAATAAATAAAAAAACTAGTTTTTTTTAAAAAAAGAGGAAAAATTATGGATATGGAATTGTAAATTTAGAATTTTTGAAAGGCTGACCGTATTGAATGCGGACAAATTCTGTGCTGTGTGAAATTTGCCTGTAATATAATTTACCATTCCGATTAATAACATTTTTGAATTTACGTCATTGTTGATTTATTCAGAGTTCTCACCTTAGACATAGAATTCGTCCTTCTGCCACAATATTAATTCATTGGTCGCCATCGATGTTCTTCTCTTTGTTGACCGTGTGTACCTTCCTGAGTCGGCATCGGTTCACTTCACGAAGACGGTGGAAACCAAGGAATACAATGCTACGTCGCTTTAAATAATTCTGGTAAAACTTAGATACTTCTCACTATTTTTTATTCACAACACAATAAGACTTGCTCTGCTCGTCGCACAAACCATAATTACTAACAAGATGGCTGCCTTTCCGCACACACCAAAAATTACGTCCGTCCTCTACAAGGCAACAATCGAAAGGTGTGTCTTAGCTCCTTCTTGGAGTATGAAACAAAAGAGAATCCAATGTGAACATTACAAAGATCATAATCTACATGCCTCTCAGTTTAATCTTCGGCGCAGCCTTTAAGATATAGTGTGTCTCTGCGTCGGAATGTGTCATTACATCCTACATGAACTAATGAACACTTTAATATCTTTTGGAATGAGGTATTTTTGGTTCTAAAAGCAAACCATGAGAATGCTAACCCACAACAGTGCTTAAAGACGACGACTTCTTTTTAAAAAGCCTGACAATTCACAAAATACTTCTAATTAGTATGGTGCAGTCCTACATAGGGACGGTACTTCACTAAAGTTCTCAGTGAATCAACTTTATAAACAGGATAACATAAGAAAATCCAACGTCACAAGCTTTTGTTTCGGAGCGTATCTTAACACTGGTAGACAAACTACAATATTGCGATTCGAGGAATCGTATATGTAGATTGCGAATACGACGCTTCTCCAAGAGATTAACTAGCGGACCTCGTGAAAGCAAAGTGTGTGGAGCTTGTAATACAGTCCATCACACTACTCTGAAATTCGTCAGGTGATAAAATGCAACTTAGATACCAAAAGGCCAGGCATTTTCGCAAAAAAAAAAAAACCTGCTGGGAATTAAAAGGCATCGAAAAGCCAGGCGTTTGGTATTGCTTCACAAAAACATATTTTTAGTTACTGCATGTTATATGTTTCGTTAAATTCAAAGAGAAAAACATAAATTCAGTGAGACAAAAAACTTCACACATAGTAGATAGCCGTTTCTAGAGGTGCATAGCGAACGGTATGTTACCAGCATGTGGTGCATTCCAAAATACAACAGAAAACGTGATCAGACTAATCGTTTTCTTTCACGACCTCTACAATCATAAGTTTGTGAGTGCGGACAGCTGAAGATGTTTCAGAAGAAAAAACCAAAACGCGTATGGTAAATTAAATACAATTTTTTTACAAGTTGCATTGACGGCTTTCAAACTCTAAAAATAAGGTTGATTTTTTCCATTCCTTTTTGGGGCAAAAGAGGGCTGTCATGTAGAATAATTTGAGAAATTACAGTATAAAAGAAGTGTTGCGCCCAAAATTAGGTGGTATATTATCTCGTGAGTGTGTAGTTCAGCTTCCAGACAGTTACACGATGAAATACGGCTCTCCTGCTGGCAGCAGTAGTAGAATGGGAATATAGCACAGTCAAATGGGACGACTTAAAATTGGCGCTACAATGGGAAGGGATGGGAAGCACAGTCAAATGGGACTCTCCTCTGTTGGCACTACAATGGCAAGGAACGGGAAACGCGCGCAGTCGTGTTGCAGCTGTCTGCGACGCATGCGCAGTTGCTGGGCTGGCCCGGGGTAACGCGATCGCTTCGTTCCAGCTCGGCTGGCGTCGCCGGCTAGGATTTCGCAGTTTCTTGCCGCTTGCGCAACGTTCGGTCGCTTTCAATGGGTGATGGTGGGGAAACAGGGGGAGGGGGGGGGGTTTATACGAGAGAGAGAGAGAGAGAGAGAGAGAGAGAGAGAGAGAGGCGTAAGAAAAAAGGGTAGCCATGAAAAAATTGTACCGTATTGTGCGTCAGCAGCGTGCTTTGGACGGAAGTCATAATGAAGGAAAGAGGAAAAAAGGCCATTACATAAATGTCATCTATTCGCCTTCATTTTTAAAGTAACGACTATTCATTCTTTTTCTTTCAATCTAGCTAGTTACTTGCAGCCAACCACGTGTTCAATACTTGTGACAACATGTCTGCTTTTTTTTGTGAGTTTCCTATTCTTCATAACTATGAACATCGTTCCCATACCGTCTAAATGGAAAACTTCCGCGTATGTGCCATGCTGCAGTATAGTATAAACTTCAGATCTCTTGCTGGGAATTGTTTACTTGTAAGTGCGTGAAACAGGGAAATATCAGAGCAACACAGTATGGGAATATGCTATTAGATGATCAACTAACCGAATTAAATTCTTTAAGCAAATTTCTGTTGTGTGGGAGAAAGACGAGTGTCACATTCGTCATTTAGAGTTTAATAGGAAAGTAATGGCAGCAGACGTGGCTAATCAGCGTTAACGATTAGAACGCACAATTGAGATATTTGTGTCATAGTATTTTGATTTTCCCACTTTTAAAGTAACATTCAGCATGGAAGCGAACCAGTCTTTTTATATAGCTTGAGTAATGCAATTTTTTGTTTTAGTTCTTCATCGTTTCTGTTTTATGTCTTTGCTTTTGTTGTTCCCATTTTTTGATTCGTTTTTAATTTTGTTCTTTCGGATTTTTATTTTTTGGCCGTTACAGCTCTAGGTAATAAGAATCGGATCGCCGGAAGACCATAAAATTGCGTCTGTATCATGCAGAATGCAGTAGCTAAATCTGCTGTCTGTTCCGTTAAACATGAAATAAGGTTGTTGAATGCGCTAGTGGAAAAGATAAAAAATGTAATGTTTCGTCAAACGAGGGAATGGTTGTCAATAGAGCAAACCACCTTCCCTGTTGTGAAGTAGATCTCTTCTACCAAACGAGTGAACATGGGTTTTAAGGTATGCGTTTTAGGGCCCATATGTACTGCATGTTTTTTTTCTCATTTTGATCCATACTACCACCTCTAAAAATTTGGAATACTCCTTTTTTGACACCCTGTACATACAATAACATCTTTTGTCAGTGCTTACTGGTGTAACCCACATCTGCAGCCTCAGGGGGTCGTGTGGTATAGTAGCCTTCCATTCCCTATGCATGAGGGTTGTTTCTGCTTGAAACTGCAGGCGTTGTTTTCGAAGGAATGAGTGACAAGAGGGTATCGAACCATTTCGACTTCTTATGGGGAGTCAGTAATGCAGCTCGAAATAGTGCCGAAGTTGCAGAGACTGACCAGCATGTTTGACAATGTTCTAGAACGTTCCACTATCATGTTGTGTTTTGGATACGTTACACCACAGCTTATACAAGATTGCCAATACACGTGAGTCCATAAACTTTTAGAAACAGATTAGAGCGAACCAGGGAAAAGTGGATGCGACAAATTCAGTAGAGTGGTAAACAGTATTTATTAGCATTGGAGAGTATCTTCGATAGTGAAATACTAAAATTTTTACTATTTTTGTGATTGTTGATTTTTACGAATTTCTCGGACGATTTTTCGAACTCAGAAGACAAATGAAAATAGAGCACAATGTGCCTTTTTTAGATAGCGTGATAATTTCTCAAGCTCAGTGCGTAGTATACTGCATTAGCTTAAATTGCAGAAAATTGCTCTTCAAAGAGATATATTACAAGCATTTTCCTGAAAAATTTTAGAAGCTCGTGTGTCAAACAGTTGGTTTAGGAAATACAATAGCAACAAACTCTCACAGCGTTGGCAACGCAATAATGTGCGTATTATGAAATTAGAGTGACCACACACCAATATTTGTACTTCATTCAGCACTTGGATTGTGAAGATTGTGGCTATGCATTTGGGGAAAAGATAAACCAGTCCTAAGAAAACAAGGGAAAGGTGAAAGACGGAAGTGGTATTTAGAGGCTCTACACAACGGAGATGAACTTGAGGCAGAGCTGTAGAAATTGAAGAGAATGTAAATGAAGATGAGATGGGAGATACGCTACTGTGAGAAGAATTTGATAGAGCAGAGATAAGTCAGAACAGGCCTCTAGAGCAGGCAACATTCCGTGAGGACTACTGATATCTTGAGAGACTTGAGATAACTACTCCATGTCGTGAGCAAGATGAATGAGAGAGGCGACATACCATCAGACTTCAAGAAGAATGTTTACAGAGGAAGGGGAAGCTAGCAGAAGACATCAGGGAAGATCAGTTTGGATTCCGGAGAAACGTAGGAACGCGCTAATCAATGCTGACCCTACGACTTGTCCTAAAAGACTGGTTAAGGAAAAACAAACGTGCGTTCACAGCATTTTTAGACCTACAGAAAGCTTTTGAGAATGTTGCAGTATTCTCTTCGAAATTCTGAAGGCAGCAGGGGTAAAATATAGGTAGCGAATGGTTATATACAACTTGTCTGGAAACCAGACTGGAGTTTAGAGAGTCGAGGGGCATGAAAGGGTGCAGTGTTCGAGAACGGAGTAATATAAAGTTGTAGCCTAACCCTAGAGTTGTTCTCTCTCATTACACCGAGCGAGGCTTCGTTTGGCATTTACCGGCGTGATGTGTGGCTTATGAGTAGTCGCTCGGCCGTGAAATCCAAGTTTCCTCACCTCCCGCCTAACTGTCGTAGTACGAGGGCAGTTCAATAAGTAATGCAACACATTTTTTTTCTCGGCCAATTTTGGTTGAAAAAACCGGAAATTTCTTGTGGAATATTTTCAAACATTCCCGCTTCGTCTCGTATAGTTTCATTGACTTCCGACAGGTGGCAGCGCTGTACGGAGCTGTTAAAATGGCGTCTGTAACGGATGTGCGTTGCAAACAACGGGCAGTGATCGAGTTTCTTTTGGCGGAAAACCAGGGCATCTCAGATATTCATAGGCGCTTGCAGAATGTTTACGGTGATCTGGCAGTGGACAAAAGCACGGTGAGTCGTTGGGCAAAGCGTGTGTCATCATCGCCGCAAGGTCAAGCGAGACTGTCTGATCTCCCGCGTGCGGGCCGGCCGTGCACAGCTGTGACTCCTGCAATGGCGGAGCGTGCGAACACACTCGTTCGAGATGATCGACGGATCACCATCAAACAACTCAGTGCTCGACTTGACATCTCTGTTGGTAGTGCTGTCACAATTGTTCACCAGTTGGGATATTCAAAGGTTTGTTCCCGCTGGGTCCCCCGTTGTCTAACCGAACACCGTAAAGAGCAAAGGAGAACCATCTGTGCGGAATTGCTTGCTCGTCATGTGGCTGAGGGTGACAATTTCTTGTCAAAGATTGTTACAGGCGATGAAACATGGGTTCATCACTTCGAACCTGAAACAAAACGGCAATCAATGGAGTGGCGCCACACCCACTCCCCTACCAGGAAAAAGTTTAAAGCCATACCCTCAGCCGGTAAAGTCATGGTTACAGTCTTCTGGGACGCTGAAGGGGTTATTCTGTTCGATGTCCTTCCCCGTGGTCAAACGATCAACTCTGAAGTGTATTGTGCTACTCTTCAGAAATTGAAGAAACGACTTCAGCGTGTTCGTAGGCACAAAAATCTGAACGAACTTCTCCTTCTTCATGACAACGCAAGACCTCACACAAGTCTTCGCACCCGAGAGGAGCTCACAAAACATCAGTGGAGTGTTCTTCCTCATGCACCCTACAGCCCCGATCTCGCACCGTCGGATTTCCATATGTTTGGCCCAATGAAGGACGCAATCCGTGGGAGGCACTACGCGGATGATGAAGAAGTTATTAATGCAGTACGACGTTGGCTCTGACATCGACCAGTGGAATGGTACCGTGCAGGCATACAGGCCCTCATTTCAAGGTGGCGTAAGGCCGTAGCATTGAATGGAGATTACGTTGAAAAATAGTGTTGTGTAGCTAAAAGATTGGGGAATAACCTGGTGTATTTCAATGCTGAATAAAACAACCCCTGTTTCAGAAAAAAAATGTGTTGCATTACTTATTGAACTGCCCTCGTACTTGCAATGGATCCCGATGCAGTTTGGAATTCCTGTGTGATGGTCTGGATAGACGTCTGTCTGTTACACATCACGATCCTCTTCAACTGTCGGCGATGTCTGTCAGTCAACAGACGAGGTCGGCCTGTACGCTTTTGTGCTGTACATGTCCCTTCACGTTTCCACTTCACCACCAGATCGGAAACAGTGGACCTAGGGATGTTTAGGAGTGTGGAAATCTCACGTACAGACGTATGAAACAAGTGACACCCAATCACCTGACCACGCTCGAAGTCCGTGAGTTCCGCGGAGCGCCCCATTCTGCTCTCTCGCCATCTCTAATGACTACTGAGGTCGCTGGGAGTAGGTGGCAGCACAATGCACATGATTTCAAAAACGTCTGTTTTTCGCGGCGTCCGGATACTTTTGACCACAGTGTAGCAGCCCGGTTACTCCCATAGAGCAAGAATTGAAAAGAAAACGACGCATGTTCACGCTTGGCGATAACGGGTTTGCTAAAAATGTTAACTTCATTTAAGTGGCACGATAAAAGGTGACCGATGGCTCTGTTGTTCGGTTTAGTCACCTATCGGATTTGTGCAAAACACTTCGTGTCTACTTCATCTTTTCTTTTCTTTTTTTTTTTTTTTTTTTCCCTCAAAGAATTTAGCGTTGCAGTTTCTGTTGATAGCTCCGAGCGCCGATTACGTCAGCATTTCCCCTCACACGTCTCCATCCACCGCAAAGACCAGTCTTGTCATTTAGATTTCTGTTCATCAGTTTCAGCAGCTGTTTTTCAAGAACGGCCGACGTGAAGAAATAGCACAGTAGCTGCGTTAATAACCGATTTTTAAAAATGGAACTGGTGTGCCATTTCTTCACGTTGGAAATCTTGTTGTTCCGTTCACACTGTCACGTCCGAGTGGAATCAGACTTTTCTTTGTGCCATCTATTGTTACTTCACAGAGTGACAGAGGAAGACTGAAAGCTCAGAAACTAGTACGACTCCTTTACACAGTGAAAGTAAAATTGTGTTCTTCTACAATTTCAAATGAATAAATAATTCCCGCCCCTTGTGGCCGAGCGGTTCTAGGCGCTACAGTCTGGAACCGCGCGACCGCTACGGTCGCAGGTTCGAATCCTGCCTCGAGCATGGATGTGTGTCATGTCCTTAGGATAGTTAGGTTTACGTAGTTCTAAGTTCTAGGGGACTTATGACCTTAGATGTTGAGTCCCATAGTGCTCAGAGCCATTTTTTTAAATAATTACCCAAACTTCCGAAAAAATATAATATAAACTAAAGATATGGCTACTCGATATTTCTATTTCGATATCGCTATTTCGATGTAACGATGAAATCAGTCTCACTGAAATGTACCTGTTGTGTACATAGTTCCGCGTAGTCAGCGCGTACACAACTTTCCCACCAGAGCGCGCCCCGCTAAGCACAACAGCGCAGGCGCAGCGCTCGTCCGTCTCCGCACTACGAGATGGCGCTGCCTTAGAGACGGACCAAATGCTGCTTCCGCCGATCCGTGTATTAATATGTAACGCAGCCAATGAGATTGCTGCTAACGTAGAAGCTTTGATCCTCGCGGATCACACTCGTGCAGTGATACATGAACGCACGAGGTATTATAACGAGTGTACAGACCTCCGATTAGTCAGTCTGCATTAGATTGCCTTAGTCTGTACCAGTCTATAGTCAAGTTCCAGTCTGCTCCTAATAAGATTGCCATATTCCTGTACATAGCCATGAAGATAAATGAATACACTTTGTCAAGTATCAGAGATACGTGAAAATAAGATTAACATACCAAGACCAAAGGAAGTTCAGATTGTCAATTGTAAACAGCATCGAGAATCAAGTTATGTAATGTCTGTGCTTTTTATTATTTTAATAAATGTGTGTGAAAATTAATCAAGTTCTGTTTAAAGTTGGCCACCGTCAATCTGCTACTCTAAGCGTGCAAGTGGCATTTCTATCGTCTGACCTAACGGCAGAAGATAAACACGCCACGATGAGACCACGAGGCATATTGCTGACACTCGCCTACTTCGTTAGAGCGACACGTCAAATAATCTGATGGTGTATGTACCGATACACTACAGTATCGATATTCGTGAAAAAGTACCGACATCTCGATATTTTATCAACGCCTCCCGTACTGGGCTGCGTTCCATACCGGACTGTATGGCAATGCGCTGCAATCATTTCTCTCGTACCTAACATCTCGCCAGCAGTGCGTCGCGTCCGGCACTGTAAAGTCTCAAGTATCGGGAGTCCCCCGCGGTTCAGTATTAGGTCTTATACTCTTTCCATTGTACGACAGTGAGAAGTCGAAAGTTTTACCCTACTGCAGATACCACGTGTGTGCTAACGACGTGGGTCCGACTAGATGGGAAAGATTGCACGAGTATGTCTACTTCTTATCAGGGTGGCCAGTTGCAAATGTGTGATTTCCCGCGGCCCAACCGGAATAAACGCGTTTAGTAATATGTTTTATGAAGGGCAGACGCTTGCGTAGTTTTATGACCCCCTTATCCCTCCTCTTGAGTCCACGCCTGCGCAGATGGCCAAAACGGGAAGGAGGAAGAGCAGAATGAATATTTGTTCGCCGACAAAAACGGCGGCGTGCTGTTCCCCCTCCCTTAACGCGCGTGGTGACGGCTTGCATCTGGTTGGATGGTCTTGAATTACGCACTGCTCTGCGTCCCAGTGCGGTAACTGCTACTGCTGCTGCGGTTGACATTTATTACCAACAACTCGTGAGGGTTTCCGGCCGCAATGGACGAAAAAATGCTCGGGGTCCTGACTAATTAGGCTGCCAGATGCTGAGAGTAGCTCGTGTACTAGGGCTGTGATCAAATATTAGTGCATCGAAATTTTCTCCAAAAACTATAGATCGCAATATCGAGTGCCGATATATTTGTTACATTTTTTCGCAATTTTAGGTAAATATTTGAAGTTGTTCTAATATTGTAGTAGAACATGATTCTATTTTCCCTGTGTGAAGGAGTCTTACTACTTTTTGAGCTTTCATCACGTCCAATCTCTCTTCGACTGTGTGAAACAAGTATACGTGGCACAAAGTAGTAGTCCGATTGCGGTGTGAATGGAATAACAAGACTTCCTATTTCAAGAAACAGCACACAAGTTATGTTAAAAAATATTTTTAACGCAACTAGTGTACAGCTTATTCACATCGGCATTCTTCAAAAAACAGTTGCTGAAAACGGTAAACAAAAATCTAAATGACAAGACTGGTCTTCGCAGTGTGCGGAGACGTGCCAGGGGAAATGCTGAAGTAATCGGCGATCGGCGCTACCAACCGAAACTGAAACGTTTAACTTCGTGCCCCAATATTGACACTGCAAAAGCTAGGTCACTGGCGTTGGTAGAAATGAAAGAACAGATGACAGCTTCCACTCTCGCAGGCATACGTTCAATCAGCTCCTGGGAGATTTCTTGGGGAATGGTAGCCTATTCTTCACTGAGGAGAGGTATCGATATTAGTCAGTGGGGCCTGGCACGAAGTCGGCGTTCCAAAACATCCCAAAGGTGTTCTATAGGATTCAGGTCAAGACTCTGTGCAGGCCAGTCCATTACAGGGATGTTACTGTTCTGTAACCACTCCGCCACAGGCCGTGCATTATGAACAGGTGCTCGATCGTGTTGGAAGATGCAGTCGCCATCCCGGAATTGCTCTTCAACAGTGGGAAGCAAATTAATGCTTAAAATAATGAATGTAGGCCTGTGCTGTGATAGTGCGACGCAAAACAGCAAGAGGTGCAAGCCCCCTCCATGAAAAACACCACCGCCTCCGAATTTTGCTGTTGGCACTACACATGCTGGTAGATGATGTTCACCAGGCATTCGCCTCCCGCCTAACTGTCATAGTACTTGCAGTGGATCCTGATGCAGTTTGGAATTTCTGTGTGATGGTCTGGGCAGATGCCTGCCAATTACACATTACGGCGGTCTCTGTCGGTCAACAGACGAGGTCGGCCTGTACGCTTTTGTGCTGTACGTGTCCCTTCACGTTTCCACTTCAGTGTCACAACGGAAACAGTGGACCTAAGGATGTTTAGGAGTCTGGAAATCTCGGGTACAGACGTATGACCTAAGTGACACCCAATCACCTGACCGCGTTTGAAGTCCGTAAGTTCCACGGAGCACCCCATTCAGCTCTCTCACGATGTCTAATGACTACTGAGGTCGCTGATACGGAGTACCTGGGAGAAGGTTGCAGCACAATGCACCTGATATGAAAATCGTATGTTTTTGGAGGTGTCCGGATACTTTTGATCACATAGTGTGTGAAGACTGGCGATAATACCGCAGGGGATCTGTAGGTCGGAGCTAGCAGAATGAAGGGATCTAAGTCTTCAAGTGTGTGGGGGCTATGATACCATCACACAGAGGTAGTACCATGTACCTAATACACGTTGCAGTCGTATTTTGATTACCGCGTATGTTCGACGTCAACGTGCAATAATTGGACACAGACGGTAGGTGGCAGCACTAGCAGTGGAGGGTATAAAAGCGCACAGTGGTGGAGAGGTGGAAAACAGTGGAAGCCTTACCGTTTTGAACGTCAGGTAAATCGATCCGATTGCGCACCACGACATCATCATTGGCTTTCGGGCTTAGGGTGGAAGCATTTCCGAAACAGCTACATCTCTCCACGTGCTGCCGTAGTTGAAGTATACTGAACATGAGAAAATAGCGCTGTCCAAAAAGGGCGCCAAGGTGACTGGTGCCCCAGTGGCCAAAGATGATGGGGGTGAATGACAGCTACGGAGATGTGTACGGGTGAATCGACGTCCAACTGTCTAGCAGCTGGTCGCCCTGATGAACCGAGGGGATGCCAACAGTGTCTCCTCAATGACTGTTCATGAGAATGTTGCTGTGTATGGGCCTTCACAACAGGTACCTGGTACATGCACCAATGGTGACTGCTATTCATCGCCGACGAAGGCCAGAATTTGTTCAGCAATACCGCAGCACAACATCCACTGAGTGGCAACAAGTGGTTGTTTCAGAGTAATAGCGTTTTACGCTCCATCGGACAGATAGCCGATGGTGTGTACGCCGTGAAACCTCTGACAGCAATCACCCTGCATGCATTATGGTCTGGGTAATGATTTCGTGGAATTTCCTGGGTGACCCTGTCATTTCGGAAGGCACAATGGATCAAGTCTGCAGCTCATGGTCTAGTGGGTAGCGTTGCTCCCTCTGGATCATGGAGTCCCAGGTTCAGTTCCTGGTCGCGTTTTTGGATTTTCTTTGCCCAGGGACGGGATATTTGTGTTGTCCTCAACATTTCATCACCACCATCATCTGTGACAGTGGCTTGGTTGGCCTGTGCGAAGAGAGTTGGCCTGTGCGAAGAGAGTTGGCCTGTGCGAAGAGAGTTGGCCTGTGCGAAGAGAGTTGGCCTGTGCGAAGAGAGTTGGCCTGTGCGAAGAGAGTTGGCCTGTGCGAAGAGAGTTGGCCTGTGCGAAGAGAGTTGGCCTGTGCGAAGAGAGTTGGCCTGTGCGAAGAGAGTTGGCCTGTGCGAAGAGAGTTGGCCTGTGCGAAGAGAGTTGGCCTGTGCGAAGAGAGTTGGCCTGTGCGAAGAGAGTTGGCCTGTGCAGTTGAGTACCCAACAAACCAAACGTGATCACAATGGATCAACACAAGTATGCATCAACCGAGTGGACCATATCCATGGCTAAATGATTTGTTTTTCCTCAGCATGATTCCATTTACAGGCAAGACAGTACAAGGTGTCACACGGCTCACAGTGTACTTACATGGTTCGAAGAACACCAGGATGAGTTTACTGTACTCCACAGGCCACCAAACTCCCTGGATTTTACCCCAACGTAGAATCAGTGGGATAACCTCAACTGGGCTGTTCACGCCACAGATCCGCACCCGAGAAACCTTATGCAGTTGGCCACGGCCCTCGCGTGGACGTGGCTCTACATCCCTGTTGGTACCTTACATAAGCTCACTGGCTCTCTTCATTCAATAGTCGACACACTAGTGGCCAAAAATTTAAAATGACATGGTCATCTAGAAAGAGTGGCCAACAGCCAATGGCCAGAGACACTGCGGCAGTGCTCAGCGGAAAGAAGAAAGTGTATGCGACCTAGGCTCAGCTGTGGTCGAGATGGCAGGAGCATGATGGATATAAGAGGAATAAAATGAGACTAGGGCATGATCGGAGGAAGTGGAACACACGAAGCGAGAAGCGGAAGTACACTACTGGCCATAAAAATTGCTACACCAAGAAGAAATGCAGATGATAAATCGGTATCCATCGGACAAATATATTGTACTAGAACTGACATGAGATCACATTTTCACACAATTTGGGTCCATAGGTCCTGAGAAATCAGTACCCGGAACAAACAGCTCTGGCCGTAATAACGGCCTTGATACGCCTGCTCATTGAGTCAAACAGAGCTCGCATGGCGTGTACAGGTACAGCTGCCCATGCAGCTTCAACACGATACCACAGTTCATCGAGAGTAGTGATTGGCGTATTGTGACGAGCCAGTTGCTCGGCCACCATTGACCAGACGTTTTCAATTGGTGAGAAATCTGGAGAACATTTTCTGTATGCAGAAAGGCCCGTACAGGTCCTGCAGCATGCGCTTGTGCATTATCCTGCTGAAATGTAGGGTTTCGCAGCGATCGAATGGAGGGTAGAGCCAGGGGTCGTAACACATCTGAAATGTAACGTCCACTGTTCAAAGTGCCGTCAATGCGAACAAGAGGTTTCCGAGACGTGTAACCAGTGGCACTCCATACCATCACGCCGGTTGATCCACCAGTATGACGATGACGAATACACACTTCCAATGTGCATTCAGCGCGATGTCGCCAAAAACGGATGCAACCATCACGATGCTGTAAACAGAACCTGGATTCATCCGAAAAAATGACGTTTCGCCATTCGTGCACCCAGGTTCGTCGTTGAGTACACCATCGCAGGCGCACCTGTTTGTGATGCAGTGTCAAGGATAATCGCAGCCACGGTCTCCGAGTTGACAGTCCGTGCTGCTGCAAACGTCGTCGAACTGTTCGTGCAGATAGTTGTTGTCTTGCAAACGTCCCCATCTGTTGACTCAGGGATCGAGGCGTGGCTGCACGATCCGTTACAGCCGTGCGGATAAGATGCCTGTCATCTCGACTGCTAGTGATAAGAGGCCGTTGGGAACCAGCACGGAGTTCCGTATTACCCTCCTGAACCCACCGATTCCATATTCTGCTAAGAGTCATTGGATCTCGACCAACGCGAGCAGCAATGTCGCGATACGATAAATCGCAATCGCGCTAGGCTACAATGCGATCTTTATCAAAGTCGGAAACGTGATGGTACGCATTTCTCCTCCTTACACGAGGCATCACAACAACGTTTCACCGGGCAACGCCGGTCAACTGCTGTTAGTGTATGAGAAATCGGTTGGAAACTTTCCTCATGTCAGCATGTTCTAGGTGTCGCCACCGGCGCCAACCTTGTGTGAATGCTCTGGAAAGCTAATCAGTTGCATATCACAGCATCTTCTTCCTGTCGGTTAAATTTCGCGTCCGTAGCACGTCATCTTAGTGGTGTAGCAATTTTAAATGGCCAGTTGTGTAGAGTAGAGGCAACATGATGACTTTGCTTATGAGTGTCTGCCGTATGGTTCCGTACAGCTCTGCAATCTGTCGTAAATATTTGGAACTTCCCACGTTTGTTGTTCACTGTTAGTGCTGCCAGCGTAGTTAGTGCGCTGACGTCGCTTATACGATGGGAATGAAATCATTCTGGGGACTTTTTGGACGGATGGCGTATGATAAGACAGCGTTGTGTGGCGGCTGTCAGCGGCGGTGTTTGCGGGCGGCAAACACTCGCGGCCTGGCGGCGATAAGATAATGAGGCCCCGAACTGGGGCTTTGCGAGGGGGTTCCTGTCAGTACCAGGTGGGGCGCTGCAGTCCGAATGTCCTCGGTTCACACCCTCACCCGTGTTGCCGAGAGATGGTCTGCTGTCTTGTCAACCAACAGCAACGCAATGTAGAAGCACAACATGGAAACACACACACCAGCACAGTGCCTGATACGGTATGAATAAATGCTGGTCCAGTGTGGTTTTCAAGGGAATGATGTGCCAGTCTAACGAAAACACACACTTCTTTCCGAAATAGACCGTAAAGGCGATCTTGTGAGTATGGTGGCCATGGGAGACACAGTAATTTATCCCTGTGCTCTCAGAACAAGTCCTGGACGGTGAGAACTGTATAAGCAGGGCAGACGCCCCCGTCGTCTTGGAATACACTTATCACACTCTGTACCATGGGTTTGACGTGATGAGCCAAAATGGTCACATAAAGCTTGGCAGTAGTGCGACCTTATAGAGAAACCACGGGCCCACGGAATACCACGATATGGCTGCCCATTAGTCACCTAATCCGCGTAGATTTTCTCTTGGGGACGCATACTCGTTCACAAGTAGGAAACAATGTGAAAAAAGACTCATCCGACCATCTACATCTACATCCGTACTCCGCAAGCCAGCTGACGGTGTGTGGCGGAGGGTACCTAGAGTACCTCTATCGGTTCTCCCTTCTATTCCAGTCTCGTATTGTTCGTGGAAAGAAAGATTGTCGGTATGCCTCTGTGTTGGCTCTAATCTCTCTGATTATATCCTCATGGTCTTTCGCGAGATATACGTAGGAGGGAGCAATATACTGCTTGACTCCTCGGTGAAGGTATGTTCTCGAAATTTCAACAAAAGCCCGTACCGAGCTACTGAGCGTCTCTTCTGCAGAGTCTTCAACTGGAGATTATCTATCATCTGTGTAACGCTTTCTCGATTACTAAATGATCCTGTAACGAAGCCCGCTACTCTCCGTTGGATCTTCTTCTCTCTCTCTCCCTCTTCTATCAATTCTATTTGGTACGGATCCCACACTGCTGAGCAGTATTCAAGCAGTGGGCGAACAAGCATACTGTAACCTACTTCTTTTGGTTTCGGATTGCATTTCCTTAGGATGTTTCCAATGAATCTGTCTGCCATCTGCTTCACCGGCGTACAAACGTACCGTCGTTTAATGTAGGCTTCCGTTATTGCAGTCAATAAAATACTTCTGGCATTGAAACCGCATTGTCAACTGTAAAATTCCGACGTTTCGGCGATTGTTGCAAGGCGCCTTCCTCAGGGTATATTGTTACACTACTGACCATTAAAATTGCTACACCGCGAAGATGACGTGCTACAGACGCGAAATGCAACCGACAGGAAGAAGATGCTGTAATGTGCAAAAGATTAGCTTTTCAGAGCATTCACACAAGGTTGGCGCTGGTGGCGACACCTACAACGTGCTGACATGAGGAAAGTTTCCAACCGATTTCTCATACACAAACAGCAGTTGACCGGCGTTGCCTGGTGAAACGTTGTTGTGATGCCTCTTGTAAGGAGGAGAAATGCGCACCATCATGTTTCCGACTTTGATAAAGGTCGGATTGTAGCCTATCGCGATTGCGGTGTATCGTATCGCGACATTGCTGCTCGCGTTGGTCGAGGTCCAATGACTGTGAGCAGAATATGGAATCTGTGGGTCCAGGAGGGTAATACGGAACGCCGTGCTGGATCCCAACGGCCTCGTATCACTAGCAGCCGAGATGACAGGCATCTTATCCGCACGGCTGTAACGGATCGTGCAGCCACGTCTCGATCCCTGAGTCAACAGATGGGGACGTTTGCGAGACAACCACCATCCAGACAAGCAGTTAGAGAACGTTTGCAGCAGCATGGACTATCAGCTCGGAGACCGTGGCTGCGGTTACCCTCGACGCTGCATCACAGACAGGAGCGCCTGAGATGGTGTACTGGACGACGAACCTGGGTGCACGAATGGCAAAACATCAGTTTTTCGGATGAATCCAGGTTCTGTTTACAGCATCACGATGGTCGCATCCGTGGTTGGCGACGTCGCGGTGAACGCACATTGGAAGCGTGTATTCGTCATCGCCATACTGGCACATCACCCGGCGTGATGGTAATCCGTGTCATTGGTTACACGTCTGTCACCTCTTGTTCGCATTGACGGCACTTTGAAAAGTGGACGTTACATTTCAGATGTGTTACGACCCGTGGCTCTACCCTTCATTCGATCCCTGCGAAACCCTAAATTTCAGCAGGACAATCCACGACCGCATGTTGCAGGTCCTGTACGAGCCTTTCTGGATACAGAAATTGTTTGACTGCTGCCCTGGCCAGCACATTCTCCAGATCTCTCACCAACTGAAAACGTCTGGTCCGTGGTGGCCGAGGAACTGGCTCATCACAATACGCCAGTCACTACTCTTGATGGACTGTGGTATCGTGTTGAAGCTGCATGGGCAGCTGTACCTGTACACGCTATCAGAGCTCTGTTTGACTAAATGCCCAGGTGTATCAAGGCCGTTATTACTGCCAGAGGTGGTCGTTCTGGGTACTGATTTCTCAGGATCTATGCACCCAAATCGCGTGAAAATGTAATCACATGTCAGTTCTAGTATAATATATTTGTCCAATGAATACCCGTTCATCATCTGCATTTCTTCTTGGTGTAGCAATTTTAATGGCCAGTAGTGTAAATGCTGAATGAGCACTAGCTTGGTTGCTTATATACTAAGTAGTAGTGCGGTCATCGGATATGAGGGTGAGGAGGAAGGTATCAGCTGTTCTTTTATTGACCTTTGCATTGAGTGTTGTCATTGGCAGAAGTAGGCGTTTAAGATTAGACTTTCCTTTATTGCTTGCCGTTGGCGGAAATCGGCGAATGGGCAACTGGGCGGCTATTGCAGCGTAGCGTTGTTTCCTAGCGTCCTGGTATCCCTAGTATACCCTCCGTCGCTGTGGCCTGCCGCGTTAGCTAGGGCGCCATTTTATGACGACCACCTATTTCAGGTGGAAAGGGGATTTCTATGAGTAGACGGACTGTGTACCTATGGGTTCTCCTCTATCGCCTGTTGCACCAGACATTTTGTACAAGTGTTTTCCGTAAAGGTTTTTAGAGACTGAAAAAAGCACGTCAGATCAAGCGACATGCCAGAGCCATGCTGATAGTTTTCTTTGACTTTTGAAGGATTAGTTCATCATGAATTCACACCACAGGGACAGTGTTAATCGGTGGTACTATCGGGAGTCGTTGCGACGCCCGGAGGAAAATGAGAGAAGGAAACTGCCTGAAATGTGGCGAGAAAATTCGTGGCTCATTCCACCAAGACAACGCACACGCTCAATCGTCATTGTTGGCGCGTAACTATTGTGCAAAAAGGAAATCACTGTGCTGACTCATCGTCTGTACTCTTCAGACCTGGCCCCTGGGGATTTCTTTTTTTATTTCCGAAGTTCAAAACCCCGTTGAAAGGACGAAGATTTGCAACGGTAGACGAGATGAAAGAAAACTCCCGGACGGCCGTGCGCGCGATCCGGCATACTAAAACTGCTTCCGGAAGTGGAAACGGCGTCGGTAGCGGTCTATCAGTTGTGGAGGAGAAACATTGTCTCGAAATTTGGTAGAAAATTCGAAGAAATTCTGGTCGTATGTAAAGTACACAAGCGGCAAGACGCAGTCAGTACCTTCGCTGCGCAGTGCCGATGGTGCTGTTACCGACGACTGTGCCGCTAAAGCGGAGTTATTGAACGCAGTTTACCGAAATTCCTTCACCAGGGAAGACGAATGGAATATTCCAGAATTTGAAACACGAACAGCTGCTAGCATGGGTTTCTTAGAAGTAGATACCTTATGGGTTGCGAAGCAACTCAAATCGCTTGATAGGGGCAAGTCTTCAGGTCCAGATTGTATACCGATTAGGTTCCTTTCAGATTACGCTGATACAATAGCTCCCTACTTAGAAATCATATACAACCGCTCGCTCACCGATAGATCTGTACCTACAGATTGGAAAATTGTGCAGGTCGCACAAGTGTTTAAGAAGGGTAGTAGGAGTAATCCATCGAACTACAGACCTATATCATTGACGTCGGTTTGCAGTAGGGTTTTGGAGCATATACATATATATTATGAATCACCTCGAAGGGAACGATCTATTGATACGTAATCAGCATGGTTTCAGAAAACATCTTTCTTGTCCAACGCAGCTAGCTCTTTATTCGCACGAAGTAATGGCCGCTATCGACAGGGGATCTCAAGTTGATTCCGTATTTCTAGATTTCCGGAAAGCTTTTGACACCGTTCCTCACAAGCGAACTCTAATCATGCTGCGGGCCTATAGGGTACCGTCTCAGTTGTGCGACTGGATTCGTGATTTCCTGTCAGGAAGGTCGCAGTTCGTAGTAATAGACGGCAAATCGTCGAGTAAAACTGAAGTGATATCAGGTGTTCCCCAGGGAAGCGTCCTGGGACCTCTGCTGTTCCTGATCTATATAAATGACTTGGGTGACAATCTGAGCAGTTAGGTTGTTCGCAGATGATGCTGTAATTCACCGTCTAGTAAGGTCATCCGAAGAGCAGTATCAGTTGCAAAGCGATTTAAAAAAGATTGTTGTATGGTGTGGCAGGTGGCAGTTGACGCTAAATAACGAAAAGTGTGAGGTGATCCACATAAGTTCCAAAAGAAATCCGTCGGTATTCGATTACTCGATAAATAGTAAAATTCTCAAGGCTGTCAATTCAACTAAGTACCTGGGTGTTAAAATTACGAACAACTTCAGTTGGAAAGACCACATAGATAATATTGTGGGAAAGGCGAGCCAAAGGTTGCGTTTCATTGGCAGTACACTTAGAAGATGCAACAAGTCCACTAAAGAGACAGCTTACACTACACTCGTTCGTCCTCTGTTAGAATATTGCTGCGCGGTGTGGGATCCTTAGCGGGTGGGATTGGCGGAAAGGGTGCAAAAACGGGCAGCTCATTTTGTATTATCACGTAATAGGGGAGAGAGTTTGGCAGATATGATTCGCGAATTGGGATGGAAGTCATTACAGCAAAGACGTTTTTCGTCGAGGCGAGATCTATTTACGAAATTTCAGTCACCAACTTTCTCTTTCGAATGCGAAAATATTTTGTTGAGACCAACCTACATAGGTAGGAATGATCATCAAAATAAAATAAGAGAAATCAGAGCTCGAAGAGAAAGGTTTAGGTGTTCGTTTTTCCCGCGCGCTGTTCGGGAGTGGAATGGTAGAGAGATAGTATGATTGTGGTTCGACGAACCTTCTGCCAAGCACTTAAATGTGAATTGCAGAGTAGTCATGTAGATGTAGATTTCGAAGGAAACCGTGCACAAGGGGTGTTCAAAAAGAAACTAGCCGGAGGCATAATTACAGAGATCAGTGCCTGTATGTTACAAGCACTGACCCTGGCTGTTGTAAGACACTTGTCCCTCTGTGACAGCAGGCCGGGAATGGCTGTCTCAAGAAATTCCCAGGGCTGCGATGCTAACCAGTCGTCGTCTGAGGTGAATCATTTGCCCCACAGAGCCTTTTTAAACGGACCAAAAATGGCGTAATCACAGGGAGAGAGGTCCGGACTGTACAGAGAGTGGCCGAGAACCTCCCATTTGAATTTGTGCAGGAGTGCCGCGACTGTTTAGGCCGTACGAGGCTTTGCATTGTCGTGGAGCAGAATGACCCCACGGGTGGGATTTCCGGGTCGTTTTGATTTGATCGCTTGGCGAAGGGTGGTCAAGGTTTGCGAGTAATGCTGGGCATTCATTCTTGTCCCGTGCTGCAGAAAGTGAATCAGAAGGGGATCATCTCGGTCAATGAAAAACGTCAGCATAACCTTTCCTGCAGTCGTGTGGATGGCTTCGGCCTTTTTTTAATTTAATTTTATTTTTTGTACCTGGATGCTTCCACTGGAGACTTTATCGTTTTTATTCTGGTTCGAAGTTATGACACCGTGACTCCTCTCCAGCCACCACCGGTGCCGGGATCGCATTCCCTTCTCTAGTAGCCGGCCGGGGTGGCCGAGCGGTTCTAGGCGCTACAGTCTGGAACCGCGTGACCGCTACGGTCGCAGGTTCGAATCCTGCCTCGGCTATGGATGTGTGTGATGTCCTTCCGTTAGTTAAGTTTACATAGTTCTAAGTTCAAGGGGACTGATGACATCAGATGTTAAATCCCATAGTGTTCACAGCCATTTGAACGATTTTTGAACCTTCCCGAGTATAGCGCTGCAGATGAGCAACGCAGTAGGCCATTCGACATGCTTCCTAGTGTGGTTGAAGCCTGTGGGGCTCTCATCGGGCACACACTTTCCGCATTTGCACTTGTTCCTTCACGATGGTGTGAACACTTCCGACGGTCAATCCGACCGCGGCGGCTGTGGCTTTCACTCACTCTGAGGGTAATGAGTGCATCCACCAGCTGGACGATGTCATCGGTAATGCACTGTGGTGCTCCAGACCGTGCATCGGCTGACGACACCCGTCCTTCCCTGAACTGCTTGTGCCACGCCTTAACCCTTGCAAGGGACATGCAGTGTTCACAATACACTTGTGACAAATGGTTCAAATGGCTCTGAGCACTATGGGACTTAACTTCGAAGGTCATCAGTCCGCAAGAAATTAGAACTACTTAAACCCAACTAACCTAAGGACATCACACACATCCGTGCCAGATGCTAGATACGAACCTGCTACCGTAGCGGTCGCGCAGCTCCGGACTGTAGTGGCTAGAACCGCTCGGCACACTCGGGACATCCGTAGATGAATGTCCGTTCATTCCCGGCGGGGTCAGAGGTTTTCTATGCCTCGTGATGGCTGGGTGTTGTGTGATGTCCTTAGGTTAGTTAGGTTTAAGTAGTTCTAAGTTCTAGGGGACTGATGACCTCAGAAGTTAAGTCCCATAGTGCTCAGAGCCATTTGAACCATTCTTTTGAATCGTTCCTCCTGCTCTTTCGGCTGTCAGAAAACGAACAACACCTCTTTGTTCTTCTTTTGACGCTTCCATGTCACTGTTTGCAATGCGACTGGCAGCGTTGGACGATTGATGCACTGCACTGCACTGCACTGCACTGCACTGCACTGCACTGCAAATCTCTTTTGACAGCAACCAGGAGTGAAACAGGCTAAGCAGCAAAGCTGCTGTTCCTGTGGGGACCTCAAGAACGATTTCTGGCTTCACGGGTGGGATTGGCCTATGCGAGCGGCCGCGTGGGAGCGGACGCTTCGTCGAAATCGTCATCGGGGCTGCGGAGGAAACTACTCCCGCAGCAGATCAGGCCAGCGCGTGGTCAGCCTGTGGTGGACTTGTTGTCCCAGTCCACGAATAAGACGACTGCCAGAGTGTTCGGCGGTGGCATAGAACACCCTGGCGGACTGCCTGAAGCGATCTCGCCTGCTTCCTCGTGGAGGAGCCTCGTCGAGTAACGAAGCGGCTTGTGGAGAGCGAGTCGGAGCGCCCGATTCTGGACGCGCTGGAGCATCGCGACGTGCGACGGAGCTGCATTCCCCCACACTATGGCGGCGTACTGGAGCACTGGCCGGACAAGGGCCAAGTACACAGTCAGGCCGTGCCGAGGTGGGAGGGTGGATGCGGGGTTCAGCAGCGGGTAGAGCGCCCGGAGACGCCCAGTCGCCCGCCCCCTGATGTCTGGGATGTGCGGCAGCCAGGTGAGATGCCTGTCCACCGTCACGCCGAGGTACGAGGCAGTTCAATAAGTAATGCAACACATTTTTTTTCTCTGCCAATTTTGGTTGAAAAAACCGGAAATTTCTTGTGGGATATTTTCAAACATTCCCGCTTCGTCTCGTATAGTTTCATTGACTTCCGACAGGTGGCAGAGCTGTACAGAGCTGTTAAAATGGCGTCTGTAACGGATGTGCGTTGCAAACAACGGGCAGTGATCGAGTTTCTTTTGGCGGAAAACCAGGGCATCTCAGATATTCATAGGCGCTTGCAGAATGTCTACGGTGATCTGGCAGTGGACAAAAGCACGGTGAGTCGTTGGGCAAAGCGTGTGTCATCATCGCCGCAAGGTCAAGCAAGACTGTCTGATCTCCCGCGTGCGGGCCGGCCGTGCACAGCTGTGACTCCTGCAATGGCGGAGCGTGCGAACACACTCGTTCGAGATGATCGACGGATCACCATCAAACAACTCAGTGCTCAACTTGACATCTCTGTTGGTAGTGCTGTCACAATTGTTCACCAGTTGGGATATTCAAAGGTTTGTTCTCGCTGGGTCCCTCGTTGTCTAACCGAACACCATAAAGAGCAAAGGAGAACCATCTCTGCAAAACTGCTTGCTCGTCATGTGGCTGAGGGTGACAATTTCTTGTCAAAGATTGTTACAGGCGATGAAACATGGGTTCATCACTTCGAACCTGAAACAAAACGGCAATCAATGGAGTGGCGCCACACCCACTCCCCTACCAAGAAAAAGTTTAAAGCCATACCCTCAAACGGTAAAGTCACGGTTACAGTCTTCTGGGACGCTGAAGGGGTTATTCTGTTCGATGTCCTTCCCCGTGGTCAAACGATCAACTCTGAAGTGTATTGTGCTACTCTTCAGAAATTGAAGAAACGACTTCAGCGTGTTCGTAGGCACAAAAATCTGAACGAACTTCTCCTTCTTCGTGACAACGCAAGACCTCACACAAGTCTTCGCACCCGAGAGGAGCTCACAAAACTTCAGTGGACTGTTCTTCCTCATGCACCCTACAGCCCCGATCTCGCACCGTCGGATTTCCACATGTTTGGCCCAATGAAGGACGCAAGCCGTGGGAGGCACTACGCGGATGATGAAGTTATTGATGCAGTACGACGTTGGCTCCGACATCGACCAGTGGAATGGTACCGTGCAGGCATACAGGCCCTCATTTCAAGGTGGCGTAAGGCCGTAGCATTGAATGGAGATTACGTTGAAAAATAGTGTTGTGTAGCTAAAAGATTGGGGAATAACCTGGTGTATTTCAATGCTGAATAAAACAACCCCTGTTTCAGAAAAAAAAATGTGTTGCATTACTTATTGAACTGCCTTCGTATTTGCCGGACGGTGACCACGGGATGGGGGCTCCCAAGATCGTGACAGGCGGCAGGGCAGGAGGCAGTCGTCTCCGAGTGAAGACGACCGCCTGGCTCTTGGCGGGGTTAAATTTGAGACGCCACTTGGTGGACCACTGTAGTTGAAGTCGGCGGCACATCGCGAGCACGTTCACGCTGTGGGTGAACATCGCAGTGTCGTGGGCATAAAGAGCCAACTCCACGCGCGCCACCCGCGGTGCGTCAGCCGTGTGCAAGGAGTAAAACAGGGGGCCGAGAACCATCTTCGCGGATGATGCTGTAGTATACAGAGAAGTTGCAGCGTTAGAAAATTGTAGCGAAATGCAGGAAGATCTGCAGCGGATAGGCACTTGGTGCAGGGAGTGGCAACTGACCCTTAACATAGACAAAAATGATGTATTGCGAATACATAGAAAGAAGGATCCTTTATTGTATGATTATATGATAGCGGAACAAACACTGGTAGCAGTTACTTTTGTAAAATATCTGGGAATATGCGTGCGGAAGGATTTGAAGTGGAATGATCATGTAAAATTAACTGCCGGTAAGGCGGGTATCAGGTTGAGATTCATTGGGAGAGTCCTTAGAAAATGTAGTCCATCAACAAAGGAGGTGGCTTACAAAACACTCGTTCGACCTATACTCGAGTATTTGCTCATCAGTGTGGGATCCGTACCAGGTCGGGTTGACGGAGGAGATAGAGAAGATCCAAAGAAGAGTGGCGCGTTTCGTCACAGGGTTATTTGGTAAGCGTGATAGCGTTACGGAGATGTTTAATAAACTCAAGTGGCAGACTCTGCAAGAGAGGCGCTCTGCATCGCGGTGTAGCTTGCTCGCCAGGTTTCGAGAGGGTGCGTCTCTGGATGAGGTATCGAATATATTGCTTCCCCCTACTTATACCTCCCGAGGAGATCACGAATGTAAAATTAGAGAGATTAGAGCGCGCACGGAGGCTTTCAGACAGTCGTTCTTCCCGCGAACCATACGCGACTGGAACAGGAATGGGAGGTAATGACAGTGGCACGTAAAGTGCCCTCCGCCACACACCGTTGGGTGGCTTGCGGAGTATAAATGTATATGTAGATGTAGACCCCTGCGGTACCCCCGCACGAATCGGCCGGTCGGTGGAGGTGCCTCCGTTAGCCCGGACTTGGGAGGTGCGGCCCGCGAGGTAGGACCGCAGCGGAATGGCGTGTGACGTCGGGACCCCGTGCACAAGCAGCTTGTACACGAGGGTCTCGTGGCACACGCAGTCGAACGCGACGATTGATGCATGCTGCGTCTAGCTCTACATAGTCACGTGACGTGCACGCATACCCTCTAGCGACGGTCTGTGAACTTGCACGCTCTGATCGGAACCACACCTCGTTACACAAGCCACAATATTATCCTCCTGTTACAGGTTTGCGCATTGCAGATTTCATCTTGTTTCCTTTTGAACTCCCCTTATACAATAAGCAAAGGTAAGAGTAGAAAAATTTTGTGGTGAAAATTACGGAATTTTTTTGAACAGACCTCGTAGAAATCTGAGTAGCACATCGCAATGACGTATGGATCGGCGTTCATTATTTCGGCAATTTGCCTGCATATGGAACGGTGAGAAAATTTTAAAGAAGGGTAGGGTGTTCGGTAATGTTTCTCCGCCTGCAGCTGCAGATAGGGACGGCGAGTGACGCAGATGTGTCAACAGAAGTGACCCTGGAGTTCCCACGGGATGCACCACGTCACGGTACACAAACAGAGCCGCGTGCCCACTCGTTAGCGCGCTTACGCCGGGTCCTGTTTCGACGGCCACAACCAGCGGGAATGTGCTTCGCGCAAGCAGGACGTGTCAACCGCAACTATGCCCTATCTCCCCGCTACCGCCAAGTGTTGCGTGTCGCCGGTTCGGGAAATGCCCTGTGCGGCGTATTTCTGTCGTAAACGGAAAATTCGTCTCGCTTTGAAACCACTTCTCTTATTAAAGTTGAATTCATACTTGGCGGAACGTCACTCTCACGTATCCGTCACTTTTTTGAACGTCGATGGTCAGAGCTATTCCTGACCATTCACACTACACGGCATATCAACGTCGAAAGAACGTCGTGGCAAAGCACTCACCAGAGGCGCTGTTTCGTATAAAATGTCGAAAATTCATTTAACGCGCAGCTTGCAATGATTGCTGCCGCACTTAATGATGAGGAACACAGAGCAAAAATGCTAATCAAATGCTGGATTAGCTTCTAATTATTCATGTGATCTACCCGTCTAATCCTCAGCATTCTTCTGTAGAACCACATTTCGAAAGCTTCTAATCTCTTCTGGTCTAAACTCTTTATCGTCCATGTTTCACTTCCATACATGGCTACACTCCATACAAATACTTTCAGAAAAGACTTTCTGACACTTAAATCTACGCTCGATGCTAACAAATTTCTCTTCTTCAGAAACTCTTTTCTTGCCATTACCAGTCTACATTTTATATCCTCCCTACTTCGATTATCATCAGTTATTTTGCTTTCCAAATAGCAAAACTCATCTACTACTTTAAATGTCTCATTTCCTAATCTAATTCCCTCAACATCAGCTGATCTAATTCGACTACACTCCATTGTCGGTGTTTTGCTTTTAATGAAAACCTTATCTTTTTGATAACGAAACAGTTTCCTCAACCATTACTCTGCTGTCACGTTCAAGTAAATTCCTTTCTCGAGAGTAACATCATCGGTAACTTGATCTTGCAGTGTTAGCGAGAAGTGTTATGTGTAACTGAACAATTAATAACCGATACTGTTATAAGTGACAAATTACTTTCATCTTTACGTTTTTCACCCTGGTGTACTTTCTGGTAGTCTCATTGGAAGATTTTTGAGAAAACCATTTGTTTTTGTTCCTTTTGTTTTTGTTCCTTTTGTTTTTGTTCCTTTTGTTTTTGTTCCTTTTGTTTTTGTTCCTTTTGTTTTTGTTCCTTTTGTTTTTGTTCCTTTTGTTTTTGTTCCTTTTGTTTTTGTTCCTTTTGTTTTTGTTCCTTTTGTTTTTGTTCCTTTTGTTTTTGTTCCTTTTGTTTTTGTTCCTTTTGTTTTTGTTCCTTTTGTTTTTGTTCCTTTTGTTTTTGTTCCTTTTGTTTTTGTTCCTTTTTTTTTTTTTTTTTTGTTCCTTTTGTTCGTATTCAACAGCTGAAAATGCAACATACCCACTGGTTCTGTATTTTCATTTTTGCTCTGTAGATTTTAGTTTTCTATACGTTGATTATGGACTAATCTAATCTCGGGATGACTGAGGTTTAGGCCTAATTTCAACGTGCGATATTAATTTTTCCCGTTAACTCAGTTTTCCCGTTGAGAATATTCGATATAAAAGTATAACAAATTCTGGCAGCGAAATATAAACACTCAGGAGAGCGATACCAAACGCTCCCACCACTACCAAAAACAAACAAAAGACCCCCCCTGCGGGTTCGGGGGCAAGAATAGGCCCGCGGTATTCCTGCCTGTCGTAAGAGGCGACTAAAAGGAGTCTCAAATGTTTTGGCCTTAATGTGATGGTCCCCCTTGGGGTTTGACCTCCATTTTTCAAAATTCTACAGAAGCACGAGCCTTTTGGGGAAGGACACCTTACATGGTATACCACTGGTCCTAAGTGCACTAAGACCTTGGCACTCAGCATTGCACCGGCGTTGTCACCATACCCATTATTCCTCAAATTGGGCCTAAACGCCTGATGGGTTGTCCAAGTTACGCCCATAGTGCATCTCCATCTGCACCAGCGATCATGATGGACTTTCCATGGCACCAGAAATCCAGCACGGTAGCCAGCCCGTTGTGGTGGGGTCGTCATGTACCCTCTAGGTTGTAGCCCCCTGACAACACAGGGATCGTACTGCCGATACCTGAGCTGCACCCTCCCCACGTTGGCCAAGGAGTAGATGCCCGTCTCCTTGGGGCATCAGGACTCCCGGCAATGGTCATCCTGCCAGGTGGCCCTTGCTGCGGCTGGGTGGCGCCCGTGGGGAGAGCCCCTGGTCGGAGTGGGTGGTATCGGGGCGGACGTTTTGCACATGAAACGTCAACACGTATCAGGTCGCTCTGCGGCCGAGTCTTCCAAAAGAAAAGGTACCGTTTCTAGTTCTGGTTCTCCTGCCCTTTCCCCCTTGGCCACTCCATGGGAGGAGGGACAGGCCCGCCGGCTTGGGGCGAAGTACTTCCCCCGCTATTTGGTCTGTTCTCGAACAGATGGGGGGACGTTCGCCACCTCCAAGCCCATGTTCTTTGTTCAACACATTGAGGACGTCTTCGGGGAAATCGAGGCTCTCAGCAAGATGCGATCAGGGTCCGTTCTTATCAAGACCACCTCTGCCACACAATCGGCGGCACTCCAGGCGTGCGACCGCCTAGGGGACATCCCAGTCTCCATTGTCCCACATCTGGCACTAAATAGGACGCAGGGGGTCATTTTTCATCGTGACCTCCTGCTACAATCTGATGAGGAGCTCAGGGCCAACCTGGAGCGCCGCGGCGTGCATTTCGTCCGGCGAGTCCAGCGCGGCCCCAAAGACCGTCGCATCGACACCGGGGCCTTTATCCTCGCCTTCGAGGGGGACGTTCTCCCGGAGAAGGTAAAGGTGATGTGCTATCGGTGCGACGTGCGACCTTACGTCCCGCCTCCTATGCGCTGTTTTAGGTGTGTGCGCTTTGGGCACATGTCGTCCCGGTGTGAGGCTGAGCCCCTTTGTGGCGACTGTGGACGTCCTCTTCGTGAGGAACATACTTGCACCCCACCACCTCGGTGCCCTAATTGTCCTGGCGTCCACTCGCCTAGGTCCCCAGACTGCCCCGCCTATCAGAAGGAGAAAAAGATACAAGAAATCAAAACTTTGGATCGGCTCTCTTATTCTGAGGCCAGGAAGAAGTATGACCGCCTTCATCCCGTGTCACTGGCCACTTCGTTTGCCTCAGTTGTGTCCACTCCTTCCGCTGTATCCTCACCTCTATCCTGTCCCCCCTCCGCCTCCTCTGCCCGTCAGGGGGCTCTGCCTCCGCCTCCCAAATCCCTCCCTTCCAACTCCTCCTCCCCCGCGGCCCCCACCCCCCCTGCCCCAGGGGCCACCCTTCCTCCTCCTCCTCCCCCCACGCCACCTGAGAAGCGATCCTCTTCTCAGGCGTCCATCGGGGAAACGTTCCGGACCCCAGCTTCCGAGGTCCGGCGTTCCAAAACGGACCCCGCGCGTGAGGACCTTCTTCGGGTCCAGCCCACCATCCCTGTGCCGCCTCGGCCTTCCAAGAAGGCCTCCAAGAAGAAATCTCTCTCCCCCTCTCCACCCCGGCGCGTTTCATCTGACGCTTCATCCGTGAGTCGCTGCTCCCGGCCGTCCTCAGTTTCGCCGGCACGCTCTGCTGCCAGGCGTTCCGCCGGCCTTTTGTCGGCAAATGATGCGGCCCCTCCTACACAATCAGGGACAGCGGCCGCAGCTGGCGACGAGTCGATGGAACCGGATCCGCCTGCCGTCAGTTGTAGCGTTGTTGCCTCGCAACCTGGCCCTCCGCGGCCATCGAGGTGACCAGCTCTTCCCCGTCTCGTCCCCCCAACTTTTTGACTAGCAATGGCGTTGTTTCATTGGAACATAAGAGGTATTCGATCTAATCGGGAGGAATTACAACTGCTCCTCCGCCTGCACTGTCCGCTCGTCCTTGGTCTCCAGGAAACCAAGTTGCGCCCGACTGACCGTATTGCCTTTTCCCACTATACCTCGGAGCGGTATGACCTCGCCCCTGTGGACGGTATCCCAGCTCATGGTGGGGTCATGTTGCTCGTTCGGGACGATGTCTATTACCATCCCATCCCATTGACCACCCCACTCCAAGCAATAGCTATCCGCATTACTCTTTCTGCTTTTACTTTTTCAGTTTGTACCGTCTACACTCCACCGTCATGTGCTGTTAGTCGGGCTGACATGATGCACCTGATCGATCAGCTTCCCCCGCCGTTCTTATTGTTTGGCGACTTCAATGCCCATCATCCCCTTTGGGGCTCTCCTGCATCCTGTCAAAGAGGCTCACTCTTGGCGGATGTCTTCAACCATCTCAATCTTGTCTGCCTCAATACCGGCGCCCCGACTTTCCTCTCGGACTCTACTCATACCTACTCCCACTTGGACCTCTCGATCTGTTCTACCACTCTTGCCCGTCGGTTCGAGTGGTATGTCCTTTCTGACACCTATTCGAGCGACCACTTCCCCTGTGTCGTTCGTCTCCTGCACCACACCCCATCCCCACGTCCTTCGCGCTGGAACATACTGAAAGCTGACTGGGGACTTTACTCCTCCCTGGCGACCTTTCCGGACCGCGATTTTTCCAGTTGTGACAGTCAGGTCGAATACCTCACGGCTGTTATTATCAGTGCTGCCGAACGTTCCATACCTCGTACTACTTCTTCTTCACGTCGCGTTTCCGTCCCCTGGTGGAACGAGGCTTGTAGGGACGCTATCCGTGCTCGACGACGTGCTTTACGCACCTTTCGCCGCCATCCTACGTTGGCGAATTGTATTGAATACAAACGACTCCGAGCGCAATGCCGTAGAGTCATCAAAGACAGCAAAAAAGCTTGCTGGGCCTCTTTCACGAGCTCCTTTACCAGTTTTACTCCCTCTTCCGTTGTTTGGGGTAGCCTGCGCCGGCTGTCGGGCATTAAGGCCCACTCCTCAGTACCTGGCCTGACCTCAGGTAATGAGGTCCTTGTTGATCCTGTGGCTGTCTCCAACGCCTTTGGCCGCTTTTTCGCGGAGGTTTCAAGCTCCGCCCATTACCATCCTGCCTTCCTTCCCAGGAAAGAGGCAGACGAGGCTCGGCGACCTTCCTTCCACTCGCTGAATCTGGAGACTTACAATGCCCCCTTTACTATGCGGGAACTCGAACGTGCGCTTGCACTGTCCCGGTCCTCTGCTCCGGGGCCAGATGCCATTCACGTTCAGATGCTGGCACACCTTTCTCCGGCGGGCAAAAGCTTCCTTCTTCGTACCTACAATCGCGTCTGGACCGAAGGTCAGGTCCCCATGCGTTGGCGTGACGCCGTTGTTGTTCCTATACCCAAACCCGGGAAGGATAGACACCTTCCTTCTAGTTACCGCCCCATTTCTCTTACAAGCTGTGTCTGTAAGGTGATGGAGCGCATGGTTAATGCTCGGTTAGTTTGGATTCTTGAATCTCGACGACTACTTACTAATGTCCAATGCGGCTTTCGTCGCCGCCGCTCCGCTGTTGACCACCTTGTGACCTTGTCGACATTCATCATGAACAACTTTTTGCGAAGGCGCCAAACGGTAGCCGTGTTCTTCGACTTGGAGAAGGCTTATGATACCTGTTGGAGAGGAGGTATCCTCCGCACTATGCACAAGTGGGGCCTACGCGGTCGTCTGCCCCTTTTTATTGATTCCTTTTTAACGGATCGAAAGTTTAGGGTACGTGTGGGTTCCGTATTGTCCGACGTCTTCCTCCAGGAGAACGGAGTGCCTCAGGGCTCCGTCTTGAGCGTAGCCCTTTTTGCCATCGCGATCAATCCAATTATGGATTGCATTCCACCTAATGTCTCAGGCTCTCTCTTTGTCGATGACTTCGCGATCTACTGCAGTGCCCAGAGAACATGCCTCCTGGAGCGCTGCCTCCAGCGTTGTCTAGACAGCCTCTACTCATGGAGCGTGGCAAATGGCTTCCGGTTCTCTGAAGAGAAGACGGTTTGTATCAACTTTTGGCGATATAAAGCGTTCCTTCCGCCATCCTTACATCTCGGGTCCCGTTGTTCTCCCATTCGTGGACACAACTAAGTTTCTAGGGCTCACGTTGGACCGGAAACTGTGTTGGTCTCCACATATCTCTTATTTGGCGGCCCGTTGTACACGCTCCCTTAATGTCCTCAGAGTTCTTAGCGGTTCATCTTGGGGAGCGGATCGCACTGTCCTGCTTCGCTTGTATCGGTCCATAGTCCGATCGAAGCTGGATTATGGGAGCTTCGTCTACTCGTCCGCTCGGCCATCCCTCTTACGCCGGCTCAACTCCATCCACCATCGGGGGATACGTCTTGCGACCGGAGCCTTCTACACTAGTCCTGTCGAGAGTCTTTACGCTGAAGCTGGGGAGTTACCGTTGACCTACCGGCGCGACATACTGCTGTGTCGGTATGCCTGCCGGCTGTTGTCTATGCCCGAACACCCCTCTTACAAGTCCTTCTTCGCTGATTCTCTCGACCGTCAGTACGGGTTATATGTGTCTGCCCTGCTGCCCCCCGGAGTCCGCTTCCGTCGCCTGCTTCGACAATTGGATTTTGCCCTCCCTACCACCTTCAGAGAGGGTGAGAGCCCGACACCACCTTGGCTCCAGGCTCCGGTTCGTATTTATCTCGACCTCAGCTCACTCCCGAAGGAGGGTACTCCGGCTGCAGTGTATTGCTCACGGTTTGTCGAACTTCGTGCTCGACTTGCTGGTCACACCTTTATTTACACCGATGGCTCCAAAACTGACGATGGTGTCGGCTGTGCCTTTGTCGTCGGGACCGCCACCTTTAAATACCGGCTCCTTGACCAATGTTCCAGCTTTACGGCCGAGCTTTTTGCTCTCCATCAGGCCATTCAGTATGCCCGCCGCCACCGCCATTCATCGTATGTCCTCTGCACTGACTCACTCAGTGCTCTTCAGAGCCTTGGGGCTCCCTATCCGGTCCATCCCTTGATTCAACGAATACAGCAGTCCCTCAATTGTTTCGCTGATAATGGCGGTTCTGTCAGCTTTCTGTGGGTCCCCGGACATGTAGGAGTGCCTGGGAATGAGGCTGCGGATGCTGCAGCCAAGGCTGCAGTCCTCCAGCCTCGGCCAGCCTCCCATTGTGTCCCGTCATCTGACGTTTGTGGGGATGTATGTAAGAGGCTTGTGTCCTTGTGGTGGGATGCTTGGTCATCCCTCCAAGGAAACAAGCTCCAGGCAGTAAAACCGCTCCCAACTGCTTGGACAACTTCCTCCCGACCATCTCGGCGCGAGGAGGTCCTTCTGACCAGGTTGCGGATTGGGCATTGCCGGTTTAGCCACCGCTACCTGCTCTCTGGTGACCCAGCCCCGCAGTGCCCTTGTGGTCAGGCATTAACGGTGCGCCATGTTTTATTGTCGTGTCCCCGTTTTAGTCAATTTCGTGTTGTCCTGTCCCTGCCATCTACCTTACCGGATGTTTTAGCTGATGACGCTCGAGCAGCTGCTCGTCTTCTGCGTTTTATAACTTTAACTGGCTTGACCAAAGACATTTAACCTTTTTACTTATTTCATCTGCATCTTTGTCAGGTCCTTTTGATGTCCCCCCATCCCCTTGAGTTTTAGCAGGTTCCTTGTGCTCTAACACCAGTGACTGGGCGCTAATGACCTCAGCAGTTGAGCGCCCTTAAACCCTACAAAAAAAAAAAAAAAAAAAAAAACAAAAGACGAACGCACCTTACAATAGGAAAACAAAACACACGAAATAGCGAGATGACAGTGGTTCTTCACTATACAGAAACGTGAATATATTTAGTGCAGTGAAAGCGATTTGTGCTAAAAGCCAAGACATGCACGTGGAAGAACAGGAAGAATGAAGTAAATCAACAAAATACCCTAAGTAAAGATTAGAATTAACATTGTTTATAATAGTGGTAAGTAAGGCAAGTGAACCGTTCATGATTTTAGCAAACAAACTTGGAAGAGAAAAGAAAATTACATTGACCTTTAAAGATGATTTAGAATAAACGTGTTTAGCCTTAGTAAGACTTTAATTACAGTTGCATAAGACGGTAATTAAGGTACACAATCTGTATATCTGCAACTAGGGAAAAAAAGAGACCTAAAAACAACGAATACAACATGTTTGAAAACTTCGTCTGCGGCTGCTGAGATTGGTATTGTAGATTTGGAACCTCCCCGCCTGATTTGTTTGTCCTGAATTGTCCATTCTCCTAGCGAGTGTACGGGATGTTGTAGCAATGTCAGTCACGTAGTGGATGACTGTTAAGAAATTCGTCTTTGCGCCTAGCTTGAAGAGGATCGGCAGTCTGAAAAGTAAACGTAAGAGAGCAAACCTAGGCAGAACATGAGGACAGACGTCCGCGTATCTTCCGTGGACCCTTCAGCGGTGCAGATCTGGCCGATAGCACACGGATACGCCAGTGTGGCGGATTTCGTGTATCATCAACATCGACAAGTGCAATGAATATGGATTATACGATACTCCATGGTATTCTGCGGTTTGAATTCACTCTATTTGTTTAGCATTTGCCTTGATTTGTTTTTGTAAATGGTACTGACAATATTATACACATGTATAATGCATTATTCAAACTAAAACTTCTCCCGGATAATTATTTTGTTCAAATTGCACAAGAATTCCACCTGACGTAGTGTAATAATGTTGACTGTAAGCTGTGTTCATATCACTAGAATTACAGATCGTACATCAGAGCTTTTATAATTTTTGTCATCTATGGATTTAATTATTCTTAGCAAATTGATCATGAAGCGGAACCACAGAATACCACCCGCACACAACACTGACGTATGCTACCAGAAATATTTTTCTCCGTGATTCGTGCGTAGTTTAATTTTGGTCACACACATCAGCAATGAAATCTTGTTCAACAATAAATACCATCAGCACTCTTCGTAGAAAATGCAGTCTGATTCGATTAATTTTTTTTCTTTTATAAATAGAATTCAGTACCACCGATGAACATTTATTTCTTACACATCGGAATATTGAAAGTTTGCATTTTCAAGTAATTTAAATTTGCCGCTGTAATAAAAGTTAAGATGGCGGCCAACAAAAGATACAGGATTTCTTTTTTAATTAAGATTTCACTTTTCCCAATAAATCATTTAAATTGATGCTACAAATAAAAAGAAATTATTAAATTATTTTTCAAATTAGTTTAACACAAACCCATGCTATTTTCAACTCGAAGTACAGACGAAGTTGCTTCTTGCAGCTATGATAAAACAATTAATACAAAATTACAATTAAAACAGGAAGTGAATTTTCAATAATTAATCATAAATAGTTCTAACGTATTTGGCTCTATTTGTTTTTATCAGCAAATGAACATAAAAGTACAATAATTTTACATTAAATGTTTTTCATCTAACACACCTCAAATCGATTCGCGTCTTGCGATGTACATCAGAAGGCGACGACAAAAGGGTACAAAACAAAACAAAAGAATGACATAGATTAACAAAGAATGTGAGACAAATATTGTCTGTTTTACATAATTATCATCTTTTTAAGAGATAATTACATAATTGAATGAATATTATCCACACGTTCACATTCCACTCGCAATAAAAAAAAAAAAATATATATATATATATATATATATATATATATATATATAAGACGTGGGTGTTATATTCGCCAGTACACGACGTAAGGGAGCATTGGTGGTACAGATAAAGTGAAAACAGACGTCCAAGAGATTGTTTTGTTACCTGTCGGAAAGCAGGAGACGATTTCAGGACCGTGCGCCCACGTGGCTGGGAGGGAATAGTATGTGCGCGCTTGACATGAATACGCTGGGTTTAGCCGCTGGCTTTGCTCCCCTTCACGCGTCTCTCCTGCAGCTCTGCACGACGTTGGTGTGTGGCGGGTTGCATACACGAGATACAGACGGCGACTCTTGGCTGCGGCCGCTGGTCAGGAAGCATCGCCCACTAATATTAACGGCGGACGGAACTATTTACGTAACGCGTAAATATAACTCAGAACCGCCGCACCCTATTGAAAAACGTGCGGAATGCGCCACGGAGGGTTGGCTCTGCAAAGCACCGTGCTTTAAACCACAATGAATACACAGTGCGTGCATTTCTCTAAGCTCCAGTCCGATGTGGACGCTTGAGTAAAAACGTGTCCCTTCTAGCAGTTTTTGAACTACGCGTTCCTTCCTGTTATCGAGACTAAGGCCTGTCAGGGGAAAACGTGACGATGTCCTGGAATTTGTCTTTGCGGATTTGTCTTTGCGGATTTGTCTTTGCGGATTTGTCTTTGCGGATTTGTCTTTGCGGATTTGTCTTTGCGGATTTGTCTTTGCGGATTTGTCTTTGCGGATTTGTCTTTGCGGATTTGTCTTTGCGGATTTGTCTTTGCGGATTTGTCTTTGCGGATTTGTCTTTGCGGATTTGTCTTTGCGGATTTGTCTTTGCGGATTTGTCTTTGCGGATTTGTCTTTGCGGATTTGTCTTTGCGGATTTGTCTTTGCGGATTTGTCTTTGCGGATTTGTCTTTGCGGATTTGTCTTTGCGGATTTGTCTTTGCGGATTTGTCTTTGCGGATTTGTCTTTGCGGATTTGTCTTTGCGGATTTGTGAAAATGTAACGAGTGAGATCTCTGTTAATTTATACTACACTCACCGAATGAAGACTAACTCACTGAGGGTCCGGTCCAAACTTAAATATGTGCGTAGACAATCCATAGATTTCGCGAATAGAGAACTCGATTATTTTTGCCTATTATCGATACTGGCAAGACATCGGTCTCGGGGATTTCACGGCTTTTGATAATGTTTAATTTAAAGTTTAAATTCGTATAACAAATGACAAAGGAAATACTTTTTCGTTTGATATAATTATACGTGAGGCAATACTGACCTTACGACTTAAAAGAAAGATTAAGGAAAGGCAAACCTACGTTTCTAGCACTTGTAGACTTAGAGAAAGCTTTTGACAACGTTGACTGGAATACTCTCTTTCAAATTCTAAAGATGGCAGGGGTAAAATACAGGGAGCGAAAGGCTATTTACAATTTGTACAGAAACCAGATGGCAGTCATAAGAATCGAGGAGCCTGAAAGGGAAGCCGTGGTTGGGAAGGGAATGAGGCAGGGTTGTAACCTATCCCCGATGTTATTCAGTCTGTATATTGAGCAAGCAGTAAAGGAAACAAAAGAAAAATTCGGAGTAGGTATTAAAATCCATGGAGAAGAAATAAAAACTGTGAGGTTTGCCGATGATACTGTAATTCTGTCAGAGACAGCAAAGGACTTGGAAGAGCAGCTGAGCGGAATGGACAATGTCTTGAAAGGAGGATATAAGATGAACATCAACAAAAGCAAAACGAGGATAGTGGAATGTAGTCGAATTAAGTTGGGTGAAGCTGAGGGAATTAGATTAGGAAATGAGTCACTTAAGGTAGTAAAGGAGTTTGGGTATTTGGGGAGCAAAATAACTGATGATGGTCGAAATAGAGAAGATATAACATGTAGACTGGCAATGGCAAGGAAAGCGTTTCTGAAGAAGAGAAATTTGTTAACATCGAGTATAGATTTAAGTGTCAGGGAGTCGTTTCTGAAAGTATTTGTATGGAGTGTAAACATGTATGGAAGTGAAACATGGACGATAAATAGTTTGGACAAGAAGAGAAGAGAATAGAAGCTTTCTAAATGTCGTGCTACTGGAGAATACTGTAGATAGAGCGGTAGATCACATAACTAATGAGGAGGTATTGAAGAGAATTGGGGAGAAGAGAAGTTTGTGGCACAACTTGACTAGAAGAAGGGACTGGTTGGTAGGACATGTCGTGAGGCATCAAGGGATCACCAATTTAGTATTGGAGGGCAGCGTGGAGGGTAAAAGTCGTAGAGGGAGACCAAGAGATGAATACACTAAGCAGATTCAGAAGGATGTAGGCTGCAGTAGGTACTGGGAGATGAAGCAGCTTGCACAGGATAGAGTAGCATGGAGAGCTGCATCAAACCAGTCTCAGGACTGAAGACCACAACAACAACATAGTTACAAAATAACAATTTCAGATTTTTCGGTTTGATTTTGCTGTGAAACCTTGCTGCTAACCAAATTTCATGTTTGTAAGTCAGTAGGAAGTACGTTTTTGGAACACGTATTATGCTCGAGTATAATGACTTTTCTGGAGACTAGAAATCTACTCTGTTGGAATCAGCATGGGTTTCGAAAAAGACGACCGTGTGAAACCCAGCTCGCGCTATTCGTCAACAAGACTCACAGGGCCACAGACACGGGTTCCCAGGTAGATGCCGTGTTTCTCGACTTCCGCAAGGCGTTCGATACAGTTCCCCACAGTCGTTTAATGAACAAAGTAAGGGCATATGGGCTGTCAGACCAACTGTGTCATTGGATTGAAGAGTTCCTAGATAACGGAACGCAGCATGTCATTCTCAATGGAGAGAAGTCTTCCGAAGTAAGAGTGATTTCGGGTGTGTCGCAGGGGAGTGTCGTAGGACCGTTGCTATTCACAATATACATAAATGACCTTGTGGATGACATCGGAAGTTCACTGAGGCTTTTTGCGGATGATGCTGTAGTATATCGAGAGGTTGTAACAATGAACAATTGTACTGAAATGCAGGAGGATCTGCAGCGAATTGACGCATGGTGCAGGGAATGGGAATTGAATCTCAATGTAGACAAATGTAATGTGCTGCATATACATAGAAAGAAAGATACTTTATCATTTAGCTACAATATAGCAGGTCAGCAACTGGAAGCAGTTAATTCCATAAATTATCTGGGAGTAGGCATTAGGAGTGATTTAAAATGGAATGACCATGTAAAATTAATCGTCGGTAGTGCAGATGCGAGGTGAATACTAAGGAAATGCAGTCCGAAAACAAAGGAAGTAGGTTACAGTACAATTGTTCTCCCACTTGATAGAAGAGATAGAGAAGATCCGACGGAGAGCAGCGCGCTTCGTTACAGGATCATTTAGTAATCATGAAAGCATTACGGAGATGATAGATAAACTCCAGTGGAAGACTCTGCGGGAGAGACGCTCAGTAGCTTGGTACGGGCTGTTGTCGAAGTTTCGAGAACATACCTTCACCGAGGAGTCAAGTAGTAATATTGCTCCCTCCTACGTAAATCTCGTGAAGGGACCGTGAGGATAAAATCAGAGAGATTAGAGCCCACACACAGGCATACCTACAATCTTTCTTTCCACGAACAATACGAGAGTGGAATAGAAGGGAGAACGGGTAGAAGTACTCAAGGTACCCTCCGCCACACACCGTCAGGTGGCTTGCGGAGCGTGGATGTAGATGTAGATGTAAAATATAAAACATATATGTTCGAGGAAATAAAAGACATGTTATTTTGTCTTAAGTGTGCCAAAGTGCAGTGCCAAGCCTCTTCACACAGCGTTCTCCTATCGCACGTCACTGTATCTCACTCTGTGGAATTCAAACGTGTACATTTAACGTGTTTATTTTGTAATGGAAGCCATCAACCCTGTATTCAGCACAGCAGAAATTAAAATGTCCTGTGGTGCCTCTCCTGCTCCAAGTCGGCCGTTAGGTTAGGTTAGGTCTCTCTTGTTGTCGGAACTGCTTATTATCCACGATTCATTACAACACAAAACTACACTCCCGACAAATACATTCAGAAAAGATTCCCTAGTACTAGAAATTTATAATAGATGTTAAGGGGATAGCCCACTTCGACGTACGAAAACTGTGATTGTCTTTTTTTCAACTAAAATATAAAGTAACGCCAAATGTCGTGATACGGGTTTAGTCCATATACAATTGTCCTTGAGAAATCATTTTTTGTGAGCACATTGGACGCTCGCTGCACCAGATGGAAGACCCCCTTGCAGCCGGGACGTTGGTCATTGGCGGTAATTTGCCAACAAAATTGTTTTTATACATCATTTTCAGTATGTTGTTGTTGTGGTCTTCAGTCCTGAGACTGGTTTGATGCAGCTCTCCATGCTACTCTATCCTGTGCAAGTTTCTTCATCTCCCAGTACCTACTGCAACCTAAATCCTTCTGAATCTGCTTAGTGTATTCATCTCTTGGTCTCCCTCTACGATTTTTACCCTCCACGCTGCCCGCCAATACTAAATTGGTGATGCCTTGATGTCTCAGAACATATCCTACCAACCGATCCCTTCTGTATGCATTTTCGACCCTATGTTTACTGAGACTTTTTTGCTTCTAGTATCGTGTACTTTCAACTGCATGAGTTTACGCCATTAATTATGATACACCCTGTATTAAGCTGTGACCTTGCAATGTTAATCACTTAAGTATGTTACCTGGACAAATGTATTACCGAAATTTCATTACTCTAAATTATTTTTGGTGTTGCGATTTTTTCGGTCGGTATATTTGCTATCGGCGTACATAGGATAACTAAAAACTATTCAGTTCTGACAAAACGGTGTAGTGTTCAGACAATGCGATTTCCTTCACCCACAAAGTGTAGGCAAAGCGTGTACCGAAAATAGTCTTCTGAAGATACGACAAAACCAATTTTAAAAATTCAGTATTTTGATCCATCTTTTGGTTCTTCAGTAGTAGCACTAGCTGCGTTTGCAGACGTTCTAACAACCCTACCACAACAAAGGTAAAAAATTTATTATGATTGTAGTGTTGCTCACACTGCTAAATATTGCATTTTGGGGCAACAACAAAGTCATATTATGTGGCAGGTGTCATTAGAGTACAGTTAATAAAGTCATTTCATGTAATAATGGATAAACTAGGCACTCATCTTTTCGTGTTTCCCACGCTGGTCTCGTTGTGAACTCATGGCTCAATCGTCAAAAATCTAGGTAGTGATGATTCCAAGCTCGGGTGCAAAGAGGCCTAGGTGTTATTCTGCGATATTCAAAAGTTTTATAGATGTGTTTCATAAACCATTCTTGAAGATTAAACTTTTGCACGTTAGGACAATGGTGATGTAAAAAAAAAAAAAAAAAAAAAGTAATCCAACATGACGTCCAAGACTTGACTCGCTAATAACCGTTTACGCGCCCAAAAATCAGAGTTACAAGTACGTTAAAGATCATAGTGACAAAAGAAAGAATACACATAAGAATAATATCATTGCAACATAAATATATCGATGTATCAAAGTACCTCTTCATTAATGAAATCAAATCAGAATGTTGTCACAGAAATATGTTAACTATTTTACAGAAGCACAGTAGAATATTGCTGGTATCGAGAGGTTGAGGTGAGGTGAGGTGCCGTAATGGTTACGTAATTAAAGTACCATTGCAACGTGTATAACCTTCTCGGCCGACCAGTAGTTAGTATTCTTAATGATATTTTGTCCCAGAACAATGCACTCACCATGAGTATAAACTTTTCGTAAAATAAAAGCTCAGGACTGAGGATGCTAAAGACGTAGCTGCGTGTGAGTTACGTGTGTGAAGGAGAGCTCCTTCTGTTGACAAACAGTACTGCGTGTGGGCACGCGGCTATGCTGCTTAACACGTGGGCAGTGTCTCTCTCTCTCTCTCTCTCTCTCTCTCTCTCTCTCTCTCTCTCTGGGAGACTGGTCAGCAGTGCGTGACGGAGCCCATCCTGCCTCCCCGTAACTCCCCACTACCGTGGCTGCTGTGTGCGACTCGTCCAATTGAGGCTGGCGAGCCGCAAGCTGTGTGTGGTGACACGCCTCTGGCTCGCCACGTGCCGAGAACTGCTGCACACGCGCGCTGCCTTTAAGCGGAACACAAGCGAACGTGCAACAGCGCACGAGAATTCTCTCACGGTATAAACGCCAGGCGCGGGAGAGCAAGTGACATTCGGCCGTGTTCGGTGCGCATTCGCTCGTCTTCTGCTGGTTGTCGGTCTTTCAGTGGACCATCAAAGAAATCTGGCGTCCTCTCCGCTTCGTTGCTGGCAGTACAGAAGGGATACGTCTTCTGTCTCGTCTACTTTCGTTGTTGCTTACATGATTTGCGTGAACGAAGGGGTGGTCCGAAGAAAACGTAATGTTGGTCGTATAAGAATGTGTCAATTCATAACTGTTCTGCAATCGCACACATCCAAAGCGCAAATGGCGAAATAAATATAAATTGCAGAAAATTCCGGATGCCGTCAAAGGTCGTGCTGGGGACTTCAGAAACACGATAAATTGACTAAACGCTTACCTCAGGCGGGAACAGAGTCAATAAGCACAATATTTGTAATTATTTTTTTATTAAAACGGAAAAACGAGATATTTCCTTCAAAGTAAAAGAAGTGAGAATATGTATCCATTATCGTGATCACAATTAAAAAGTTGTAGGGGACTGATGACCTCAGACGTTAAGTCCCATAGTGCTCAGAGCCACATTTAAAAATTCACTCCTGGAAATTGAAATAAGAACACCGTGAATTCATTGTCCCAGGAAGGGGAAACTTTATTTATTGACACATTCCTGGGGTCAGATACATCACATGATGACACTGACAGAACCACAGGCACATAGACACAGGCAACAGAGCATGCACAACGTCGGCACTAGTACAGTGTATATCCACCTTTCGTAGCAATGCAGGCTGCTATTCTCCCATGGAGACGATCGTAGAGATGCTGGATGTAGTCCTGTGGAACGGCTTGCCATGCCATTTCCACCTGGCGCCTCAGTTGGACCAGCGTTCGTGCTGGACGTGCAGACCGCGTGAGACGACGCTTCATCCAGTCCCAAACATGCTCAATGGGGGACAGATCCGGAGATCTTGCTGGCCAGGGTAGTTGACTTACACCTTCTAGAGCACGTTGGGTGGCACGGGATACACGCGGACGTGCATTGTCCTGTTGGAACAGCAAGTTCCCTTGCCGGTCTAGGAATGGTAGAACGATGGGTTCGATGACGGTTTGGATGTACCGTGCACTATTCAGTGTCCCCTCGACGATCACCAGTGGTGTACGGCCAGTGTAGGAGATCGCTCCCCACACCATGATGCCGGGTGTTGGCCCTGTGTGCCTCGGTCGTATGCAGTCCTGATTGTGGCGCTCACCTGCACGGCGCCAAACACGCATACGACCATCATTGGCACCAAGGCAGAAGCGACTCTCATCGCTGAAGACGACACGTCTCCATTCGTCCCTCTATTCACGCCTGTCGCGACACCACTGGAGGCGGGCTGCACGATGTTGGGGCGTGAGCGGAAGACGGCCTAACGGTGTGCGGGACCGTAGCCCAGCTTCATGGAGACGGTTGCGAATGGTCCTCGCCGATACCCCAGGAGCAACAGTGTCCCTAATTTGCTGGGAAGTGGCGGTGCGGTCCCCTACGGCACTGCGTAGGATCCTACGGTCTTGGCGTGCATCCGTGCGTCGCTGCGGTCCGGTCCCAGGTCGACGGGCACGTGCACCTTCCGCCGACCACTGGCGACAACATCGATGTACTGTGGAGACCTCACGTCCCACGTGTTGAGCAATTCGGCGGTACGTCCACCCGGCCTCCCGCATGCCCACTATACGCCCTCGCTCAAAGTCCGTCAACTGCACATACGGTTCACGTCCACGTTGTCGCGGCATGCTACCAGTGTTAAAGACTGCGATGGAGCTCCGTATGCCACGGCAAACTGGCTGACACTGACGGCGGCGGTGCACAAATGCTGCGCAGCTAGCGCCATTGGACGGCCAACACCGCGGTTCCTGGTGTGTCCGCTGTGCCTTGCGTGTGATCATTGCTTGTACAGCCCTCTCGCAGTGTCCGGAGCAAGTATGGTGGGTCTGACACACCGGTGTCATTGTGTTCTTTTTTCCATTTCCAGGAGTGTATACGAAAGACCAGATTATTTTTACTTACGTTCATGGAAGGGGTGTCTTTATGTTCCTTCGTAATTCAGTTTTATCTTAATGAAATTTTGTACGCTTTACGTTAAGAGCAAGAGGAAGATCAGTGTCTCCATAAGATTTCGTAATCGTGACTTCAAACGTATATGCATGTAATAAACTGAAGCGCCGAAGAAACTGGTATAGGACAGCGTATTCAAATACAGAGAGACGTAAACAGGCAGAATACGGCGCCGCTGTCGGCAGCGCCTATATAAGACAACAAGTGTCTGGCGCAGTTGTTAGGTCGGTTACTGATGCTACAATGTCAGGTTATCAAGATTTAAGTGAGTTTGAGCGTGGTGTTTTAGCCGGCGCAAGAGGGATGGGACACAGCATCTCCGAGGTAGCGATGAAGTGGGGATTTTCGCTTACGATCATCTCACGAGTGTACTGTGAATATGAGGGATCCGGTAAAACATCAAATCGCCGACATCGCTGCGGCCGGAAAAAGATCCTGCGAGTACGGGACCAACAACTGAAGAGAATCGTTCAGCGTGACAGAATTGCAACCCTTCAGCAAATTGCTGCAGATTTCAATGCAGGGCCATCAACAAGTGTCAGCGCGCGAACGATTCAACAAAATATCACCGACATGGGCTTTCGGAGCCGAAGCCCCATTCGTGTACCCTCGATGACCGCACGACAAAAAACTTTATGCCTCGCGTGAGTCCGTCAACAGCGACGTAATGAGTGGGAACATGTTGTCTGGTCGGACGAGTCTCGTTTCAAATTGTATAGAGAGTATGGGTACGGAGACAATCTGAAGAATCCGTGGACCCTGCATGTCAGCAAGGGAGTGTTCAGGCTGGTGGAGGCTCAGTAATGGTGTGGGGCGTGTACAGTTGGAGTGATACGGGACCCCACTGATACGTCTAGATACGGCTCTGACAGGTGAGACGCACGTGGGAATCATGCCTGTGAACACCTGCATTCATTCATGTCCATTGTGCATTCCGACAGACTTGAGCAGTTGCAGCTGGACAATTACACACCCCACACGTCCATAATTGCTACAGAGTTGCTCCAGGAGCACTCTTCTGAGCTTAAACACTTCCGCTGGCCACCAAATTCCGCAGACATGAAAATTATCGAGCATATCTGGGATGCCTCGCAACGTGCTGTTCAGAAGAGACCTCCACCCCCTCGTACTCTTACGGATTTATGTACAGCTCTGCAGGATTCATGGTGCGAGTTCCCTCCAGCACGACTTCAGACATTAGTCCATGCCACGTCGTGTTGTGCCTGTTCTGCATATTCGGGGACGGGGGAGGGGGAGGGGGCTACGCAGGTGCACCAGGTTCTTTTGCTCTTCATTGTATATAAAGGGGAAAGGTTGTTACAAAAAAATCTCTAGAACTTCTTGGCCGTTTTTCTTCAAATTTCTACACGAACACGTACTGAACAATTGGGGCGTAGGCTATATAGGGAGAAACGTTGCTGCCAGACATCTCGAAAAGTACTTAACCGATTTACTTCGACGTTCTTAGCCGATTTACTTCGAAGTTCTACATTCAGATGAAGCAGTGAAGCAAATTAATGAAAAATTATATGCCTAACAAACGAAATACGAGGGCAGTTCAATAAGTAATGCAACACATTTTTTTCTCTGAAACAGGGGTTGTTTTATTCAGCATCGAAATACACCAGGTTATTCCCCAATCTTTTAGCTACACAACACTATTTTTCAACGTAATCTCCATTCAATGCTACGGCCTTACACCACCTTGCAATGAGGGCCTGTATGCCTGCACGGTACCATTCCACTGGTCGATGTCGGAGCCAACGTCGTACTGCATCAATAACTTCTTCATCATCCGCGTAGTGCCTCCCACGGATTGCGTCCTTCATTGGGCCAAACATATGGAAATCCGACGGTGCGAGATCGGGGCTGTAGGGTGCATGAGGAAGAACAGTCCACTGAAGTTTTGTGAGCTCCTCTCGGTTGCGAAGACTTGTGTGAGGTCTTGCGTTGTCACGAAGAGGGAGAAGTTCGTTCAGATTTTTGTGCCTACGAACACGCTGAAGTCGTTTCTTCAATTTCTGAAGAGTAGCACAATACACTTCAGAGTTGATCGTTTGACCACGGGGAAGGACATCGAACAGAATAACCCTTTCAGCGTCCCAGAAGACCGCAACCGTGACCTTACCGGCTGAGGGTATAGCTTTAAACTTTTTCTCGGTAGGGGAGTGGGTGTGGCGCCACTCCATTGATTGCCGTTTTGTTTCAGGTTCGAAGTGATGAACCCATGTTTCATCGCCTGTAACAATCTTTGACAAGAAATTGTCACCCTCAGCCACATGACGAGCAAGCAATTCCGCACAGATGGTTCTCCTTTGCTCTTTATGGTGTTCGGTTAGACAACGAGGGACCCAGCGGGAACAAACCTTTGAATATCCCAACTGGTGAACAATTGTGACAGCTCTACCAGCAGAGATGTCAAGTTGAGTTGTTTGATCGTGATCCGCCGATCATCTCGAACGAGTGTGTTCGCACGCTCCGCCATTGCAGGAGTCACAGCTGTGCACGGCCGGCCCGCACGCGGGAGATCAGACAGTCTTGCTTGACCTTGCGGCGATAATGACACACGCTTTGCCCAACGACTCACCGTGCTTTTGTCCACTGCCAGATCACCGTAGACATTCTGCAAGCGCCTATGAATATCTGAGATGCCCTGGTTTTCCGCCAAAAGAAACTCGATCACTGCCCGTTGTTTGAAACGCACATCCGTTACAGACACCATTTTAACAGCTCCGTACAGCGCTGCCACCTGTCGGAGGTCAATGAAACTATACGAGACGAAGCGGGAATGTTTGAAAATATTCCACAAGAAATTTCCGGTTTTTTCAACCAAAATTGGCCGAGAAAAAAAATGTGTTGCATTACTTATTGAACTGCCCTCGTATATGGTGGTAAACTGACTGTAGGAAGAGGGCACAGGCCAATCGCTTTGTGTGGCAAATGTTAAACATCTCGGGCAACGCCGGGCACTGCAGCTAGTAAATAATAAGTTCAAATGATTTACGCGGGATCACGCTATCCGACCTCTAACAATGTATACAGGCTGATCCAGCCGCTCCTGCCGATGTCGTTTTACGCATCTCCCAATGTTATGTCTGGCCTTCAAAACCGCACTCGGGTCCTTCGTATTCATCCCCTCACTCACTGCGCGCAAACTGTTAAGTCCCACAGGAAAATTGAACAGCATCTTCTTCTAGGGACTTTAATGTAGTTAACCTTTTCAGACCACCTGGGGCTATCAAACTTTACTGTGTCTTAGCTGCAACACAAGTATTTTTTCCCAGTGGGAATCTAAGGTACAATTTTGCGAATGTTCAACCTGTATCTGAATTTTCAGCCTTTTCATCATGTGCAAGTGGTTTCAACTGATGGGTATCACTGTGGAAATGTAAAAAGGCAATGTAGCGGTGCGCAGCAGCTCGTAACCACCAAAATACACGGTCTGGTTGGTTTCTTATGTTCCACTGCCTATTACAATATTGCTACTGTTATTGTACATTGTAATTATTGATCATTTTACTGTTTATTACTATAGAAAATATTTCGTAGTTATTTTAGTCCATAAAATGGAGCCAAGTGTACTAAGTATGTTTCGAAAGTCACGTAAGAGAAATACCATATAAAAAATTTTTCCTTCCTTGAGAAAAAAAATTTGTCTGAAAGGGTTAAATTTTGTCCTGGGATACGTTTTCGCTACATGCTGTAGTTTTAGAATTATTCAAGAAAAACTTAAAGTGATCTCAAACGGACCCCCATTACCACACTCAGCCCCCATTGGTCAGAATTTCTGGTATGTTGTTCATGGCACTCCCACCCATCACTGCATAAAAAATTTGCGACTGCATGAATTATTTCCCACATTCGACATTCTTCCTCTTCATTGACTGGTGTTATTATTCAACTGGCACTTGGAAACTGTACAAAAGACCTTTGTGTGAATTTTACCAAACAGTTTTGTGAGCAACAGAAGATAAACAAATTACGTCATTGTGTTCATCACGGATTCTGACTGCAAAACTACTGTTTGTAAGGGTTAACTTTGGATCAGATTTCCAATCTAATTAATTTTAGCGTACCGTTTACAAGAGTCTCTTTTGTTTCGTTGTCATCACGGACATGTTTATATCAATAATGTTAACTAAATAGGGACTATGCTTGTGGGGTAAGACCCCAATCAATAGAGAACAAAAAAGGTCGAATATCGGACGGTAGGAGGGAGTGCGACGAACAGCATACTAGAAATCCTGATCGTCGAGGGATGAGTGTGGGGTGGGGAAGTGTTTGTAGATAACCTGTGAACGCTTTCCTTGAATAACTTGTAAACTGTTGCCTCCTGCGAAAATATGTCCCAGAACAAAATTAAACTACATTAGCTTCCCACAAAAAGGCTCTACGCATTTTTTTCTATAGTAGTAATACAGGGTGTTTCAAAAATGACCGGTATATTTGAAACGGCAATAAAAACTAAACGAGCAGCGATAGAAATACACTGTTTGTTGCAATATGCTTGGGACAACAGTACATTTTCAGGCAGACAAACTTTCAAAATTACATTAGTTACAATTTTCAACAACAGATGGCGCTGCGGTCTGGGAAACTCTATAGTACGATATTTTCCACATATCCACCATGCGTAGCAATAATATGGCGTAGGCTCTGAATGAAATTACCCGAAACCTTTGACAACGTGTCTGGCGGAATGGCTTCACATGCAGATGAGATGTACTGCTTCAGCTGTTCAATTGTTTCTGGATTCTGGCGGTACACCTGGTCTTTCAAGTGTCCCCACAGAAAGAAGTCACAGGGGTTCATGTCTGGCGAATAGGGAGGCCAATCCACGCCGCCTCCTGTATGTTTCCGATAGCCCAAAGCAACCATCGAAATATTCATTCAGGAAATTAAAGACGTCGGCCGTGCGATGTGGCCGGGCACCATCTTGCATAAACCACGAGGTGTTCGCAGTGTCGTCTAAGGCAGTTTGTACCGCCATAAATTCACGAAGAATGTCCAGATAGCGTGATGCAGTAATCGTTTCGGATATGAAAAATGGGCCAATGATTCCTTTGGAAGAAATGGCGGCCCAGACCAGTACTTTTTGAGGATTCAGGGATGCAGGGACGATGGAACTGAAACATGGGGCTTTTCGGTTCCCCATATGCGCCAATTCTGTTTATTGACGAAGCCGTCCAGGTAAAAATAAGCTTCGTCAGTAAACCAAATGCTGCCCACATGCATATCGCCGTCATCAATCCTGTGCACTATATCGTTAGCGAATGTCTCTCGTGCAGCAATGGTAGCGGCGCTGAGGGGTTGCCGCGTTTGAATTTTGTATGGATAGAGGTGTAAACTCTGGCGCATGAGACGATACGTGGACGTTGGCGTCATTTGGACCGCAGCTGCAACACGGCGAACGGAAACCCGAGGCCGCTGTCGGATCACCTGCTGCACTAGCTGCGCGTTGCCCTCTGTGGTTGCCGTACGCGGTCGCCCTACCTTTCCAGCACGTTCATCCGTCACGTTCCCAGTCCGTTGAAATTTTTCAAACAGATCCTTTATTGTATCGCTTTTCGGTCCTTTGGTTACATTAAACCTCCGTTGAAAACTTCGTCTTGTTGCAACAACACTGTGTTCTAGGCGGTGGAATTCCAACACCAGAAAAATCCTCTGTTCTAAGGAATAAACCATGTTGTCTACAGCACATTTGCACGTTGTGAACAGCACACGCTTACAGCAGAAAGACGACGTACAGAATGGCGCACCCACAGACTGCGTTGTCTTCTATATCTTTCACATCACTTGCAGCGCCATCTGTTGTTGACAATTGTAACTACTGTAATTTCGAAAGTTTGTCCGCCTGAAAATGTACTGTTGTCCCAAGCATATTGCAACAAACGGTGTATTTCTATCGCTGCTCGTTTAGTTTTTATTGCCGTTTCAAATATACCGGTCATTTTTGAAACACCCTGTACTTTGTGCGTATGAAAGTCTCCCACGTAGTTTCATGAAGGCCAACTGTAACATTGCAGGTTGCAGAAAATGACAGCGGTAGGGGCAACTCAGTCACCTTGAACAGAAGATTTTATCAAACGGCCTACGTGGCAACTCCAATGGACGAGGGTTGGAACTTTAATAGTTGCAACTATTTATTTACAGCTCGTACAAAACAGATACGTGTTTCAAAGTTTTACTGACCTCCAAAGTAGTTACCAGCATCATGTATAACCCGTTGCCAGCGATGTGGAAGCCTTAGGATACTCCTAGCTGTGAGGTGTCTCCTTCAGTTTAGAAACCGAGTCGAACTCACGAGGGCTTAAGTGAGGGGAGTGCAGTAGGTGGTATAGCACTTAGCAGTCCCATCAGTCAAACAAATCAGTAACAGCTTGCACTGTACGTGCTTGAGGATGGTCCTGCAAATTGATGGTCAGGCCCTGCAGAAAGTGTCATCACTTCTGTCTCTATGCTGTTCATTTTTGGAACACAACCTACGACCAGCTTAGAGACAGAAGTGATAACGCTTTCTGCAGGACCTGACGACCATTTTGCGTGGCAATGCCCAAGCACGTACAGTGTAAGCTGTTACTGATTTGTTTGACTGATGGGGCTGCTAAGTGCTATACCACCTACTGCACTCGACTGACTTGAGTCCTCGTGAGTTCAACTCGATTTCTAAACCGAAGGAAACACTTCACGGCATCCGCTTCAGAACTGCTACAAATTCGTCGGGCAACAGACCGTGACGCTGAAACTGCCAACACAACTGGCACTGCTGAGAGTAGACTATGACTTCCACGTCGCTGGCAACGGGATGTACACAATGCTGGTGACTTCTTTGAAGGTCAGTAAAACTTTGAAACATCTATTTTGTAAGAGCTGTAAATAAATAATTGCCACTATTAAAGTTCCAACCCTCGTATATTTGACACGATCAGTCATAGTTCGATAACATTATCCTCATCCTACCTACTTTAATAAAATCCGTTAAGTGCCTCGTTTATCTCTCTCTAGACATCGGAAACTATCTGATGTATAGCAGCCATCGAAATGCAAAACTATCGCTGACGTAACTGTCTGTGATTGCTAATAATAAGTGTGTCATTTTCGAGCCTTTCTTTCGATTATATTACTCGTTGGTAATTAGTGTACCGCTTTTAATTTTCCTTCTCAATTGGAATGAGAAGACAGCGAAAAGTTTCAGCTTAGTTAGTTGCAAAGTTTTGCAGTAATGCTACGGAAAGCTCGAGCGGCAATTCTGTGTAACTGCGTCGCCCGCACGCGTTTCGCGCTTACGTAAAAGTTCACACATGGAATTTTTACCACTCCTACGCTATTTTCTTTCCTCAAAAGCAGTGCGCTACTGTGTAAATTACTCTCTGTGTTAGAGTTCTGCATCGTGGCTCTATACAGGGTCTAACAGAATGACGGTTGAAGAATTTAGGAGATTGTAAAGGATGAGACTGGAAACACTTTGATAGAAGGGAGCTAGAGCCCGAAATAATGTTTTTATCTATTTGCTTATTGGCTTTCGGAACGTCCCCATACCGCTATCTGAACTCAGGAATTGTTATGTTACCATATGTTTCGACAGTTCATGGTCGACATTATTTTAAGTCGTAATCTGCTACGAACGTGCATAGGCTGAGCGAAGTACTGATTCGGCATAAAACAAGATTTACAATCGGTGTACTAAAACGACTAAACAAGACGAAAATGGAACACACGATACACAATGGTGACAACTATAAAAATCCTACTGGCAACACAATAAAAATAACATCGCAGTTGGTACACATTTGAGATATTCCAGATTCCGTCCACATTAGTGACTATATACCAAAATTAGCATTAAAATATTCTTCGTATGTCGCGTGAAAATTGTTTTAAAAGTTGCGGATTGAGATCTGATTATTTGTGCAGGTCTATAAGTAACATCTAGACAGAACAGGAGAACAGTATACAAGAACTGGAGTTGTGTATTACAGCCGCTCGCCAATATTGAGACACATGCACATAGTGACATGCATTTAGAGGCTTAGTGTTCCACACCGAGCGAGGTGGCGCAGTGGCTAGCACACTGGAGTCGCATTCGGGAGAACGACGGTTCGAACCCGCGTCGCGCCATCCAAATTTAAGTGACCCGCGATTTCCCTAAGTCGCTCCAGGCAACTGACTGGCTTGTTCCTTTGAAAGGGCACGGCCGATTTCCTTCCTGCCGACCGTTGTGGCTGAGCGGTTGTAGCTGTTTCAGTCCGGAACCGCGCTGCTGCTACGGTCGGAGGTTCGAATCCTGCGTCCAGCATGGATGTGTGTGATGTCCTTAGGTTAGTTAGGTTTAAGTAGTTCTAAGTTCTAGGGGACTGATGACCTCAGCAGTTAAGTTCCCTTGTGCTCAGAGCCTTTTGAACCATTTTGATTTCCGGTCTCAATCCTTGAAACAGACGGAGCTAGTCCTCCGTCTCTAGTGACCTCAGTGCCGACGGGACATTTAACACAATCTTCTTTCCTTCCTTCCAGAGCGTTCCATGTTCCGCAGAGTAGCACTTGGGGATACGGTCAGTTAACTGAGCTTCGGTCTTCCCCGGCATTGTTCAGTGTCAACAGCATTAGATAAGCGGTTTAGGGTGTTACGTCTTGTTGTTGGCAGTGTTGACGAACTCTTACAGTAGCTAATATATGCAAAGTAGTTTTTGCGACGATACGACATTTTTGACGTATCAATTGGGCAGCTACCCTTCCATCCATTGACGTTATGTTATCGTCGCACATGGTAGACTGTATACACAAAAATAGTGCTCTACACGAGCCTGCGTACAACATGTTTTGTACTTGCAGAATGAGATTTTCACTCTGCAGCGGAGTGTGCGCTGATATGAAACTTCCTGGCAGATTAAAACTGTGTGCCCGGGCGAGACTCGAAGTCGGGAACTTTGCCTTTCGCGGGCAAGGGCTCTACCAACTGAGCTACCGAAGCACGACTCACGCCCGGTACTCACAGCTTTACTTCTGCCAGTACCTCGTCTCCTACCTTCCAAACTTTACAGAAGCTCTCCTGCGAACCTTGTTAGAGCACTTGCCCGCGAAAGGCAAAGTTCCCGAGTTCGAGTCTCGGTCGGGCACACAGTTTTAATCTGCCAGAAAGTTTCATGTTTTGTACTTAGTGCTTGTCCTCCTCCAGCTGAACCATCCCATCCAATGACGCTGTGCATTTAACATATCTTCATCAAATCCGCAAGCCACCGTACGGTGCGTGGCGGAGGGTACCCTGTACCACTACTGGTCACTTCCTGTCCTGTTCCACTCGCAAACAGAGCGAAGGAAAAACTACTCTCTCTTTCCCTCCATACGAACCATACTTTCTCGTATCTTATCTTCGTGTTCCTTACGCGAAATGTACGTTGGCGGCAGTAGAATCGTTCTGCAGTCAGCGCCAAATACCGGTTCTCTAAATCTTCTCAATGGTGTTTCTCTAAAAGAACGTCGCCTTCCATCCCTGAATTCCCAAGTGAGTTCCCGAAGTATCTACGTGATACTTCTTCGAACGTACCGGTAACAAATCTAACAGCCGGCCTCTGAGTTGCTTCGATGTCTTCCTTTAATGCGACCTGGTACGGATCCAAAACATACGAGTAGTTATTTTTATTCTGTCGTTGAAACTACAAAAATGCGTGATTTTTTTTTTTTTTTTTTTTTATGAGACGCGTTTCGCTTTATTGGGGTAAGGCACCATCAGTGGTCTGTAATTAAGTTATAGGGGTAATCCCAAAAGTGAGGTCTCCTATTTTTTATAGGTACATAGACCTGTTTATTTCTACAATAGTTTGCATCAGTTTACAGAAATGTATCGACAGAAATGGTGATTATGTCGAAAAATAGCTAAATGTTCAGGCTGTAAACTGATATAAACTGTTGTAGCAATAAACAGGTCTATGTACTTATAAAAAAAACAGGAGACCTTACTTTTGGGATTACCCTCGTATTGCTTTCTAGATCGCTAAACAGTTCGTTAAGGATAGGTTGATTTGTGCTTACAGGGATTTTTCGGCTGATATCTCGCTTACATCGGGAAACGCCGTCTGCTAACTCATCGTTGTTTTTCTGTGCTACACTGGTAATTTTTTTCTTTCTAGATGCTCTGTAGCACTATGCATTTCTTACGTTTTCCACAACAGTTTTTATGCACACTACTGTATTGTTTGTTTTTGTACTTCAAGTGTGTTTTGCTGTTTGTCTTTTGCAGTGTTGCCAACGTAACCTTTCCAATACTTTGTCGTCGACCACCAACATGTTTTTTAAAAATTAGATCATTGTATGTGTGTGATTCTATTTAATTATGTTTCTGTGTTTGTATGTACTGTGTAAGAGTAGAGAATGAATACCGACTGAGGGATTCTTTTTTTTTTTAGGGGAGGGGAAACCATGATGAGTGGACATATCGTGATGGAGTGTGAGTTAGAGGAGAAGGTGTGGAGCGAGAAGTGAAGTGAAATGAAACTGAGAGTTGGGGGGGGGGGGGGGGGGGGTGCAAAAATATCCTTAAAATTATAAAGCAACTACGGACACTATGGCCACACAAATGAAGAATTCGAGCAGTACTCCAGAATAGGTCGCACCAGCATCTAATATGCGGTCTCCTTTACAGATGAACCACTCTTTTCCTAAATTTCTCCCAATAAACCGAAGTCGATCATTCGACTTCCCTACCACAGTTCTCACGTGCTCGATCCACGTCATATCGCTTTGCAACGTTACGCCCAGATATTTAAACGACTTGACTGTGTCAAGCAGGACACCATGAATACTGTAACCAAACATTACAGGTTTCCACAATGAGATTTCCACTTTGCAGCGGAGTCTGCGCTGATATGAAACTTCCTGGCAGATTAAAACTGTGTGCCGGACCGAGACTCGAACTCAGGACCTTTGGCTTTCGCGGGCAAGTGCTCCACCATCCGAGCTACCCAAGCACGACACACGCCCCGTCCTCACAACTTCAATTTTGCGTCTCCTACTTTCTAAACTTCAGAGACGCTGTCCTGCGAACCTTGCAGAACTGGCAGAATTGAACCTGTGAGGACGAGTCGTGAGTCGTGGTTGGGTAGCTCAGTTGGTAGAGCACTTGCCCGCGAAAGGTAAGGATCCCGAGTTCGAGCCGGACGGTGTGGCCGAGTGGTTCTAGGCGCTTTAGTCTGGAACCGCGTGACCGCCACGATCGCAGGTTCGAATTCTGCCTCGGGCATGGATGTGTGTGTGATGTCCTTAGGTTAGTTAGGTTTAAGCAGTTCTATGCTCTAGGGGACTGATGACCTCACATGTTAAGTCTCATAGTGTTCAGAGCCATTTGAACCAACCCGAGTTAGTCTCGATACGGCATAAAGTTTTAGTCTGCCAGGAAGTTTCATTACAGGTTTGTTCTTCCTAATCATCCGCATTACCTTACATTTTTCCACATTTAGAGCTAGTTGCCGTTCATCCCACGAACTAGAAATTTTTTTATAAGTGCTCTCGTATCTTCCTACAGTCACTCAACTGCGACGCCTTACCGTACACCACAGCATCATCATTAAATAACCGCAGATTGCTGCTCACCCTGTCCCCCAAATCATTTGTTCACTAGACTTTATTATATCTAGAATTGGTAAAACCATGGAAAACATACAGCCAGCTGAAGAGACTTCTGAACTAGCTACGGCTATGATAATTAACAGAAAGGTACCTGATTGGTCTGAGTTTACAATTACGAAGGCAGTTCAATAAGTAATGCAACACATTTTTTTCTGAAACGGGTTGTTTTATTCAGCATTGAAATACACCAGGTTATTCCCCAATCTTTTAGCTACACGACACTATTTTTCAACGTAATCTCCATTCAATGCTACGGCCTTACACCACCTTGCAATGAGGGCCTGTATGCCTGCACGGTACCATTCCACTGATCGATGTCGGAGACAACGTCATACTGCATCAATAACTTCATCATCCGCGTAGTGCCTCCCACAGATTGTGTCCTTCATTGGGCCAAACATATGGAAATCCGACGGTGCGAGATCGGGGCTGTAGGGTGCATGAGGAAGAACAGTCCACTGAAGTTTTGTGAGCTCCTCTCGGTTGCGAAGACTTGTGTGAGGTCTTGCGTTGTCACGAAGAGGGAGAAGTTCGTTCAGATTTTTGTGCCTACGAACACGCTGAAGTCGTTTCTTCAATTTCTGAAGAGTAGCACAATACACTTCAGAGTTGATCGTTTGACCACGGGGAAGGACATCGAACAGAATAACCCTTTCAGCGTCCCAGAAGACCGCAACCGTGACCTTACCGGCTGAGGGTATAGCTTTAAACTTTTTCTCGGTAGGGGAGTGGGTGTGGCGCCACTCCATTGATTGCCGTTTTGTTTCAGGTTCGAAGTGATGAACCCATGTTTCATCGCCTGTAACAATCTTTGACAAGAAATTGTCACCCTCAGCCACATGACGAGCAAGCAATTCCGCACAGATGGTTCTCCTTTGCTCTTTATGGTGTTCGGTTAGACAACGAGGGACCCAGCGGGAACAAACCTTTGAATATCCCAACTGGTGAACAATTGTGACAGCACTACCAACAGAGATGTCAAGTTGAGCACTGAGTTGTTTGATGGTGATCCGTAGATCATCTCGAACGAGTGTGTTCGCACGCTCCGCCATTGCAGGAGTCACAGCTGTGCACGGCCGGCTCGCACGCGGGAGATCAGACAGTCTTGCTTGACCTTGCGGCGATGATGACACACGCTTTGCCCAACGACTCACCGTGCTTTTGTCCACTGCCAGATCACCGTAGACATTCCGCAAGCGCCTACGAATATCTGAGATGCTCTGGTTTTCCGCCAAAAGAAACTCGATCACTGCCCGTTGTTTGCAACGCACATCCGTTACAGACGCCATTTTAACGGCTCCGTACAGCGCTGCCACCTGTCGGAAGTCAATGAAACTATACGAGACGAAGCGGGAATGTTTAAAAATATTCCACAAGAAATTTCCAGTTTTTTCAACCAAAATTGGCCGAGAAAAAAAAATGTGTTGCATTACTTATTGAACTGCCCTCGTAGAAAACGACAGCGGTCCTGTCACACTTCCCTGGGGGACTCCTTGCCTCTGATGAACCCTCGCCGTCGAGCAAAATCTAATGGGTTCTGTTATTTAAGAACTCTTCGAGCCACTCACATGCCTAGGAACCTGTTCAGTATACTTGTACCTTCGTTAAGAGCCTGTAATGGGGCACCAAGTCAAATGCTAGCCAGTGTCAGCAAGTGCGCAGTTGTCTGCTTGTCGTGCTTCAGGTACTGTCGTGAAGTTCTCACTTCATGCTGGGTAATTACACATTTGCAGAACTTGCTGATATGTATGTGTGTTATAGTGAAGATCGCGGGAGTGCCAGAGCACCTGGTCGGCTGTGCGCAGGTGGGCACCCAAACTTCATAGAATTCCATTATTCTCAGATACTGACCGTCGGCTGAGGGAGAGAGGCGCCGTCCCAGTTGATGCGAAACAGACCGGTCCAGGGACAAGGATACGAACTCCTGAATTTGAAGAAGGCGTTATAGAAGACATAACTGGCAATCCAGGAACAAGAACGCAATCGTCGTCGAACACATGAGTGTGTGGCGGGTTTTCTAAGGTGCGCACCTACAGGTTGTTGGGGGTATAAGAACAGATATTGTGATCATTGTTACCATAGTAAGTACCTACTTCAATGTGTTAGCTTTTTTTTTTCTGCGTCTGTCCTCACATAATCCACTACATGACGTTTCCTGCACGGTCATAAATGGAATGGTGGTGTGACTAGGGCCTCCCGTCGGATAGACCGGTCGCCTGGTGCAAGTCTTTCGACTTGACGCCACGTCGATGGGGATGAAATGATGATAATTAGGACAACACAACACACAGTCCCTGAGCGGAGAAAAGCTCCAGCCCAGCCGGGAATCGAACCCGGGCCCTTACGATTGACATTCTGTCGCGCTGACTACTCAGCTACCGGGGGCGGACTGCCCGTCATAACAGCACCGCGAACACTCGAAACTCCAGATGTCAGTCACATCGGTACCAAACATTGTTTACCAGCAGAGTAGCAACGGAAACTCCGATATATTTTGTGCTACGTACTGTCGTGCAGGAGAACATTCGTAAACAGCATAACTCGTGACCTACGGGGAACAGGAAAAGCGCAATTCTGAACGTATGTCGTGTAGAGCTCATGTGGTGAAGTTGGTAAGAGCGTTAGTTCGCGTACCAAGAGTCCAGGTTTCTAGTCCCGGTCTTGCCAGTTTTTGTACTGTAGTACGCGTGACATTGTGACACGGGAAAACACGTTGGTGATGTAGAAGGACTGTTCGGAGCTAACAGCTATAGGCAGTCCGATGTCACTTTTTTATTTGAAAGCAGCAAACATACACATTGTAGCTGTAGTTTCAGACAATAAACACAAACAATCGGAACGGAAAGAATAATGGCATGCCTTGTGCGGCAATAATAATAATAATAATAATAATAATAATAATAATAAACCCTGTGGAGGCCCGGGAAAAGAATAGGCCTCCGGTATGTTCTGCCAGTCGTACAAGGCGACGAAGAGAAACCACTAATAGGGCTAACCCCCCTTTTAGTGTGATTAGTTGGTTCAGGACAGAACTAATGAAGCCTCGGACAAGCGCCGTCATGGTCGGGGACGACGCTTGAACCCTATTCCCGCCAACAATGGTAACGACACTGCTAGCCAACTGGAAAATGAGGTGTTTTGCAGGATATGCTTCCTGTAACCACCCTAGAAAGAAAACAAAGACAGAGGATGAGATGGTCAGATGAAGTTAATCGACACCTCATGTTCTGTTGTTACCAAGCAACAAACCTAGGAACCAACACAACTGGATACAGATCACAAGTATACACAACATTTATTACCAGATACCCAGAATTAAAATTTGTAACAGAGCAACGACTAGCTGATCAGATCCTTGCAATAATCAAAAATAACAGGATACACCAGTCAGAATTAGAAAACATCAAACAAGTACAACAAATACTGGAACAAAATAATGTACAATCAGAAGAAGAAGAAAATACAGTAATGGAGTCAAACATCCCAGAGCAAACAAACAAAGGACAACACGCATCAATTAAACAATCAGAGGAAAACGAAATCTTAAGACAGCCACCAGAACAAGCACAAATAGAACACGAAGTGACACATGTTAGATATAGAAGAAAAATTTCAGCTGACATATATATAGAATACAAAGACACAAATACAGACATTAGACCATTCTTGCATAGACCGCCAAATAACCCACAAGTCGAAACAACAATAAAAACTATCAACACAGTCATACACAACAAAATAAATGAAAATACAACTATGGAAGAGTTACAACTACTGGTTTATATAGGAGGACTCACTACACTAAATATACACACTAGGCAGAGATCAGAACCAACCAACACACAGAAGAAACCCACAAAACCAGCATGGCAACACAGGCTACAGAACAAAATAGAAAAACTGAGAAAAGACATCGGACAGCTAACACAATTTATAAGAAATGAAATGTCAGAAAAAAACGAAAAAGGTTAGGCAAAATCTCACAACAAGAAGCAATAGAGCAATTAGATGAAAAGAAGCAGAAATTACAAGCGTTGGCCAAACGACTTAGAAGATACAAAAAAAGTGAAAATAGAAGGAAACAAAACCAAACATTCAACACAAACCAAAAGAAATTTTACCAGACAATAGATAACACACACATTAAAGTAGACACTCCACCAAACATAAGACATGGAACACTTCTGGACCAACATATGGTCAAACCCGGTACAACATAACAGGCATGCGCGGTGTATACAAGCAGAAACAGACACATACAAGATGATACCACAAATGCCTGAAGTGATGATTTTGCAACATGAAGTCACCCAAGCAATTAATTCTATTCACAATTGGAAAGCCCCTGGAAAAGATAAAATAGCAAATTTCTGGCTAAAGTAGTTCACCTCAACACATTCACATCCAACCAAATTATTTAACAGTTACATTGCAGACCCATACACATTCCCTGATACACTTACACATAAAATAACTTATCTGAAACATAAAAATCAAGCAGACACAGCAAACCCAGCTAAATATCGCCCCATAACATGCCTACCAATAATATACAAAATATTAACTTCAGTCATGAAACAGAAATTAATGACACATACAACACAGAACAAAATAATAAATGAAGAACAAAAAGGCTGTTGCAAAGGAGCATGAGGATGTAAAGAGCAACTGATAATAGATGCAGAGGTGACATATCAAGCTAAAACTAAACAAAGGTCGCTACACTACGCATACATTGATTACCAAAAAGCTTTTGATAGTGTACCCCACTCATGGTTACTACAAATATTGGAAATATACAAAGTAGATCCTAAATTGATACAGTTCCTAAACATAGTAATGAAAAATTGGAAAACCGCACTTAATATCCAAACAAATTCAAGTAATATCACATGACAGCCAATACAGATGAAGTGTGGAATATACCAAGGAGACTCATCAAGTCCTTTCTGGTTCTGCCTTGCTCTGAACCCACTATCCAACATGCTAAATAATACAAATTATGGTTACAATATTACTGGAACATACCCACACAAAATCACACATTTGCTATACATGGATGATCTAAAACTACTGGCAGCAACAAATCAACAACTCAACCAATTACTAAAGATAACGGAAGTATTCAGCAATGATATAAATATGGCTTTTGGAACAGACAAATGTAAGAAAAATAGCATAGTCAAGGGAAAACACACTAAACAAGAAGATTACATATTGGATAACCACAGCGACTGCATAGAAGCGATGGAAAAAACAGATGCCTATAAATATCTAGGATACAGACAAAAAATAGGAATAGATAATACAAATATTAAAAAAGAACTAAAAGAAAAATATAGACAAAGACTAACAAAAATACTGAAAACAGAATTGACAGCAAGAAACAAGACAAAAGCTATAAATACTTACGCTATACCAATATTGACCTACTTATTTGGAGTAGTGAAGTGGAATAACACAGACCTAGAAGCACTCAATACACTTACACGATCACAATGCCACAAATATAGAATACATCACATACATTCAGCAACAGAAGGATTCACATTAAGCAGAAAGGAAGGAGGAAGGGGATTTATCGACATAAAAAACCTACATTATGGACAGGTAGACAATTTAAGAAAATTCTTTCTAAAACGAGCAGAAACTAGAAAAATACACAAAGCAATCACTCATATAAATACATCGGCTACACCACTGCGATTTCATAACCACTTCTACAACCCTTTAGATCACATAACATCAATAGATACGAAGAAAGTAAATTGGAAAAAGAAAACACTACACGGTAAACACCCGTATCATCTAACACAACCACACATCGATCGAGACGCATCGAACACATGGCTAAGAAAAGGCAATATATACAGTGAGACAGAAGGATTCATGATTGCAATACAGGATCAAACAATAAACACCAGATATTACAGCAAGCATATTATTAAAGATCCCAATACCACAACAGATAAATGCAGACTTTGCAAACAACAAATAGAAACAGTAGATCACATCACAAGCGGATGTACAATACTAGCAAATACAGAATACCGCAGAAGACATGACAATGTAGCAAAAATAATACATAAACAACTTGCCATACAACATAAACTAATAAAACAACACGTTCCCACATACAAGTATGCACCACAAAATGTACTGGAGAATGATGAATACAAATTATGCTGGAACAGAACCATTATAACAGATAAAACAACACCACATAACAAACCTGACATCATACTCACCAATAAAAAGAAGAAATTAACACAACCAATCGGAATATCCATACCCAATACAGCAAATTTACAGAAGAAAACAGGAGAAAAAAATTGAAAAATACATCCACCTGGTTGAGAAAGTCAAGGACATGTGGCATCAGGATAAAGTTGACATCGTATCAATTATACTATATACAACTACAGAAATATGTAATTATTGATACATGTTCAATTGCCCGAAAGTTCTTAAATGGAATGTAACATATACCGTACAGTTAAAAGGAAGTCACGCTTGATCAAGGTCCGCGTCACTTTCCATTTTTAACCAGTCATAACGTCTGAGACAGGAAAGAGAAAAAATAATAATAATAATAATAATAATAATAATAGACTGATATATGGCAACTGCGAACTGTCCTTTTACATGTCAAGAACATGTTGTGCTATATAACAGTGTCAGATGTACTACAATACAAGAACTGACATGATCAGGGGTAGAGTCTGGGATCCCTGGTACGAAGAACTAACGCCCTACATATTTCGCTACGGGAGTTCTGCATGACAGATTCACCAGAGTTATCGATTTTCCTGTGCTCCGTAGACCATGTAGTACTTATTATTTACCGTTTACGCACGTTCTTCTTGATGACAGCGCATAGCCCAAACTATATCAGTGTTTTGGTTGATACACTATCGATATACAACGTTTGATATGGAGCTGTCTCTCTGACATCGGAAGGGCTAAGTGTGAGTGGACTACGCCTGTAAGTATAGACTAACCGTTTTGCGTCTACGCGTCCACACTTCAGCATCTGACCTGCTGCGCAGGGGGAAATAAGCATTAATGGTGTGAAGGTACCACGCAACCTAAAAAACATACTATTTATTTGTATGCAAATAAAGTAAATACTGACGAAATGTTGTTCAGCACACCGTCCTCAGTCACCAATAGAAATATCTGCACCCCAACACCCAATATATCCATTCAGTGATCAGCCAGTTCAGGCTATCAGATAGCCCGATTTTTGAGCACGGTGACAAGTCTCTCAGTGGTTGCTTAGGCAATGTTCTGCTATCACCAATTTTCCAGGCCTTGTGCTGTTTTTACAGATAAGTCAACTTTTACAAGCGAGGGTATTTTTAACTCCTGTAACATCCAGCAGTGAGTTATTGTTAAATTCTTGCACTACATGCAAGACAACAAGGTGAGATTCTCAGTAAACATTTGAGCAGGAATTTTGGAGGTAACCTTGTTGGACCATGCATTTTAACAGGTCGTTTGGATGGTGCACGGTAGTTGAGCTTTGTAGACAATGCTTCATCCGAAGTTCTGAAGTACGTTCCCTTTCAACTGCTCCCTGGTTTGTGATTTCAGTACGACGATGCTCCAGTGCGCTGTTATCGTTGGGTCAGCACATAACTCACAGTCAACTGCAGACAGAGTACATGAAAGGAGTTGCCTCTGGATCACGCGGTCTCCCGGGTTCGATTCCCGGCCGGGTTTGGGATTTTCTCTGCCCGGGGACTGGATGTTTGTGTTGTCCTCATCATTTCATCATCATTCGTGACAGTGATAAGATAGGGTTGTGTAAAAAATTAGATTGTGCAAACATTGGGACTTTGTACAGGCGCTGATGACGGTGCAGTTGGCCGCCCACACAAACCTCATCATCATCATCATCATCGTCCCCTGACCTCAACCCTTGACTTTACCTCTGCAGTTGTGTAAGTCAGAAGGGTACTCAGCACAAATAGGAACACCACTTCAGGTAGTTCAGTGCTTCTTTTCAGCACTTGACACCACCGCATGGTAGTTCGGAGTCTTGCAGACAATCAGGTAAAACATTGTTCGTCGTTGCACGCTGTATTGTGCTGGTGCAGAAGTTCGTAGCGCTTTCGCACAAGGTTAATAAACATAACAGATTCATATACAGGGTGTTTCAAAAATGACCCGTATATTTGAAACGGCAATAAAAACTAAACGAGCAGCGATAGAAATACACCGTTTGTTGCAATATGCTTGGGACAACAGTACATTTTCAGGCGGACAAACTTTCGAAAATTACAGTAGTTACAATTTTCAACAACAGATGGCGCTGCAAGTGATGTGAAAGATATAGAAGACAACGCAGTCTGTGGGTGCGCCATTCTGTAAGTCGTCTTTCTGCGGTAAGCGAGTGCTGTTCACAACGTGCAAGTGTGCTGTAGACAACATGGTTTATTCCTTAGAACAGAGGATTTTTCTGGTGTTGGAATTCCACTGCCTAGAACACAGTGTTGTTGCAACAAGACGAAGTTTTCAACGGAGGTTTAATGTAACCAAAGGACCGAAAAGCGATACAATAAAGGATCTGTTTGAAAAATTTCAACGGACTGGGAACGTGACGGATGAACGTGCTGGAAAGGTAGGGCGACTGCGTACGGCAACCACAGAGGGCAACGCGCAACTAGTGCAGCAGGTGATCCAACAGCGGCCTCGGGTTTCCGTTCGCCGTGTTGCAGCTGCGGTCCAAATGACGCCAACGTCCACGTATCGTCTCGTGCGCCAGAGTTTACACCTCTATCCGTACAAAATTCAAACGCGGCAACCCCTCGGCGCCGCTACCATTGCTGCACGAGAGACATTCGCTAACGATGTAGTGCACAGGATTGATGACGGCGATATGCATGTGGGCAGCATTTGGTTTACTGACGAAGCTTATTTTTACCTGGACGGCTTCGTCAATAAACAGAACTGGCGCATATGGGGAACCGAAAAGCCCCATGTTGCAGTCCCATCGTCCCTGCATCCTCAAAAAGTACTGGTCTGGGCCGCCATTTCTTCCAAAGGAATCATTAGCCCATTTTTCAGATCCGAAACGATTACTGCATCACGCTATCTGGACATTCTTCGTGAATTTGTGGCGGTACAAACTGCCTTAGACGACACTGCGAACACCTCGTGGTTTATGCAAGATGGTGCCCGGCCACATCGCACGGCCGGCGTCTTTAATTTCCTGAATGAATATTTCGATGATCGTGTGATTGCTTTGGGCTATCCGAAACATACAGGAGGCGGCGTGGATTGGCCTCCCTATTCGCCAGACATCAACCCATGTGACTTCTTTCTGTGGGGACACTTGAAAGACCAGGTGTACCGCCAGAATCCAGAAACAATTGAACAGCTGAAGCAGTACATCTCATCTGCATGTGACGCCATTCCGCCAGACACGTTGTCAAAGGTTTCGGGTAATTTCATTCAGAGACTACGCCATATTATTGCTACGCATGGTGGATATGTGGAAAATATCGTACTATAGAGTTTCCCAGACCGCAGCGCCATCTGTTGTTGAAAATTGTAACTACTGTGATTTCGAAAGTTTGTCTGCCTGAAAATGTACTGTTGTCCCAAGCATATTGCAACAAACGGTGTATTTCTATCGCTGCTCGTTTAGTTTTTATTGCCGTTTCAAATATACCGGTCATTTTTGAAACACCCTGTAACAGAGCCTCCAGTCATCAGTAATACGAGGTGCATTGAAGTTCTAAGGACCTCCGATTTTTTTTCTAATTAACTACTCACCCGAAATCGATGAAACTGGCGTTACTTCTCGACGTAATCGCCCTGTAGACGTACACATTTTTCACAACGCTGACGCCACGATTCCATGGCAGCGGCGAAGGCTTCTTTAGGAGTCTGTTTTGACCACTGGAAAACCGCTGAGGCAATAGCAGCACGGCTGGTGAATGTGCGGCCACGGAGAGTGTCTTTCATTGTTGGAAAAAGCCAAAAGTCACTAGGAGCCAGGTCAGGTGAGTAGGGAGCACGAGGAATCACTTCAATGTTGTTTTCACGAAGAAACTGTTGCGTAACGTTAGCTCGATGTGCGGGTGCGTTGTCTTGGTGAAACAGCACACGCGCAGCCCTTCCCGGATGTTTTTGTTGCAGTGCAGGAAGGAATTTGTTCTTCAAAACATTTTCGTAGGATGCACCTGTTACCGTAGTGCCCTTTGGAACGCAATGGGTAAGGATTACGCCCTCGCTGTCCCAGAACGTGGACACCATCATTTTTTCAGCACTGGCGGTTACCCGAAATTTTTTTGGTGGCGGTGAATCTGTGTGCTTCCATTGAGCTGACTGGCGTTTTGTTTCTGGATTGAAAAATGGCATCCACGTCTCATCCATTGTCACAACCGACGAAAAGAAAGTCCCATTCGTGCTGTCGTTGCGCGTCAACATTGCTCGGCAACGTGCCACACGGGCAGCCGTGTGGTCGTCCGTCAGCATTCGTGGCACCCACCTGGATGACACTTTTCGCATTTTCAGATCGTCATGCAGGATTGTGTGCACAGAACCCACAGAAATGCCAACTCTGGAGGCAATCTGTTCGACAGTCATTCGGCGATCCCCCAAAACAATTCTCTCCACTTTCTCGATCGTGTCGTCAGACCGGCTTGTGCGAGCCCGAGGTTGTTTCGGTTTGTTGTCACACGATGCTCTGCTTTCATTAAACTGTCGCACCCACGAACGCACTTTCGGCACATCCGTAACTCCGTCACCACACGTCTCCTTCAACTGTCGATGAATTTCAATTGGTTTCACACCACGCAAATTCAGAAAACGAATGATTGCACGCTGTTCAAGTAAGGGAAACGTCACCATTTTAAGTATTTAAAACAGTTCTCATTCTCGCCGCTGGCGGTAAAATTCCATCTGCCATACGGTGCAGCCATCTCTGGGACGTATTGACAATGAATGCGGCCTCATTTTAAAACAATGTGGATGTTTCTATCTCTTTCCAGTCCGGTGGAAAAAAATCGGAGGCCTTAGAACTTGAATGCACCTCGTATATTCTCCTACAGTATTTGCAACAGTCCAGCAGCGCAGGGAAACTTTTGCATTCTGCGACTGTTGGAATCGCGTGCTTTTGGGACGGCGAGCGCGTCGAACCACGTTCGGAGCACATTTTCATCCGGAAAGAAAGTTCCTTGAAGGATGTTGGATGGAGAGCGGAAAGGGTGAAAATCTGAGGGAGAAAGATGACGTTAATCAGGTGGGTGTGGAGTGACTTGCCAACCCAGCTCCTTGTTTCTTGTCAGCCTAGCAGAAGGCGGGCGGGCGTTACAGTGGACTAGCATCACTTCACGCAGTCTTCCTGGTCGTTGCTCTCGGACTGTCTCTGCAAGACGTCTCATTTGGTGATAGTAGATGTCAGCAGTTATTGTTACACCTCGGGGAAGCAATTCGCAGTACTCCACACCGTCGCTGCTCCACCAGATGAATAACATCATTTTTGCGGACGCGCGCAGGTCTCTGTACAGGGAGACGCTGCTTTGTTCGGGCGCAACCGTTCCTTCCTTTCCCTTATGTTACCACAGAGACATCATTTCTCGTTATCAGTAACGATACAGGATATGAATGTTCGGTGTTGCCCACGAGCCAATTGATGACGAGCGAGCAGAGATGTACCTATGGCCATCCGCTGCTTTGTCATTTGGCTTATAGCATGAGGTACCAGACTTTTGAACCTTCCCTACTGCATGCGAATGTCGCGCGATGGTGTAATTATCACAGTTCATCACATTTGCCATTTATCGAGTACTCTGACGTTGACGTGGATCATAGTGAATTAATGCTTTTAAATGATCCTCATGAAACCCCGAAAGTCTTCCTAATGTCACAAGGCTTCTCCTTGATACGAGAAAAGCATTTTCTTGTCGTTATCTGTCCAATGGTCTAATACTCATACACACCTCAAATGTTTCTGGCTGCCTCCGCTGCTGCCTCACTCCCCCCCCCCCCCCCCTCCCCCACATTAAAACTCAAAAGGAAGCATATATCGGAATTATTCAGATTTTTCCACTTGGCACTTCATCTTCTGGAGTCCACAGCTCCACTCACTATCTCGAATGACAAAACTCAAGTAGCAACAGTGAATTACAAATATAAAATGATAGTCGATAAATAAACGCATAGCCACCGGAATTAGGCGCATTTGGAATGCAAGACTGTGTCCTTCCGCTGATTCCGCGACATTTTAATGCATACCTGTTTTTGTTAAACCTTTGACATTATACACTACTGCACATTAAAATTGCTACACCAAGAAGAAATGCAGATGATAAACGGGTATGCATTGGACAAATATATTATACTACAACTGAAATGTAATTACATTTTCACGTGATTTGGGTGCACAGATACTGAGAAATCAGTACCCAGAACAACCACCTCTGGCCGTAATATCGGCCTTCATACGCCTGGGCATTGAGTCAAACACACCTCGGATGGCGTGTACAGGTACAGCTGCCCATGCAGCTTCAACACGATACCACAGTTCATCAAGAGAACTGACTGCCGTATTGTGACGAGCCAGCTGCTCGGCCACCATTGACCAGACGTTTTCAATTGGTGAGAGATCTGGAGAATGTGCTGGCCAGGGCAGCAGTCGAACATTTTCTGTATCCAGAAAGGCCCGTACAGGACCTGCAACATGCGGTCGTGCATTATCCTGCTGAAATGTACTGTTTCGCAGGAATCGAATGAAGGGTAGAGCCACGGGTCGTAACACATCTGAAATGTAACGTCCACTGTTCAAAGTGCCGTCAATGCGAACGAGAGGTGACCGAGACGTGTAACCGATGGTACCCCATACCATCACGCCGGGTGATATGCCAGTATAGCGATGACGAATACAAGCTTCCAATGTGATTTCACCGCGATGTCGCCAAACACGGGTGCGACCATCGTGATGCTGTAAACATAACCTGGATTCATCCGAAAAAATGACGTTTTGCCATTCGTGCACTCAGGTTCGTCGTCGAGTACACCATCGCAGGCGCTCCTGTCTGTGATGCAGCGTCAAGGGTAACCGCATGCACGGTCTCCGAGCTGATAGTCCATGCTGCTGCAAACGTCGTCGAACTGTTCGTGCAGATGATTGTTGCCTTGCAAACTTCCCCATCTGTTGACTCAGGGATCGAGACGTGGCTGCACGATCCGTTACAGCCGTGCGGATAAGATGCCTGTCACCTCGACTGCTAGTGATACGAGGCCGTTGGGGTCCAGCACGGCGTTCCGTATTACCCTCCTGAACCCACCGATTCCATATTCTGCTAACAGTCATTGGATCTCGACCAACGCGAGCAGCAATGTCGCGATACGATTACGATAAACCGCAATCGCGATAGGCTACAATCCGACCTTTATCGATGTCGGAAACGTGATGGTATGACTTTTCACATCCTTATACGAGGCATCACAACAACGTTTCACCAGGCAACGCTGGTCAACTGCTGTTTGTGTATGAGAAATGTCAGCACGTTGTAGGTGTCGCCAGCGGCGCCAACGTTGTGTGAATGTTCTGAAAAGCTAATCATTTGCATATCACAGCATCTTCTTCCTGTCGGTTAAATTTCGCGTCTGTAGCACGTCATCTTCGTGGTGTAGTAATTTTAATGGCCAGTAGTGTAACTCTTGATGTGTAGATTAAGAGACAATTCCAAATTGTTAAATTTCGTCACTAATTATATTGAAAATCAATAGCCCTTAGATACGCAACCTGCAACTGGTATTGAATGAGTCATGTGGTAAGAATGTGTTACCGTCACAAGTAACACATCCGGTGTTCTCGGTTAAGTCGCGTGGTAATAAAGATCCTGATCATCTGCAGCCAGCGGAAAAATGCTCCTATCGGAGCACAAAAAGCCAATAACATTCCTGTTTATTTAAAAGACTTTGACTGCAAAGCTGGGTAGAAGCTGCCTCATTCTGCATTTCTGTGCCCCCTTTAAAAATGTTCCCAATACTTTCGACGTGCGAACACATTCGCGCGCTTTTTAACATGCAACGCAGCTGTCTCTCTCTCTCTCTCTCTCTCTCTCTCTCTCTCTCTCTCTCTCACACACACACACACACACACACACACACACACACACACACACACACACAAGCTCCCGTAACTGTAACTCACTTCGGCCAGTAGTCCATTGCTGTAGATCGCTTTTATCCATCCACTCCCTCTTACTCAATCTCACTCATTCAGCCGAACTCATTGGTATTATCCCTTTGTCTCCCTTTGTCTCTGTCTCCTATCTCCTTCGTTCTGTCCTACTACTACTATTTCCTCTTTCATTCCTTCCCAATGCTGCTCTCTCTCTCTCTCTCTCTCTCTCTCTCTCTCTCCCCCCCCCCACACACTCCCTCCCTCCCCACTGTCACTATCTCTTTCTTCCTCGTTGTCAGTGTCGTAGGCTCTTGTCTCTCACAATCAATGGCTCTCACCTACTTCCATTGTCTGCATCTCTTCTTCTTCTTCCGCTCACTGAGTTCCTCTCCCTCTCACATTGCTATTTCCTTCCTCGCTCGAAGTACCACAACCACTGTCTTGTATCTTCCAGTGTTTATTATTTTTCCGTCCCTCTCTCTACCACTCTCTCTTTCTCTCAGCATAAAAAGAACAAACATGTTCGCATGCTAAAACTTTTGGGAATATTTTTAACAGTGCTGAGGAACAGAGAAAGAGGCAGCTGGTAGCCCACTTTTCAGTCAGTCTAAAAACAGGAGCAAATTCTCCTTTTTTGTTCTCCGGTAAGAGCATTATTCCGCTGGTTGTCTTCATTTATCTGCCAAATCGGGCATATCACTCATACAGTTGTACACCTCCGTCCAAGGTTGTTGGTAATGGGTATCTTAGGAACATATACCAAACATTTCAGCCTTTTACTGTGCATTATCTTCTTGGAACCCGCGGCTGGATTTGAATACGAAAAATTGGTAAAAAAAAAAAACCTTTTTTGGGGGTTTCCTCAGGAACCGCCCATGAACTGATGGTGCGTCCATAAACCCCTTAACACTCACCTTAGAACACAACTCCTGCGAAAAGAAACAAACGATTTCTTCCATTACCCTAAGGGGGGTGGGGGGCGGAAGAATGTAATTCACGTACTTTGACCTAGACGATTCTTCTGTTGTGCATGCAAATGGTCCTTTCTCAAAGGGCTGTACAAAATACTGGATCGTACCTTTCTATCTCTAACAGAACCCGCCTCGCAACAGTCACGTTCTTATGCGCCGTGTTGTGGAGTATATTAGGTAGCGCATACTGCCGCATGCGTACCTGTTACCAAGTTCGAAGGCCATTACTCACAGACTCGTCAGAAGCAATACGCACATTGTTTATTTCTGTTTTTCTGACGCGACTTTTGTCAAGTCGTCGCCCATGAAAGTGTGATCGCCGAACAACTAAACAACCAATAATATACTGTACTTCAGGACAATATTATGGAAATGGAAGAGGATGTAGATGATGATGAAATGGGAGATACGATACTGCATGAAGAGTTTGACAGAGCACTGAAAGACCTGAGTCGAAACAAGCCCCGGGAGTAGACAACATTCCATTAGAACTACTGACGGCCTTGGGAGAGCCAGTCATGACAAAACTCTACCATCTGGTGAGCAAGATGTATGAAACAGGCGAAATACCCTCAGACTTCAAGAAGAATATAATAAGTCCAATCCCAAAGAAAGCAAGTGTTGACAGATGTGAAAATTACCGAACTATCAGTTTAATAAGCCACAGCTGCAAAATACTAACACGAATTCCTTACAGACGAATGGAAAAACTGGTAGAAGCGGACCTCGGGGAAGATCAGATTGGATTCCGTAGAAATATTGGAACACGTGAGGCAATGCTGACCCTATGACTTATCTTAGAAGATAGATTAAGGAAAGGCAAACCTACATTTCTAGCATTTGTAGACTTAGAGAAAGCTTTTGACAATGTTGACTGGAATACTCTCTTTCAAATTCTAAAGGTGGCAGGGGTAAAATACAGGGAGCGAAAGGCTATTTACAATTTGTACAGAAACCAGATGGCAGTTACAAGAGTCGAGGGGCATGAAAGGGAAGCAGTGGTTGGGAAAGGAGTGAGACAGGGTTGTAGCCTCTCCCTGATGTTATTCAATCTGTATATTGAGCAAGCAGTAAAGGAAACAAAAGAAAAATTCGGAGTAGGTATTAAAATCCATGGAGAAGAAATAAAAACTTTGAGATCCGCCGATGACATTGTAATTCTATCAGAGACAGCAAAGGACCTGGAAGAGCAGCTGAACGGAATAGACAGTGTCTTGAAAGAAGGATATAAGATGAACGTCAACAAAAGGAAAACGAGGATAATGGAATGTAGTCGATTTAAGTCGGGTGACGCTGAGGGAATTAGATTAGGAAAGGAGACACTTAAAGTAGTAAAGGAGTTTTGTTATTTGGGGAGCAAAATAATTGATGATGGTCAAAGTAGAGAAGATATCAAATGTAGACTGGCAATGGCAAGGAAAGCGTTTCTGAAGAAGAGAAATTGGTTAACATAGACTATAGAATTGTCAGGAAGTCGTTTCTGAAAGTATCTGTATGGAGTGTAGCCATGTATAGAAGTGAAACATGGACAATAAATAGTTTGGACAAGAAGAGAATAGAAGCTTTCTAAATGTGGTGCTACAGAAGAATGCTGAAGATTAAATGGGTATATCACATAACTAATGAGGAGGTTACTGAATAGAATTGGGGAGGAGTTTGTGGTTCAAATGGCTCTGAGCAGTGTGGGACTTGACATCTGAGGCCATCAGTCCCCTAGAACTTAGAACTAATTAAACCTAACTAACCTAAGGACATCACACACATCCACGCCCGAGGCAGGATTCGAACCTGCGACCGTAGCAGTCGCGCGGTTCCGGACTGAGCGCCTAGAACCGCGAGACCACCGCGGCCGGCGGAGTTTGTGGCACAACTTGACTAGAAGAAGGGATCAGTTGGTAGGACATGTTCTGAGGCATCAAGGAATCACCAATTTAGTATTGGAGGGCAGCGTGGAGGGTAAAAATCATAGAGGGAGACCAAGAAATCAATACACTAAGCAGATTCAGAAGGATGTAGGCTGCAGTAGGTACTGGGAGATGAAGAATCTTGCACAGGACAGAGTAGCATGGAGAGCTGCATCAAACCAGTCTCAGGACTGAAGACCACAACAACAACAACAGTGTAGAATTAAAAAGTAAAAAAAACCGGTACTGTCGCGCGAGTATTTTAGTGAGTACCACGGCCGCGAGCGTGTGGCTGCAAATTAATAAAGTAACTGGATATTTTCGTGGTGGTAATTGCGACTTCGACTACCCGCTCCCCCCATAATACTCTGTGTGCGCGCTTAAGGAAGCCATCAGTACCGGCGACATATCAGCGCTGTTTGCACGCCTAATGGGGTCCAAGCGCAGCGGCGATTACGCTATCGGTCCTTGAAGCTGTTTTCCCGTAGATGGGGACCTTCCCCGCGTCCTCCCTAACGGCCGCTACAGCTGTGCTTCCATCGTACCGGCTCTGCTTAACGAGACGTACAGTGGCACAAGCAGCACTCCGATTTGGATTCGGACAAGGTCTTCCACAGGGCTCAATTTTGGGTCCTCTGTTTTTTTCTAATAAACGCAAATTTTCTTCGGCCTGCTTTTTCAGAAAATACGCAATGTGCAAAAGGGACAAAATTTGACCGTACAATAATCAAAAAATAGTGCCAGGGCTCTTACTTAAAAGGAATGTAATGAAATGTTCGAAAACACGAAGGCAAATAGATTAGCATTATATTTTGACGAGCCCCAGTACATACAGTTAAGTACTTCTTGACCTATAGCGTATTCAAACAATAGACTCAAACAAGTATAAAGTGCCAGATTTTCCGAATTACAGGTAGATATCGCAAACTTACGTTAAAAAAAAAACCACTGACTGAATTAATGAAACGCCTTAGTTGAATAAGTTCGCAGTACGCATGACTACTACTGCAGGTGATCTAAAAACGAAGAACCCAGTTTATTTCGCATATTTCTATTGACTAATGAGTTGTGCAGTTATTTTTCGGGGAAACTCAGTTTACTTGAATTCCACTTCGATATGGTTATATCTGACATTAATTTCCACCGAAATCCGATTTCCTTCATGCAAAATACGGATCCGTTGCCACCACCGACGAGGAACGCGCGATTGAAGTTCAACCTCTTGCTTCGTTGTCGTCGGTTTCTTTTTGGCGGCAAATATCCCGTTGCGCCCTGCTTTTCACTGGTGCTAAAACTTTAAGAATGCAGAATTTCATTTAAGTCGTGATCCGTCATATTTGTGACAGTGTGCCTGCTTAGCTGAGTGGTAACGTGTTTGCCTACCGTGCAGCGGGCTCGAGTTCGATTCCCGGCCAGCTAGATTTTCTCCCGCCCGTGGACTGGGTGTTGTGCTGTCATCATCATAATCATCATCATCATCATCTCGTCATCACCGACGCGCAAGTCGCCCAATGTGGCGTCACGTGAAATAAGACTTGCACCCGGCGGCCGAATTTCACCGGATGGGGCCTCGTGGCCAAAAATGCCACCCGTTCATTTAATTTTTTTCTGACTAATAAATAAAAATTTTGAACAAATCACATTGTTTATTTGAACGACGATAACAGCTTATTAACAATAGTAAAATGTGACGTAGCGCTAGAACACCACATATGTGTCTGTTAGAAATTAGAAGCCAGAGACTGACTGAAGATTCTTACATACTAATCTGTCGTTCTAAAAAGGCCCTAAACGATAAATTACAAATTCGTCGAAAGCTCGTAATATTACAACTGAAGACTGCTCCATTCTTGTCTTTGCTTTACCGTCACTGTTACACTGAAAAGCTTCGACGCCTGGACACACTGCAAACACCATCTATAATTTTAGGAGCTTCTTCAGAAAATTTGGTACTTTGACAACTATTTTGCCAGACGTGCAGGGTGATAACGTCCTCGTGTCACAAAAGATGGAGGACGATAAACGTAACCATTTGCGGTAAGGGACCCTAATCTGGAACCGACAGACTTAAAATTTAGAAGCAAAAATCGTCCTATTACCTCTGACCGTGAAATACACTATGCGATTAAAAGTATCCGGACACCTGGCTGAAAATGACTTGAAAGTTCGTGGCGCTCTCCGTCGTTACTGCTGGAATTGAAAATGGTGTTGACCCACCCTTAGCCATGATGACAGCTTCCACTCTCGCAGGCATACATTCTATCAGATGGTGAATGGTTTCTTGGGGAATGGCAGCCCGTTTTCACAGAATTCTACACTGGGGAGAGTTAACGATGTCGGTCGGTGAGGCCTGTCACGAAGTCGGCGTTCCAAAACATCGCAAAGGTGTTCTGTAGGATTCAGGTCAGGACTCTGTGCAGGCCAGTCCATCACAGGGATGTTACTGTCGTGTAACCACTCCGCCACAGGCCGTGCATTATGAACAGGTGCTCCATCGTGTTGAAAGATGCAATCGCCATCTCCGAATTGCTCTTCAACAGTGGGAAGCAAGAAGGTGCTTGAAACATCAATGTAGGCCTGTCCTGTGATAGTGCCACCCAAAACAACAAGGGGTGCAAGCCCCCTCCATGAAAAACACGACCACACCATAACACCACCGCCTCCGAATTTTACTGTTGCCACTACACACGTTGGCAGATGACGTTGACCGGGCATTCGCCAAACCCACACCCTGCCATCCGAACGCCACATGGTGTACCGTGCTTCGTCACTCTACACAACGGTTTTCCACTGTTCAGTCGTCCAGTGTTTATGCTACTTACACCAAGCGAGGCGTCGTTTGGCATTTACCGACGTGATGTGTGGCTTATGAGCAGCCGCTGGACCATGAAATCCAACTTTTCTCACCTCCCACCTAACTGTCATACTACTTGCAGTGGATCCTGATGCAGTTTGGAATTCCTGTGTGATGGTCTAGATGAATGTCTGCCTATTACACATTACGACGCTGTTCAAATGTCGGCGGTCTTTCAGTCAACAGACGAGGTCGGCCTGTACGCTTTTGTGCTGTACGTGTCCCTCCACGTTTCCACTTCACTATCACCTCAGAAACAGTGGACATAGGGATGTTTAGGAGTATGGAGATCTCGCGTACAGACGTAAGACACAAGCGACACCCAATCACCTGACCACATTGGAAGCCCGTGAGTTCTGCAGAGCGCCCCATTCTGCTCTCTCACGATGTCTAATGACTACTGAGGTCACTGATATGGAGTACCTGGCAGTAGATGGGTGCACAATGCACCTAATATGAAAAACGTTTGTTTTTGGGGGTGGACGGATACTTTCTATCACATAGTGTATCAGCGATAGACTACACCCGGTGTCGGTCCTTTCTTGAACACTACTTTGCTTTTATGCAGTGGCGCTCATGCAAAGTTTTGCGAGCGTGCTACTATATTACAAAAAATAAAATAAGCAGAATATATTTCAGTATGCTGTGTTGATAGGCGCGACCTAATATTATTGCGATATTAACTTTACCTAACCCATTTACATGAAGTACACTGTTCGTATGTTTATGATATTCCTTATGGTTTTTTCATTAAGGCATTAAAATGTCATAGATCTTTCATTCCTCCATATCCCATGCATCACTGTTCAGGAATAACAAACATGGAAAGCAAAAAAAAGTACATTGCGAACACCACGTCCGCATATCCGACGCTTTTCGTACGCTTTCACACTAAAATTCCTCGTATATTCGCTTTTTTTGCCACCACATATGGCATCTTGACTTACAAGGATTATAATCACAACCGATTAAGTAGTTCTAAGTTCTAGGGGACTGATGACCATAGATGTTGTTAAGTCCCATAGTGCTCAGAGCCATTTGAACCATTTAGCCACAACCAAATTTAATGTATTATTTCGACATATATAAACTGAACTCTTTACGTACATTCAAATTTTACGAGGGTGTTTTGGAAAGTTCTCGGAACGGAATAGAAAAAAAAGTACTTCCGTCACTGAAACTTTTTTATTTTTCAACGTAGTCTCCTTGTAGATTAATGCGCTTGATCCAACGATGTTCCAGTGCCTAGATCCCATCTCGAAAATGACTTCGTCCAGCTCTGCCAAATAGTTGTCAACTCCAGCTATCAGTTCTCCGTTTGAAGTGAACCTTCGTCCACCGTGACAAATTTTCAGTTTTTGGGAGAGATGGAAGTTCGATGGAGCTACATCAGGTGAATAAGGCGGGTGTGGCAACAGTTCATACTTTAGTTTGCGTAATTTCGCCATGGCGACGTCACATGTGTGCGGGCACGCATTGTCTTGATGGAAGATGACTTCCTTCCGTCTAAACCTGGCCTCTTTTCGCGTATCTTTTGTTGCAATTTCTCCAGGAGGTTAGTATAGTATTCTCCAGTAATTGTTTGAACAGTGGGGAAATAACCTACAAACAGAATCTGCTTTGCATCCCAGAACACACATGCAGTGACATTCGCGCCGATGGAGTTGTCTTTGCTTTCTTTGGTGGCGGAGAATCAGCACGTTTCCACTGTTTTGACTGTTTTGTCTCTGAGGTATAGCAGTGCACCCAAGTTTCGTCTGTGGTCGCAAACCGGCGCAAAAAAAAATCTCGTTCCTTTCTCCTAAAGCGGGCCAAACATTGTTCCGGTATGTCCCTTCTCATTCTGATCCAGCATCAATAGTCGCGGCACCCACCTTGCAGATAAATTTTTCGTTTCTAATTCTTCAGTTAAAACGTGATATACCCTTTCAGATGACATCTGGCAAGCGTGAGCAATTTCACGCACTTCCAATCGGCGATCCTCCGAGACCATTTTGTGCACGTTTGCGGCGATTCCTGGAGTAGTGACACATCTCTACCGACCACTGCGTGGTTCATCGTCTAAGCTCTCCCGACCAAATTTAAATTCATTTGTCCACTTGGCAACGGTTGTATATGAAGGAGCAGTCTCTCCCAGTGTATTCTGGAAATCGGCATGAATGTCCGTTGCCATCATACCTTCGTGCCGGCCGGTGTGGGCGTGCGGTTCTAGGCGCTACAGTCTGGAACCGCGGGACCGCTACGGTCGCAGCTTCGAATCCTGGCTCGGGCATGGATGTGTGTGATGTCCTTAGGTTAGTTCGGTTTAAGTAGTTCTAAGTTCTAGGGGACTGATGACCGCAGATGTTAAGTCCCATAGTGCTTAGAGCCATTTTAACCATTTTAACCTTCATACCTTTCTTTACGAAGTACTTAAGCACTGCTCGAATCTCTATTTTTTTTTTTTTTTTTTTTTCCATCTTCGCAAATCACTAACAAGGGGAGGCCGCCAATTGTGAAATTCAGATTCGATTCATACTGCGCATAATAAAAGCTCATGGCCAGAGGTGTAACGTGGCAAAGCACTAAGATGCACTTCTCAGCCGTTGTCGAGAAAATCGACGGTTAAAAGAAACCGTTGCGGTGAATTACTCTATACGGTTAATAACTCTCTACAGGGTCGTGGCGCAGCGGTAAGCGCTCGGCTTTGTAATCCGAAGGTCGCCGGATCGAATCCCGCGGCATCCAACTATTTTTTTATTATTAGTTTTTTAATTCAAATATATATATATATATATATATATATATATATATATAACTATTAATGAATTGCTTATACATGTTGGTGAAGGCGGATCGCTCTCCAATTGTACCGCCTCCATTTTTCCGTTTGTTTAACAGGGTGTACCAAAGCTCTCCCGTCCGCACTGATTTTCGACGATGTTATAAGTTGCGCTAGGGACCGCATCTACCTTCTTTCGAATTAGCAGGCAACTACGGCGGCTCGTTTCGGCCCATTCAACATCTGTCCATCAAGTGTAACGACCGAGTAACGCAGTTTATATTTCATACCTGCCACAGCAAGTTTGTGTTCGTGGAGTCTCTATTCTAATTTGAACGTTTGACTTACGCTATACGTATTCGTTTCGGAATATCGTTTCTACGTCTTCCGTTAACTATACGTGATAAACATTATGAAGACAATTAATAACATTTGTGAAATACAACTTTGTTTGCGGAAAACATAATGATGTTCGAAGTCGCCAGTTTTTCCACGACAAACGACTTTCAACAACTTATTATATGCATAATTGTTGCAACTGATTGCCGGGAATTATATATATATATATATATATATATATATATATATATATATATATATATATTTGAATTACAAAAAACAAATACTAAAAAAAAAGTTGCATGGCGCGAGATTCGATCCGGCGACTTTCGGATTACAAACCCGAGCCTTTACCGCTGCGCCACAACGCTGTACAGAATTATAAATCGTAGAGAGTATTTCACCGCAATGGTTCCTTTTTAACTGTCGGTTTTCTCGACAACGGCTGAGAAGTGCATCTTGGTGCTTTGCCACATTACACCTCTGGCCATGAGCTTTTATTATGTGCAGTATGAATCGAATCTGAATTTCACAATTGGCGGCCTCCCCTTGTAAGAGTGAACAACAGAGCCACGTCACCGCCACAGCTCTCTTCAGAGAGCTCTGACGTGGCACGTGTTTACAGGCAAAACAGTCCAATGAATATCACGTGAACAACTCGTTGCGCTAACGCTGACCTCTCGTGGTGATTCCGAGAACTTTTCAAACCACCCTCGTATAATTAATAGTTTAAAAATGCCAGACATAAAATATTTTTTTTTAAAAAAAAGATGGTAGCAACGGTATTCGTGCCTGAACTGACAAATTTTTAATCTATGCACTTGACCGCTGCACCAGGGCATCGGCACGTTGAGTGTTGCTCAAAAATCCCTCATACTCTGCTTGTAAATCTTTACTGTGTGTTCTGCCTTTCCCTATGGCTTAGTCTGGCGAAATATTGTAGGAACTTGCAAGGAGCATGTGCCTGCTTCTAATCACGTAGTTTGAGGCAAATTGGTGATTCCCGTCCCCACACCCTCCCCCTGTTAGATTTCAATTTGGAGTAGGTCTACGTAACTCCCTCTACTGGAAAACGGTCTCTTTAGCAGATCATCCACAGTGTTCGCTTTGTTACTTGCATAGTAATTTACACAACTTTCAAAGAGACAAAGTGACTTGGCGCTATGAGCAACTTGGCAGGCTCATTACCGGCAGGGACGACGTCACATCGGAGAATGGGCAGTCCAAAACACAGCCGCGTCCCTTCTCTGAGTTGATCGTAGCATGTCAGCACTCAATACTGGTTTCCAGTTATCGCGGAGAAAGTGCTACGAAACATCTTTCACTTGTTTTGTATTCATCCCAGTTCGCTTTAGAAGAGAGATGGCGTAAATTTTGTGCAATTTTCGGCTCACACTCTTAGAGAAAGGGCATAATTTTTCAAGGGCCACTATTGTTTCCATGGACTTCCACGCTTACAATAGGCTCTTTCACTATATCAAAAATATGGTTCGGATTCCAGAATGAGATTTTCACTCTGCAGCGGACTGTGCGCTGATATGAAACTTCCTGGCAGATTAAAACTCGGTCCGGCACACAGTTTTAATCTGCCACCGAGCGAGGTGGCGCAGTGGTTAGCACACTGGACTCGCATTCGGGAGGACGACGGTTCAATCCCGTCTCCGGCCATCCTGATTTAGGTTTTCCGTGATTTCCCTAAATCGCTTCAGGCAAATGCCGGGATGGTTCCTTTGAAAGGGCACGGCCGATTTCCTTCCCCATCCTTCCCTCACCCGAGCTTGCGCTCCGTCTCTAACGACCTCGTTGTCGACGGGACGTTAAACACTAATCTCCTCCTCCTTTAATCTGCCAGAAAGTTTCATGTTTCGGATTGTTGATAATCTGATTGATTTTAACATTTAAATAGCATTTAAGTTCACTGTTCTCACAAATCGTTATTTTTATGAAATTAAAGCTTAAAAATGTTAAATGCGCAGATCTGGTAACGTGATCTACAACCCGCCGTTATTGGCTGATGCTCTGGTGACGTCACAGGCTAGGAGTAAGACGAAGTTATACATGTGTTACAGTAGAGTTAGCCAAAGTTACGAGGTTTCTACGTACTTTTTCTGCAAACACTCTAGCTATTTAGTGATGGAAAACGAAGTTATGACTTTTAAGTACCAATAGGAAGGGATTTTGTGAACGCTGATAGTGGAAGCCTTGCGAACGTTGACGCGTTTATGCTACACCCATTTAGAGCGGCGATATGAGCAACAACGGACTTTCCGTTCCCTGCTCCCTGCAACATCATTAAACTCGCTCAGCACTAAGGAATTACGGTACGTTTGCGAATGGGCCTGTATAACTAGATTGTCGACTATCAGTCATGAGTTACGACTAAAGAACAACAAAATTGTTCTTAGCAGGACTTAGTGCTGATTTCCTTGGTAGACACTCAGATACATTACATCCAACAGGCGTTCGATGGCGCAGCGGATAGCACTTCAGACTGCAGATAAAAAGGTCTCATGTTTGATTCCTGGAAGGATCACGTAATTTTAAAAACTCTACACGAAATACGGAAATAGCGTTAGCAAAAACTTTGTACCAGTTGCTTAGTCTTTGTCTGAGAAATGGACAACAGAGAATAAATGAATTTACTTAGCGAACAAGGGTGATGTACTTGAGGACAATATTATAGAAATTGAAGAGGATGTAGATGAAGATGAAAAGGGAGACACGATACTGCGTGAAGAGTTTGACAGAACACTGAAAGGCCTGAGTCGAAACAAGGCCCCGGGAGTAGAGATTGGAACTACTGACGGCCTTGGGAGAGTCAGACTTGACAACTCTCTACCATCTGGTGAGCAAGATGTATGAGACAGGTGAAATACCCTCAGACTTCAAGAAGAATATAATAATTCCAATCCCAAAGAAAGCAGGTGTTGACAGATGAGAAAATTACCGAACTATCAGTTTAATAAGTCACTGCTGCAAAATACTAACGCGAATTCTTTGCAGACGAATGGAAAAACTGGTAGAAGCCGACATCGGGGAAGATCAGTTTGGATTCCGTAGAAATATTGGAACACCTGAGGCAATACTGACGCTATGACTTATCTTAGAAGAAAGATTAACGAGAGGCAAACCTATGTTTCTAGCATTTGTAGACTGAGAGAAAGCTTTCGACAATGTTGACTGGAATACTCTCTTTCAAATTCTAAAGATGGCTGGGGTAAAATACGGGGAGCGAAAGGCTATTGACAATTTACACAGAAACCAGATGGCAGTTATAAGAGTCGAGGGGCATGAAAGGGAAGCAGTGGTTGGGAAAGGAGTGAGACAGGGTTGTAGCCTCTCCCCGATGTTATTCAATCTCTATATTGAACAAGCAGTAAAGGAAACAAAAGAAAAATTCAGAGTAGGTATTAAAATCCATGGAGAAGAAATAAAAATGTTGAGGTTCGCCGATGACATTGTAATTCTGTCAGAGACAGCAAAGGACCTGGAAGAGCAGCTGAACGGAATGGACAGTGTCTTGAAAGGAGGATATAAGATGAACATCAACAAAAGCAAAACAAGGATAATGGAATGTACTCGAGTTAAGTCGGGTGATGCTGAGGGAATTAGATTAGGAAATGAGACACTCAAAGTAGTAAAGGACTTTTGCTATTTGGGGAGCAAAATAACTGATGATGGTCGAAGTAGAGAGGGTATAAAATGTAGACTGGCAATGGCAAGGAAAACGTTTCCGAAGAAAAGAAATTTGTTAACATCGAGTATAGATTTAAGTGTCAGGAAGTCGTTTCTGAAAGTATTTGTATGGAGTGTAGCCATGTATGGAAGTGAAACATGGACGATAAATAGTTTGGACAAGCAGAAATTAGAAGCTTTCGAAATGTGATGCTACAGAAGAATGCTGAAGATCAAATGTGGAGAAGAGGAGTTTGTGGCACAACTTGACAAGAAGAAGGGATCGGTTGGTAGGACATGTTCTGAGGCATCAAGGGATCACCAATTTAGTATTGGAGGGCAGCGTGGAGGGTAAAAATCGTAGAGGGAGACCAAGAGATGAATACACTAAGCAGATTCAGAAGGATGTAGGTTGCAGTAGGTACTGGGAGATGAAGAAGCTTGCGCAGGATAGAGTAGCATGGAGAACTGCAGCAAACCAGTCTCAGGACTGAAGACAACAACAACAACAACAACAACAACAACAACAACAAACAATCAATTCACTTTCTGAAAGTATTGGTAGTAATGAAGATATCAGCGTACGCCCACAGTAGAACGAGCTGTAGGACGACCAGGTTATACGGACGGGGTCGGACTCCCGTCAATGAAAAGTTTACTGTAGAGTCCCGGAGACACGAACCTACTGACTTCCTCCTACGTCTTACTTTCATTACTGACGTTACAAAAGATTACGTTTTTAGCTCCCTCTCTTTTACTGTTAGGCATCTCCTAACAGATGACTTCGTTGTCTGTTCCATAACAACGCCTTCCACCACTGCTTTCCAGAGTCAACCAATCAACCTTTCTCATGTGAAACCAACTCATCCGTCTTCCAGTGTGTAGTAAATTCCCTTCCCTGAGTCAGTCGTTGCTAATGCTGTGTTGGGATAAGTCTCGACAACTTTTGGTTCTTTAGTTTGCAAAGGTTCTACCCCGTTAATTCTAACTTCACGCAATTGTCTTAAGTTTAAATAATCATTTTACAATCACCAAATCCGATCACAGCCCACATGTGTTCCTCCAAACGTTTCACTGCGTAGAATTTGCTTTCGAAATCCGGTCTTACCCGTAATATAATCTGCTTGAAAGTGTCCTCTGTTTTGAAGTCTCTTAGACATATACAACATTTTTTCATCATTGTTAACCCAAATGTTTACAATGGCTAAATTGTGCACTGTATTTTACTGTTGGTAGGTTCAAGACAGGTGTGAATAGTTCAGCAGGCCACGGCTGCAAAATACCAACACGAATTCTTTACGGAAATATTTGGTAGAAGCCGACCTCGGGGAAGATCAGTTTGGATTCCGGAGAAATGTAGGAACACACGAGTCAATACTGACCCTAAGACTTTTCTTTCAAGATAGATTAAGGAAAGGCAAACCTACGTATATAGCTTTTGTAGACTTAAGGAAAGCTTTTGACAATGTTGACTGAAATAGTATGATTCAAATTCTGAAGGCAGCCGGGGTCAAATACAGGGAGCCAAAGGTTATTTACAAATGGTACAAGATACAGACGGCAGTTACGACTCAAAGTACATGAAAGGGAAGCAGTGGTTGACGGAGTGAGGCAGGGTTGTAGCCTATACCCGATGTTATTCAGTCTGGATATTGAGCGCGCAGTAAAGGAAACAAAAATAAAGAAGTAAATAAATAACTGGAGCAGGAATTAAAGTCTAGGGAGAAGAAATAAAAACTTTGAGGTTCGCCGACAGCATTGTCATTCTGTCAGACACACCAAAGGACTTGGAAGAGCAGTGGAACGGAATGGACAGTATGTTGAAAGAAGGATATACGATGAACATCAACAAAGCAAAACGAGGATAATGGAATGTAGTGGAAGTAAATCAGGCGATACTTAGGGTATTAGATTAGTGTAGTATCATTGCCACAGATACTGCTGCAACGCCGCTTCAAGACAAGGTTGGCAGCCCGCCATCAGCGCACTCTAGCGGGCTGTGCAGCTCGTCGGAACTGGAGTGTTGCCTCGTTCACTTCTTACAAGGGAACCTCCCCGTCGCACCCCCCTCAGATTTAGTTATAAGTTGGCACAGTGGATAGGCCTTGATAAACTGAACACAGATCAATTGAGAAAACAGGAAGAAGTTGTGTGGAACTGTGAAAAAATAAGCAAAATATACAAACTGAGTAGTTCATGGGCCACATAAGCAATATAATGGACAATGTAAGCGTAGGAGCGCCGTGGTCCCGTGGTAGCGTGAGCAGCTGCAGAATGAGAGGTCCTTGGTTCAAGCCCACCCTCGAGCGAGAAGTTTACTTTCTTTATTTTTGCATAATTATTATCTGTCCGTTCGTTCATTGACATCTCTGTTCACTGTAATGAGTTTAGTGTCTGTGTTTTGCGACCGCATCGTAAAACCGTGCGATTAGTAGACGAAAGGACGTGCCTCTCCAATGGGAACAGAAAACATTTGATCGCAAGGTCATAGGTCAACCGATTCCTCCACAGGAAAACACATCTGATATATTCTATACGACACTGGTGACGGCATGTGCGTCACATGACAGGAATATGTTGTCGACCCACCTAACTTGTACACTTGGCGAATGGGTAAAAAGATTCTTCTACCTTGCCCGATTTAGGTTTTCTTGTGGATGTGATATTCACTCCAAAAAAAGTGATGAAAACATAAGAGTTTGTCACATAAACTGAAAATAAAAAATTAAACTTTTCACTCGATGGAAGATTTGAACCAAGGACCTTTCGTTCCGCAGCTGCTCACGTTACCACGAGACCACGGCGCTCTTGCTTTCCCATCGTCCTTGACATTGCATATCTTCCCGTGAACTACTCAGTTTGTATATTTTGCTTATTTCTTCATAGTTCAACACAACTTCTTTCTGTTTTCTCAATTGATCTGTGTTCAGTTTTTCAAGGCCTATCCACTGTGCCAACTTATAACTAAATCTGAGGGGGGTGCGATGGGGGGGTTCCCTTGTTAGCTAGATCTCAACCTAGGCAGACGCACTTTCGTTATCGGCCCTCAGCCAGTTCTGTAATGTTGCATTGGTTCTCTGAGGAGGGGCCCATCAGGCTTAGTCCCTGAGAATATGTTGTATTAGTTCATGCAGTCCTACAAGCTACTGAAGATAAGCAATTTCATTGTACTATGTGTTTCTTGAGTAATAATCCTTCTAACAGTGTGCCGTACCGCATATTATTGGAACCCGGTCTCCTTCAGCTGTTATCAACTCAGCCTCCTACCTATTTGCATTTAGTAACGAGCTGAAAACCCCCACGCGTTTTGTGCCTCTAAACAGTGAGACACAATAATTAGGAGATGTGACACTTGAAGTATATAACCTTACCCTCCCACAAATAAACATTAAATTTCTCATCGTGTCTTCATTATTTTCAAAAGCTTCGAGATGCGTAAGATACACAAAATAAAATCTTTTTGCTTATCTTCATTTTCTCGTCTTGTTGTTGGCTCCTATTCTTGCGTCTAGGGGTACATTATTAAGGCTGAAATTTTGACGTGTTTGGTTCCAGATGACTAAAATGATGAAGTATTATCTGTTGCTATGATTTTATTTTATGCCATTCTTCTGCATCACACTGATTTGACAATCTCCATTTTCATGAACCCATCAATTAAATTGTTGTAGACAAAATTAAAAAACTCACGTCATTTCCATCAGAGACGTGCCTGCTACTACATTCTGCGAAACTCACAAGATTCCAGAGAGATAATATAGTTCCCTGACAAAAGAAGAATCGTTACTAAGCCACATCATTATTTTATAAATGAATGCAGAAATAAATTTAATAATTAGCGTGAGCTTGTGCAATTAATAATATGAATTTTAAGTATGCTAGAATTGCTAATTTCAAAGATTTCTAAACCAAGAATAATTTTTAACCGTTAGTACATGTCAATCGTAACATTTCTTTTTATACATTTTAGCCTGAAACAAAATACATCGTATAGAAAATCAAATTAAATTGTTTCAGTGAGAAAGCCGAGAATGTTGGGAGTGGAACAGGGAGAGATGATGCTAGTTGTGGTACGAGGTACCCTCCGCCACGCACCGTATGGTGGATTGCGGAGTATGTATGTAGATGTAGAATGTTCACCTAAACAAGGATCTACAATATACATAGAATCGGTTATTTCTATTTACAAAAGGTAGTGTTACAGGAGGGTGTCCCATTAGAAGTAGTAATTGAGTTTTGCTATTTTGGGAGCAAAATAACTGATGATGGTCGAAGCAGAGAGGATATAAAGTGTAGGCTGGCTATGGTAAGGAAAGCGTTTCTGAAGGCGGTAAATTTGTTAAGATAGAGTAAATATTTGTCATGAAGTTTTTTCTGAAAGTATTTGTATGGAGTGTAGCCATGTATGGAAGTTAAACATTAATGATAAACAGTTCAGAGAAGGAGAGAACAGAAACTTTTAGAATGTGGTGCTACAGAATAATACTGATGATTAGATGGGTGGATCACATAAGTAGTGAGGAGGTACTGAATAGAACTGGGGAGACAAGGCACAGCCTTACCAAAGGATGGGATCGATTGATTCTAAAACATCAACGGATCGCCAGTTTAGTATTGGAGGCAAGTGTGTGTAGGGGGGGGGGGGGGGGGTAAAAATCGCAGAGGAAGACAGAGAGGAATACACAAAGCAGATTCAGGAGGATGTAGTGGGCAGTAGTTACTTACAAGGGAACCTCCCCATTGCATCCCCCTCAGATTTAGTTATAAGTTGGCACAGCGGACAGATCTTGAAAAACTGAACACAGATCAATCGACAAAACAGGAAGAAGTTGTGTGGAACTATGGAAAAAATAAACAAAATATACAAACTGAGTAGTCCATGCGCAAGATAGGCAACATCAAGCAATGTGCGAACTCAGGAGCGCAGTGGTCTCGTGGTTAGCGTGAGCAGCTGCGGAATGAGAGGTCCTCGGTTCAAGTCTTCCCTCGAATGAAAAGTTTCGCAAAGTTATGATCTGTCCGTTCGTTCATTGACGTCTCTGTTAACTGTAATAAGTTTAGTGTCTGTGTTTTGCGACCGCACCGCAAAACCGTGCGATTAGTAGACGAAAGGACGTGCCTCTCCAATGGGAACCGAAAACATTTGATCGCAAGGTCATAGGTCAACCGATTCCTCCACGGGAAAACACGTCTGATATATTCTATACGACACTGGTGACGGCATGTGCGTCACATGACAGGAATATGTTGTCGACCCACCTAACTTGTACACTTGGCGAATGGGTAAAAAGATTATTCTACCTTGCCCGATGTAGGTTTTCTTGTGGATGTGATAATCACCCCCAAAAAAGTGATCGCATCGGACGGACGGACAGATAATATAAAATTGAACTTTTCACTCGAGGGAAGACTTGAACCAAGGACCTCTCGTTCCGCAGGTGCTCACGCTAACCACGGGACCACGGCACTCCTGAGCTCACGTTATCCTTGATGTTGCCTATCTTGTGCATGGACTACTCAGTTCGTATATTTTGCTTATTTTTTTCATAGTTCCACACAACTTCTTCCTGTTTTCTCGATTGATCTGTGTTCACTTTTTCAAGGCCTGTCCACTGTGCCAACTTACAATCTGAGGGGGGTGCGATGGGGAGGTTCCCTTGTTAGAGATGAAGAGACTTGCACAGTATAGAGTAGCACGGAGAGCTGCATCAAACCAGTCTGTGGACCGAAGACCACAACAACAAGACTTTAAAAGGTGTTCTCCAGCCCACATTTGGGACGAAAATAAGAAAAGACCCATGAAAAGAACGTACCATCTTACAGACGTTCGTTAAGTGGTCAAAGCGAAGTAAAACAGGATTTGTGACCTCGGACGCCCGTTGTGGCTGCTACTGCCTAGGCTGTTGCGGCTTTTAAACCAGGGAACGCGGGAGTCACTCACATGTGGGGTTTTGTGCGTTGTGTACGCTTTCTGGTGGTCCCAAGGACGCGGCTACGCCGGTTGCGGAAGTCCCAGGAAGCGACGGAGCTGCGGCGCGCGGGTTTATGCGGAACTGAGTGGCCAATTGCACAGTTGCGTTGCGTGCCGCGTGTGCAAACAGAGCGGCCTTTGTTGGCGTCAGCTGCGCGTGGCGCCCGTCACAACACAGCACAGTGTTGTGGTTGTGTGCTGTGGACGAGTCAGTATCGGCGTTGTCGTGGCGTGCTAACCACACTGTTGCCGTGGCAGGCGGCAGAGGTAGCTGTGGGAAAAACCGACGGGGTAAAACTAGGATCTGAAAACATCGATAACCTAAAACAACAAATCGCCTGGTATAGACAATGTCCCAGCTGAACTTCTGAAATCTGGAGGAGCAAAACTGAATCAGGAGTTGTAAAATCTTGTTTTCAACATGTACGAGCAGGATTGGTTGGTCGGTCGGTCGGTTGGTTGTTTCGGGGAAGGAGACCAGACAGCGAGGTCATCGGTCTCATCGGATTAGGGAAGGACGGGGAAGGAAGTCGGCCGTGCCCTATGAAAGGAACCATCCCGGCATTTGCCTGGAGCGATTTAGGGAAATCACGGAAAACCTAAATCAGGATGGCCGGACGCGGGATTGAACCGTCGTCCTCCCGAATGCGAGTCCAGTGTCTAACCACTGCGCCACCTCGCTCGGTGTACGAGCAGGATAAAATTCCTACAGACTTTGAGAAAAACATTATGATCCCCATTCCAAAGAAGGCAAATGCTACAAGATGTGAAAATTATGGGACGCTCAGCCTAGTTACTCACGCCTCTAAAATAGAAACCTTAATTATCCTAAAACGCATAGAACAAAAAGTCGAACTCTCTGAAGACCAGTTTGGATTCTGGAAAGATAGAGGAACCAGAGAAGCAATATTTGCTCTAAAACTAATAATAGAGAAACGACTAGATAAGTACCTGACAACATACATAGCTTTCGTAGATGTACAGAAAGCCTTTGATAATGTTGAATGGGATAAGATGTTTGAGGTACTCAAAAGAGTAGGAATAGACTATAAAGATAGAAAAATGATATGGAACCTGTACCAAAACGAGACAGCAGTTATCCGTGGACGGACAAAACAAGAAGAGGTGAAGGTAGGGAAACGTCTCCGACAAGGTTGCGCACTATCCCCTGTTATCTTTAACCTATACATTTAAGAGGCGCTGAAAAGAGTAAGGGAAAATTCACAGACAGGTGTAGTAATTCATGGCCAACGAATAGATATGATAATATATGCCGATGAAAGTGAAGAAGATCTTGTAGTACTACTGAATAGAAAGGATAAAGTTATGGCGGAAGAATATAATACGAGAATTAATAAAGCAAAAACAAAAGTAATGGGATGCGACAAAAAAGATCAGGTGAAAGTGCAAGTTCATGTAGGCAATGAACTGCTTGAACAAGTTGATAAATTTACTTATCTGGGCAGTAGTATTACCAGGGATGGAAGGAGCAAGGCAGAAGTGAGAAGTAGAATGGTTCACGCAAGCTGTTTTAACAAGAAGAAAAACATCTTAGCACCTAAGAGCATCAGCCTTGAAATCAGGAAAAGATTTTTGAAATCATGTGTGTGGAGTGTGGCATGCTGTTGGTGTGAAACATGGACTCTCGGGACAGGGGAAGACCTGAAGCTAAATTCTTTTGAAATGTGGTGCTATAGATGCATGCTCAAAATAAAATGTATCGACAAGGTCACAAACGAAGTGGTTCTGGAAAGACCAGGTGAGAAGAGAAGCTTCTGGAGTTTCACTGTTAAAAGTTCCGCAATTTACAGGCCTTCTATTAAGACGTAAAGCAGCCCTGAAGACAATCATAGAGGGATATGTAGAGGGAAAAAGACCAAGAGGAAGACCACGGCGGTGGTACATGGATCAAATCGTGAAAGATCTGGGATGTAACACGTATGAAGAAATGAAGAGAAAAGCTGAAAGACGCACAGAATGGAGACAAGCTGCCATTGTAGCTGTTGCAAACCAATCGTTGGATTGACCACTACAGAAGAAGAAGAACCTAAAATATCGATGTTTAAAAAAATTATCATTATTAGCCATCGAAATATAGAAAAAGGTTATCAATCTATCGACGCGAAAGATATCGACGTACTGGCCAAAAAAGAATATTGGCTGGACATTTTAATATACTGCCGGTTTTAGATCTGTATATTTAAGTATTGATTTATTATTAGATATTCTGTAAATCAACAAGCTACCAGTCTGCCTATCCCCCTTAGAGCTAGAACTGAGAAGAAAACCAATCACGTTTACGCTTGGCGATAATAGCGTTGCTGGCATTGTTAACTGCATGGTAAGTGGCACAGTAAAAGGCGGCTGATACGTCCGTCGTTCGCTTTCGTCACTTATCGGATTTGGCCGGGACGGTTAGTGTCGACTCCCCCGTTTTCTTCATTTCTGCAAACACCAGCGACCTAGGATTTGTACTGTCAACATTGCGTGGTGGAGCTAAACGTTGCCTTTCTGTTGGCAGGACAGAGTGCCGATTACGTCAGCATCTCCAAAAAATGATTCAAATGGCTCTGAGCACTATGGGACTTAACATCTACGGTCATCAGTCCCCCAGAACTTATAACTACTTAAACCTAACTAACCTATGGACAGCACACAACACCCAGCCATCACGAGGCAGAGAAAATCCCTGACCCCGCCGGGAATCGAACCCTGGAACCCGGGCGTGGGAAGCGAGAATGCTACCGCACGACCACGAGCTGCGGGCTCAGCATCTGCCCCCACATGTCCCCGCCCACTGTAAAGATCAGTCTTCTCATTTAGATTTTTGCTTAGCATTTTTAGCAGCTGTTTTTGAAGAATGCCGATGTGAAGAAACAGCACATTACTTTCATTAAAAATCAGTTTTCTAACGCAACTGACGTGCTATTTCTTCACATCGGTAATCTTGTCATTCCATTCATACCGCCAGCCGCGACTGCAATCGGTTTACTTGTATGTGCCATCTATACTTGCTTCACGCAGTCAAAGATAGAGTCGACGTGAAGAGAGATCAAAAAGTAGTGAGAGACTTTCACACAGCGAAAGTAAAATTGTGTTCTGTTGAAAGTTCAAAAGAACAACTTTAAATATCTTCGAAAGACTGACAAATAAAGTATGAAATAAAAATATCGAAACTCGATATTGCCATTTAGATATCGATCTTATATCAGTAGCCCTAGTTAAAACAGATATCTTTACTCTAGTTCTGACTTACCGCCGTTTTTTGGGTATTAATTCGGTCTTTGTTATAACAGATTTTTATTTTTTTGCTAATTGAGTAAAAAACGAAATTTCCATGAGCCGTAACAGGAGTGCTAAATGCTTTCCTTTTTAATTAAAATCTCTTTTGTCGGCCAGTGTGGCCATGCGGTTCTAGGCGCTACAGTCTGGAGCCGAGCGACGGCTACGGTCGCAGGTTCGAATCCTGCCTCGGGCATGGATGTGTGTGATGTCCTTAGGTTGGTTACGTTTAAGTAGTTCTAACTTCTAGGGGACTGTTGACCTCAGAAGTTAAGTCGCATAGTGCTCAGAGCCATTTCAACCCAAAATCTTTTTTTAAAAAGGTGCATATTTTGTTCGTAAAAGGTCCATTGATTTGATTGCGTTATTATAGAAATGCGATCAGTGCTATTTTAATAATGCAGACAGAGACGAGCAACAGATTGACACAAAAATTGGTACAGCATTGCTGAGACAATGTCCGTGTTGCCGTGTCTCGTGCCTTTAGGTGCGCCCTGGCCTGTACGCCTAACACCCGTCGTGTTGCAAAATAGCACCAACCCGTCTGAAAATGTTCCTGTGAACTGACGTAGCAGTCAAGTACAATTCTTAATTTGTTTTAAAAGATTAGAGATTTTCCTGTCATTTCTGCAACATAATTAAAACAAGAGAACTTAAGGGTAACAGTAATAAATTAAAAACAGTTCATTCAAAGTATAAAACAAAAGTGCGTAGTAGTTGATGTGCCGCTTCTGTCTACATAATAGGTTGTAACCTCCCCACAAAAATTTAAAAGACAATATTTAATAGAAATGAGAGCCTAGCGTAACCTCCCTAGCAATTAAATTTAATGACAATAAAAATGAGAATCGCAATCTGACTCATGGTGTAAGCTGTCACGAAAATAATGAAAAACAATTCAATGCTAATGAGACTTCAGTGCCAATGTAAACCCAATTAAACCGAAATATCGGTCTTTGGCCCTGTGCAAAAAATCATAATTAATTTCTTACCTCATTGAAACTGCATGTCAAATTTCTGCTCCTATTGTTGGCCACGGCTTGGAGGAACTGCATCGCAAGTAACATTTTTTTTTTTATTTTTTTTTTTTTTTTTTTTGAAATTTAACTGAAACTTTTCTTTAAAGGAAATCGTTCGTTCAATTAAATAGTTCTTTTGTTAAAAATATTGCTTTGAAATCAAAATTATTATTGGGGCACTTGCTGAAAATTAATTACAATAAATAAACTTTACATTATCTGATGGTTACCTTAATTGACAATATACCTCATTCAGCATCTTGACCAGAGACCCATGTCGACGCCTGCGACTGCGTCCCGCTCGCGACCGTGACAGGACTAGACCACTACTGCCGACAGACTACATCACACAACCGCACTCGACTGCGACTACCAACATACTGCACTGCTCACAGACTGCCCACTGACAGACTGCTCGCAACTGTACTGCACGACTGCTACCGACCGACTACTGGACGCAACTGAACTGAGCTACTACTGACAGAGTACTGCTCGTAACACTCGCGCGGTCAAGCGCATACTAACCACGATAAAAGGCTCTCTGGTCAAAGTTTTAACGTGCCTCACCATCGCTGCTACGTTACATACGTGTTTCAAGGTCTCCATCTGCTTGTAGCCCTCGAAAACGGACGACTTAACACGAAAAGTATAGGCCTTCAACTTCAGTTTTCACCCTTTAACACTGGCTATTCGTAATGCCACAACAGTGGTACGACCCCCGACTACAATACGATTTTTGAGCGGAGATTAAAAAACTTCGAATCAATATGAGAAAACTGGTGATTATTTTGTAGTACTCAACAGCTTTTATCACTTTTCGAGAAAAGCAGCGAACGATTGGCAGACTAAACAGTCTTCTATTAGCCTGTTCAATTTAGTATTTTGATTGTTTATCTGTTGAAACTGAGAGAGCCACAATTTTTCAATTCTTGTAGGATTTCTACGTTTACTACGGAAAATAACATGAATGAAAAGTCGGAAATCGATTATTTTTGAAACGGGTTAATTTGAGCGGTTTTAACAATCGGGTCAAAATGGCGTGGAGGAGAAAAAACGATATAGAAGAAAACTGGTTGTGTCAGTGGTGACCGCCATTGCTGGCTAGAGGTCTCGGAGGTTCCCACAAAGGAGCGCAGGGTGGGCGCTATTCAAAGTGGTTCAAATGGCTCTGAGAACTATGCGACTCAACTTCTGAGGTCGTTAGTCGCCTAGAACTTAGAACTACTTAAACCTAACTAACCTAAGGACATCACACACATCCATGCCCGAGGCAGGATTCGAACCTGCGACCGTAGCAGTCGCTCGGTTCCAGACTGTAGCGCCCAGAACCGCATGGCCACTCCGGCCGGCTGGCGCTATTCAGATATTGCGTAGCGACACCAGAAACGGATGGTGATAAAATTTTAGAAGTAGCCACTAAATCACCAATTATATGAGGAATGGATCTCCTATGGATGAAACAGCTTCAGACTTTTGATTACTTTACAAATTAGTTGATTTTTCATGTTAAGCATGTAAGAAAGTGCGGGGTGATCAAAAAGTCTCTCCCCAATGCCGTATGATTGTTATGCTCGCGTGCCGTATGCCGCAGTGAATATACTGAAATGAAACTCAGTGAAATAAAAGGTATTAATTTATTGAATACTCATTTTTAATTACAAATTTTCACATTAAATGTTGAAAGGGTCTCCCCCCCCCCCCCTCCCCTGTTGTTGAATACACAATTCGATTCGTCTAATCATGTTTCCAAACACAAGCTGTACCCGAACAGTGAAAGTGGATACTGCAGTTTTCAATTCATCGATGGATTTTGGACGGTTTTCATAGACAGTTGCTTTCGCAGCACCCCAGAAGAAAGTCAGGCGGTGTCAGGTCAGGTGATCGTGGAGGCCAAAGTCCCTGTGAAATTATGCGATCACCAAAAAACATCAGCAAGCTGTGACACTGTACGCGAGCTATATGCGCGGTTGCACCATCTTGTTGAAAATAACCGTTCAGTATTTCACTTAACACAAGTTCTCCTATGAATGGGTCCAGAATATTACTGCAGTATCGTAGTGCGTTTATTGTTTCGTTGAAAAATATGGGACCCAAAATCCGACGTCTAGAAACTGGAATCCAAACTCCTATTTTCACAGAATGAAGTGGTTCGTCATGAATACACGATGGATTTGGTGTACCCCACATACGAGAATTTTGCGTGCTCATGTACCCGGACAGATGAAACCACACCTTATCAGTGAAAAACGTTTCATTAGGAATATTCCTTCCAATTTGTTGAACGAAATTTTTTAACTATTGACAATAATGCAATCACTTACCATGATCAGTATTTTTCAGTTCTTGCACGACTGTCACTTTGTATGGGAAAAGTTTATTTCCTGGTCGAGTTTTCTTACTGACTTGTTCGGACTCGTGTACGTTTTATTGGAAATATCGAGTAGTTTATCCTCAGACAAAACGCTAGGACGACCAATTCTCGGTGCATCTGTAGCTGAACTTGTACTTTGAAATTTGTTAATCAAATCTCACACAGTATCGCGATGTGGGAGTGTTGTCTCCGGGAAAACTGAATTAAATGTTTGACGAACTGAAACTGTGTATTTACCGCCAGCTTTGAACACTTGTTCGACTAAAAGCAGATGTTCTTCAACGGTTGGCATTTTAACACTGACAGAAACGAAACAAACGAACAAAGGAACTAAACTTGAACGCTCACGTCAACACGTAACGACACACACCAACGATACTACTGACGCTGGCTGAGATAAACGAAACAGTGGAATGTTGGGAGAGTCCACTTGAAGGGAAGTAACTCAGGCGGTCGAACAATCATACGGCACTTCGGAGAGACTTTTTGAACACACCGTAGAAGTTTACTAAAGTTTGACAGTGCATCCTGTGATAAAGTAGCAACTGTGAGACAACAGTTTGTTGACAGTCACATTCCTGAAATGGACTGGCCTTCCAGAGTCCCGGTCGGAAGACAATGGAACGCATGTGCGAAGAGTCAGAACGTAGACTTCAGATCCCAGCGTCCGACATAACTACCTTGTCTGTTTTGCACTCTTGAGGAAGAATGGGCTGCCATTTCCACACATGCTTTGAAGTGATCATTTGCTCGCAAACAGAAAATGGTAACCAGTATTAGGTTGGGGAATTCAAAGCTGCACTATAAGTAACTGATTCGCGAAGCATTTTTCATGACAGTTTTAGGGGAAAAAAAGTGACCCCTCCTCTTGGCTACCATTCATCTAAGTGGAAAGTTAAATACTCATAATGTTACACTACTGGCCATTAAAATTATTAAACCACGAAGATGACGTGCTAAAGACGCGAAATATAACAGACAGGAAAAAGATGCTGTGATATGCAAATGATTGGCTTTTCAGAGCATTCACACTAGGTTGGCGCCGGTGGCGACACCTGCAACGTGCTGACATGAGCAAAGTTTCCAGCCGATTTCCCATACACAAACAGCAGTTGACCGGCGTTGCCTGGTGAAACGTTGTTGTGGTGCCTCGTGTAAGGAGCAGAAATGCCTACCATCACGTTTCCGACATTGATAAGGTCGGATTGTAGCCTATCGCGATTGCGGTTTATCGCGACATTGCTGCTCGCGTTGGTCGAGATCCAATGACTCTTAGCAGAATATGGAATCGGTGGGTTCAGGAGGGTAATACGGAACGCCGTGCTGGATCCCAACTGCCTCGTATCACTAGCAGTCGAGATGACAGGCATTTTATCCGCACGGCTGTAACGGATCGTGCAGCCACGTCTCGATCCCCGAGTCAACATATGGGGACGTTTGCAAGACAACAACCATCTGCACGAACAGTTCGACGACGTTTGCAGCAGCACGGACTATCAGCTCGGAGACCGTGGCTGCGGTTACCCTTGACGTTGCATCACAGACAGGAGCGCCTGCGATGGTGTACTCGACGACGAACCTGGGTGCCGAATGACAAAACGTCATTTCTTCCGATGAATCCAGGTTCTGTTTACAGCATCACGATTGTCGCATCTGTGTTTGGCGACGTCGCGGTGAACGCACATCGGAAGCGTGTATTCGTCATCACCATACTGGCGTATCACCCGGCGTGATGGTATGGGGTGCTATCGGTTACACGTCTCGGTCACCTCTTGTTCACATTGACGGCGCTTTGAACAGTGGACGTTACATTTCAGATGTGTTACGACCCGTGGCTCTATCCTTCATTCGATCCCTCCGAAACCCTACATTTCAGAAGGATAATGCGCGACCTCATGTTGCAGATCCTGTACGGGCCTTTCTGGATACAGAAAATGTTCGACTGCTGCCCTGGCCAGCACATTCTCCAGGTCTCTCACCAGTTGAATACGTCTGGTCAATGGTGGCCGAGCAACAGGCTCGTCACAATACGCCAGTCACTACTCTTGGTGAACTGTGGTATCGTGTTGAAGCTGCATGGGCAGCTGTACCTGTACACGCCATCCGAGCTCTGCTTGACTCAATGCCCAGGCGTATGAAGGCCGTTATTACGGCCAGAGGTGATTGTTCTGGGTACTGATTTCTCAGGATGTATGCACCCAAATTGAGTGAAAATGTAATCACATGTCAGTTCTAGTATAATATATTTGTCCAAAGAATAACCGTTTATCATCTGCATTTCTTCTTGGTGTAGCAATTTTAATGGTTGGTAGTGTAGTATGGGGGGGGCCAGAACATCCTGATTAACCTGTACATTTGCAGACGGGTTTCTCAAAACGGTTTCCTGTACCATGTCCCGCCGTCAGGTATACAGACAATTTAATTTTTTTTCCCGCGCAAGTTGTTTACGTGAGGCGTGCTGGCTGTGTTGCAGATGCGCTGGTGTACTCGGTGCCGGGTCGGTCTGCCGCCGCCGCCAGCGTCTTCGTGGAGCTGGTGCCGCTGTCGCCGGCCAGGGCGCGGACGAGGCGCTACCTGGCGGGGGAGGAGTCCGCCAGCGCCGAGCAGAGCAGCGGCGCGGGCGGCAGCGGCAGCGGCGGGGGCGGCGGGGGCGGCCCGCGCTACGAGAACCCGCTGTCCGGCGCCGAGGGCGAGGCGGGCCGCTACAAGACCACGGCCGCCTCCGCGCCAGGTGGGGCCGCCTGCCTAACTGCCTACCTGCTACTGATCCACCCACCTCTGTTCCGAGAGTTACGGACCCTGTACACAATACTAGAATAGAGATCAACATAAACATTATTTCCCCCCTTTTTACTGCTCATGAAAACCACACATTGCATGTAGTACCCCCATACAGTGAGACCTTCAGCGGTGGTGGTCCAGATTGCTGTGCTCACCGGTACCTCTAATACCCAGAGCACGTCCTCTTGCATTGATGCATGCCTCTATTCGTCGTGGCATACTATCCACAAGTTCATCAAGGCACTGTTGGTCCAGATTGTCCCACTTCTCAACGGCGATTCGGCGTACATCCCTCAGAGTGGTTAGTGGATCACGTCGTCCATAAACAGCGCTTTTCAGTGTATCCCTTCGCAACGAGAAACGCCTTTGTTTTAATGACTGCCACTCCAGTTCACGTACAGGGTGTTTCAAAAATGACCGGTATATTTGAAACGGCAATAAAAACTAAACGAGCAGCGATAGAAATACACCGTTTGTTGCAATATGCTTGGGACAAAAGTACATTTTCAGGCAGACTAACTTTCAAAAATTACAGTAGTTACAATTTTCAACAACAGATGGCGCTGCGGTCTGGGAAACTCTATAGTACGATATTTTCCACATATCCACCATGCGTAGCAATAATATGGCGTAGTCTCTGAATGAAATTACCCGAAACCTTTGACAACGTGTCTGGCGGAATGGCTTCACATGCAGATGAGATGTACTGCTTCAGCTGTTCAATTGTTCCTGGATTCTGGTGGTACACCTGGTCTTTCAAGTGTCCCCACAGAAAGAAGTCACAGGGGTTCATGTCTGGCGAATAGGGAGGCCAATCCACGCCGCCTCCTGTATGTTTCGGATAGCCCAAAGCAATCACACGATCATCGAAATATTCATTCAGGAAATTAAAGACGTCGGCCGTGCGATGTGGCCGGGCACCATCTTGCATAAACCACGAGGTGTTCGCAATGTCGTCTAAGGCAGTTTGTACCGCCACAAATTCACCAAGAATGTCCAGATAGCGTGATGCAGTAATCGTTTCGCATCTGAAAAATGGGCCAATGATTCCTTTGGAAGAAATGGCGGCCCAGACCAGTACTTTTTGAGGATGCAGGGACGATGGGACTGCAACATGGGGCTTTTCGGTTCCCCATATGCGCCAGTTCTGTTTATTGACGAAGCCGTCCAGGTAAAAATAAGCTTCGTCAGTAAACCAAATGCTGCCCACATGCATATCGCCGTCATCAATCCTGTGCACTATATCGTTAGCGAATGTCTCTCGTGCAGCAATTGTAGCGGCGCCGAGGGGTTGCCGCGTTTGAATTTTGTACGGATAGAGGTGTAAACTCTGGCGCATGAGACGATACGTGGACGTTGGCGTCATTTGGACCGCAGCTGCAACACGGCGAACGGAAACCCGAGGCCGCTGTCGGATCACCTGCTGCACTAGCTGCGCGTTGCCCCCTGTGGTTGCCGTACGCGGTCGCCCTACCTTTCCAGCTCGTTCATCCGTCACGTTCCCAGTCCGTTGAAATTTTTCGAACAGATCCTTTATTGTATCGCTTTTCGGTCCTTTGGTTACATTAAACCTCCGTTGAAAACTTCGTCTTGTTGCAACAACACTGTGTTCTAGGCGGTGGAATTCCAACACCAGAAAAATCCTCTGTTCTAAGGAATAAACCATGTTGTCTACAGCACACTTGCACGTTGTGAACAGCACACGCTTACAGCAGAAAGACGACGTACAGAATGGCGCACCCACAGACTGCGTTGTCTTCTATATCTTTCACATCACTTGCAGCGCCATCTGTTGTTGAAAATTGTAACTACTGTAATTTCGAAAGTTTGTCCGCCTGAAAATGTACTGTTGTCCCAAGCATATTGCAACAAACGGTGTATTTCTATCGCTGCTCGTTTAGTTTTTATTGCCGTTTCAAATATACCGGTCATTTTTGAAACACCCTGTATCATGTCTGTGACATTATGCCCCCTATTTAGTGATATTACTAAACAAGCTTGCCCTTCTTTGTACTTTTTCGATGTCATCCGTCAGTCCTACCTGATGCGGATCCCACACCGCACAGCAATAGTCCAGAATAGGGCGGACAAGCGTGGTGTAAGCAGTCTTTTTAGTAGACCTGCTGCACCTTCTAAGTGTTCTGCCAATGAACGGCGGTCTTTAGTTTGCTCTAACCACAGTATTATCTACATGATTGTTCTAATTCATGTTATTTGTAATTGTAATCTCTAAGTATTTACCTGAATTGACAGCCTTCAGATTTGTGAGTCTTATCGCGTAATCTAAATTTAGCTGATTTCTTTTAGTACTCATGTGAATAACTTCACTCTTCCTTATTCAGGGTCAATTGCCACTTTTCGCACCATAGAGATATCTTCCCTAAATCATTTTGCGATTCGCTTTGATCATCTGATGACTTTGCAAGACTGTAAATGACAGCGTCATCTGCAGACAACCTAAGACGGCTACTCAGATTGTCTCCTTTGTCGTTAATATAGACCAGGAACAATAGACAGCCTGTAACACTTCCTTGCGTAACGCTGGATATTTCTTCTGTTCTACTCGATGACTTTTCGTCTATTACTACGAACTGTGACCTTTCTGCCAGGAAATTACGAATGCAGTCGCACAACTGAGACGATACTCAGTAGGCAGGCAGTTTGGTTAGAAGACGCTTGTGAGGAACGGTGTCGAAAGCCTTCTGCAAATCTAAAAATATGGAATCAATTTGACATCCCCTGTGGATAGCACTTATTACTTCATGAGTATAAAGAGCTAGTTGTGATTCAGAAGAACGATATTTTCTGAATCTGCGCTGACTTTGTGTCAATAAATCGCTTCTTTCGAGGTAATTCACAATGTGCGAACACAGTATATGTTCTAAAACCGTACTGCAAACCGACGTCATTGATATGGGCCTGCAATTCGAGGGATTACTACTACTTCCCTTTTTGGGTATTGGTGTGACTTGAGCAATTTTTTAGTCTTTAGGTACGGATCTTTCTGTGAGCGAGCGGTTAAATATAATTGCTAATCCTATAAGAGGGCTCTTGCATTCAAGCAAAGAAAACACGCAGAAGTTTTACAACTTTCTGGAAGATACACTCCTGGAAATTGAAATAAGAACAACGTGAATTCATTGTCCCAGGAAGGGGAAACTTTATTGACACATTCCTGGGGTCAGATACATCACATGATCACACTGACAGAACCACAGGCACATAGACACAGGCAACAGAGCATGCACAATGTCGGCACTAGTACAGTGTATATCCACCTTTCGCAGCAATGCAGGCTGCTATTCTCCCATGGAGACGATCGTAGAGATGCTGGATGTAGTCCTGTGGAACGGCTTGCCATGCCATTTCCACCTGGCGCCTCAGTTGGACCAGCGTTCGTGCTGGACGTGCAGACCGCGTGAGACTACGCTTCATCCAGTCCCAAACATGCTCAATGGGGGACAGATCCGGAGATCTTGCTGGCCAGGATAGTTGACTTACACCTTCTAGAGCACGTTGGGTGGCACGGGATACATGCGGACGTGCATTGTCCTGTTGGAACAGCACGTTCCCTTGCCGGTCTAGGAATGGTAGAACGATGGGTTCCATGACGGTTTGGATGTACCGTGCACTATTCAGTGTCCCCTCGACGATCACCAGTGGTGTACGGCCAGTGTAGGAGATCGCTCCCCACACCATGATGCCGGGTGTTGGCCCTGTGTGCCTCGGTCGTATGCAGTCCTGATTGTGGCGCTCACCTGCACGGCGCCAAACACGCATACGACCATCATTGGTACCAAGGCAGAAGCGACTCTCATCGCTGAAGACGACACGTCTCCATTCGTCCCTCCATTCACGCCTGTCGCGACACCACTGGAGGCGGGCTGCACGATGTTGGGGCGCGAGGGGAAGACGGCCTAACGGTGTGCGGGACCGTAGCCCAGCTTCATGGAGACGGTTGCGAATGGTCCTCGCCGATACCCCAGGAGCAACAGTGTCCCTAATTTGCTGGGAAGTGGCGGTGCGGTCCCCTACGGCACTGCGTAGGATCCTACGGTCTTGGCGTGCATCCGTGCGTCGCTGCGGTCCGGTCCCAGGTCGACGGGCACGTGCACCTTCCGCCGACCACTGGCGACAACATCGATGTACTGTGGAGACCTCACGCCCCACGTGTTGAGCAATTCGGCGGTACGTCCACCCGGCCTCCCGCATGCCCACTATACGCCCTCGCTCAAAGTCCGTCAACTGCACATACGGTTCACGTCCACGCTGTCGCGGCATGCTACCAGTGTTAAAGACTGCGATGGAGCTCCGTATGCCACGGCAAACTGGCTGACACTGACGGCGGCGGTGCACAAATGCTGCGCAGCTAGCGCCATTCGACGGCCAACACCGCGGTTCCTGGTGTGTCCGCTGTGCCGTGCGTGTGATCATTGCTTGTACAGCCCTCTCGCAGTGTCCGGAGCAAGTATGGTGGGTCTGACACACCGGTGTCAATGTGTTCTTTTTTCCATTTCCAGGAGTGTATTATACCTACTTCGAAACTACACTGATGTCCGAAATTAAAATGGTTCAAATGGCTCTAAGCACTATGGGACTTAACATCTGAGATCATCAGTCCCCTAGAACTTAGAACTACTTAAACCTAACTAACATAAGGACATCACACACATCCATACCCGAGGCAGGATTCGAACCTGCGACCGTAGCAGCAGCGCGGTTCCGGACTGAACAGCCTCTAACCACTCGGCCACAGCGGCCGGCTGTCCAAAATTAAACCAACAAACCGCTATTTCCCCGTCCTGCGTCAAACACACTATATAATCATACAAACTGTCAACCAGATGTCCTTACGATCGTGTTCTGCACGGAAGATGGCTTTCCGGCCAACCGACAACCATGCCAACGATGATGTCAGGACACCTATGAAACGAGTCTGTGGTTGCCGGTTGGCCCCACGTCCACAATCGCTGTGCACACATTCACAGACGGTGCAGTATGGCACAGAGAAGATTGTAAGGTGCCTCTTATTTGAGGAAAACATTTTTACCAGTTTTAATAAATTATTGTCTCTCATTGATGTATTCACGATAGTTCGGAAGTGCTGTAGTCCGTAGCCGGCCATGATTCGGAGAGCATTTCCCACGCTGGCTGGCTAGGTGACGAAGCGACTAGAGATGGGTCGTTCGCGAACTAACGGGTCCAAAGGAACGGTTCGCCAAGATGAACAGAACGAGCGAGGAATGGATTCCAAGGAACTGTCTTTCATTGTTCACTTCGGTCGCGGCTTTCTACTTATAGTTCCCGGGAACGAGAAACAGTCGGTCTCGTTCCCGAACGAAACGTCGGCCGTTCTCGTTCCAACCTCGGTCCCGTTCCCCTCTCTGTCTCGGTCTCGCTCGGCCGAACTCGTCCTCCTTCGCGTGGCCACTGCGGACTGCTCATAGTTAGTTCAGTATCGAGTTGTTCGTTTCGTTCGATTCGCACGCCCATTCTAGATCTGTCTCAAACCTTTTTTGAGCTCTGAACTTCTGTTTCTTTTTGTATTCTATTGAGCGTCCACGACCGGCAATTAAAATGTATTTTATAATTACATAAATTACATAAAATTACGTGATATGTTTCATCTTTTCAGGTAACAAAACGGCGTATCAGTTTACTTCACTATTGCGATAAACAGCATAAGAAATACTTGCAAAAAGGCAATATTTTACGTTATTACACACATACAAAGGACGTCGGCACGGCACACACGAGTGGCCATTTTTCCGTCTGTTTTTGATTCAAGGTAAAAGAGCATGTTCATTGTTATGGAAGGCAGACCGACTTACAAGCGAATGAAGCCGGCGCTTCGTAATCGAGAGCATGGCGTCACAGTTTGTAAAGAGAATACGATACTATTTCAGTGGTACAGTGTGGCGCAAGAAAAATCGGCCCCGAGTATTAAGACTGCTCATTGTCGCCCACCAATCGGCATCTATTGTTTCGAAGTTGTCTGCATTAACTTACTTGTTATTTCTTCACTGCCTAATTATTACATGTTTATCTATTCTGCTCGTAGAGGTTAACGAATCGTGCGTAATTGGCGAGCAGTCTACTGGGCGCCGGGTTCTCGTACGCCGCCTTATACTATTTCACTGCGATCAGCCACGTAACGCTACAGTTGGCTAAACGAGATGTTTTGCAGAATCACGAAAATTAAAAGTCTGTGAGAATTCTGTATTTAATAAAAACTCTGTACTCCAGGGGGTAGGCAAGTGCCCCCTCTTGGCACCTTCCATCTTCAGTCATCTATGCCACTAATTTTCAATTTTTCATAAGAACCATATACCAAGCACGAATGAACGGTGAAGGAGTAAAACCGCAAGGTTCCAAAAAAAGAGATATCACCAGTGAGCTAGTTCCCAAGCATGAACGACTTTGCCCATCTCTAGAAGCGACCATATGTCACGCGTAGTGGGATGGGGCTCGGCGCTGGACCGTAGCAACAAGCGTCAGCCTGGGAAATACACGTGACGGAAAGTACCGCCATCTTGGCGCCAAAGTCACCGATTTTGTTTATTTATATTTAATAATTAGTCATTTACGACAACATGAATACTAGGAGGAGCCTCTGGATGTTTAAAACTATTTATCATAATTTTGCCTCCTTAAAATTCACACCCGTTCATTAACAAATGCAATTATTAGTAAGTACGAACTCGATCGGAAATCCACGAACTGTGACGAAACTAGTAAGAGATACGAACTGCGCACTGAAGTCGGCAGTCGGCGTTAAGAGCTCTTCCTGTCTTGTTCGATGGTAGACGTGCTCTCGGTTACGAGTAGTTTGTGCCATGAGTGTTTCATTATCGATCTAATGGGAATAAAAGTGATCTTACGGCATTCTGAATGTTAATTTCGAGTAAATAGATACCCCAAAGTTGATCGGCAGTAATTTCAGATGATTAGCTTCCACCGACAGAGACATCCAATGCGCCAATGAAGCATCTGCCCGGGACGACATTTACGAGAGCTGCACCGCGCACAGGTAGGAGGAAATCCGACGACACGATCCACCGAGGCGGATCGAGGAAGGTCCGACTTTTTTTGGTCATCAGTCTACTGACTGGTTTGAGGCCCGCCACGAATTCCTTTCCTGTGCTAACCTCTTCATCTCAGAGTAGCACTTGCAACCCACGTCCTCAATTATTTGCTTGACGTATTCCAATCTCTGTCTTCCTCTACAGTTTTTGCCCTCTACAGCTCCCTCTAGTACCATGGAAGTCATTCCCTCATGTCTTAGCAGATGTCCTATCATCCTGTCCCTTCTCCTTATCAGTGTTTTCCACATATTCCTTTCCTCTCCGATTCTGCGTAGAACCTCCTCATTCCTTACCTTATCAGTCCACCTAATTTTCAACATTCGTCTATAGCACCACATCTCAAATGCTTCGATTCTCTTCTGTTCCGGTTTTCCCACAGTCCATGTTTCACTACCATACAATGCTGTACTCCAGACGTACATCCTCAGATATTTCTTCCTCAAATTAAGGCCGGTATTTGATATTAGTAGACTTCTCTTCGCCAGAAATGCCTATGCCTTTTTTGCCATAGCGAGTCTGCTTTTGATGTCCTCCTTGCTCCGTCCGTCATTGGTTATTTTACTGCATAGGTAGCAGAATTCCTTAACTTCATTGACTTCGTGACCATCAATCCTGATGTTAAGTTTCTCGCTGTTCTCATTTCTACTACTTCTCATTACCTTCGTCTTTCTCCAATTTACTCTCAAACCGTACTGTGTACTCATTAGACTGTTCATTCCGTTCAGCATATCATTTAATTCTTCTTCACTTTCACTCAGGATAGCAATGTCATCAGCGAATCGTATCATTGATATCCTTTCACCTTGTATTTTAATTCCACTCCTGCACCTTTCTTTTATTTCCATCATTGCTTCCTCGATGTACAGATTGAAGAGTAGGGGCGAAAGGCTACAGCCTTGTCTTACACCTTTCTTAATACGAGCACTTCGTTCTTGATCGTCCACTCTTATTATTCCCTCTTGTTTGTTGTACATATTGTATATGACCCGTCTCTCCCTATAGCTTACCCCTACTTTTTTCAGAATCTCGAACAGCTTGCACCATTTTATATTGTCGAACGCTTTTTCCAGGTCGACAAATCCTATGAAAGTGTCATGATTTTTCTTTAGCCTTGCTTCCATTATTAGCCGTAACGTCAGAATTGCCTCTCTCGTCCCTTTACTTTTCTTAAAGCCAAACTGATCGTCACCTAGCGCATTCTCAATTTTCTTTTCCATTCTTCTGTATATTATTCTTGTAAGCATCTTCGATGCATGAGCTGTTAAGCTGATTGTGCGATAATTCTCACACTTGTCAGCTCTTGCCGTCTTCGGAATTGTGTGGATGATGCTTTTCCGAAAGTCAGATGGTATGTCGCCAGACTCATATATTCTAGACACCAACGTGAATAGTCGTTTTGTTGCCACTTCCCCCAATGATTTTAGAAATTCTGATGGAATGTTATCTATTCCTTCTGCCTTATTTGACCGTAAATCCTCCAAAGCTCTTTTAAATTCCGATTCTAGTACTGGATCCCCTATCTCTTCTAAATCGACTCCTGTTTCTTCTTCTATCACATCAGACAAATCTTCACCGTCATAGAGGCTTTTAATGTATTCTTTCCACCTATCTGCTCTCTCTCCTCCGACTTACACTCGCAAATTCGTGGCGGAAATGCTGACCAGTCATACTGTACGTCACATATACCACCCTCTACGGACTCGCGGGTAAGCTGAGTAATAGCAGTATCAGTTTAGAAGTGAGGGGATCTTGCAAGATGCCTACGAGATATTACGGTGGAGAACCATAGAAAGAAACGAAGCAGGACATTCGCAAACTGATTCGACCTGATAGCTTACTGTGTTGTCTCTCGGATATGGCGAGAGTGCATAGAGGCCGAAACTGTATCTCGAAGGCCAGGGAAGGGGCGACTACGTGTGCATCCAAAAGCCGTTGTTTGGCTGTAAGGGCCCAACAGTACTACCCTAGTACTGTACGGCAACTGGGATCTGTCCTCGCAGCATCCGCTGGACGTGTTGTAAAGAGGCAAACGGTGTGCAGAAGGCTTCGGCAGTGTGGCTTTTGTCGGAGGCCTGATATATTGTATGTCTAGCTGTGACGCGTCTTCAGAGAAGCGAACGTCTAGAGTGGAGTCATCAACATGCCACCTGGATGGTCGAGCAGTGGGTCAGTTTTCCTGGCAGATTAAAACTGTGTGCCGGACCGACACTCGAACTCGGGACCTTTGCCTTTCGTGGGCAAGTGCTCTACCATCTGAGCTACCCAAGGACGACTCACGCTCTGTCCTGACAGCCTTACTTCTGCCAGTACCTCGTCTCCTACCTTCCAAACTTTAAAGAAGCTCTTTTGCGAACCCTGCAGAACTAGCACTTCTGAAAGAAAGGATATTGCGGAGACATGGGTAGCCACAGCCTGGGGAATGTTTCCAGAATGAGATTTTCACTCTGCAGCGGAGTGTGCGCTGATATGACGAGGTACTGGCAGAAGTAAAGCTGTGAGGACGGGGCGTGAGTCGTACTTGGGTAGCTCAGTGGTAGAGCACTTGCCCACGAAAAGCAAAGGTCCCGTCTTCCATTATTTGTACTATACTGACTAGGAAAGAAGCATTACTTAGTGGAAAGTGTCAACTACTCACTATTATTATTAGATATTTTTTAAATGATTTCCTTTACTTTGTACCTATAAAATTCTATTGATTACTCATACTCTTCTTTCTGCTTCTCTTATGTAATATGACAAAATTTTCTCTCTTCTTCAATTTAGGTATATTCTATAGTATATGTAAAAAAAGTTTCTTCCACTTCTGCGCCACCTATCATGGTGACGTTTCCCTCATGCTGTCCCACTTAACAGTGGAAGTAGAGAAAGAGATCAAACCAGAATACACAATGTGCCTGTGGCATCACATACAGAAACATAAACTCAAAATCAATGCATCAATGCCAAATATAAACTGTTATGCCTGTCCTGCAATGTCTACCCCCCTAAAAAAAAAAGACGACAAATGGCCATGTAAAAGGGTTTAAGGAACAACAATAATACAAAAACGAAAAAGAAAAATATAAAAACGAAAACATATAAAATGACAGTAATATTAACCAACACTAGGAATAAAATAGGTTAATAGAATAAAAAGTCTTTTTAAATGTATCGTTGTTAATATATTTAAATAAATATGTATGGTTACAAAAAGAAAGTTGGAGTCTCGGTCCGGCACACAGTTTTAATCTTCCAGGAAGTTTCATATCAGCGGAGACTCCGCTGCAGAGTGGAAATCTCATTCTAGTGGGTCAATGTTGTTTTCACATATGAGTCCCGATGTAGTCTGGAGAGTGACTGTCGATGGAATCGCATCTGGAGGGGACGTGGAATAAGATTCCTGGACCGAAACGTTGTGGAAAGAGGTAGCTATCGAGAAGGATCCGTAATAGTGTGGGCAAGGATTACGTTTACCACTCGAACCCCTCTTCATGAAATTGTACGGGTGAGAGATGTCGTGTGGCTAGGGCCTCCCGTCGGGTAGACCGTTCGCCTGGTGCAGGTCTTTCGATTTGACGCCACTTCGGCAACCTGCGCGTCGATGGGATGAAATGATGATTAGGACAACACAACACCCAGTCCCTGAGCGGAGAAAATTTCCGACCCAGCCGGGAATCGAAACCGGGCCCTTAGGATTGACAGTCTGTCACGCTGACCAATGAGCTACCGGGGCGGACACTGTACGGGTGAATCGGCAAGGTTTAACTGCTGACAGATATCGTAATGAGATCTTGGGACCTCATTTGCGGTTGTTGCGAGGTGGTGTGGGCCCAGACTTCGTACTGGTGGACGATGATGCCGGACCTCATCACAGTCTAACGTAACAGTCGCGACACTTCGCCTCGATTTTGTTGTCTACAGTGCCAGCAGCGCCCCAAGCGGCCGTTAGGTTGAACTGTGAGTTCGGCGCGATCGTGGAAGCGAATAGTGATTGTTTATTTTGATTTATACAATGGTTTTTACCATCGGGAGCGTTTGTAGCGCAATAAATTGCGGGAGCAACAGGAAGAAGACACCACAGCTCTCTTTTTTAGGTTTCCTAAGGATCCTGAGAGGTATATACCATCATGTTACTAAACTGTACCGTCAGGATTCACTTGCAAACTATATGTGTATAAATGATGAATGTTTCGTTTTAGGAGCAGAAAATCGCTAGTTAATAGCAGACAAGAAGACCCAGTTTACCTCTATAATAATATTAGGTTTTGTTCGCTACATTTCGAAGAAAACCTGTTTATGAACGCAGGCAACAAACTCGTGTGGAATGCATGTTTGACGTTCCAAATAAGCTATCTCAACTGACGATGAAGAGGAAACTGCCACAAAGATTCGACAGTCAATCTAAAGCTGTAAAACAGTCCTATGATACAGAAGCAGCCAGTTCAACTCTCCATGTATCAGTGTCAGATTCGTGTGAATCATCAACACAGACCTGCTTCGACGATGAAGTGGTTAGATTAAGTGCAGCTGTTCGTGTCTTACAAAAGCGTTTGAAGTGTCAGAATGTGCAGATCGCTAGACTTCGAGCGAAACTATTATGGGACAAGGAAAATGGCTACAGACGGATTGTTTGAAAATTATTCAAATATTTGGTTTTTCCTGAAATGTAATGTAATCAGCTCATTATAATGTTTTCATCATATTTCTGCCACTATTTGGTAGTTGCTTGTCCCACTTAGAATAATATAAAGATGAAGGTCGTACTTGGGGCAACAGGAGACAATGACAAACACAGTAGGCCTACAGAACGATAAACGAGCTGTCGTTCGCTTTTGCATGTAGAGGTAGATGTCTGTGCTTCTTGCATGTGAATCTATGTGCTTATATTCTTTTGATATCGACGTGGTAAGCTGCAATTCTATCCAACGTCACAAGTGTTTCTTCACGAATGTGTTGTAGCTTGCCACTGGATTCACGGTTTTTGTCCATACTTGTGCTTATTTTAGAATCATTTTTAGAAACATATGTGCCTTCGGATACTACACAAACTGTTGGGGGCAAGAAAATAACTCGAATAATTCGGAAATTACGTAGGAAATGGATGCAAACAAACATTATGCTTTACGACGCGTCTGACGTTCGCCTTACCTGCCGCTTGGAGCGCTAGTGTCGCTCCCTCTGTCAAACGCAAAGACCTTGTAAAAAATAACTAGACTCACTGATGGCGCTGCAGTCGCGGGATAATTTGAACCTTCGGCTGGACGCCATTATAGTGGTTGTAGTCTGATGTGTTGTGTAGTACTGTTGTTTATGAAGACCCTGATTCAACGTTGTATATTTGTTGGGGGCGTACATACAGTATTTGTTACTCGTAATTCTACTGTCTGTACGTTCCAATCAAAAGAAGTACAATCGTGAAGAGTTGTGCAGCGATAATTGTACAAATAAATTCGAGAAAGGAACGAATATTACATTTCACAGGTATGTGGATGTTTTAAGTTGTTTTGTATGTCAGTGCACTTGCTTAGTAAATGTTTTTGTAACACGGTATTAGCATAAGGTCTGTGCATATATTTGCAGGTTTCCTTTCTCAAAACCACAGCTGTTACAAAAATGGTTACACGCTGTCAGGAGGCAAGATTTCCGACCGGCAGAATACCATTTTATATGTTCCGATCATTTAGAAGAAAGTTGTTTCCTTGAAAATTACGTAAATCGCAGAAAGCTGAAAGATGATGCTGTTCCATCCATCTTTCGTTTTCCAGACCATATACAGCAGAAGATAAATTTTTCTTTGTGAACCACATTTTATTTTAACTATAAAAGTTGAGGTGCAAGCAACGCGAAATTTGAGTTAGCAGGCTTTTTATCGTTACAAAATGCAACTGAATGTGTGTAATTGTAATCTGATTTCACAACTTCTCTCGATGGAACAGTTGTTGAGTTTTACTTATTATATGAAAAAACCACATATATAAACTGAAGTGTACATCTTCGAAAGTAAATATTGTGACCAATGCGATACTAGATGCCTGCCTGAAGTCTTGTTTGTTGTAGCTGGCTGATCGGTAGTGTTTTCATGGTCTAGGTTAGGTTGAAACTTGATAATTTGGTCGTGAGTTGCCAAAGCACTACGCCATATATAACGCACTTCCCGTCATAAAATCTAAAGCAAGGTAGAGTCGGAAAATATCTATTGACATAGTGGACAAATCTTCGAGTATTTTGCGTACATCTATCGCAAATGAACTACGAACAATGCTAGGGGTCCAGTGCCTAACTTTTAGCAACGGCAGGTTCCATGTACTACGTAAGATAAATTCATAAACAGTGATTAGTTCTGTTTGTTCATAAATTATAAAGTATATTGTAGTGACGTATTTAAATGAGGCATTATGTTTGTGACCTAACTCAAGGGAAGGCATTTTATAACCAAGAGCGATGTATAAACATTCGAACTCCGCGCGTCAGTTTACCACTCTAATGGCCGCCGCCCAGCTACTCAATTTGTCCGCTCTTCACAGTCGACCACTCGTGCGGTTGTGGGGGCCTGGTCAAACGGCAACAACTTTTACAGTAGTGAGTGTCGCGACTGTTATGTTAGACTGTGAGCTCATAGAGCACGGGTTGTTTTCGCGGAAACGGAAGATATTGCACACATTGCGTAGCCTGCTGGCTCTCCCGATTTTAGTCCCATAGAGCAGGTCTGGGATGCACTAGGGAGACGGGTTGAAACACGTCAGCATCCACCAACCACTCTCAAAGACCTGCGAGCAGCTCTGCTGGAAGAATGGACGTTACTGTCTCAACAGGAGGCTGATGACAGCGTTCACAGCACGCCCCGTCGTTGTCAGGTGTGTACTGCTGCCAGAGGTGGTCACATGGTCACACCACATGCTGAACACATTAACCAGTTGTGGGAATGTGTGTGCAAATCCGTTAAATTGAGAAATAAAAACTCAACATTTTTGTCTCCCGCATGCATGATGCAATCGTTTACGTTCTGTATTCTTTACATTATTTCTATTTTACCATCGTCTGTTTATGCGGTCTTGTGGCAAAATAAACACAACCTTGCAAAATTTCCGTTTGTTGCTTCAATTTTGGACACCAGTGTACATAGTTTTCTCCGATTTAATACCTTCTTCTAATTTTGTTCAGTGTTGTTCTGTTTATTTGTACATGGGATCCAATTTTGGCAGCTATTTTTGGAACTCGCCAAGTGTGAAGTTTTTGAAATATTTTTTCATAACTTTTCGATTGTTTCCTATTACTAAAATGTAAATGGCACGTAACATTATAAATTAAATATTAACAGGTTTTTTTAAACAACAATTTTTTACTGTTTCCTTGGTACAACAGACATACCACGAAGTTGCTGAGAAAGCAGAGAATTTTGCGAAGTCGTTTTTTAAACGTAGTCACTGCCCCACTGACAAACAGAAATTATGCGAAATGAAAGCAGCTGTCAAAAGTTCAATGAGAGATTCTTTTAACCAATTTGAAAGCAACATTTTGTCTGCAGATTCTAAAAATAACGGCCGGCCGCGGTGGCCGAGCGACTGCTACGGTCACAGGTTCGAATCCTGCCTCCGGCATGGATGTGTGTGATGTCCTTAGGTTAGTTAGGTTTAAGTAGTTCTAAGTTCTAGGGGAGTGATGACCTCAGATGTTAAGTCCCACAGTGCTCAGAGCCATTTGAACCAATCTAAAAATACCCCAAAAATTTTTGGTCGTATGTAAAATCTATAACGCAACAAGTAATTCAATACCTTCTCTTACTGACAGTACGGGGAATGTAGCTGATGATGATAAACAGAAGGCCGAAATTCTAAACCTAGCTTTCAAAAACTCGTTTACGGTAGAAGACTGCAGCACCATTCCCCCTTTCAATTACCGAACAAACGCAAGGATGGCTGACATAGTGTTTAGTGTATCTGGGATTGTAAAACAGTTAAGATCCCTAGACGCCAGGAAGGCATCTGGCCCAGACGGTATCCCCGTAAGATATGTTGACTATGCTACAAATATAGCACTATTCTTATCCATCATCTTATCAGAGATCATTAGAACAGCGGAAAGTTCCACGGGACCTGAAGAAGGCCCAGGTCATAGCAATCTATAAAAAGGGTAGAAAATCGAATGCACATAATTACCGGCCAATTTCACTGACGTCGATTTGTTGTAGAATCATGGAACATATTTTGTGTTCAGACATAATGACCTTTCTAGACTCTGAGAAGCTCATCTGCAGAAATCAGCACGGTTTTAGGAGCAGCGGTCATGCGAGACACAGCTGACCCTCTTTGTGCACGATATACAACAGGCTCCAGACACCGGCTCTCAGTTTAATGCCACATTTCTGGACTTTCGAAAGGCGTTCGACTCAGTTGCGCACTGTCGCTTGCTCCAAAAAGAGCGCGCTTACGGTCTATTCGATGACATATGCGGTTGGATAGAAAGTTTTCTGACAGACAGCAGTATGTCGTTCTGAACGGCGTGACTTAAACAGAAACAAGCGTTAATTTCAGATGTATCCCAGGGCAGCGTCCTCTGCTTTTTACGATTTACATAAACGATCTGGTTGGTGGTATTGACAGCGGCATTAGTGTGTTTGCCGATGATGCTGTAGTCTACAGGGAAGTTATGAACAAATCAACGAGGTTTTGCGGAAAATAAATACGTGGTGTAATGACTGGCAGTTATCTCTCAGTATTAGTAAGTGTAACCTACTGCGTATAACAAGACGAAAATCCCCATTAATGTAAGTGTAGAAAATACATGCCTAGTCTTTGGAACTGGTAACATCCATCAAGTATCTGGGTGTGACTATTCGAAATGATCCCTAATGGAACGATCAGATTACACAAGTGACGGATAAGGCTAACTCTAGACGCGATTTATAGGTAGAATCCTGAAGCGATGCAGTCGTTCGACAAAGCAAGTAGCTTACAATAGGTTAGTTCGTCCAGTCTTGGAGTATTGTTCGTCTGTATGGGACGCTTACCAGTTGGGTCTGATTCAAGAGATTGAGAAGGTCCAAAGAACAGAGGCAAGATTCGAGACTGGTACATTTAGCCATTGCAAGAGCGTTACAAATCTCGTCGAAAGTTTGAAGTGGGACACACTTAGAGATAGACGGCGCGCTAAATGGAAGGGGCTGCTCAATAAACTACGAAATCCGATCTTCGCCTACGATGTAGAGCATGTATTGTTACCACCACCTTTCAGATCGCACAGTGATCACGATTCGAAGATAAGGGAAATTAGAGCTCGTACTGAGGCGTTCAGACAGTCTCTTTTCCCTCGCACGATTCGCAAGTGGAACAGATTGGGGGATATATGACTTTGGTGCGAATAGTGCCCTCCACCACACACCGCTTGGTGGCTAGGTGAGTACATATGTAGATGTAGATAAAATAAAAACTAAATGGGAGTCCGCTTTTAGGCACTTTCCCCTCCAAATGTCTCACCAGTTCTGAACTCCAGCCTAAGTTGCTGCCTAACCGCACCCAAGGAAATCGCGACATAGCAGTGTGCGATTTGTGCTTTTACCAGTGGGGGGGATGTCTTAGGGGGTTAGTATAATTACATGTGTTACTAGCTTGGACCGTGGCGTTACCCATGGTTAAACAGTTATTTATAAATAGATGTTAATGCCGAAACTCACTATTCACGCGTATGCACTATCAGAAAAGCCATCCCTTGTTATATCTTCAAAAGTACATTATAAGTAAAGCTTATTTACAAAATCATCTACGTACAGGTATACGACGGAAATTCAAAAAGTAAAGACACATTTGTGAGAAGCTGTACTTATTCTGATGATAGAAAACTGAAACGTGCGTTATTTTTCTACGCAACCTCCCTGGACTTCAGCGCAGTTTTCCCGACGTTTTACGGCTTTTTTTTTTTTATTTCATCAGAAAATACGTTTTTCGGTTGCATCTGTAACCAATTTTGCACCGCAGCAACGACGTCTTCATCACTTTCAAATCTTCCGTTAAGGGCCCAAACATGTGAAAATCACTTGGAGCCAGGTCTGTACTGTATGGTGGATGTTCCAGCACCTCGAATCTCAACTCCTTTATTGCGTCGGCTGTCCGTTTGGCAGAATGTGGGCGAGCGTTATCTTGCTGCAGGATGACACCTCTTCACAGTTTTCCACGACGTTTGGATCTGATGGCAGGTTTTAGTTTCTTACGCAACACGTCACATCCACCATACAATACAGACCTGGCTCTGAAGCCTCGTTTACGCTGGGGCGGCGTCTTGCCACATTGTGGCATGCCACGGAAATGTGTCGTGCGTCGTCTTGTAGCATGCTACAACAGGCAACATCTTGCGGTGTATGTTGCGTGCGGCAGGTTAATTTATAGCAAAGCAACAGAATTTGTGCCGCACGTGTGTCGGTCTTGCAGTATAAAGGATGGTAAAGTATCGCAGCGGCGGCCTACTTGGTACTTGCACATGCAGCCAACAACGGAAATGAAAACCAAAGGAAAAGAAAACGATGGCGGAAGAGAAGAGTATTTAAAGAAGGTCCACGAAGTAGTATCCTAGGAACTAGAAGCAGACGATGGTGCGTTATTTAGTAATGTGTGCTTTCGTCCCAGGGCGTTACTCCGCGCCGTACCGTTGCCAAAAGCTGGCCTAACGGTGAATGTTCGCACAGGTAGCGGGCCGGTCGCCACCCTGTGTCAGGGCCCGGGGTGGGAACTTCAGCCCCCAGCTCACCTAACTCTGCGGTACGGCTGCTGCGGTATGACTGACACACTACTTCCCTCGCAAGTAAACGGATGACGCACCTTAGACGAAAGCAAAAATGACAACATGAGAATGATGATTTAGTTCTAAATGTTTTTAAATGCTTAACTACTACGTAACACTTTTTCAAAATTAATAAGCAAACACATTAATAGTATTAATAGTAAGAATGTATTAAAAACTTTCAGAGTTCGGCTCCACAAATTTAAATTATATGTAAAGTTTTACTCCAGTGCGTGGGAAATAAACATCCCAGGTAGGGATGCATGAACTAAAACCAGAGGAAGGGATGGTCTGATGCAGAGGGGGGAAATCCCCCCCCCCCCCTGCAAATCGCACACAGCGACATAGTCGGAAAAAAGTCTAACATTTGTAAGAAGTAAGAATATAAATATCATTACTGGTAACAGGATCCGTCATAAACAGCAAGATACAAAAAACAGTCAACTTGCGACAAGCCTTTTTTTGTATTCTCGCGAATTAAAGACTTTTCATCACTTGTGTGGATCCAACCCACAACCTTTGGACTTCATTATTTTTAAAATTTTACTGACCGGAGAGAAGGATCAGGGGCAACGAGGGCATGGGCCTTTTCGATCTATGGAACGAAAAACTAATCTAATCTAATCTGAATCTGTGACCTAAGCGATGATCAACTGATGCTTCTGGCCACATGAACATTCGAGATTGTTGAATAAAGGTTCTTGACCATATTAGGATCTCCTGATGACCGTCGATGTGTCTTTAGTTGATATTTAAATGTAAGAAATACTACGAAGGGTAACATTTTTTTGATAAATCTTCAGTGTGCCAAAAAACAGCTTTATTGAGAAAACTATAGAAACAAAAACGTGCACGTGGGTGAATCATAGCGCTTTCCGGTCGGCCTGCCTATTCTGACTGTTCATTGGTCACGACGTGGTGGGGGTAATGGAAAGCCCTTTGTTGTTTGCGTTCTGGGCGACTCCAGCGCTCTCCAGTGGCGATTGTACTGTTGTGAGTTGTGGTAGTGGCGCACGAATTGCAGTGTTTGTGTACACCGAACATGAGTAGACCTGGATTTGCTGCTTTTGCGCTGCTGGTGCTAATCGAAGATGATCGGCGAATCGTCTGGCGTCAGGATCCTCCATTGCGGTAAGTTTTGTTTTTAACTTCATTCAAACAATGGCCCTTTTTGTGTTCGTCAAGCAACGCACAACATTCGCACTCGAGCCCACGTGCTCCTCACGCCGTCGTGCCCACAACATGCACTGAACTGAATTCAGAGGAAATCACTGACGCGGGAATTAGTTTTCCTTTTCATTGGCTCATATTCCCTGGCATTGCCGGTGATTAGTTCTCGTTTTTAAAGACTGTATCTGTATTTTTGCTTTGTATCCCTGAGGAGGAACAGCTGGATGCTTTAAGGCACGCGAACGACCCTTTACGGCCATAAGATTTAAAACATTTATTTTTGCTTTCCATTTCATTTCTTTTGCAAAAAAAGTGCAATTGTCGTTGCACACTTGCATGTTAGTAAAATATACATTAGTCTTGTTTTATCTATAATAGACAGTAAGGATTAAGAATAATTTAAACTAAAAATAATTCGTTGGTAAAAGTTAATTTGATGGGTAACAAAACATATGGCATATAAGAGGAGTCAGATAAATTTGGATTAGTTTTCAGACTGCAGTGTGGACCTAAATCCATACTCTTTGTCAATCTGTGTTGCCTTGTGACAGTGGTGTAAGTCTGTTGTTTTGGAGACTGAGGACAAAAGCTTTCTCAAAAAGCTCTGAAGCAGTCTGACAATAAATGGAATAAGGTGCAGGAAGGTGTAGGGAGTAGTAGTTTTGAGAAAGCCATAAATGTCTTACTGCTGGGCAGCAGTCACAAGAAATGAGTGTGAACAGGATCCACTGAATCGTTTTGTGTACAGAAAGTACTATATGATATGGTACAAGTCATTATAGTAGTTAAACGTTTAAAAATATATACCACTTAAATAAACCTAGACTTAAACAATTGTATGATAGTTGTAGATAACAGGATATAGTATTAGTATACACATAAGTTGTTCAAAATTAAGGTCAACAAGTCCTAATTAAAATTTGTGGATACATTAAAATCAAACTAAGTACAGATAAGCATTACATAATTTATACAATAGTGACGATTTACTAGATAAATATGTCTACATACGAGTAGATCAATTTTTGACAGTCTATTAGGCATTATTGAAATTTACATTTTGAAGATAAATTACAGTACAGAAAATTAAGTGTGCAAATATATTCCATAGAAAAATCACATTCAAAATATTCATGTAGGCCTAAGCTATAAAAAGAGTATTTTAATAATATCGATTTAAGCCTTCTTTTAAAATGTGCTGGTTTGTTGATGTTTTTTATGTTTAGTGGTAGATGATTATAAAGTTCAATCCCCACGCATTTGACACTATCAGCATATGATTTGGTGGAATGGGGAAACTATGTCGACAAGTATTTCCCTCTAGTGTTGTACTGGTGATAGTCCAGGTTCTGCTTCAGGCTGCCAGTATGTAGCTTGCTAAAACTTAGTATTTCCAATATCTACTAGTATGGAAGTGCAAGAATGTGTAGTTTTTGGAATAATTGTTTACAGTAGTCTCTCCCCCAAGAGTTCTGAACTCTTGGGGAGGCATTGCTATGTAACCAGCATCTTTAGCCACGTAAACATTCAGTGATGTCAGTTGTGATTTAGGGTAGTGGGGCAAGAGGGGGGGGGGGGGAGGAGGAATGTTGAACTAGAGTATGATATTGCAATGTCGCCCCCCCCCCCCTTTCCCCTTAAATTTTGGGTGTGGTGACACTGATTTGCATCATAGCTGGAGGTCTAGGTTCGGTTGAAAGGTGATAATTTTGTTGTGAATCAGTGAAGCCAACAAATTAGAATCCCAAACAAAAGCTGTGGTAGCAGATTGACCTGTAGCCTAGCCTGATGTTTACATGTTTGTACCATGCTCAAATGCACCTTGACATATTTAATGCATTTACATTAAAAAATATTGTGAAGTAAATTATAAAAATGAACCAGACAAGTTTCCAAATATTTTGGTACATACTATGCATACAGATCATGCTGAATTACAAAAACTGCGAGGGGAATTCACTACGTAATTTTTACGAAGTACTGCAATAAAAAGTAGAGGCTGCAGCCAACAGCTTGGACTGTAACAATAAGTAGACTATTGTCATTGTAAATTGCTCACAGGAGAGTGATGTTCTCACATGGGTGTCATTGATGCATTGTTCCAGTGTATTCTCTAGGGGTTTTTTTTTTTTTTGTTTTTTTTTTTTTTGAAAAGGATAAACTCATTTTAAAAACAGAGCTGCATAATAAATGTTCTCCCCCTGCGGGTCCAGGGGTTAGAATAGGCCCTAAGTATTCCTGCCTGTCATAAGAGGCGACTAAAAGGAGTCCAACACATTTCAGCCTGTATGCGATGGTCCGCTGTAGGGTTTGACCTCCATTTTTCAAATTTTTCTCGAAGTGCGAGCCAATTGGGGAAGGGCGTCGTAGATGGTGCATCGTGTCCACCGTGCATTGAGATAGTTAGCCCACTTTCTCATCGTCGTATTGCAGTCCTGCCTGTTCTCCATGTCTCGGGTGAGGACACCTTCCTGGGTGCGCTTTCCACCATGCGCTAAGCAGTGTCACTTTCTGTGTCGACGATGGCCGTGGACTTCTTTGCACTACATATTGAGCACGGTAGCCAGTCTGTTGTGGAGGGGCCGCCATGTATCCTTTTGGTTGCAGCCCCCCTGACAACACAGGGATCACTCTGCTGATGCCTGCGCCGCTAACTCCCCACGTATGCCAAGGAGTAGATGCCCGTCTCCTTGGGCCATCAGGACTCCCGGCAATGGCCATCCTGCCAGGTGGCCTTTGCTGCAGCTGGGAGGCACCCGTGGGGAGGATCCCTGGTCGGAGTGGGTGGCGTCAGGGCGGATGACATGCCATGAAGCATAGTACGTCATTTCTTGCTGGTGGTCTGCCGCCAATCGGCCAAAGTCTAACTTCAATGCTAAGGAATATGACCACCAAGTCGTTCCCATCTCTGGCCACACCATGGGAGGAACGCCAGGCTAAGTATGGCATCAAGCTTATTCGCCCCGGTACCTCGTATGTACAAGAGTTGATGGGGAATGTCCATAAAGCCTCAGTTTTTAGTGGAGCATTTGGAGGACAAGTTTGGGGAAGTGTGGGGCTTGTCCAAAATGTGCTCTGCATCAGTTTTGGTAAAAACAGCATTCTCTGCCCAGTCGTGGGCATTACTCACTTGTGGCAAGTTGGGGGGATGTTTCTGTTACCATCTCGCCCCATAAGAGCTTAAATATGGTCCAGGGTATTATATTTAACAGGGACGTTCTTTTGCACTCTGACGACGGGCTGCATGCCAGTTTAGAGCGGCGAGGTCTTCATTTCGTCTGGCGCGTCTGTCGGGGTCCGAGGGATAACCAGGTTTCCACTGGTACCTTCATCTTGGCCTTCGAAGGAACACATTGCCCGAGAAGGTCAAGCTGGTGATCTACCACTGTGATGTCAAGCCGTATATCCCTCCCCCGATGCAGTGCTGGATCGTGGGCCAAATGTCTTCCCGCTGTACTTCCGGCCCCTCCCCCTGTCGAGATTGTGGACGTCCATCACATCCCAATATTCACTGAATACTCACTGTGCCCCACTTCCCACCTGTGTCAACTGCGAAGAGCATCATTCACCTTGCTGTCCAGACTGCAGGATTTTACAGAAAGAGAGGAAAATCATTGAATATAAGACCCTGGACTGACTGCCCTACACTGAGGGTAAAAAGAAATTTGAGTGCCTACATCCTGTGGCTATGACCACCTCATACGAGAACAGTTGTCATCCCATCAGTTCCTCGAATTCCTGTTGCCTCTCAGAACTGGAAGACTACACCTCTCTCCTTGATGGTAATGTTGCTCCTGCACCACCTACTTCGGGAGCAACACCCCCCCCCCCCCCCCCCCCCCCCCCCCCCCAACCATCCTGGATTTCAGTCCCCACTTCTGAGCCAAAGAAGCGTAATGCTTCTTCGGCATCTCTCGCTAGGAAGGGGCCCCTCGGGTCACTCCCTTCCCAGGTTTCCGCTAGTGGGAAAGGTGACACCCGACAGGGGCTGAAGAGCCCAAAAGCTGCTGGTTGTAGGGCTTCATGCTCATCCTCAGTCCCGGAGACTGATTCAGTGAAGTCCTCACAGCTGAGGAAACCCGAGGAACTGTGAGAAATCGAAAAAGAAGACCCCCAAGAACAAGGAACTTGCGTTGGCACCCAAAGCACCACTACCTAAAAGCTCTGCGTCTGAAGATGGGTGGAGATTCTGGTGTCTGCTGAGGGCCTGGATCTCGCGGGCCCTCACACGATGGATATAGACTGCTCAGGCAAAAGTCGGTGGCAGCAGATGACCCTGCGGCATAAACTGTCTCACTGAATGTTCCGTGCCTTCCCAGTCGCACAATGTCATCCTCTAGTGGAATGGGGGCGGTTTTTTCCACCACCTACCTGAGCTACGGCAACTGTTAAGCTTTACACCTGCTATCTGCATTGCTTTCCAGGAAACGTGGTTCCCGGCAATGCGGACCTCTGCCCTCCACGGCTGTAAGGTATAGTACAGGAACCGTAGCTTCTATAATTGAGTATCAGCTGGAGTTTGCGTTTATATCCTAAACACAGTCTGTAGCAAAACTGTGCCCCATCAATCCCTGTGGCTGTCAAAATACGGATGACACAGGAAATAACTGTCTGCAATGTATATCTTCCTCCAGATGGTGTAGTACCCCTGAATGTATTAGCTGCACTGACTGTACAACTCCATAAACCTTTCCTACTTTGGGAAAATTTTAATGCCCATAACTCCTTGTGGAGTGACACTGTACTTACTGGCCAAGGCAGAGATGTCAAATTTTAGTGTCTCAGTTCGATCTCTGCCTCTTAATACTGGGGCCGCCATACATTTCATTGTGGCTCGAGGTAATTAGTCAGCCATTGATTTATCAATTTACAGCCCAGGACTTCTCCCATCTATCCACTGGAGAGCACATGGATTCCTGTCACTGCCCCGGTATCAGGCCCTCAGATGCCTGCCCAGGTGGGCTTTAAACAAGGCGGACTGGGAAATTTCCACCTCTGATGTCACTGTTGACTTTCCCCCACGTGGTCACATCGATGTGATGGCTGAGCAGGTGACTACAATAATAGTTAATGTGGCAGAAAACGTGAACCATCAATGGCGCGCTATGTACCGATGCAAATGCGATTGCCGAGCACTTTGCTGAGCACTATGCTCGAGCGTCTGCGTCGGAGAACTGCCCCCACCCCCACCCACCTCTCTCGTTCACTACACTCTACAGAGAACCCTGTAACGCCCCATTTACAGAGTGGGATCTCCTCAGCGTATTGCACATTGCCCTGACAGCTCCTGGGCCAGATTGGATCCATAGTCAGATGATTAAACATCTGTCATCTGACTACAAACGGCATCTCCTCGTTATCTTCAACGGGATCTGGTGCAATGGTGGGAGAGCACCGTTGTTCCGGTGCTCGAACTCTGTAAAAACCCGCTTGATGTGTATAGCTATCGGCCCAACAGCCTCACCAACGTTGTATGTAAGCTGCTGGAATGTATGACCCTAAGGACTCGGTTACTCCTGGTGCTTTCGGCTGTCACTTCCTCTTGATTCTTGACGTGTTACAGTGGCTCTGAAGTGGTTTACATCGACAGCTGCTGGAAATGTTGGTTTCGTCTAAGTCCACAGAGGTCATTTTGAACAGGATTCCTTGCCCGATAACTGCAGTGTATTCACTGCAGAGATGGTGGCCGTCTCTCGTGCACTTCAGTATATGTGTTCGTGCCCCGGGGAATTGTTTCTTCTGTGTACAGACTCCTTGAGCAGCCTACAAGCTATCGACCAGTGCAACTCTCGCCACCCTCTTGTAGTGTCCATTCGGGAGTCCATCTATGCCCTGGAACAGTCCAGTCGTTCAGTGGTGTTTGTGTGGACCCCAGGACACGTCGGCATCCCAGGCAACGAACTTGCCGACAGGCTGGCGAGGCTACGCGGAAACCGCTTCTGGAGATGGGCATATCTGAACCTGACTGGTGTTGTGACTTGCCGTAGGGTTTTCAGGCTTTGGGAGATGGAATGGCATAACAGTACATACAACAAACTGTGTGTCATTTAGGAGTCTACGAATGTGTGGAAGTCTTCCGTGTGGGCCTCTCTGAGGGAATCAGTTGTCCTCTGCCGGCTCTGCATTGGCCACGCTTGGGTGACCCGCGGTTACCTCCTGTGCTGTAAAGACCCGCTTGAGTGTCGGTGCGATGTCTGGTTGACAGTGGCCCATATTCTGGTGCACTGCCCAGTGACGAAATCTTGGGTTACCGGACTCGTTGCTGCTGATTGTATTTGTCAGTGCCTCGTCGGTTGATTTAGTTTTACTTTTTATTTGTCAGGGTGGGTTTTATCATTTTATCTAAGTTTTAGCACACGTCCTTTGTCCCTCTGTGTCCTCCACCCTAGCACTTCTAGGGTGGAGGTTTTAATGTATTGCATAGTGGCTGACTTCTGCTTTTTTATTCTCATGGTCAGCCAGCCATGGTAATCTGCTTTGTTGATTTAATCTCTTCATCCCGTTTTTTGTGTTTCTGTGGTTTTCTTGTACCCCTTTGTCCATTTACATGTTTGTTGCCCTTCATCGTTCTTGTATCCCTCCCCCCTTCCATTCCGTTATGAGTTGTCAGTCTAGTTTGTTTTATTCTGACACTTGTGACATTGTTTTACTCATCGGAACAATATGCATTAAAAAGTCTGACCCTTCAGGTTAATGGATATTCTGTTTAACAGCTTTCTGAATGCTGCGGTACAACAGTCGATCAGGAAACGCACAAACTTGTGCTACTGACAGTTCAGACAGTGGTCTTGGAAGCATCTTAAGTTTCTTAAAGCAGCTAGAAATAATTCTGATAAAGTTATCCATATGCAACTGGAGAATCATGATTTGTAGAGACTATAATGGCAATTTCCTGTCTTGCTGTACTGATTGAAGAGCTGCTAGAGATGTTGGCATCCAGCAGTGTATTATTTTCCACAGTAAAAGTTTCTTAAAGAATTGAAGGATGTGCAACAGTTTGTTTATGGACGGTTTGTTTGTTTATGGACGGTTTGTTTGTTTATGGACGGTTTGTTTGTTTATGGACGGTTTGTTTGTTTATGGACGGTTTGTTTGTTTATGGACGGTTTGTTTGTTTATGGACGGTTTGTTTGTTTATGGACGGTTTGTTTGTTTATGGACGGTTTGTTTGTTTATGGACGGTTTGTTTGTTTATGGACGGTTTGTTTGTTTATGGACGGTTTGTTTGTTTATGGACGGTTTGTTTGTTTATGGACGGTTTGTTTGTTTATGGACGGTTTGTTTGTTTATGGACGGTTTGTTTGTTTATGGACGGTTTGTTTGTTTATGGACGGTTTGTTTGTTTATGGACGGTTTGTTTGTTTATGGACGGTTTGTTTGTTTATGGACGGTTTGTTTGTTTATGGACGGTTTGTTTGTTTATGGACGGTTTGTTTGTTTATGGACGGTTTGTTTGTTTATGGACGGTTTGTTTGTTTATGGACGGTTTGTTTGTTTATGGACGGTTTGTTTGTTTATGGACGGTTTGTTTGTTTATGGACGGTTTGTTTGTTTATGGACGGTTTGTTTGTTTATGGACGGTTTGTTTGTTTATGGACGGTTTGTTTGTTTATGGACGGTTTGTTTGTTTATGGACGGTTTGTTTGTTTATGGACGGTTTGTTTGTTTATGGACGGTTTGTTTGTTTATGGACGGTTTGTTTGTTTATGGACGGTTTGTTTGTTTATGGACGGTTTGTTTGTTTATGGACGGTTTGTTTGTTTATGGACGGTTTGTTTGTTTATGGACGGTTTGTTTGTTTATGGACGGTTTGTTTGTTTATGGACGGTTTGTTTGTTTATGGACGGTTTGTTTGTTTATGGACGGTTTGTTTGTTTATGGACGGTTTGTTTGTTTATGGACGGTTTGTTTGTTTATGGACGGTTTGTTTGTTTATGGACGGTTTGTTTGTTTATGGACGGTTTGTTTGTTTATGGACGGTTTGTTTGTTTATGGACGGTTTGTTTGTTTATGGACGGTTTGTTTGTTTATGGACGGTTTGTTTGTTTATGGACGGTTTGTTTGTTTATGGACGGTTTGTTTGTTTATGGACGGTTTGTTTGTTTATGGACGGTTTGTTTGTTTATGGACGGTTTGTTTGTTTATGGACGGTTTGTTTGTTTGTTTATAGACACAGCCACTTACAGTGATTCATTGTAAAACCCACAGCCAGTAGTTTATCTGGCCATTGTGCTCAAATGTTAACAACAATTATATTAGTTAGATACAGATCATAGAATAAAAAGTATTCTATTGCCGAGTCATTGTTTATGACTCGTTCAGTGTTGACAGAAATTATGAGAAGTACTTTGCCATGTTTATCAATGAAAACACAACAGCAAGATTGAACAGTAGCAAATATGTAGCATGGATAACTCTTGGGAGTGAAGTATCTTGTGTCAGGAAGAGAGATCGCTACCTGACTCGCAGAACTGGCAGTAGTCAAGAACTGCAGGTTGAGGCTGTGTTAATTTTGTGAGTGGAGAATCTGTTGTAAAGGTAATTCCCATCTGAACAGCTCAGAAAAGCTAGTGGTGGAGGGGAGAATTCAGATGGTTCTGGTTGTGAAGCAACCGTTGAAATAAAGCATGTTATGTTCAGTTGAATGTTGTGCCACAGTGTGGTCTACTTTGATCCCGGCCACAGTTTGGTAGTGGCCGTTCATCCTGGCGGACAGCTGGTTGGTTGTGATGCCAATATAAAAAGCTGTGCAATGATTGCAGCAGAGCTGATGAATGACGTGGCTATTTTCACAGGTGACCTGGCCCTCTGGTGGGGTAGGAGAAGCTCGTGGCCAGACTGGATTAGGAAGTGCTGGGTGGATGGATTTGGCAGGTCTTGCATGGGATATATGATCCCTATGGGGAAAGGGTTGGGGTTAGATGTGGCATATGGATGGACTAGGATGTTTTGGAGTTTGGGTGGACGATATAACACTACTTTAGGAGGCGCAGAAAATCTGTTTGCGGGCTAGGGCTGGGGGATAGTGCCTGTCTGTGAAAACCTTGTTGAGACGTTCAAGTAGGAGAGTTTAATGTGGACAGAGATATGGATGGAGCCCTCTGATAGGAGGTTGTCAACATAGAATGAGGTAGGATACTGGATTGAGGACCAGGTGAAGCAGATAGGAAAGAAGGTGTTGAGGTTGCGAAGGAATTTTTATTGATTAGCTTGTTGTTGATCTTTTCAAGTTAGTGCTACTTATTTTATTTTGTACCTGGCATAAAAAGATTTATGCATATTAAGGAACTTTGAACCTTAAACTGCAGTGCAGTATTAGACTGTTTTTGTCTTTATAGAAAAGTAATAAATTTTAATGTTTTTGATAGCATAATTTCTGCTATTAGTCAATGACGGATACTTGTTTTGTACCTTAACCCAGATAACCCTGACGTACTTCTGGAAGGACGTCGTCACTCACTGTCGAAATTATTTATTTTTGCGAATAACACATTGTTGCAACAGACTGTGACACATTGTTATATGAAGTAGGCAGAGTCAGTTGTGTGCTGCGACACTCAGTTTGACGCTGTCGTTCATAGAGAGCGAGAAACTGTGTCTTCAAAATAGGGCCGATTTTACCATGGATGAACTGACTGACCTTGTCATCGATTGGTACGTATATTTTCTTTCCTATTGCGTCAATAATTCTGAAACTTGTCATATAATATCTTAAAGAACTAACCTATGTTATTTATGGGTTCATATTATGATTGAAAGTTTTCGTCAGTTGTAATTCAATAATGTTTTCAACCGTCCTTCCAGAAGGATGTCAGGGTAACATTTTGTCGTTTTGTATTCACAGAAAACGATGTACACTGATGGAACTTTTGGACATGTTAGAATCAAAAGATGAGGAAATACCTAATACTGGTGTGAATGTAACATTATACCCTCCCCTAAATTCAACTGATGAAGTAACAGATGAATATTCGGGTGCTGAAGAAAATCCGAGTGTAGATAAATTACCGCAAGTCAGCTCAATGCTACTGTGATTTGTGATTTAGCTATTTCTAACAATGGCAGAATGCTGTGAATGCAACAAGGAAACAATCCTTTACCTCTGATGTTGTTTCAGGTCCCCCCAGCAGTACAAATCAGCAACAATAGCAACAACAATCACAAACAAACCAGCAAGGCTATTGAAGAATAAAGTTCTAAACCTCAAGAAATATAACTGGAAAAGTGGTGAAATAGTTAATCCAACATCTGTGTGGCCTCTAATGTTTACAGTTGCAATGAAGAAAGGGCGAACAACGCTTGAATATTTCCAACAGTTTTTCAATAACGAAGTGCTTCAAATGATGGTCTCTTACACAAATCGGTACGCGGCAAAGAGAAATAGACTAGGTGATTGTTCAGAAGAAGAGATGTTGGTGTTTATTGCAATACTTCTGCTAAGTGGATATGTGGCAGTGTCACGCAGAAAGATTTGCTGGCAATCAGATAAAGACAGTCACAACGACCTCGTAACAAATGCAGTGTCCAGAGATCGGTTTGACTTTATATTTTCCAATTTACATGTATGCAACAATGACAACGTAGATAAATCAGACCGTTCCGGGAAAATCCGTCCATTACTGTAAATGCTGAATGATACATTCAAACAACTTGCGCCTCACATGTGGCATCATTCTGTCGATGAATCGATGGTCCCATACCTTGGAAGTCACAGGTGCAAACAATTCACAAAAGGGAAACCAATCCGATGCGGATTCAAATTTTGGTGTGGAGGCACAAGTGGTGGATATATTTTTTGGCTCAAACCCTACCAAGGAGCTGGCACGTGTAGTAAGGATTATGAAACGGAAGGCATGGGGTACGGTGTGGTAATGGCTTATGTTGACCAGTTACCTCCACATGTTCCATATAGAATATACATTGATAACCTCTTTACCAGCGTTGAACTACTACATGACCTAAAAGAGAGGGGCATGGAAGCAACAGGAACAATAAGAGGAAACGGAGTTAAGAATTGCACTCTATCATCTGTAGATAAAATGATAAAAGAAAATAGAGGATCATATGAAGTTTGTTCTGACTCAGCATCCGGGATTTCCATTGTACGTTGGAATGACAACAATATAGTTGCTGTGGCCATCAACTCTGACAGAGTGCAACCACTACACTCTGTAGCAAGATTTTCCAGGGAACAAAAGAAAAGGATTAGCGTGCCTCAATCTAACTTATTAAACTCCTACAATACTCATATGGGAGGCATAGATCGAGCTGACCAAAATGTATCCCTATATAGATGCTCTATAAGAGGGAAAAAGTGGTATTTCCCGATCATTGCACATTTTATAGACATTGCAGATCAAAATACCTGGGATCTTTACAAGCACAACGAAGAACCCATAGATCATCCTACATATCGTCATCGAATTGTCACTGCAATTATTGAAAGTAACAAAAGAGTCACTATCAGCAGAGGACACCCTAGTAAGAGGGCAAAACTAGATTCTAGATTTGATGGAAGAGAACATTATGTTGCTGAATTACCAGATAACAAAAAAGAAGGAGCAGCTGAAATTTCGAAGTTGCCACAAAAAAAAACTGCTACTATATGCGTAAAATGTGATGAACCACTTCATGTTTGTTGCTTTTTGTCTTATCATACAAGTGCATAAAATATGTGTATAGGTTATTTTCTTTGTTTTTTTTTTTGTATTTATTAGCTGTTTTAGCCCATAATTCAAATTTATTTATGTTTATTCGAAAGTATAATAACCAAAACAAGTTAACTTTGGAATAACATATACTTTAAAAACGTGTTCTCTTATTGTCCTGACGTCCTTCTGGAAGGACACCCATTTTTGGAAATACTAAATAAAAATAAATACTCAAAATTGTTTTTACTTTCTTCCTTACAACCTTGTGAATGAATGTAGATAAGATATAATTCAATTTTGGAAAACAAAGAATTCAGGACTACCTGGGTTAAAACTATAGGTTTTGCATATATCCCTATTTACAACTTGGTGTGGGAGTAAGGTGGTAGTTGAGAGACCTGAGGGAGCACAAAAGGCAGGCAATGGTTGAGGTGGTAGTGAGACAGGGTTGTAGCTTCTCTCTGATGATGTTCAAATAGTGGAAATTCCAGGCTGGAATCTCAGCAATATTAGGAAGTGGATAGGTTGCTGTTCACCGTAAAGATGACCTGCTGAGTTGCAGGCAGGCACAGTGAAAAAATTGTTGCTCGTTATAGCTTTTGTCCAAAGCCTTCTTCAGCAAAGAAAACTCGCACACGTTCAAACGGGCAAGCATACCTCGAGCGGATTGCAGTGGGAGCTGCTGGAGGTAGTTTTTTTGTTTGTGTGTGTGTGTGTGTGTGTAACTCAATGGGTCATCTTTATGGTGAGCAGCAATCTGTCCTTTTTATGATATTATTCAGAAGGGAGGGGGGGGGGGGGGGGGGGGAGGAATTGATGTTTGCCACTGACATTGTAATTCTCTAAGACAACAAAGGACTCGGAAGAGCAGTTGAACAGAATGGGCAGTGTCTTGAAAGGAGAATATAAGATGAACATCAACAAAAGCGAAACTAGGATAATGGAATGTAGTCGAATTAAATCGGGTGAAGCTGAGGAAATTAGATTAGGAAACAAGATAGTGAAAGTAGTAGATGAGTTTTGCTATTTGGGTTGCAAAATAACTGGCCAAAGTAGACTAGCAATGGCAGGAAAAGTCTGTCTTAAGAAGATAAATATATTTAATATTGAATATAGATCTGAGTGTTAGGCAGTCTTTTCTGAAAATGTTTGTCTGGAGTGTAGCCTTAAATGGAAAGAAAACATGGACTATACACAGTTTAGACAAGAAGAGAATAGAATTCGGTGCTACAGAAGAATACTGAAAATTAGATGGGTAGATCATGTAACTAAGGAGGTACTGAATGGAATTGGGGAGAAGAGAGATTTGTGACACAACCTCACTAGAAGAAGGGATTAGTTGGTGTGACATATTCTGAAGCAGCAAAGGATCACCAGTTTAGTACTGGAGGGAAATGTGCAAGATGATAATGATAGAGGGCGACAGAGAGATGAATACAGTTAGCAGATTATAAATCCACGTAAGTTGAAGTAGTTATTCAGAGCTGAAGAGTCTTGCACAGGATAGAACAGCATGGAGAGCTTCATCAAATTAAGTCATCTGGCTGGAGATCACAATAATCCCAAAATCACGCATTTTTGAAAAATAATCAGTGCGGTGGTGCCTTTAAGCAGCGTACTCCTGTAGCATGCACGTTGCAGTAAGGAAAGCCCTTAACAAATTATATGACCTTATCAGTCAAAATGCTGTAACTAAACGTACAAAGAAACAAAGCAGTTTGGAGAAATCTTGACTGTATGCCAATTTTTTGAAACAGCACATTAAATATGGTTTTCAGCTGCAGACAACGTTATCCTGTATGGCATTTTGTAAGTTCCACTTGTGATGCAGAAAACAATCTTGCATCTCCTTACTCACCTTGCCACAAAAATCGGCCACATCTGATTACGGCTTTCACTCTCGGTAGTGCCCCTCTCCGTGAAATTCCTGTTTTTATGTTGGAAAATGTGATGTCTACATTGGCTTTCATGTCCATTGCAAGGATAGCTTTAAGCGTGTGCCTGTGCTAGCTTTAATCACATGTACTGTACTGTATTGTAGTGTCCTGACACTTGCGGTTTTCTGCATGCTGTCGGTAGCGGGTCCCGCTCCCACAGCCGCCAATGTGACGGAGATGGGGAACGCGACGGGGAACGTGACGACCACCCTGGCCACCTCCGCCACCGACCTGAGCAGCAGCACGGTGCCGTCCGGCGCACCCCCCGCCCCCACAGTGGCCACTGCCGTCTCCGGCGTCCGCAGTGGCGACGGTGGCGCGACGTCAGCCCGGAGCCCAGTGCCCACCGCGATCCTGCCGACGCAGACGTCGACAGCGACGGCGGCGGCGGCTGCAGGTGCGGCAGGTCGTCCTGTCCCGGCGACAGGCGGCCAGCCCCCAAGAGACATTTCAGGCACCGTTACGGAGACAGAGGCGGCTACGAGTGCAGACGACAGCAACGACCCGGACCGCTACCCGCAGATCTTCACCAACCAGACGTTCAAGAGCCACAACATCAGCCGCACCGACGAGGTAAGAATCTGCTTTTGGTTTCGACATCCCTCCCGAAAACGGGGAACGTTTAAATGTTTTGGTCAGGAGGAGCGATGACTGGCTAATGGGAGGCTGGGGAAGAGTGGATTGTATCTAACAGTTGAATAGTGTTAAAGCCCTCGCCCGCCTTTAGAAAGATTTAGTCCAGGGAGTTGCACAGTCCAAATTGGCATTTGCTAGCCAATAATGCCATAAGGTCATTTCAGTTGATGTGAAAGAAATAAGAAGGTGGAAAAAATTGTATTTATTTTAAGTGGTAGAGCAAAAGGGACTATTCCACTTTCCTTTGTATTGGGCTGCATACACCTCACCTCATATTTTGTTGCTTCTGGAATGCTGTCATTTTCAAGTGGTTGATAAAAGCTATTTGGGATTTGGAGATGGGAGGTACCTGGAGAAGCTACACAGTACACGTTTACAGCAAGGCAAATAATTCTGTATGGGAAGATTTTGAACTGACCCTCATGTAGTAGTCCATTTAAAATGTGACCAGCTTTTGTTGCTGCATTTCAGTTGCTTAACATGTCAATTGTCACAGATTCTGAGGTGTGTCACTTAGTTTTACTAGAGTTCTTCCATTTAAAATATCATCTGGGCTCTGTCATTACATATTGACAGGTAATTTGTGACATGTTTACCAATGAATAATGTAGTCAAAATGCAATGAAATGCATTTTTATGGTATCACATCACTGATAAAACTGACATCAATTTACTGCCCACAAAATTGATTAAAGACTGGCCAAACATGGCTACTAGCACGTATCCTTAAATAATGTGCAGCAATTACAGATTTTTCTATGTATTGTTTATATTGTACATAATTAAACTTACAGTTGAAATTTGCGTGCTTTCATAAAACAGATTTGATTTTAACTTCACCGACTGTCGCAACTTGTCTTAAATCAGTATGTCTAAATAATCAAGTTCTTACATTAAAATTGCTAAGAAAAGTTATCACTGCGTGTTTACATTTGGTTTAACATACGCTCTGTTTGTGGTACAGTCCTTCCATGAATTTATTGCAGCGGTTTCTTTTGCACTTAATTTCTCGAAGTCTTTTCATAGCTTCAGAAAGCAAGCAAAGTAACAAATGAAACTTCTGCACATATATAATTTAGTGTGGAGATTGCACGATATCTCCAAAATACATGGCACCATCCTGTGTTCTGTACCATCTCATTTAGCTACATTACGCGTTTCCGTCAAATATGTGACTTCTGTTTTCTTTATGCTGGACAGAAGTTAGTTGTGGCTAAGTGTAGCAGGGTGTCGGTTTGGAGCATCTGCTGAACTCGTCTTGATGTTTGTGCAGGATCACCACCTGTACTACAACAGCACGACGGTGACGGATGCGGCGCTGGCGCACAAGCTGTGGATGGAGTTGGCCAACCGTAAGGAGGTGCACGTCAACCCTATGCTGTCGCAGTCACACCGCCGGGCCAGCGTAAGTACGACGCCGGCTTCCCTCGACATAATCACGTGAATAGGTGTCGTCGGCTGATTCTGCCCCGTACTGCGACTGCCCGTTAGGTGGGGATGCATCACTCTGCAGGCTCTGTTTGTAGAATTCCAGTAGATATGAAGTAGTATTATTATTTCAATTTTCTGGCCCTTGGAATAGTGTTGCTTGGCTTTGTGCTTCCCAGTTTAGTGTTAAGTCTGAATTACAGTGTCTTAATTTTGTACGCTCATAAACATGTTCTTTGTTTGTGATCAAACCAATTTTGTAACACAGACTGTATTCTGCATATGGCAGGATGGAGATCTTTCACAGATGAGCAGTCAATCAATCATGTCCACTGCTTCTCTTTGTGGTCAGTCGGACACTACCAACACGTACATGAGGCTTTTGTAACTCTTTCCTCACAAAAACGTTTTTTAGAATGTTTTGAGTATTAAATGTGTTTGTTAATAATGCGTTTCACTGCAAGGTATGATATCTTAGTTTTTCCAATCAGTCAATTATTGTGTTGTCTTCAGTGCCAGTTCATGAAGTTTCCTTTTTTTCCCTTAATTTTTGTGTCCTTTTTACTAGAAAGTCATTTTTATTGCCATCGAAGTAACAGTGAGATGGAATCCACTGAAATGCAACTGTCTTTTTCTTCTGTTGTAGACATTTACCAGGTGTTGTACCGGTATGAAATGTTGGTATGACATCTGTCAAAGATATTTAGTATACATCAAGTCATGGAACAAACATCATCATATGTTTTCATCTTGTCAACAATGTCCAATTTTGTACCAGAAAGATATGATTTGCGGAAAGCATTAATTTTTTGTTTTCATTTGAAAAAAAAAGTGCTGCAGAGTCGCATTGAATGTTTGTCAAGGCATATGGTGATTATGCTCTACCAGAAGCAACATGCAAAAGATGGTTTCAACGGTTCAGAAATAATGATTTTGGTGTAAGAAATGAAGAACGTGGAAGACTACCGAAAAAGTTCGAAGATGCCGAGTTGCAAGCAATATTGGATGAAGATGATATTTTGAGTCAGAAGCAAATGGCAGCAATGCTAAATGTTGCACAACAAACAATTTCTGACCGTTCGAGAGCTATGGGAAAGATCCAAAAGTGTGGAAAATGGGTGCCACATGAATTGAATGAAAGACAACCGAAAAACCATTTGTCAAATTTTGCTTCAGAGGCATGAAAGAAAATCAGTTTTGCCGAAAAACTATTTGTCAAATTTTGCTTCAGAGGCATGAAAGAAAATCAGTTTTGCATTGAATTGTTACTGGTGATGAGAAATGGATTTATTTTAAGAATCCTAAACCGAAAAAATTGTGGGTTAATCCGGGACAACCAACAACATAGACTGCAAAACCAGATCGATTCGGCAAGAAGACACTGCTCTGTGTTTGGTGGGATCAGAAAGGTGTGATGATGTATCATGAGCTTCTAAAACCTGGTGAAACTGTGAATACTAATCGCTACAGACAACAAATGATCAATTTGAACTATACATTGATCGAAAAAAGACCAGAGTGGGCCAGAAGATGTGGCAAAGTAAATTTTTTACATGACAGTGCACCTGAACACAAAGCAAAACTGGTTCAGGATACAATCAGTACACTTGGCTGGGAGCTGCTACCCCATCCGCCGCATTCACCAGACTTGGCCCCTTCCGACTACCATTTGTTTTCATCAATGGGACACGCATTGCCTGAGGAACACTTAGATTCCTACGAAGAAGTCGAAAATTGGGTGTCTTATTGGTTTGCTTCAAAAGATGAACGTTTCCATTGGCGTGGTGTCCACAAATTGCCAGAAAGGTGGTCAAAATGTATAGAAAGCAATGGTCATTACTTTGAATAAAATGGTGTTACTTTTCAATTCAAAATTTGTTTCATTTTCACAAAAAAACTCTAATTTCATACTGGTACACCTGGTGGTTAAGACTTGCACTTCTTTAACTTAGATGATTTTTGGATCTTGGGTGTTGATAACAGCAAATATTGCTGCTCTTTGTTACTTACTTACTTACTTACTCCTTGGCACTACAGCCCTTGTAGGGCCTTAGCCTTCCAGACAACCACTGCCCACTCTTCTCTGCTGTCTGCCTTGGCTCTGCATCTTCTAACTCCCATCCTTCTCAAGTCGTCATTCACATTGTCTAGCCATCTGGTCCTCGGCCTGCCCCTTATGCAACGTCCACCAGGTTTTCCTTCAAAAACTTCCTTTACTGTGTTGTTCTCCACCATTCTTTCTTCATGTCCCAACAAACATAGTCCATTACTCTTTTCCTATCGTGGTATCTGGTTTGTTGTACAACTCTCTGATCTCCTTACTAATTCTGATTCTCCAAAAACCCCCATCATTCACTGCCCCATAGATTTTCCTAAGTATCTTCCTTTCCTATCTTAGCAACAACTCATCATAATTTCGTGTCATAGTCCAGGTCTCTGAACCATACATCACCACAGGTCTACCTACTGTACGATACAGTGTCAGCTTCAGATTCCTACTAAGGCTCCTTGCTGTAGACACTTCAACCAGTGCAAAGTAGCTCCTGTTACCAGCTGCAATCCTCGCATGTATTTCGTCTCTCTTATCATTATACTCAGTTACCAGTGACCCGAGATATTTAAAGCTCTGACAGCGTTCATATATTCCTCCATTCAAAGTCGTGCTACTTTCTCCTTCACTCTATCTTTTCCTAGATGTTAACATTACTTGCTCTTTGACTGATTAATGGTCAGCCCCATCTCTGCACCATATCTTTCTACTTTTTTCAAGCTTTTATTCCAGGCCCTGTTTCCTCCCGGATAACAAATCAATGTCATCCGCGTATGCAAGCTCCTGAGCCACTCTATTAAACAGTGCTCCCCCAGGGTTGTTGCTTTGTGTCTTTCGCGTTACTCTCTCAAAGGCGACATTAAACAGAATAGTGAAGAGCACATCACCCTGCCTTAGTCCTCGGTTTACTTCAGATGCCTTCGATAAAGTGCCCTCGATGTTTTCTTCGCATATTGTTCTTCACAGAGTCCTTTGAAACAACCTTGTCAATTTGTTAGGGACTCCTTTCTCTTGTATTGCCTTCCAAAATTGATTGCTTTTGATACTATCGTAAGCATGTTTAAAATCGATGAACAGCTGGTGGACATCGACGTTATACTCGTAACATTTTTCAAGGATCTGTCTGATAGTGAAAATCTTACTTCTAGTGGATCTGTTAGTTCTGAAACGACACTAGTAGACCCCTAGATACTCTCCTACATGTGTTCTTAACCGCCAAGCCATGATTTTTTTCCTAATACTTTATATACTATACAGAGCAGTGCAATTCCTCTATAATTCCCGCAGTAAGCTTTGTTGTGTTTTTTATGTACAGGGCAGAGCATTGCTGCACTTCACTGTTTCAGCATACGTTCTTTCCACCATATTGTTGTTGTGGTCTTCAGTCCTGAGACTGGTTTGATGCAGCTCTCCATGCTACTCCATCCTGTGCAAGCTTCATCATCTCCCAGTACCTACTGCAGCCTACATCCTGCTGAATCTGCTTAGTGTATTCATCTCTTGGTCTCCCTCTAAGATTTTTACCCTCCGCTCTGCCCTCCAGTACTAAATTGATGATCACTTGATGCCTCAGAACATGTCCTACCAACCGATCCCTTCTTCTAGTCAAGTTGTTTCACAAACTGCTCTTCTCCCCCAATTGTATTCAATACCTCCTCATTAGTTATGTGATCTACCCATCTAATCTTCAGCATTCTTCTGTAGCACCACATTTCGAAATCTTCTATTCTCTTCTTGTCCAAACTATTTATCGTCCAAGTTTCACTTCCATACATGGCTACACTCCATATAAATACTTTGAGAAACGACTTCCTGACACTTAAATCTATACTCGATGTTAACAAATTTCTCTTCCTCAGAAACGCTTTCCTTGCCATTGCCAGTCTACATTTTATATCCTCTACTTCGACCATCATCAGTTATTTTGCTCCCCAGATAGCAAAATTCCTTTACTACTTTAAGCGTGTCATTTCCTAATCTAATTCCCTCAGCATCACCCGATTTAATTCGAATACATTCCATTATACTAGTTTTGCTTTTGTTGATGTTCATCTTATACCCTCCTTTCAAGACACTGTCCATTCTGTTCAACTGCTCTTCCAAGTCCTTTGCTGTCTCTGACAGAATTACAATGTCATCGGCGAACCTCAAAGTTTTTATTTCTTCTCCATGAATTTTAATACCTACTCCGAATTTTTCTTTTGTTTCCTTTACTGCTTGCTCAATATACAGATTGAAGAACATCGGGGATGGGCTACAACCCTGTCTTACTCCCTTCCCAACCACTGCTTCCTTTCATGTCCCTCGACTCTTCTAACTGCCATCTGGTTTCTGTACAAATTGTAAATAGCCTTTCGCTCACTGTATTTTACCCCTGCCCCCTTCAGAATTTGAAATAGAGTATTTGAGTCAACATTGTCAAAAGCTTTCTCTAAGTCTTAAAAGTGCTAGAAATGTAGGTTTGCCTTTCCTTAATCTATTTTCTAAGATAAGTCGTAGTGTCAGTATTGCTTCACATGTTCCAATATTTCTACGGAATCCAAACTGATCTTCCCCAAGGTCAGCTTCTACCAGTTTTTCCATTCGTCTGTAAAGAATTCGCATTAGTATTTTGCAGCCGTGACATATTAAACTGATTGTTCAGTAATTTTCACACCTGTCAACATCTGCTTTCTTTGGGATTGGGATTATTATATTCTTCTTGAAGTTTGAGGGTATTTCGCCTGCCTTGTACATCTTGCTCACCAGATGGTAGGGTTTTGTTGTGGCTGGCTCTCTCAAGGCTATCAGTAATTCTAATGGAAGGTTGTCTACTGCTGGGGCCTTGTTTCGACTACGTCTTTTAGTGCTCTGTCAAACTCTTCACGCAGTATCATATCTCCCATTTCATCTTCACCTATGTCCTTTTTGATTTCCATAATATTGGCCTCACCCTTGTATAGACCCTCTACATACTCCTTCCACCTTTCTGCTTTTCCTTCTTTGCTTAGAACTGGTTTTCCGTCTGAGTTCTTGATATTTGTACAGGTGATTCTCTTTTCTCCAAAGGTCTCCTTAATTTTCCTGTAAGCGGCATCTAACTTACCCCTAGTGATATATACTTCTACGTCCTTACGTATGTCCTCAAGCTCTCCCTACTTAGCCATTTTGCACTCCCTGTCGATCTAATTTTTGAGAAGTTTCTTATTCCCTTTTGCCTGCTTCATTTGCTGCTTTTTTTATATTTTCTCCTTTCATCAATTAAATTCAATATCCGCTATTAGGATAATGATGATTAAACACAGGGATACCACTGACAACAGGCTTACTAAGCAAAAAGGGTAAAGATAAAAATTAACGTAAACCATTTCCTTTTGTTTGTTTTATTTCCCCTTGGCTTATCAAAACATATACAGTCAATAAATGGCATCGGTTTAGAATAAGTAGTGTTAACTTACAAGCCTTTACTTTGTCAGTATAGCAGTTTGGAATTTTAATTTGTCAGAATTACTCTCAACAACCCTCTTAAGAAAAAATGGGGGTCCTCATATACTTTGGTAAATATGGTGTTAAAAATTGTTATAAAAATTAGTGCTGACTTAATAAGATCAGTTTTATTGCAGATTGTAAAGGTTCTGTTCCCGAGCGACTGTATGTGACAGTCTGTGGTTGCCTTCCAGACGGTGCAGCTGTCCTTCGACTTCCCATTCTATGGGCACCCGGTGCGCAATGTGACAGTGGCGACAGGTGGGTTCGTCTACATGGGCGACTTCATCCACTCGTGGCTGGCTGCGACGCAGTACGTCGCTCCGCTCATGGCCAACTTTGACACCAGCATCTCCGACCAGTCTTTTGTGAAGTACTTGGATAATGGTGGGTGCAGATATTTTAATGTGGTCGTATATTGTCGTTACTGCACAAATGTGTGAGTGGAGCAGAAAATTGAGCGACTGACAAATCGTGCAGTGAATGGCATTAGGTTTTATTTGTGTGGTTATTGTTCTCATAAAATATTTCTTTTTAGCATTAGTTATGGTTTTAACAATTTTTTGTTTTAATCAAGTGTTAAAATAGTGACTTGTGCACCAAAAAGTTGTTTTTGACAAATATTAGAAGACTAACCCATAAAATGTGATTTACTAGCATGTTCAGAACTGTTTTTTTATGCATCTGTTAAGTATGTGCTGGGAGTGAAAGATAATTTTTAACTTCTAGAGAAACCATGGAGTTGAAGAAAATGAAAGGGAGCCAGTAGTTAAAAAGGATGACAGGGATGTAGGCTAGCCCCAGTTTTAATTAGTCTTTGCATTGAGCAATCTGTAAAGGAAACCGAGGAGAAATTTAGAAAGGGGATGGAAGTTTGTGGAGCAGAAAGGAAAATCTTGTCTGTCGATGACACTGCAGTTCTGTCAGCGACAGTAAAGGACTTGAAAGAGCAGTTGAGAGGAATGGGTAATGTATTGAAAAGTTGTGATAAGATAAACGTAATCAAAAGTAAACACAAGTAATATAATGTAACCAAATTAAATTGGGCATTACTGAGGAATTAGATTAAGAGATGAGCTGCTAAAAGTGTAAGACGAGTTTATCTATTTGGTCAGCACAATAACTGGGAAGATATAAGATGCAGATTAGCAATAGTGAGAAAAACATTTCTGAAAAAGAGGAATTTATTAGTATCTAATATCAACTTAGACATTGGGATATTTTTTTTTCTGAAGGTATTAGTCTTTAGTGTAGCATTTTACAGAAGTCGAACATTGACAATAAGCAGTTCAGACAAGAAGGGACAAGAAGCTCCTTAAAGTTTGTGCTGAGCAAAAATGCTAAAGATTATATGGGTAGATAGAACTACTATTGAGATTGTCCTGAATCGAATGGGCGAAATTGCAGTTTGACACATCCTAAGAGTACGAATAGGATAAGACGCTTTCTGAGGAATCGAGGAATTATCATTTTTGACATAGAAATGACAGTCAAAGCCTTCAATTTCGCCACAGAGCTGTTTTATATAGATTTTGGCAAAATTAGGATATTTCGTTACATTTGGCTACTCTGATAGTGGTCTCCAATTGCAACTGGACCCTTATCACAGGCATTCAAACATATTATAAAAAATTGTGTTCGTGTTTGTGTGTGTGCGTTTGTGTGTGTGTGTGTGTGTGTGTGTGTGTGTGTTTGTTTTCCACATCTCCTCCTAAACCATTGGACTGTTTCCACCAAACTTTGTACCCACATCACGTACTGTGAAGCAACAATCGCTGTGGGAGTAAGAACCACCTAACAATTATAGACACCGTGTCGTAATGAAATTTGTGAAAAACTGCCGCATCGTGCACGACATTTAAATTCATTACTTCTTTTCTACTAACACTACTTGCAACACATTTTGCAGGCAGTATCTGCATATGCTGTTGAATATACTATACAATTACATCATTCTGTGACACACACATTAGAAGATACGGCATCATAAACGTTGAGATGCATGGAAAAATGCTGCATCATGCATGAAGTTTTAGTACACTTATTCTTTACTACTAAGACACTCCTGCTGTCAAGTCAACTTAAGGAAAACCCTGACATGCAGCAGCTCTTTTGACGCCTTTCCACTGCCAAGTGTAAATGACTCTAGGTGAAGACTGTAGCAGTCTATAAAACTGGGAGTCAGTCTTGCCATAGAGATGGTTATAAAACTATGTTGTAGAGATGTGTAGCAGTTGTGGCCATCATACAGAAGCTGTCTGGGATCATGTTTCTTAATGTTAATATTGCGCTTACACATTTGTACATCATGCATATTTCTTTGTGCAACTGTTTCACAATTTCACAAGTGTTTTAATAAATGTGTGGAAATTAAATTTTTTTCTATACTTTACTACATATACTGTTCATTTTTTGTTTTCAGTTTTAATAGAAAATAGACAAAATGAGTAGCCGAGCAATGCCAGGTTTGTCAGCTAGCTGTATAGTAAATTGATTTATGTATGTTTGGCTCCTTGCATCTCAGGTGCTGCCTGCCAAATTCCTCCAAACCAGAATATGTACATTAAATAAGATGGTTAATTCTGCCGTGCCCTGTACACCTATCTGCAGGTAGAGGTTTCATTTAAAGTAAAGAACAAAGGAAAATGTAATGGCTGTGTGTTGTATGAAGTTGGAGCGTGGGGTAGCTGTGTGTGCTTCTGCAGGCACGGCGTTCACGGTTCAGTGGGAGAACGTGCACCTGCAGGACCGTGCCGAGGTGGGCGGCTTCTCCTTCCAGCTCACACTGCACCGCTCGGGTGACATCGTCTTCGTCTACCGCGACGTGCCGCTGCCCGTCGAGGAGATAGCGGACTACCACCACCCGGTGAAGGTCGGCATCTCGGACGCCTACATCATCGACCGCAATGTCTTCTGTGAGTATTCTACTCTGCACGTGCTTTACGTGGAGAATTGCTATAAAAGTGAATAAATGTGAGGGTGATATAGCAAATTTTGCGACAACAATAAATAACTCGTTGCGTACCTTCAAAAAGTGTGCCAGTTTGGATACATCATTAATGCTTCCCACGGAGGCATTGTAACAAAAATGTATGAAGAGGCTGTGCGCAGACTAACAAAAGACTGCACGTAAAATCACAACCTCTCCCCCCCCCCCTCCCCACCCCCTGGGTGTGGTGTCCTTGTTGCTAGGTTCCTATTTGAGCTAGGAACATGGGGTACAAAGTTCCTGCTTTAGCGCAGACCAGCAGACATTTGTGTAGCCATTCGAACATCTGCCTTCTGCAGCTATGTTACAGTATGTGAAATAAGTTTTGAATGACACACCAGAGCTGGCACTCAAACTGTGCAAATTGATTAATTCCTTGTGCAAAAGGTTTTAATTAGGCTGAAATCAATGCTCAACTAGTGGCACCGTTTCTATGTGACCATTCGGACCTCACATGCAAAAGCAGTCGCCCTTAAATAACTTTGGCGTGGACCGAGACTGAGGGTTCAAATCAGTTCCACTGGTGTATCAGACTGGCATAATATAAGTTTTAACCATTTCAAAAAGTGTTGCTTCATTTGGGTTTTACGTTCTTTTTCTGGGGTGTTTATGAAACATGCTGCTTCTATGTTACAAACTTGTATGAATTGTTTCAAACTTTCAACAATTGTTTTAGAGCTCAAAAAGCTGAGGTCATTAGCAGCAATGTCACAACCTTACAACACTAACAAGTAAAATAAGTTAAAAGCGAATACATGTTGTGCCGAATTGATGGAAAGATATAGGGCTAAAAACGAGGACTTCCCCTCGGAGGAAGATGCACAAAATATGCCGCAGAGACAGCAGTGGTTCCGAACGAAAGATTAAAGGTCTTTGCCATATTGCTACGATGGATTAAAAATAAAGCACAGTAAACAACCTGCGTGTTAACCACTAAAACAGCTGATAACTCAGACGGCAAACATATATTGGAATGGCAATGGCAAAAATCAGTGGCCAATACACAAGATAGCTAAAGTGATCTCACGACAAGAGGGCTGACAGGAGGTTGCAAAGCTGTTGGGAGAGGTTCAATTCCCCGGAGCTTGTTCCCATTAGGAGAAGACCAGTGGTGATCCCAAAGTGACACCATCTGCCGACAGACAACAACACGGAGATCAGCTGAAGGAGTGGAAGAGATAGCAGGCCGAGGTAGCAAGACTCCAGCCTCAGCAGCTGTGTCAGCGGCGTCATTTCCCATCAGACCAACATGACGGTGAACCCACACGAACATTGCAGCGCCTTCTTCAACTGTGAGCAAGTGGAAGCTTCCCTGGACCCGTTGCAGTAAGCGTGGACTGTGTACAGCACACAGAGGCTATAAAAGGGCACTGAGAGATTCTAAGCATACAGCACAGTTAAAAAGCCTGTGTCGCCAGATGTAGTGCGTGAAGGGCGAACAGCTCTGCAGTAAATATTCAGTAGTGTTATGGAAGCTGATACCGAAAGTGGTTGGTACCAATGACGCAGCACACCCAACACCACGCTCAGTCTTAGAGACTTCATTGTATGTGAAGATTGCATGCGAAGGTGGAGAAACTTAAAGCGATAGATTGTATCTGGAGTAGTATCCTTAGAAAGCAAATGAAGTCCAAGATGCGCGTGAGCTGGTGCACAAAGCCAAGGTGGTGAAGGGTTCAACCCATGGGGAGTGTGGCAGATAGCGTGAACTTAAGCTGCTGGAGCAATAGCCAAAAGCAAATTCTGGAAAGTAACAGAGGAGGAGAGCACGTCTAAACGTTGAACAATAATGGATAGATGGATAAACTCAATGTAATTTTTTTTCATCCAATAATCTTAATCTGTTGTAGGGATACGATGGTTTGAAGTCGAGCAAAATGTAGCCTGTAAAATTTGTTCTTACTTGAATTTAATGCATGGAAACGGTTTAAAGTGAACCAAATTAATAAAAAAATGCATTCTTACAATAAAACTGAAAACACATGTTCTGAAATCTACCTTCATTCAGATTTTACATTAAAAAAAAAATTTTTTTGCGAGATTTTTAGGCATGCGACTTCTCAGTTGTATACTTCAGTGAATCCGCTTGAATTTTGTAAGAAGGCAGACAAATACCTGTAATTATGGCCGTCCTGTCATTTTATGAAAGCTTTATCTGTAGCCATCATACAAGCAACATGGTCCAAAAGATAATAAAAAACCTATTCCAGATCAGTTGTTGCCAGTCAACTAAAACTCATTGGTTACCAAGGTTGCAGTATAACTTCACAGTTATGGTAAAGTAGAAGTTGGAAACCAGAATGAACAATGTTCCTTTTATAGCAAAAAGGTTAATATTTCCAGGACAGAGTTAGAGATGTAAAAGAAAAGAACTAGCTTTTCTACTTATCTGGGAGTGTCAGACGTTTATATCAAAACATGCTTTTTTATGAGTTAACCGTACTTTCCCACCACAATGAGGTCTCAGAGAACAACCCGCTCTTATAGGTATGGTGAGAGGTGTAAAAACAAATGCACACAAATTTATGCGCTTCTAGACACTAATGCCTCCATAACAGGAAACATCAGTGTGTGAGGGTGCATCTATAATAGGAAATATCCCAAGGTGGTGTTGCGTGCATCCTAAACTTTAACACATTGTCATGTTACATGACATGACAAATGCTGTGTTTGATGACATGATGGCGCATGTCATTCTATACAACATTGACATCTTGTATCCTGTTACAACACATCATGTAAAGTGAAGTATTACATGGCATGGGTACTGATATTAACAAGTAAAATAGCATGAATATGCCAACATGTTTTGAATTTAAATGTCTTTGAAGCTACCAGATAAATCGAAAAGCTAATTACTGTGTCTTGCATCCCTAACTCCGCCCAGGACCTATTCGCTTTTGTGTGTGTGTGTGTGTGTGTGTGTGTGTGTGTGAAATTTTCTCCTTTAACTTATGGATGTTTTGGAGTTTGACATACACCACTGATTGCAAATAAACTTAGTTAGAAATTGTGTGTCCCGTTCCTTATGGTTTGATCAGTGATGTTGGTGTCACACAGTACAAATCGCCACTGGTGATACTGTCATGATTTATAAACTCTGTGTACACAACTCCCTCGGAGGCAAAGGAAGCTGTGGAGGTGACCTCTCCTGTTGGTGGAAACTTTTCATTTCTTTTGCGGAGGCAATCAGGTCTAATGTCATCCCGTAGACCCTCTTTGTTGCAGACTTGAAGTGATAGATCTGTCTCATCTCTCGTAGTGGACCGGGTTAGGAACTGGTTGTCTGGCGTGGAATAATGCTCGATGAAATCCCGAGGTACTGCATACCTTGCACCTTTGTGTACAGGTGACAGTGATCATGAAACCCAGGTTGTTCTGCAATATCTGTGAATCTGTTCCTCAATTCTTGGTCATTCTTGCCTTTTATCAGTGTCAATGGCCTTTGTACAGGATAAGCATTACACACAAGGTGTGTTCAAAAAGTATCAGTAACTTTCATTTTCTGGGAATAATTTTAATAGTCTATATTAACGTTAACTACTTCCAAGTTCTTTACATCCGATATCAAACAATAGAAAATACAGGATGGAATGTAACAATAGTATGAAAAGGAAAGTTGCTACTCACCATATAGCGGAGATGCCGAGTCGTAGATAGGCACAACAAAAAGACTGCCACAATAACATATTAGAGAAGGGAAGTTGCTACTCACCATATAGCCGAGATGCTGAGTTGCGATAGATAGAACAAAAAGATTCACACAATTATAGCTTTCGGCCATTCAGGCCTTTGTCAGCAATAGGCTCACATGTGCGTGCGCGCACACACACACACACACACACACACACACAACTTGCACACACGTGTGCAGTCTCAGATAATTGAAACCACACCACAGTTATCTGAGACTGCAGACGTGTGTGTGTGTGTGTGTGTGTGTGTGTGTGTGTTTATTGCTGACAAAGGCTGTAATGGCCAAAAGCTATAATTGTGTGAATCTTTTTGTTCTATCTATCGCGACTCAGCATCTCTGCTATATGGTGAGTAGCAACTTTCCTCCTCTAATATTGTTACATTCCATCCTGGATTTCCCATTGTTTGATTTTAGACTGTCACAATATAAGCTTTCGGCCAGTAAGGCCTTCATCAACAATATATATATATAAATAATAGAGGGAAACATTCCACGTGGGAAAAAATATATAAATATATAAAAATATAAACATATAAAAATATATAAATATAAAAATATATAAATATGTCTCTTGTGGATGGATATGTGTGTGTGTGTGTGTGTGTGTGTGTGTGTGTGTGTGTGTGTGCGCGCGACTGTATACCTGTCCTTTTTTCCCCCTAAGGTAAGTCTTTCCGCTCCCGGGATTGGAATGACTCCTTACCCTCTCCCTTAAAACCCACATCCTTTCACCTTTCCCTCTCGTTCCCTCTTTCCTGATGAGGCAACCGTTGGTTGCGAAAGCTAGAATTTTGTGTGTATGTTTGTGTTTGTTTGTGTGTCTATCGACCTGCCAGCGCTTTCGTTCGGTAAGTCACCTCATCTTAGTGTGATTCGATGATTGTTCGTGATCTTTTCTTACACTTTACAAGTTTTCATGTTTATGGGCTGGGGAGTATGGAATGTTTCTCATAAACTTCTTCTTAGCCATCATGGATTCGCTTATGCCACTCATAACCCCCTTAAAACTGTTACTTTTTATTCTGTTTTTATAGCAAACTTCAATGTAAATTCTGTCATCCGTTTTTAAAACAAATCAATAATCACCACCCATAACAAAACACATGGGTAATCTTCGTGGCAACTGACGACACACTAAACTTCGAATATGGCTACCAATGTACATATACATTTCAAATGTGTATAACAACACAACAACAAAAATGTGTGTTAATTGAACTAATATGACCCACAAAACTACAATGCCCCAGATACTATTTCTGAACACACCTCATATGTCTGTGCAACCTGTGTCAGATTGTTGGCACCGTTTCACTACGGTTTGACATGATGTTGCTTTTGGTGCATATACTGCAACTCTCACAGTGAATCTGTCTGTAATTCTGACATTTTGCCCACAGGAGTCGATTTGTCCAGTTTACTTCAGTTTTGGAGTACATTTCCAGTTGCCTCACAAATTCACAACCGCACTGTGAGGCACCCGTAATGTATACCTCATCAGGGCTGCACCTGCAGGAAACTCAGAATATGTGTACATGCACTCGCATTCTCTCTCTCTCTCTCTCTCTCTCTCTCTCTCTCTCTCTCTCTCTCCCTCCCTCCCCCCCCCCCCCTTCTCCCCTCCCTCCACCCCTTCTCCCCTCCCTCCCCCCCCTCCCCCCCTTCTCCCCTCCTTCCCCCCCTTCTCCCCTCCCTCCCCCCCTTCTCCCCTCCCTCCCCCCCTTCTCCCCTCCCTCCCCTCCCTCCCCCCCCTTCTCCCCTCCCCTCTCCCCCCCCCCCCCCCCACCCCCACCCCAGCATCCACCACCCCACCTCGACAAAAAATACGCCACTTGGGTTGTGTGGTGGTCTTAGTGTGGGCCGACGTGTGTAACTTACTTTCTCGAATACCCGTGTGAATATTTAGTGTTGTGTCCCAACAGAAGAGGGTGGGGGGTTACAGTTCAGACTGCACGAATCAGTGCCACATAATCACTGGGCACCTACAAGAGATCAAGATTTTAGATTTTAGGATTCAGTACGTGGTTGCTGCAGGAGACTCGAGGATTAACACCGTTTATTTGCAGGCAAACTAACTGCTACACTGAAGGCTAATTCTAAACATCAGAAAAAGCAAAGAGAGCAGCTGTTCGCACAACAGAAGTCAGTTCTGAGCCTCGGAGTGAGTGCCAACAGAAGCAGTAAACACTGGCAGCATGTTAAATACAAATATAAAGAAGCTGCACTCAAAATGAGAAAAAGGTGTGCCCGAGCTTACCAACTCTGGCAATGAAAAATGTGGATTAAGTGTTCTAATGATCTGACAGGGGCCTGTTTGAATACAAAAATGTGTGGATTTTTAAAGGATGATGGTGGTGCACTATTTCTCCCTTCCTATAGTCGGGCCGCTAATTCACCACCACTTTACTGTCTTTCGTCAGTCTGAAAAGTGTCTGTGTACCTCCAGGATGCCTCTAGCCAACAACACTTAGTCCTCCCCCTCTTGTACTCAGTAGGTAGGGATGCTTCTGGAGTTTGTTAATGTAAACTTTAGGTTTGGTAGCAACAGCATTTGGCTGAAAGCTTAATGCCACTGCCCTTCCTCTTATGGCTAGCAGAATAGTGTTTTAAATCATTTGGCCCTGCCCCAAGGTGTGTGTGTGTGTGTGTGTGTGTGTGTGTGTGTGTGTGTGTGTGTGGGAGTGTGTGAGTGTGTGAGTGTGTGAGAAAGAGAGAGAGAGAGAGAGAGAGAGACTGCTGTGTAACCCACTGACATTACCATTCTCTGGGGCAAGTCTCAAGCTTGCTGCGTCTGCTAAGACATACCTTTTTGTGATTGTCTTCTACTGTTTTGCCTTATAACAGTTACTAGGCCATGGATGGAGCGATCAGTTAATTTTGTGAAGTGTAACTTCTCCCCTGGAACAGCTGCCCAGACTGTCTACAATTTGCAGGGCTCCAATGTTACGGTTTTCCTCTGATGACATAAACACCAACACATGCGCCTCTGATTTCTATCTTGGAGTGCCATAGTTGGCTTCCAACAGCCTTAAGCCTGGTTCACACGACGACACTAGGTTGCAGGCAACTGCGCTATCGGCCACTGCGCATGCGCGCCGCGCGTTTGCGCGCCGCGCGTTTGCGCAACTCGTCGGTGAAACTAAACACTTTCAGTGTGTTCCAACTTTGGCGACAGTAGTGGCGTGAGTTTTGAGGTTGTGTGTGTTCGTAGAGTGTAGACAAACTGAAATATGAAGTGGGGAACGGAGAATAATGTTCACTTTTTGGATATCTCTGCTTTGTATAGGTGTTTGCGGGATTTCAGTGATGCTGATTACAAAAATATGCAATATATCGCTGCCACTGAGACAGTCATGTGCGATCGTAACACAGGTGGTTTGTCGATGTTTGAGCTGCAGGGCAAAATTTATTGAGTTAGGAGCACATATACAACTGAATTAAGTAAAATACAAGCAAGTGTAATTCTAGCTGTGGCAATACTCTCGTCTACAAGACTAAAATCCCATCATTAGTTGGCCAACTCTTTGTTAAGGAATATTGTTGACAGGAGGGAAGGCTATACTAATTCAAGAAGCTGCATTCTTTATTCAATATTCATCTGTTCAAAACATTGCTGCTGTGCTCCCCATTGACATATGTTAGGATTTTGAAATGTTGCCACTGTAGAGATCTATCTTCAAGAGAGTCGTTTGCAAACCATTCTCTTCTTAATGCGGACCGAGTGAGGTGGCGCACTGGTTAGACACGGGACTCGCATTCGGGAGGACGACGGTTCAATCCTGCATCCGGCCATCCTGATTTAGGTTTTCCGTGATTTCCCTAAATCACTCTAGGCAAATGCCGGGATGGTTCCTCTAAAAGGGCACGGCCGACTTCCTTCTCCATCCTTCGCTAATCCGATGAGACCGATGACCTCGTTGTCTGGTCTCCTTCCCCAAACAACCCCAACCCAACTCTTAATGTGGCCTGCTTCGAATAATTATTGTTGTTAATGTTAATAATTATTACTGTTTATGTTAATAATTATTGGTGTTAATGAAATAGCATCGTCACCAACTAAAACCGCATCTTATAGCATGCAGAGTGTCTCAGTTGTAATGCACGCAATATGATATGTAATTTCAGTTCTGGCGACAGTGCTTCATGTGTTACAGTATCTTTATTCCTTATCGCATAATTAACTCTATTTAGTAGAAACCTGAACAGTTCTGGTGACATTCTAAGATAACTAAAAGAAGTTCTTGGATCTTATGTTCAAATGTGTGTGAAATCTTATGGGACTTAACTGCTAAGGTCATCAGTCCTTAAGCTTGCACACTACTTAACCTAAACTATCGTAAGGACAAACACAAACACCCATGCCCGAGGGAGGAATCGAATCTCCACCGGGACCAGCCGCACAGTCCACGACTGCAGCGCCCTAGACCTCTCGGCTAATCCCGCCCGGCGGATCTTCAGTTATAAATTATTTCAGCAAGGATGCTGAGCAACCGAGCTGACGTCTTTTCTTCATCCAGTCACAAATCGAAACACGTTTCTCTTTTTTTCTTATGCAGTGAATCCACACAACAAGCTTTAACTCCATCACAACTCGTGTGACGTGCAGCTGACATGACTCGGGGACCCACAGAACGTCGAAACTGAGGTATATACCGGTGTCGCTGTATCTACAGTCAAATATGAAACCACTTGCGTGCAGCTCTTTCCACACGAGTGGTGCAACCCAATGTCGTCGTGTAAAGTAGGCTTTTAAGCTTAACAATGTACAAGTAAATATGAGACAATAGTTAATATAATGGAAGGAAACATTCCACGTGGGAAAAAATATATATAAAAACAAAGATGAGGTGACTTACCGAACAAAAGCGCTGGCAGGTCGATAGACACACAAACACACACACAAAATTCAAGCTTTCGCAACAAACTGTTGCCTCATCAGGAAAGAGGGAAGGAGAGGGGAAGACGAAAGGAAGTGGGTTTTAAGGGAGAGGGTAAGGAGTCATTCCAATCCCGGGAGCGGAAAGACTTACCTTAGGGGGAAAAAAGGACAGGTATACACTCGCACACACGCACATATCCATCCACACATACAGACACAAGCAGACATATTTAAAGACAAAGAGTTTGGGCAGAGATGTCACTCGAGGCAGAAGTGTAGAGGCAAAGAAGTTGTTGAAAGACAGGTGAGGTATGAGTGGCGGCAACTTGAAATTAGCGGAGATTGAGGCCTGGCGGATGACGAGAAGAGAGGATATACTGAAGGGCAAGTTCCCATCTCCGGAGTTCGGATAGGTTGGTGTTGGTGGGAAGTATCCAGATAACCCGGACGGTGTAACACTGTGCCAAGATGTGCTGGCTGTGCACCAAGGCATGTTTAGCCACAGGGTGATCCTCATTACCAACAGACACTGTCTGCCTGTGTCCATTCATGCGAATGGACAGTTTGTTGCTGGTCATTCCCACATAGAATGCATCACAGTGTAGGCAGGTCAGTTGGTAAATCACGTGGGTGCTTTCACACGTGGCTCTGCCTCTGATCGTGTACACCTTCCGGGTTACAGGACTGGAGTAGGTGGTGGTGGGAGGGTGCATGGGACAGGTTTTGCATCGGGGGCGGTTACAAGGATAGGAGCCAGAGGGTAGGGAAGGTGGTTTGGGGATTCCATAGGGATGAACTAACCTTCGTAACCTGTTAGTTCATCCCTATGAAATCCCCAAACCACCTTCCCTACCCTCTGGCTCCTATCCTTGTAACCGCCCCCGATGCAAAACCTGTCCCATGTACCCTCCCACCACCACCTACTCCAGTCCTGTAACCCGGAAGGTGTACACGATCAGAGGCAGAGCCACGTGTGAAAGCACCCACGTGATTTACCAACTGACCTGCCTACACTGTGATGCATTCTATGTGGGAATGACCAGCAACAAACTGTCCATTCGCATGAATGGACACAGGCAGACAGTGTTTGTTGGTAATGAGGATCACCCTGTGGCTAAACATGCCTTGGTGCACAGCCAGCACATCTTGGCACAGTGTTACACCGTCCGGGTTATCTGGATACTTCCCACCAACACCAACCTATCTGAACTCCGGAGATGGGAACTTGCCCTTCAGTATATCCTCTCTTCTCGTCATCCGCCAGGCCTCAATCTCCGCTAATTTCAAGTTGCCGCCACTCATACCTCACCTGTCTTTCAACAACATCTTTGCCTCTGCACTTCTGCCTCGACTGACATCTCTGCCCAAACTCTTTGTCTTTAAATATGTCTGCTTGTGTCTGTATGTGTGCGGATGGATATGTGTGTGTGTGCGAGTGTATACCCGTCCTTTTTTCCCCCTAAGGTAAGTCTTTCCGCTCCCGGGATTGGAATGACTCCTTACCCTCTCCCTTAAAACCCACATCCTTTCGTCTTTCCCTCTCCTTCCCTCTTTCCTGATGAGGCAACAGTTTGTTGCGAAAGCTTGAATTTTGTGTGTGTGTTTGTGTTTGTTTGTGTGTCTATCGACCTGCCAGCGCTTTTGTTCGGTAAGTCACCTCATCTTTGTTTTTATATATATGAGACATTAGTTATAATTACCCGCTGTTGCTCATTCTAGTAATACTGCGTGTGCCTACAGTTGTGCGGCGGAAGACCATCTACGAGTACCACCGGGTGGCGTTCAACCACGAGGACATCCAGAACGGGACGGTGATCGTGCTGAGCGCACTGCCCACCTGCCGCTCGGCCCCGGACTGCGTCACCTGTCTGACGGGCGTCCAGAACTTCCAGGTCAGTGGTTAGCAGAGGCTTTCAGGAGTGGTATCTCACCTGTGAGCGAGATGGGCTTTCTCTAGAATCTCGAATGCTGTTCGTTTGAGCTTCAGGAAGGTGCAGCCAGCATGTGGTTATCAAATGTTTAGGGCAGTTCATTCCTTTTGTGGTTGTTATGTTACGTGTACATTTGAAAAATTAAAGGTCAAAAACAATCTTCACCTATGATCAATTCACTTTCGTTACCAGAAAAACTAAAGTTGACCAATTTTTGCCGTGTCCCATGAAACCAAATAGACAGTTTTAATTCCAACCTAAGATTTTCAAAGTTAAATTGTGTAGTGATTTTTATCAGGATGGCAAAGATGGAAAAATATAATAAATAATTATCAAAACACATTTATACCTATGACTATGATAAATGTGAAATTGCAAGTCTCTGGTAATACATAAAGGAAAGTGGGACTGCAGTTGGAAGTGAAATTAGAAGGGTTCTTTGATAAACCTGGTAAATTTCTGTGAAAGATCGCAACATTTTTGTTGCACCTTCGTAATCTTGATTATTCCGAGGATCGTATAAAGAATTTCTACAGTGTTCACCTTACAGTTCGTTGTTGGTAGCCATCTGAATTTGTCAGTTTGTTGAGTGCGATTGAAAATGAATGTTATTAAACGTTTTTCTTTGAAGGGTTGGACTGCCACAAAAAATCAAAACGGATTTGGTTGAAGTTCACGTGGGCTCTGCACAACCACTGGAGACCATTTATTTTTATATTAATGAATTTAAACATGTTTGTACAAGCCCTGAAGCACACTCCGTCCATCGAGCTAAGGTCACCACAAAGAAAACCGTTGATAAAATTTGTGCTATGATAATGCAAGATCACCGAACAAAAATAGCTGATATTACTGAGACTGTACGCATCACAACAGTGTGATAGCATTATGTCCTGCATGGGGAGTTGGTTACAAAGAAGCTCTGTGCGAGGTGGGTGCCACGATTGCTCAGTCCACTAAAAGTGCATCCGGCACAGACTTTCTGTGCTGATTTGTGACTGTTGATGTAGCCTGGATCCATCGTTACACATCAGAATCAGAAAGACAGTGAAAAACAACGGACAAAAGTTGGTGAAAGTACACCGAAGAAGGCAGTGACCATTTTGTCTGATGGTAAGGTGATAGTCACTGCTTTTTTGTATTACCGAGGGACAATCCTCATAGATTACTTGGATAAAGCCGGAACTGTAACTGGATCCTTCGAAAGTTGCCATGTCTGAAAAAAGACCAAGGTTAGCACACGAAAAAGGGCTTTTTCACCAGGTTAATGCACCATTCCACACTTTGCAATAACGCAACAAAACTACACGAGTTGGTTCCTTGTCCACCCTACTCACTGGACTGACCCCCCCCCCCCCAAGTGATTGCTATTTCATTAACACCAATAATTATTAACATTATTAACAATAATTATTCGAAGCAGCCCGCATTACGAAGAGAATGGTTTGCAAACTACTCTCTTGAAGATAGATCTGTACAGTGCCAATATTTCAAAATATTTTGACTTGGGCTTGCTGGGAAGAAATTTTCATCAAATGAGGAATTGATAGTTGCAGACAAAGAGTATTTGAACCATTTGCATAATATTTTTTCCTTGCAGTTTTAACAGATTTAACAAACCAAACTCATTTACGTTGAACATTTGTGTGAGATATTTCAAGAGTGCTTTGGCACATCACTTATCAATGTTTTCATATTCTATGAAGTTTCCTATGACGTATGCATCCCACTGAATACAAATTATGTACAAATCAGTAGAATTACTAGGGAGTGTAGCATTGTTACAAAACAGCGGTACATAAGAAAATACAGTTGATGGTTCAGACAGAAAAGACAATGATTTGATCTGGTTTTCATGAATCGACGCACTGTGCTAGCTATAACCACATGTCCCCACTGTTGATCGCTCATAGCCTTCTATGAGGTGTATCACACAATTAATGGCGTAAACATGTACGGTTGAAATTGCATGATACTAGAAGCAAAAACAGCTTCGGTCAATGTAGGTCCTCAGGTGAACTGTTTGCGAGATAATAGTGCCTTCGTGGTTACCAGCCACCACTGACTTGATTCTGTGTAAATGTCATTCCAGTCTGGAAACTGTAACAATAATGTACAACATTAAGAGAAGTTGCTAGGGATATTCTGGTTGAACTGCAGCTGTTTCGAATGAACAGTGCTACAGGTACATGATGTACTTGTAGTTAAATGTTGTGTTTCATACATTGAGTTTGTTTAGTAACAGTCTACTCATGATCACCTAGAACCCCTCACCACACGTTTAGTGAGAATAATCGCTGATGTGGAGACTCGGGCACTGTATGTGTGTTGGAGCTCAGATGACTCCAACATGAGAATTGTGATAATTGAACAGAGACTCAAGAGTGAACCCTGTTTCATCTATATAAATAAAAATTAAAAGCTGTTCATTGGTAAGCACATCAGTTGAGAATGGCTGGAATGATTTGAGTATTAAAAAAAAGAAAAGAAAAGATTTTTCACAATAGTCTGAATAAGATTTTTAGCAAAAGAAAAATTGGAAAAGTTGTCCGGAAAATTTGGGAAGACTTGAATGTGCCTTTTTCTATGGGATTTTTTTTTTATGAACTCGGGACCATAACTCAAGATTTGGGCAGTGGATATCTGTAATTCTTTTTGTTTTGTTTTGTTTGTTTGCTATGGTCTTGGAAAACTTTTCAGGAAAAACAAATTTGGACAATTATAAAAGGAACACCGAAAATTTGGACAAGCTACAAAAATAATTATTATTGTATGCACTCCTAAATGTAACTGGCAAGAGGGACAACACATTTGATGCTATCTTGTTTTGTCCGTTATGCTTCCAGGATGTAAATAACTCAACTGAATGTTTTCAGTTAAAAGAAGGGTCAGGGGAGAGATTTTGGGAAAACACTTCCCAGCTTAAATCAAAATAATATTAATTTGTTTCTACTTTCATGTTTTGCAATCTGTCCAGCAAATTGTATTTTATTTCTATCCCAATCCAAATTTATCTTGCTGCTATGTGTGCAAATTTCGTTTGACAGCTGATTGTCTAATTGTGAATAAAGCCAATTTTTTGTTACATATTGATGAAAAATTGTTTATTTATTTCCAGTTGAACCATAATTCTGTTGTAGGTTCATTGCAGTTTCATGAAATGAATTAAGTTTCGTCATTTGATCTCTAACAAATTTACAGGTTTACATACGAAATAGTGAGAGCCTCAAAGTGACGAACGGTTATAAAGTAACAACAAAGTGAATAAATTGTCCGTATTCAGTGGAATTGTTTCACAGTTGACACAACTGTGTTGCAGTGCCATCAATAAGACAAAGCAATGTAGATCACAGAGATCATAATGCTACACATTTCCAGCATTTCATTGTTGTAAAGCAGGTAGAATATGTCTCGCATGCAAAATTTCCCATTGGCATACTTCTGAAAGTATCCTCCTCAGATTTATTCATAGCCACAATTGTTAACTGATACAATGGTCACTCAAAAGTAAGTTTTCTAATTTTTTACAATATTTACATGTATCCAATAACTATTTGCAAAATGATAAGTTTATTGAAATTTGGACAGCTAGTCAGTCAGTAAAACATCATTGTATAATATAGGGTTGCCTATAGCTCATTGTTGCATCCACTGACAGAATGTCTAGAACCAAAATCCACTTCACTAACACACTGAACTCATTGGTTGTGGTGGAGAGACATTTGACTGCAAAGCGATGTTCTCCAAATATTACTGTGGCTCATTCCAGGAATTTGTACGGCAAGTCTCCATGTCAAAGTTCTTGGAGTGTTCAACTGCTTCCACTTCCATATTCTCGAGCGTAGGTGTAAATAGTGCTGGCCTGCCTGCTCTTGCAACGAGTGCAAAGATCAGAGTTCCTCAAGGTGCCTTCAGGCACGGTCTGCTTTTTGATCAAGTGTGCAATCTCCTGTGCATTTCTGTTAACTCTACCTTATGTGAAGTACATACCTGTCTATTTGTGATTACTGCAGTGTTCTATGTTACCATATACTTCAACACAGATGTTGCTCTGAAAAAAAAACTGCTGAGAGTGTCTGTACGTCTGTGTACTGTTCTTTCATATCCACTCTGTTTACAACTTTGTTTTGAAAATATAAACAGAGACTACATCACGGTCTAGCATGTGGTGTTTACACAGAATCTTCTCAGTAATGGCTGGTAACCACAAAGTCCCAATTAACTTGCAAATGTTTCATTTGTAGAGCTGTCTTCACTGAGACTTTCCTGCTTCCACAATTGTGTACTTTCAACTGAATGTGTTTACACCACTAATTATGATACACCCTGTATATTCACCCTATGGGATGCTGAAACTTTGTAGGTGTGTAAATTAATTGGCCCACTTGTGGATATGTTAAAAAAAAAAATAATAGTTCAAATTTCTGGTACCCGGTGTAAATATGGTGCTGTAAGCAGCCAGAATGTGGTGTGGCTGTAGGAAAAGGGGAGGAACGATCAAAGACGTGACAATGGTATTTATGGCACATTCATTAGAATACAGTCACAAGTTACAACACGTGTCTGGCACGGTCTCCCGAAGTAGGCAACGTGCTGTATCTGTAATGTGGCACAGTCGACAGTTGCGAACAGCATATATGGTGTAATTGGAGTGATACGATGTCGTATCGTATCCTTGAAATCGGAAAGGGTCTGTTCACATCCCTGGTACTCAGATTTAGATGGAAATAAGTTTGTTGAATGTGAATAACTCTGTGTCCGCCATCCTAGGTACAGGCATTCTACCTGTCGGCGATGTGAAAATTTGTGCCGGATCGGGACTCGAACCTGGATTTTCCGCCATTTGTAAGTGGCCACCTGACCGTTAGGCTATCTGTGCACACCTCCCAGATCGACCCAAACTTGCACGTGTCTATACCACAGTCTCTTAAATGTCATCACAGACAGGTAGAACGTCTGCAGAACTGCCACCATAGTGCATTAGTGACAGTACCATGTATTGTTCTTACCAGCCCGGTAGAGTATACAAGGGCACGAATAGCGTCGGATGTTCAGTGATTACTGTGGAGGAGATGGCACATACTTGTAGAGGACAGTGTTATCAGCACTTGACGGTGTTTGGAAGGGGCCTGTTTGTGTGTGTCTTCATTTGGCTCGCATGCAATATCCAGAGTTGTGGGAGAATCTGATGTGATAGTGGCCCGATGTTGGACTGCACGAGAATGTGAGGGCAGGCGAAAGAGTCGTAAAGTTTTCAGCTGGCAGTGTCTGACCACCACAAGGGAGAATCACTGTAGTGTGCACTGAGCACATTGTGACCTCTTCACGTGTGCCTACCGTCTGACAAAAAGTAACGGACTGCCTGCAACATTGTGTTATCTTACACTGACGGTTGGAGACTACTAGCAGATGAGTTAGGGAATTACAATTACCACTCTGTAGACTGCTGACGAATAGTGTCTCATTGTGTTTAGCAATGAATAGGAGTTCTGTACTGAATATGGCAGCAGTCATGGGAGAGGTCCCGTCCTTCCAAAATTTTAAAGAGCCAGAGTGATGTTACACCTTGCCCGACGGTGTGGTGAACTGTCGAGTAGGACTTCAAATCGTGGCTTGTGGTGATTGAAGGGACTCTGGTGGCACAATAGTGTTGTGGACAACCTCCAGTTTAGTCACGTGTTTCCTCGCGTGCTACAGTGTTGTGATACCATTCTTCAACAGAACGACATTTGTCCACATGGCACATTTCTACGAATGGTCTGCTCGGTGCTGAACTACTCCCGTGGCCAGCAATATTCCCATATTCCTCCCCAGTGGAACGTGTGGGACCAGCTTGAACTTAAATCCCATTTCAGGGCCAGTACCGAGGATGTCAAAGACCAGTTAAGACATCTGGCGCCAGTTTGCCTCGGGAACTACCGTAGGTCTCTAGAAAAGCATAACGTTCCAAAGGATTGGAAAAGGGCACAGGTCATCCCCATTTTCAAGAAGATATGCAGAACTATAGACCTATATCTCTAACATCGATCAGTTGTAGAATTTTGGAGCACATATTATGTTGGAGTATAATGACTTTTCTGGAGACTAGAAATCTACAATGCAGGAATCGGCATGGGTTTTGAAAAAGGCGATCATGTGAAACCCAGCTCGCGCTGTTCGTCCATGAGACTCAGAGGGCCATAGACACGGGTTCCCAGGTAGATGCCGTGTTTCTCAACTTCCGCAAGGCGTTCGATACAGCCCCACAGTCGTTTAATGAACAAAGTAAGAGCATTTGGGCTATCAGACTAATTGTGTCATTGGATTGAGGAGTTCCTAGATAACAGAACACAGCATGTCATTCTGAATGGAGAGAAGTCTTCTGAAGTAAGAGTGATTTCAGGTGTGCCACAGGGGAGTGTCGTAGGACCGTTGCTATTCACAATATACATAAATGACCTTCTGGATGACATCGGAAGTTCACTGAGGCTTTTTGTGGATGATGCTGTGGTGTATCGAGAGGTTGTAACAATGGAAAATTGTACTGAAATGCAGGAGGATCTGCAACGAATTGACGCATAGTGCAGGGAATGGCAATTGAATCTCAATGTAGACAAGTGTAATGCGCTGCGAATACATAGAAAGAAAGATCCCATATCATTTAGCTACAATATAGCAAGTCAGCAACAGGAAGCAGTTAATTCCATAAATTATCTGGGAGTAGGCATTGGGAGTGATTTAAAATGGAATGATCATATAAAGTTGATCGTCGGTAAAGCAGATGCCAGACTGAGATTCATTGGAAGAATCCTAAGGAAATGCAATCCTAAAACAAAGTAAGTAGGTTACAGTACACTTGTTCTCCCACTTGATAGAAGAGAGAGAGAAGATCCAACGGAGAGCAGCGCGCCTCGTTACAGTATCATTTAATAATTGTGAAAGCGTTACGGAGATGATAGATGAACTCCTGTGGTAGAGTTTGCAGGAGAGACGCTCAGTAGCTCGGTACGGGCTTTTGTTTGAAGTTTCGAGAACATACCTTCACCGAGGAGTCGAGCAGTATATTGCTCCCTCCTACGTATATCTCGCGAAGAGACCGTGAGGATAAAATTGGAGAGATTAGAGCCCACACAGAGGCATACCAACAATCCTTCTTTCCACGAACAATGCGAGACTGGAATAGAAGGGAGAACCGATTGAGGTACTCAAGGTACCCTCCACCACACACAGTCGGGTGGCATGCGGAGTATGGATGTAGATGTAGGAGAGGAGACTACAGCTTTATGACACACTCCCAAGTGATTCAGTTTGTGCATTCAGGCCACAGGGTGGTGCAATACGATACTGATAAGTGTTCGTGCTGCCTAGTTCTTTGTAAATATGGCTTTTTTCTCCTTCCTTTGTGGGTGCTTCACTTCATTTCTAACACACTACACTCACCTTGCATCATAATAATATTGAGATTGTGCTAATCCTCTCTTTGGTGCAGCCTAGGCTCTTAGGGTTCTAAATGTGTGGAATATAAATGTGACATTCTAAATAGTCACAAATGCACAACTTTTAATTTTGACTCTAAAAGCTTTTCCAAATGATCTGATCTTGAAACCCCATTTTACTGTCTCAAAAGAGCTGTCTCTGTGCACTGGTTAGGTCGTCACACGTGATGTATAAATATGTTTTTCATATCCAAAACCAGTTCACTAGTTTTGATACTGTAATTACTGAAATTGATTGCAAATCGATTAGACCTCACCGTGATGTACACAGTGAAGTTCAAAAGGAGATGGGCTACTCAGGAGAATGAAAGGGTAACATTTTAGTTTCAGATTTACAGTATGAATATTTTTAACAACCCAGAGTCATTAAATCTTAATTTCTTCAAATTCTTTGCCAGCATCTCTGTCAGAATAAACAATTGCCCTCAGGGGCTCACCACTCTTCGGCGGGTTCGTGCTTGGCTGCCACGGGGTCCCTGCCTTTGCAGCATCATTTCCTTTCCGTGCTACCTGTCTATCCTCGTGCTATTCTTTTTCCCTTCCCTCGGGGAACATGTCTGGGGTGTTGCTGCGAATGTTCCGCATTGTCCATAGCTGACATAAGAATAGGATCACCACTGTTTTTTGTTCGCTTTTCCTTTCTCTGTTTACCTTCTCCTAGCCCTCCTGTGCTTCAGCGTTTGAAGCTCTCTTTTTCTTCCTCCCTGTGTGCTACTGATGGCCGGCCCATGCGTCTGACGTGTAACAGGTGACTGGGTAATGTGTAATTCCCAGCCCCGGATTGACAGGTGGGATTCGCACGTACTCGTTGGTACAGGCCGGGCTCAGGGAGGGGTGATTGCCTGAGCTGCTACCATCCCAAATTGCCAATTGGTCCCTCTGTCAGGTGTTGGGGAGGTGTGACCTGAGGTGTGAACAATCTGCTAAGGCTTGTGGATGGGGCCCCCAATTGGAAGGAGAACGCCTTCGGAGACGCTTACAATCGTGGGGATTTTTTCGCAATGAGCGAATCGTCTTCACAGTCGATGTCTATGAAATGTAAAACGTAATGAGGCTAATGGTTGAAACCCTTCCAGCTGCACCACTGTTCCTTGTGGTCCCACGTACAGAAGACAGTCAGTTCTTTACCATGCTAAATCTGTTTATTATTCAGAAAAGTGTTGCTGCAGTTGCTGGCCCTGTGAAATCCTGATCATCTTTACAGAATGGCACTTTGCTTTTGGGGACTACTTTTGATTCTCAAGCACAACTACTGCTTGCCGTTTCATTCTCCGCGGTTATCCTGTTAGTGTCGAGGCACATAGAACTCTGAATTCTTCCCGTGGTGTTACTTACAGTATGCTGCTCGACAGTCTGACTCTGATCAGGGTGTCATTGCCGTCCGTCGGCTGATAAAAAAGGTAGATTCCTCCATAGTACCCTCACACTATCTTTTTCTCACTTTCGATAGAGTGGTGCTTCTGTCAAAGATCAAAGCGGGCTTTGAAATTGTCACAGTCCGACAGTACATTCTGACCCCTACATGCTGGTACCAGTGTCATAGTTTCAACCACACTCTAATGTCCAATTGACGTTTGGCCATTTATATGTAACCTGTGGTAGGTACGTGCACGAGGGCGATTGTCTGCCTCCTCTTCCCCGCTGTATCAACTGCAATGGTGGCCACGCCACCTCCTCCCGTGATTGTCACATGTATCTCGATGAGTGGGCCGTCCAGGAGATATGGGTAAAAGGAAAAAGTTTCTTATCCGGTCTCTTGCAAGTTAATACTAATCGCACACCCTGTGTTCTACAGTCTGGCAAGTATAGTGCTGTTCTTGCTACATCTCGCTCCGTGAAGGACGTGGCCATGCAGACGTGCGACCTCAAATTCAGTTCTGAGGTTGAGAGATGACCCAGTCGAGGTAGCATCGCCGCCCCCTCGTCCAGCTGTGCAACGAACCATCAAACTCTTACGTCGAGGGACTAAGTCACCGGCTACACAACCGGTAGGCCGGAAAAGCTGTGCTCCCGTGAAAACTTCCTACGTGCCTCCATCCAGCTAACACCCGAGACTTCATCTGCTAACCCGAACGATGCAAAGATGCCCAGCAAAGCCGACGGTCTTCTCCTTCGCTGGCTCGAAGAACCACTTCGACGGTGTCTGCACGTGATGCTTCGTGTGGCTCGATTCCGTGTCACCAGTGCACACGATCGACAGTTTTTCTGCATTGGACTCCACAGACCGATAGCACGAGAAAACCGATGCTTCTGCGGACCTCACGGAGTAGGATCGACCTGCCCTGTAGCAGCGAGTCTTCGCAGGCTGGCACTCTGCAGACGCTGAGGTGACCCGTTCGTTTTTTCATCATCGTGACTCTCCCCCTAATGGAATGTTTCACAGCCTTTGATCCAACAAAGAGGATTTACGACTGCTTTTAGAATTACAATGTCCCCATATACTCTGCCTTCAGGAAACAATATAATGTCCTCACGCCCATTCTGAGGTTTCGCATTTCTTCCCAGTCCATTTTGACCTTCCCCTGAGGTCAGCATTCAGTCTTATAGCGGTGTCATGCTGCTCTTAGGGGATGATGTTAATAGTCAACCCATCTCCCTGACTGCTTGCCTTCTAGCTGTTGGAGTTTGCCTTTTCCTTCCTTCACCTGACATTTTCCCTCTGTACCATATATATCCCTCTGTCATTCGATGTCACTAGGGCAGACTTCCTCCAGCTTATTGGGCAGCTGTCTCACCCATTTGTGCTGCTCAGTGATTTTAATGCGCACCGTCCCCTTCGGGGTTCTCCCAGAACCTGTCATAGATATGCTGTATTGGCTGACCTTAATCAAACCTCTTTTGCCTTAACACAGGAGCACCCACTTTCCTTTCTGACTTTCGCACACCTATTCCCATTGGGACCTACCCTTCTGCACTGACCAGCTTGCCCACCGTCTCGAGTGATTCGTTCTTTCCGACACCTACTCTAGCGACCATTTCCCGTGTGCTATCCGTTTGCTGACTCCTACCCCACTGCCGTGCACATGCAAATGGCAGCTTACTAAGGCTGATTGGCAGCTTTAATCCTCCCTGGCAACCTTCGAAGAACGAGATTTCCCCAGTTGTGACGACCAGGTGGAATTTCTTACAAATGTTATCCTTACCACTGCAGAGCATTCCATTCCTCGCACTTCCTCTTTACCACGGCATGTCCCAGTACCTCGGTGGACTGAGGCTTGCCGTGACGCAATTTGCTTGTGAAGATGTGCTCTCCCCATTTTTTACTGTCATCCTGTGATGGCAAACTGCATTTGTTATAAACGCACGTGGGCACAGTGCCGTCGCGTTCTTCGGGATACCAAAAAAGCTAGTTGGATCTCATTGACTAGTTCTTTTAGCAGTCCCACCCCCTCCTCTATTGTGTGAGTCGACATCCGACGACGCTCTGAGACAAAGATCCGTTCCCCAGTATCGAGCCTGAGAGTAGCGGATGATATCATCGTGGACCCTGTTGCTATTTCCCACACCTTGGGCCACTGTTTTGCAAAAAAATTGAGCTCCTCCCACTATCACTCTGCCTTCCTCCATCGGAAACAAGCAGAGGAGGCTCGGGCGATACTCTTTTCTTCTCAGAATTGTGTATTCGAGCACAAGTTGATGGTATTTCCTCTAATCTAAGCTGTACCTGAAATTTGAGACTCGAAATTCAAGGGGAGAGCCGGCCATTGTGGCCGAGCGGTTCTGGGCACTTCAGTCTGGAACCGCGCGACCGCTATGGTCGCAGGTTCGAATCCTGCCTCGGGCATGGATGCGTATGATGTACTTATGTTAGTTAGGTTTAAGTAGTTCTGGGTTAGGGGTCTGATGACCTCAGCAGTTAAGTCCCATAGTGGTCTGAGACATTTGAACCCCCCCCTCCCAGGGGAGAGAAAAGTTTTAGGCCGCACCTCCAAATTGAAGCGAAGTTGGTCCATTGTAATATGAGACACAATTTAGATCGAATGAATGATGATGCAGCTACAGTAGCTTGGTTCGAGTCGTAAGCTTAGCAGTTAAGCTTTACCAGGTAGCCATTGCTATGTGTCAGGCGGTCCGTCCGTATTTATACGGGTACCCTTCCTTTTTCATGTGCTTTGTCTGGTTTGAATTGGTTGCTCATTTTTCTTTGATCTGATAAGTGCTGTTCTCTTTGTTATAGGTGTTTGTCACTCTACGCTGAAAATGCATTACTGTACTGTGTCATGCATTGTTTGTCGCATTCTGTTAATGAGTGTTTAAGACATGTTGCCGCTCGCGGCATGGCTTGCTTCTGTGCGCGCTACTGCCGCTTACAATTTAAAAAAAAAAAGAGAGAGAGAGGAATCATCTCATTAGCGTAACAATGGCAAGAGACTGCTATTCGTTGTTACTTAACACTGCTGCTTTCTTTAATAATGATCAAAATAATAGACTGCGTATGATAGAAGACGTTCTGAACGAGAGTTTAACGAAAATTTTTCTCTGTTTGAAAATCTTTGCAGGCGCCTCTTTAGTACATAACATTGGGCACAGAAATTAGTCATCTTAGATTTAAAAATCTAGTCAATTGTTGTGCTTCATTTCTGACTGTGTCACTATTAGGCATAAGAATAATACGAATATAAACATGACACGATATGTATATTCTTCCGCATTTGCTGTTGTCTCACTCTGGTTTCATAGTTCATTAGGCGGACAGGATTTAAATGAGATAGCAGCAAACACGAAACAATACATGGCAAAATGTTTATATTCGTATTATTCGTATGGGGAAGAGAATACTGCATGTGATTCACAATAAGTTGCTATTAGCAACCATCTCTCCTCACAGGTAGGAAAAAATTCAGAAAGTAGAGTTGCCATATTGACAAATATCTCAAACAGTCTTGCCAGTCGGATTTTCGTAGTAAAATTAAATGCTGCTGCATTTGAAGATGAACAATACAGAATTTGTATTTACTTCGTTCAGTAATGTCTGAAAATGCAGTGGTCGAAACTCGGGGCGGAGAAAAAAGCTTGTCTTCCACAATTTTCTTTTAAATGACGCAGTGGTTTTGGTACCAGTATTTATCTTTGTGCCTGCAAAGCATGCCTGTGTAGTGCTACATATATTAGACGGCAGAAGTTAGTTGTGGCGGCACCTACCAACATTTTTCTGAAGTTCCGCTTCCTTTGCACTCGAATCTAAGCTGCGGGCGGTTTTTTGGATTACAAAAACTGGAAAAAAGTGCGGCTTAGATTCGAGTAAATACGGTAAATAAATTATCCCGTAGTCAGAGTATATACGAAGTGTCAAAATGTGGCCAGGTGGTATATTCAGTGTGGGAAAAAATACTTCAAAATGTGTGCTTCTCAATCTGTCAAATTACAACACACCTGCGAATAGCACCGTGACCTGATGTTTGTGTACGCGCGTGCCCACAGTGCCAGTGGTGTAAGGGCATGTGCTCGGACGGCATGGACAGGCGGCGGCAGGAGTGGCTCCAGCACTCGTGCGACAAGCAGGGCCTGGCGTCCGTGGAGCAGTGCCCGCCCCCGGCGACGCGCGACCAGCACGCACTGCCGACGCTGCAGCCGGTGTCCCGGCCGCACGCCGGCGGGGGAGGCGGGGGCGTGGAGGCCGCGGTGCACGCCTCCCAGTCGGAGGCGGCCCACTCGGAGCCGCAGCGCACCGACGGAGGGCTGCACGTGAACGGTGAGTTGCGCCTGCTACCTCGATCTGATCACTTTAACTTCGTCTGAGTTCGTGTGTGTTTTGGACGTGGTGATTGTGGATTCAGTTGACCGAGTAAGTCAGAGTTTCCACTCGTGTCTGCGTCTGCATTTAATCTCTGCAAACCGCTGTGAAGTGCGAGATAGAGGGTCCTTCCTACAGTGCCGATTTTTGATTCTTCAGATTCCATTCACACATAGTGTGGGAAGAACAGCTGTTTGAATGTCCCTAATCTCAGCCTCACAATCCTTTCACAAACAATACGTAGTGGGCTGTATATATTCCTAGATTAACCATTTAAAGCCGGTTCTTGAAACTTTGTAGGTAGGCTTTCAGTATAGTTTACGTGTGCCTGCCAGTTATTTCTTCAGTCTCTCCGTGACGTACTTTCATTGTTCAAACAAACCTGCGACCGCTCGTGCTGCCCTTCTCTGTATATAAGGGGTGTTCAAAAAGAAACGAGCCGGAGTCTGGAATGCGCAAACTGGTGAAAGGAGGGTAATATCGTGGTGTGGGTAACGAGGTGTGGTTTCGACAAGTGTGTGGAAGTTCACAGCCCGCTGCTAGAGGGCACGTATGTATGTTACGTGACTGTACAGAGCTGGCAGCAGCACGCATCAGTCCTCCAACACTGCCAGTCGCATTGCAAACAGTGACTTAAAGCCGTAAAAAGAAGACAAAGATACCCCCTTCTGATTCACTTCCTGTAGCACAGGACAACAGCGAATGTCCAGTGTTACTTCTAAACCTTGACAACCCTTCGCCAAGCGATCAAATCAAAACGACCGGACAGACTCACCCGTGGGGTCATTCTGCTCCACGACAATGCAATACCTCATACCACCAACACAGTCACGGCACTTCTGCAGAAATTCAAATGGGAGGTTCTCGGCAACTCTATACTGTCCTGAACTCTCTCCCTGTGATTACACCATTTTTGGTCCCCTTAAAAAGGCTCGGAGGGGAAAACGATTCACCTTGCACGACAACGTCCGGCTGTACGTGCGGAACTGGTTGACATCGCAGCCCTGGGAATTTTATGAGACAGCCATTCACTGCCTTGTATCAGTCTGACAAATGTCTCAACAGCAGGGTCGATACTTCTAACATACAGGTATTGGTTTCTGTAATTATGCCTCTGGCCCATTTCTTTTTGAATGCCCCTTATATATTAAATATCCCCTGCTAGCCTTATTTGATACACAAATGATTTGTAAGCTGTCTCCATTATACCTATGACTCAGCTTATATCAGCGATTTGCCAATCTTCCCACGACTTCCAGATAGTCAAGACCCTACTGAATGTATATGTAGCTTTCTTCAAACAGTAATTCATTATAGATAACTGCATCATCTGTGAAAGGTCTGAGGTTACTAATAACCTAATCTTCAAGTTCATAATGTACAACATAAACAGCAGTTGCCCAACACACTTCCCTTGTGCACGCCTGTAGTTACTTCTGTATCTCTGATAACATACTGCCCCCCCTCCCCCCAAGAAATCCGTAGTCCAGTAATCAGTTTTACTCGATACTCCATACAATTGCACTTTTGCTAATAAGGTAATTGTGTTACTCAGTCAAATGCTTTCTGGAAATAGAGAAATACTGCTATTATCCGTTGCTTTCAGGAGGTATGTGTGAAAAGTGCAAGTTGGTTTTCATGTAATGGATGTTTTTGAAATCCGTGCTGGTTGGGGATGGAAGAGGTCAGTATGTTAGAAACAGCACAGTAGGTTTGAGTTCATATACAAAAATAACTGCTAGGGTTGTTCACTTATACTCAACAGCTGGATTTGTTGTGGCACTAGTGAAAATTTGTCTCAATTTTTTCCAACTACCTGTTACCGCATCGCAATCCTCATTTTTGGATGAATACCCTGCTTTACAATGCCAGTTTGATAGCTGTACTGGACAGTTCTCGAGTACTATAAACCTTTGTCCTAATGCAGCTGCTTTTTTGTTTACTCCTGAGCTGGAGTTTGGTTTTGTCCCTGAACGTGAATCTGTGGCTAAGTTGTCTATTCCCTTTTACTCATATCCAAGAAATAAATTTCTCATCACTTCAGATGATCGTATGACTGAAATCCTTCTGCCACAGGATGTTATTGGCGTTCAGAATGTGTGTTTCTTGGTACACCACCACAAGCACTGTTTGGGATGACGACATGTTGTCACAATAAACAGTGAACTTATTTCCTTGGCTGCATGCTGTCCTACCTGTTACAACTGCTACATTTATGACGAAAAGGATCGCATGATGCACTTAAGCAATTTATCACGTAACACTGAAACTGTTTGTTCAAATTTCTTATGCCATCACTGCACAGCTCACGGACTAGCTACATATTGCCCATGAAACATTTCGTGCAATTTGTGAATTTTGATTTTGCATAAAATTCTCCTTTCCTGTAGTGAGCTTTCACAGTATCAATGTGCTGTTCTTTTGTGTAACACTCAGTGTGTACCGCTGCCAATCTAATAACCCAGCAGTAGCATTTAATGGTCAACTTGCATTCTTTAAGGGAGATCAGACGCCTAGATTGATATATGGACTATGCGCGCCCCCGTATGCTGTGTAGTGGAGGGCACAGGTTGCACCTGGATACTTTTTCCTTTGTGGACTTCAGAATGGTTTTCTATGCTACTCCGAACACACTAGAATTTCTTCGCAAGGTCCGTCTTGGGAATCACGTGGTTTTCAGATAAGATGTACTTAGTGTTTGTAAAAAATATTTTTGTTTATGACATTACGTAGTGCATACGGAGAATTTCATTGTTTCATTTATGTTTTGAAGATCACATCATTCAGATGTTGATTGTTTATGCTAATGCTGCATTCTAGCCGGTCCCAGAAACTTGGTGTCAGTTGACATCTGACATGGGAGTACAAATGATTTCTTCCTGTATTGTCATCTTCAGTGCAGTGTGGCTGGGTAACACATCCAATAAACAGAAGTCGCATAAGCTTAGCGCACAGTAATGAGGTCAGTGAAGATTGCCATATCTGGAGATAATGCGAACTGAAAACTGATCTTGTAAGACAGCCATTGAATTAAGAGCTGTGTGCGTGGAGTTCCGTGACCTTGTTAAAACCATACTCTCCTCATTGGCCCTCTGTGACGTCGAAGTTACAGGAAGAAGGTGGGAAGGAGCATTGTAATGTAGCACTCTGAATTAAGTCGCAGTAATGTTGTTTTCCTCAAAGTACACGCCATTTTCTGCAGTGGGTCTCTTGAAACATAAGAGAATTTTTGTTACATCGAAATGAAAATTGGCATCATCACCCATGAGAAAAATCGTGTTTTCATGACTGACTATGATTTAACAAGACTTGACACTGTTCGTAATCACATTCAGGTTGTGAAATATCTGAGTTCTGTATAGGTGATAACGAATGTTTTTGCAGGGTCATTTGCACTGTTGACTCATTAACCCCTTGCTCGCAGGATGTGAGCGAATCGACCACTTAGGGCACTGTATAGTGGACGTCCTAACTCGATGTTTTCGGGCGTACGGTCTGTGATGACGGACACATTGTGGAGCCAGTTGTGTTGCAGTTTTCAACCCATTTGAAAATGGTGTTGTGATCTGGAACAGGTCAGTGGATGGGAATATGAAAATGAGTGTGAAGGTAATTTTGTGTTAGACTCTTTGTTCACAAAAACTACAAGAGAGTGAATGTACGATGCCCGAGGTTCCACAACATTGTGGAAACTAAAATCCCACTCCAACAGACAAATCAAGCCCATCGTCTCCTCTCTGAGGCCAGCCACTCAGCTGCACTATTCAGTATGAAAACATTGTTTCCATGGTGGACCTTGTGTAAGATGAAAGTTCAAGGAAATAATGGTTCTCAACTTACATGGGAATATGGGTTATGAACAACTGAAATACTGAGACATGAAATGTTGTAGAGCTGTTTCTATAGCGACCAGTTTTGGATTTGTTGTTTGATGTAAGTGGCAAGGTACTTGTTGTAAATTGTTGGGGGGAGAGTGTTAGTCTCATTTCCACTATATTTTTTAGGAGCATGTGTGTACATAAGATTTGTATATTAATAGTATGTACATATGATTTGTATTTTAACAGCTGTACAATGGTCTAACTTTAGTTTCTGTAGTGATGCATCTCGAGTGTTAACTCACATTTTTCTCTTTTGCTTTTTTCTGCTGAAAGCTTTCACGGGAATAGTGGCTGAATGGAGACCAAAGGTATGATTGTTACTGCTTGTGTAGACAACACTGCAAAATTCTGCACTTGACATTAAGAAACCTTCAGGTGTATTGTGTGGAAGCGGTAGTCATAATGTTTCAATTATCACCAAAAAAATTAACCTCCGAGCATGAAATGTGGACTTCATATATAAATTCACTGTTCATTGGAACACTAATTTTTCAGGGATGGATGTCAAGCGAAGTAGTTGGTTGCAAAGTCTGTATTTTGCCAAAGAAGCAGCATGCGTGATGTGGTCCATTGCAAAATGAGTTGGGGCATTGTTTTAGAACAAAAAGATGGTCCTTGGACAACTTTGCGCTGCACTTTCTCTAAGCACCCTTGTGTAACTGCCCCTTAAGGACGTAACCCATTAGCACCACTCCGTGGCACTCCAAAAAAATGCTGAACATCCTGTTGCCTGATCACTGTCAGGTCTTTGCCTTTTTTCCATGGTGATGAAGCTGCATACAGTATAAACCCACTTTTATATTCCAAGAATTAGTTTTCCTACTGTTTACAATCTTTATCGCGCCCTTCAAATTCACTATGTTTGCAATATTTGCTGTATGGAAGTTCCTTGTCAAGTTAGGGGATACAAGGGCATTAGCTGTAAAATTATAACTGGGTTTTGATCGACTCTTTATTTTTTTTCCTTATGTTTATTCAGGAAGATCTGGTGCATTCTCTTGGATGGTACTGATTGTACAAACATTCAAAGCAGTGAAATTCAAAACACCATGAGCATTGGGTGAACTCAAGTTTGCCACAGTGACATTTCTTCATATGAACCCCACTCGGGAAAGAAACATAGTTAATATTGCAGAAGATATCACATGTTGGCAATAATCTCTCAGCAAATCACATACAAAAGATCCCTTCACAAAAAAGTGGCACTTGAAATTGATTATGAAAGATGATGTTGATCATACATACAATTAGTAGATGAATAAGGACAATGTTGTTTCAATACACACTGGAAATCATTTTATTTAGTAACTTTCTGTAGACATGGATAGGTAAATGAAAAACAAACTAAAAATAACAATCTGGTCTCAAACACGGGCTGCAAAATTGTGAAGCCATGATCTTAGTGTCTGTACCACCGCTTTGGTTGGACTGTGTTCTTGCTGGAATGCATGTAAGTATCTAGAAAACTTCGTCATTTTCTCAGAAATGGTAGTGTACCTACAGATAAGCTGAGACAGGTGTTTGCTTACTTTGATGTCTCTTCCACCGAGCAGAGTTTCCAGGCAGTCAGGTTATGGCACTTGGCATGTGGAAAATGAATTGCTCCATAACATTGTAATCATCAGTGGGCTGCGCAATTTAATTTTTGTTTTAGCAGTGTCCGAAGGTGCTGTGGCATGAGGATTACAATGTGCACTAGGGCTGTAGACATATAACTGAAAGCAAACAAAACATTAAGTACAAACAATAGAAACTCCAGGTTGCAGCATCAACAATACAAGGAAAAAGATAGATTACTACTTCCTGTAAAGTTGAGTTGCGAACAGGCACAAAGAAAAGACTGTTACATATTTAGCTTTCGGCCAAAACCTTTTTCAGGAAAGTTCATCACACACACATGACCGCAGTCGTGTGTGCATGAAGTTTGCTCACGTGTTTGAATGAATGTGCGCGCGTTTTATTGCAGGCTATGGGCAAAAGTTAACTGTGTTAGTCTTTGCGTTGTGCCTTTTTGCAACTCGACAAGTCGTTTATGGTGAGTAGCGAAAAATTACACAAACTTACACTACTTCTCTCTCTCTCTCTCTCTCTCTCTTTCTTTCGTTTTTTTTTTTTTTTTTTTTTTTTTTTTTTTTTTTAAACAAATCTCCTAAATGTATAGCAGTATTAGTGTAGTTGTTAAATGGGGTAGAAATGGCATTTGGAAGAAAGTTGTACACAGTGTTTTGCACACAAGCTAAAATTGGTCTCAAGAAAATTATATAGGAAAGAGACAAACTGCCAGAGTTGATTACTGCTGTGAAGAGGATTTCAATGTGGGTTAAAGTGTAGTAGCAAGTGATGAGATAAGAAAAGGCTCGTAGCTCAGACTAACTCATAAAGTATCCACCAGATGGATTCAATGTTCGGTATGATGAAAAGAGTGTTGCAGCTGCAGCCAGTGATTAATAGTATCATTAACTGCCTCACTAGTGCACTTCTCGTGGTAACAGCTGCACGTATTGTAGATCTGGCAGATAGCTGTGACATTCTGTGGCCTACAGAAGTGGCTACTCAGAAAATTTTTGTAGAAAAACACATTGAAAGCAGTAAAGTAATCCCAATAAGTAGTATGTTGAATATCTGAATGTCGGACAATTGGAGAGAACCTAAAGAGTAATGCCATAATAGAAACCAAAAAGCAATTGCAGCCAACATATTAATTTATTAGCCATACCAGCACCTCTTGATCCTCAATATAGGAATATCCAGGAAGATCCTTCAGCATGTTCGGAGGCCATCAGGAAGTCGAGGATCTTCTTGCAGCTGTTAAAATGACTGTCGGTGAGTATAGGCAACATGTTGAGGCATTACAGGAAAATAGAGAAACCATATCTGATATATAGATTGAACATCATAAAATAGTGCAAGAAAACGATAATTTTGCAGACTGCGACAGGAATAGATCTACAATCACAGATCGGTAATTACCTGGAAGATCTCTTCCTAGATCTTGAATAAGATCCATCAGAAATAAGAAGTAAAGTCAACAGCACCGCCTATCCAAAATTATAAAAAAACTACAGTCAATGTATGAACTGCGTAGTCACATTGTCATGTTTTGAGACTTCTCAAAAACTCCTAAACAGAAGCAAAAAGATTTTCTCAAAAATGTAGTTGGAAGTCTGTAGACAGGTATTTGGTTAATAAATAAGATACTAGATGTATTTGTATGTTGCCTTTTAGTCATCGTAGAAATTCATCATTTAACATTGGTGTCAGAAAAATAAATGTTTTGGGAGTCAATTGATGTTGATGGTTTTTCAACATTGCCTATCCCTAGATAAAATTAAAAACTAAAGCTGTAAGGCACATATAAAATTTAGGAAATCTTGGCAGTTGTACAATGCAGCCTCATGTACAAAGAAGTAAACACAAGAATTGCATGTTAATGAAGTGTGATTAGACAAATTTAGTTTAGATCAGTTGGATCTTTAAAAATAACTATTGTTCCCTTACATAGCGCTACTTTCAAGCCACAGTAGTGTTTGACTTTCTGCAGGGAACGTTTGACTGGTTCGACTTCAGTTGTGAAAAGTAACTTTACTGTTCCCGTACAGGCAACTGAATTAGGTTTTCATGAGATGTGCAGGGGATTAGCCATTCATACGTGACTAATGTCTCATATGCATCTCCTGTCATGAAATTCTACTTGGCAATGACTGTGATGCTCGAAATCAGTTGTGTGTAAAGTAACAGAGAAGTTGTTTTTAGCAACAAAGGTGGAAGCAATCAGTTATTCCTGCACAAAGTCAAAGACTTTTGGAAAAAAAGTAAATGAATGAAAATATAATTCAAAATTTGTTTACTATTTGTGTGTAGCTGCTGCGGCTTTTGTTACCGCATGCCTTCTTTTTAATTTTTTGTCACAGTTGTGTACCACTGTTTTATTCGCAGTTACTTTCAAGTCACCTGTAGCCCTACAAAGAGCTTACTAGCACGCTTTATTGAAAATGTATGTTGTGGTTTGCGAACATACCAAAGTCTGAATTGTATAAATTGTAGTGAAGTGATTTAATAGAACTCCTTTGAAGAGCACACATTTATATATCACATTTAATAATTGTTCTGTATGCAGAGCAGTATTAAGTTTACTTGTTAGTGTTTCTATTTTGTATGGTAACAGATTTATTGCTGGTTTGAAAATGAACACGGTGTTGACAACTAGCCAGCAATAAACTTAATCACTAGTGTGATTTCCAAGTGTTAAGTACAAAGCATTTTATCAGATCCGCAGTTATCAGCCAGTAGATATTAGATCAGTAATTAAGTAGTTGCTGGTTCGAATCTCATTGGTGTCACAGTATTTCTTACTTTTATTTTAATTTTGTATTTATTATCATATGAAATCTTAAAATCATTATTATTAGCAAATAAAACATAATCCAACAGTGTGGCTCAGAACAGGTAGCAATCAATCTTAGGATCCACAAATTGGACTGAGCATAGAACTTAAAAAATATTGTAAGATAGGAAATTGTTGAGTGTAGGAGCCAAGTTAAGGCACTACAGTACAGTTGTCGAAGCAAAAGGAGTACATGCTTAAGAGACTGATTATGGATGGATGTGGATTAACAGATATAATGATCAATAGAGAATGGAAAATATTAAGGATTTTAGGTGACAGATCGATTGATAGGCACATTATGTTTGAGAGCAAATGAGGAGTTGTACAGAAGGGTGGAACTGGTAACATCTGTGATTAACCCTTTCACTACTGTGGTTGTTTGTAAACATCCTGCTACACTGTTCTCCTGGTATTATGGATGTCTGTCTGTATCTGAGCTGCTGACCTTTCACTGTTGCGGATGAGTTACTTCCATATCTCAGTGAATGAAAGAGTCAAGAGTATTTATCATGTATAATATGTGCCTCATTAAGTGCTATCATTTGCAGAGAACCTTTTTTTGATATCTTGAAGTGTTTAAGATACGATTATTGTTATGACCATGCGATTCATGATGCTCAAGGACGTGAATGGACGCATTGCACGCGGACATCCTTTGGCTGTAAAATACAGTAATTGAAGAATGAAATGAGATATCCTTCTGCTCTCAATTTTATGTAAAATTTTGATATCTTACATACGTTTCATTCACTTCAGTGTACGAGCTGAAATCCAACTATATGCAGTGCGTATTTACCTCTGCGAGCTCTTAAAATTTCATGTACCGCGGTTTGTATGACAGAGATTGGAAAGACCTGCATTTCTTTTTCGAGTAAACATATCTGGTGTGCAAATATCAAATTTTTTCACCTAATAGGTTTTGAAAAATTGAGTAGTATTTCGTATCGGGCAGAACACCGTCTCGGCACAGGCACCAGCATTTGGTGAGCAGTACAGCTGTAACAAAAGCCACCCTCAGCACAGAATGCAAAGAGCTTGTCTGTAGTTGCAAAAGGGTTAAGAAGAAAAACTTGTTATTTAAGGACACACATCTAGTATGTCCCATGATTGTCTAACAAAGAAAATTTGGAAATTCATAAGGCCAAAGGCAAAGAGATTGGGACAGCTCCACCGAATGTGATACAGATCTTAAAAAGAAATCAGTACCCCAGAGGACAAAATCGTGGATAGTAATGAATTTAGACAAATGCTGGAAAAGCTGCAGAGGCTTTAAACTAGGAGAAGCATTCAAAAAAACGGAGGGAGGTGGCCCTGTGTCAGAAGACCGGAAGAAGGCACTGAGTGATGGATTCTAGAGATACAGGCAGGACAACAGAGCCAGCAGAGGAACAGTGGTAAAAATGGAAAAATGATTCCGATTGTTAACTAGTAGTTCATAGTGCTCAGTTCATTGTAAAAAAATCAAAATGTTTTATTAAATTATTACACAGTATTTCTTAATTAACAAGTCCACTTTACTATGAATGGAAATATTTATTCATAAATGCTGAATCATAATGATTGATGCAAGTGGCGTTTCTTATTTTTATTTACAATAATATGAGAATAATTAACATTTGGGACAGGTATATGAAATGTTCATTCATTAAATGGAAGTATTATGTACGTCAATAATATTGTGCAATGTCTAGAAATAAAGTACTTAATTTACTATTAAGTTTTTTGATTTTGTACGAAATCTTAATTTATTGTGAATGGTCTCGTACCACATCTTAAAAAATATATAAGCTATTTGTTAATTCAGATTCCCATTTTTGTTTAGTAAGAGTCCCAGTTCTTGCTAATAAGTATAGAGTTTAAAGAAAAGTAGAAACAAGTTGCTGCCACTGAGAATTCAAACAGCAACTTCACGATTGCTAAAGTAATGCCCTACTGACCCACTGGCTGGTGAATTTCTCAATTAAATACATCAAATGCTTGTTAAATTAACAGCACTTGGAAATCTACTAATCTTGAAATGGTTTACCTTGCAAGAAAAAGAAGTGCCTTATCACTTTAGGAAATTGATGGTTGGGCACCAAGCCACTTACGTCATGAGTACGAAGAAAATATAAGAGGGCCAATTTGTAAGGCTTCCTTGTAAGGCACAAAATAAAAATAAAACTGAAGTAACACTACTTGCCAATCTTTCTACTGAAGTTCCGCAGGAACTCTGTAAGCTTTAGTAGGTATTGCTGCCCATCCACATTTCACACACGTTTCACTGTGCTGCCGTAAGAATGGATATGCTGACAGATGTTGCTCACCCTCTGCCCGGCAGGATCTCCGAGCAGCTCCTCGGTGAGCGTGTCCGGCGTGGTGGCGATCCTGAGCGTGGTGACGCTGGTGTGCGCGACGGGCGTGTGGATCCTGTACGCCTACCGCAACCCGCATACTGCCTCGGGCCAGTTCCTCATCAGGGTGAGTAGAGTCGTGGGGTATGGTGTGTCACACACCGTGTCAGCACAGAACATCAAAGTCAAATGAACAACTATAAATTTATTCCACAGTGTTCTTTTCATAGGTCAACCACAACTGTACATGTCTGTTTCCAGAAAATGAAGGAAACTTGAACATTCATTGAACCAATAATATTCGATAGTTCCCGACTGCTTTCAGAATAATACAGTTCCATCTTCTGGTATACAATGAAGTGTAAAAGAACTAAGATGTCTTCCACCATATGTTGTTTGCCGGACAACAGTTCTATGTCCCGTTTTATAAAATAGCGATCATGGGATCTCGACAGCAAGATCGTTTTGTTCCTTTGGCCATACTAACAGGAAAACCCACAAAATGAAGAGAAGGGGGGGAGGGGGAGAGAGACAGTCAGACGAGCAATATCGTGGTTGCTGTCGGAAATCTACTTAATAGTCAGACACAGAACTTTCATTCCACAGACATGCGGTTGGTAGGCAACCTTACCTCTTTCACACTTTACTGTACGCCAGAATATGGAATTACTTTATTATGAAACTAGTTATAAATAATAAAATATTATTGGTTAAACAGTGTTCTTCACTTTGTGAAAATATAAGTATTTTGGGATGACTGCATGGAATTCTAATATTAGATACAAAGATCACGCGAGGGCATTAGAGAGTAAATATACTCACTCCACATGCAGTAAATTTCCTAGAGACCAACAAGCTTATGACCACAGATCAGCAGGTAGGAGACGTATTGGCGGAATTATAGCTTTGAGGACAGTTGGTAGAGCACTTGCCCGCAAAAGGCAAAGGTCTTGAGTTCGAGTCTCGGCCCGGCACACAGTTTTAATTTGCCAGGAACTTTCATATCAGCCCCACACTCCGCTGTAGAGTGAAAATTTCATTCTAGATCATTTTCTCCATGATACACTGTGACCCGTGGATGAAGGGCAACAGACAGATACCATATTTCAGAAATTCCGGAAAGCATTCAACATGGTGCCCCGTTGCAGGCTGTTAACAAAGATATGAATGTATGTAACGTGTTCTCAGATATGTGGGTGGCTCAGACTTTATAAGTAATAGTGTGATAGGACTGCTGTTATTTTCTATACATAATGATCTGGTGGAAAGGGAGAACAGCGGCCTGTGGCTGTTTACTGATGTTACTGAGGTGTACTGGAAGGTGTTGTCATTGAGTGTCTTTACAAGGATACAATATTACTTAGACAAAATTTCTAGTTGGTGTCATGAATGGCAGCTAGTTCTAAACATGGCAAAATGTAAGTAAATACTTATGAGTAGGAAAAACAAATCAGTAATGTTCAAATATAGCATTAGTAGCATCCTACTTGACAACCACGTCATTAAATATCAGAATGTAACATTGCAATCCAATATGAAATGGAATGAGCAAATTAGGATTTTTGTAGGGAAGGCAAAAGGTAGACTTTGGTTTATTGGGAAAAGAGTGGTTCATCTGTAAAGGAGACAGCATGTAGGATGCTAGTGCAACCCATTGTTGAGTATTGCTAGAGAATTTGTGATCCTTACCAGATTGGATTAAAGGAAGACACTAAAGCAATTCAGAGGCAAGCTGCTAAATTTTTTACTGGTAGCTTTGAGCAACGTGCAAGTGTTTAAGAGATGCTTCAGGAACGCAAATGAGAATCTCTGGAAGAAAGGCGGTATTCTTTTAGAGGAACGCTATTGAGCATTTGAAGCTGACTGCAGAATGGTTCTACTGATGTAAACGCACATTTCGTGTAAGGACTACGAAGATACGAGAAATAAGGGCTCGTGGAGGCATAAAGACAGCTGTTTTCCAGTTACTCTGTTTGCAAGGGTACCCTCTGCTGCATGCAGTATGGTGCCTTGTAGAGTATGGATGTAGGTGTAGGTTGATGGACACACAAGAATTTTTAAAAATCTAGAGCCGCGCAGTTTGAGGCGCCATGGCACGGATTGCACGGCCCCTCCCACTGGAGGTTACAGTCCTCCCTCTGGCATGGATGTGTGTGTTCTTCTTAGCTTAAGTTAGCTTAAGTCAGGCTGTTCCAACCGAGCTCCATGGAGCTGGAGCGCTCCGGATCGCTCACTGCGGCAGCTCGGAGCCCGCGTGGAGGGGGAAAGCTAACTCACTGCCCCCTGGCCGCATGCAGCCGCAACTGACGCAATAATCCGTGTTCAATGACAGCTATGACTAGCCGCGGGAGCCCTGTACCTCTACTGGAGGATACCTTTCTATTCATTGAGAGGCATGGTCGTCCGCAGTGTCTCGTATGTCATAAAGTATTTAATTCTGCCAAGAGGTACAATATACGACGACATTGTACACGCCTTCAAATAGCGCACTACGATCAGGTAGAAAACGTTGCACGCAGAGAACTGGTAGCCAGGTTTAAGAACGACATACCAGCAGACCTAAGTCTAAAAACGGTTTCGTAATATGGAGGGTATCAAAACATGCAACATAGTTCGTGTTCTGTAATGCGTTTATTATTTTCAGGTGAATGAGAGCGGAGAAAACACTACAGAATCTGCAATTCGGGCAAGCTACAGGGTCGCTCACATCATTGCGACGAGTGGCAAGCCGTTTTCGGTGGGACCACTCGTAAAATCGTGCATGGTAGCAGTTAGCAGTTGCAGAATGTTTGTTTCCAAGGGAGGTGCAGGCAATTGAAGGGGTTTGCCTGTCGAAGCGGACAATGTGTTCAGCACTCCTTTTTCAGTTTCCCATGTTGACTTGTCATCGTCACTTCAATTGGAAATTATTGATTTGCAAAATTCAACTTTGTTGAAAGAGAGGTACTACAACACGTTGGATTTATCGCAATGGTATCGTTCATTACAGCAAAAAACATTTCCCAAGCTTCACAACAATGCCACTCAGATCATGTTCATGTTTGGATCTACGTATTGTTGTGAGAAGCTTTTCTCAGCAATAAAAAGAGTAAAAAGTAAGGAACGATCGTTTCTTCAGGATGCAACAATGAATGCTATCCCGATCTTGGGATGCAAAGAAAATGTCAAGCTACAGAGGTCCAATAAATTTAGTATGCAATTTCTTGTGAAACAGTTGTTTCTTATTTATTTCCTGAACATCGTATTTTCTGGTGTAGCATGTCTCCACGTCTTAGCGGCCAGGAGTATGAGGTTGTCGATTTTGTAAGACGCTAGCTGGCACATCAAAACGCTTGCCTTGCCGCCTGCCTCAGCCAGCCGTGCCACGTGCCGGCGTACCGGCCCACCTGAATGGTCACAGCGAGCGACACGGCTCCCTGGAGCAGGGAGCGCTCCACGGCTCACAACGGAGCCGACGAGCTGGAACAGACTGGTTTAAGTAGTGTGTAAGTCTAGGGACCGATGACCTCAGCAGTTTGGTCCCTCAAGAATGCACGCACATTTGAACATTTGAAAAAATATAGACCTAGATATGTACTCTGCAGGCCATCGACAATGTGTGGCGGGCAGTAGTTGGTACCACTGCTAATGATTCCCTTTCATGTTCCACTCGTAAATGGAACGAGGTTGGGGAACTGTCTCTGTGTGTCCATGCGAACCTCTTAGCTTGTCTTTGTGGTCCTTACGCAGGGTGTAGATTTGTGGCAGTAGAATCATTCTGCAGTGAGCTACTAATGCCAGCTCCCTAAATCTTCTCAACAGCGTTTTGCAAAAAAAAAAAAAAAAGTCTTCTTTCCTCCCTGGGTTGTCATTTGAATTCCTGAACCATCTGCATAATGCTCATTTGTAGATCGAATCTAATGGTCGTAAATCTAGGAGCACACTTCTGAATTGCTTAGATGTCTTCCTTTACTCTGACCTGGTGGAGATCTCGAAGACTAGAGCACTACTCAAGTATGGGTTTCATTATTGTTCTATACACAGTCTCCTTTATAGATGAGCCACAAGTGAACCATTCACCTTTCCTGCAGCCGACCTTATATGCTCGCTCTGTTTCATAGTTCTAGACATTGTTGCGTGACTGCATCAAACGACATACCACCGATACTGTATGTGAACATTGCAGGACTGTTTTTCCTGCTAATCTGCATAAACTTAAATTTTCCCATGCTTAGAGCAAGCTGCCATCATCACTCCAAATAAAAAAAAAAACTGCCTAAGTGTTTGCGAAACCTCCTACGTTCACTCAATGACAACTCTTTTTCCTGTACACCAAAGCATCATCAGCAAACAGTCACAGATAGCTGTTCATCTTATCTGTCAGATCACTTATGCCCAGGCAGAAAAATGCTCCAATTGAAGCACTATAAAGATGAATATATTCTTCTTTAAAACATTGACAGAAAAGTGGGAACTAGCTGCTTCAGTCCTTATTCTGCCTTTCTCACCAAAAAGTTTCGCATGCTAAGCCTTCATATCCAGCACCTCCCTCGCACTGCCACCGTCTTTTTCCCCCACTCTATCCATTTTATCACATTGATGTACAGTATATCGCATGGGTACTGTCTCCACCATATGTTAGCAGTTCAAAAATTCGGGGTGGGGTGGGGGGTGTCCAATTTATTTCTTCCTGTATATCCACATGTATGCAATTTCAGTCCAAAATTCACCCTCCCCTGTACCTATGTCTTAAAGTTTGCCATTCTAGGAATGTCGACACAACCAAAGCTATGTACCGATGCATGGACTCCACTCATCTGTATTTTTCATTTACCTTTCTCCTCTGTTCGCTCTGCTTATATCTCTATCCCTCTCACTCTCTTTCGTAGCCCCCCTCTCTCTCTCTCCCTCTCTCTCTCTCTCTCTCTCTCTCTCTCTCTCTCTCTCTCTACCTCCCCCCCTCTCTCTCTCTCCCTCTCTCTCTCTCTCTCTCTCTCTCTCTCTCTCTCTCTCTCTCTCTCTCTCTCTACCTCCCCCCCTCTCTCCCTCACTCCCCCTGCCCCCTCCACTGGCACTCTCTCTATTACTCAAATAGCACAAAATAGTGTGATATATTTGCACAGCAAAATTTTTGTGTTGATGAAGACAGAATGAGGATTGAGGCAGCAGATTCCTCCCTTCTGTGTCGGAATGTTTTAAAGAGGAACACATTTACCTTTATACTGCTGAGACAGGAGAATTTTTCCTCTGCTACATCAGGGTGCACTCCTTACGTAAAGGACCTTCTGTAGGTCCGTAAAGTTTTAAATTTATATATACCCTTCGATAGATTTACATACTTGGACACACATAAACAAGAAATAAATGCACACAACATAACCTCAACTCAAACTGTTCACTTTACATTGCTTTATATAAAAATGTGGAACACTTTTAGGCTACACGTACAGTATACCAAAAAATGTGGTGTTTTATTGGGAAGCACAAAGAATTTTGTATGACAAAAATAATTTTTTGTAAGGTGCTTACGCCACTAGGTGTTACCATCAAATAATTTCCAGGCCCAGACAGCCTATACAGGTGTAAAGTTCAGACTTTACAGATAGAGCATGTGACAAAGTTTTATCGATGGAAAAAATGTTGACTGGTGACCACGGAACCCTTGGGATGACCCTAGAACCCCTGCAATGTGTTCACTAAACCTGTCAGAATTACATTTACACATCAGACCAGATATTATGTGCTTAAGTATGGTAACTTGGAACCTGTGGATCTCAGTAATGGATAATGATATCAGAAATGTTGCCAAATTCTCTGAGAGTATCATCTTGAGGAAATTTGGTAAAAATTTCAATGATTTGCTGTGAATAAATATTATTGAAGTTCTCAAACCCATAATGTGTACTTTCCGCAGTTTTATAGGTTTCTTCAGGGAACTGCCCTCGAACATACAGCACTTGTATAAGGCACCTAAGATGTGCCCTAGGCAATGCCAGATGCAAAAGAACCAACTGATTTGCTCACTTGCTTGGGCTGGAGGAAGTGTGTAATGTTTTTAAGTTTTGACCCTGAGCAGTAGGATACCAACAGTATTCCCATTCTTCCAATATGTATACAAATGGTCACCACGCCAAGGGCTATCCAAAACACTGAATACCTTATTTCTGTGATCAATAGAATGTGAGATATGATACTATAAAAAAATCACAATTCCATACCAGCTTTTTGGAACCTTTTGGTTTGATACATGGATCATTATAGAGAACAGCAGCAGTCTTACCTCACTTCCCTGGGCCCCTCCTGATGACACCTTTGTCTCTCAACACCACGCACTGTCAAGGACAACGCGTTGGGTTGCATTGCTTAAGAAGTCTTAGCCACTCGCATATCTGAGAAACTCTCTTTATGCTTGGACGTTCGTTAATAGAGCTCAGTTCTGCACAAGCAGTCCTTTCTAAATCCGTGTTCGTTTGTCGGATGGAAGCTTTTCTGCCTCGATGAAATTTATTGTATTTAAATTTAGAGTAGGCTTAAGAATACTGCAGCAAACTGAAGCTAATAATATTGGTCTGAAAGGAAGTGATAAATCAGTCATAGAATTGAACTTGCAGCTGAGGATGAATGGCTGCAAATATTGGCCGTATTAAAGAGATTGCTTTTTAGGTCATACTGAGCTGAACACTGCATAGAATTAATTTTGGGGCCTAACTACAGTATCTGCATGATCAGAAAGATGTTTGACTCCCAAACATATCGTGCAGTTACAGATGAAGAGAGTTAGTTTCACACACACCTCACTTTACAAAACAAATAATAATAAAAGAATACTGCTTTTGCGTCATATGGGCCCTGTAACATAGATCTTACTTTTCTTTACATTGAAATAATTGCCTGATTTGATCCTTTATAAATGTTTTAGCAAAGCATGCAATTGTGAAAACAGTGGGTTTGTTTATACATAACTTCTCTGGTGGAGAATGAGAACAATTTCTTAAAACAAGTCATGTAAAATATGAATAAGAGGGTAGTGAATGTTTGCTGGAATAATTGCAATAATAATTCTTGGTAAACCTCGGTGGTCTCATTTGGATAATTTTTATAATACATGGAGAATAAATACAGGAAAAGTATTAGAATTTTCATGAGTTTAAGTTCAAATTATTAAAGAGTTATTTTATTTATCTTCTGTTGTTGATTTTGTACTCATCCTTGTTGACACAGTTTTGTGACAGATTGATGATCCTACCTGTAAAATTGTTTCCATTGTTTTATATACATCTATACATGCCATTAAATGAAGTGTTACTGATTTTTGTTTTACTATTTAAAGTTTTATTCACAATTTTCACTTTAAATCACATTCAATCAACACACATGAACATGCTAGACTTTGTAGTAAGACTCCAGCCAAAACTTGAAGTACCAAGGATATTTATTTCAATACAAGTAATACCATATTTTTGAAGATAGTATTTTTTAACAAAGCAGCATAAATTGTACCACCACCACCACATCAACAGTATTAGTATTTCAAATACAGTTTTAACAGCAAAAACTTCAAAGTTTTAATGGAAAAAGCACATGAAATATGCACAGTAATTAATCTCATTTGAGTGTAAATACTAATTATGAATGGTTTTTTGTATTGGTTTGTGCATGAAAATATGTAATGTCATTAGAGTTATAAACATAGATGTAAAAATATTTTAAAATGATTTTGTGATGCCTTCACCTGACCTTTTGTTTATTTGATTTACTATTACAATTTCAGCCTTAGGCCATTTTCAGGTATCTAAAACTGAATGTTATGCATTGGACGCATTAGTATCACTTACTTAAGAATGTCGTATTCCAAAGTATACTAAGATATTAATATAATAGAGGGAAACATTCCACGTGGGAAAAATATATCTAAAAACAAAGATGATGTGACTTACCAAACGAAAGCGCTGGCAGGTCGATAGACACACAAACAAACACAAACATACACACAAAATTCAAGCTTTCGCAACAAATTGTTGCCTCATCAGGAAAGAGGGAAGGAGAGGGAAAGACGAAAGGATGTGGGTTTTAAGGGAGAGGGTAAGGAGTCATTCCAATCCCGGGAGTGGAAAGACTTACCTTAGGGGGAAAAAAGGACGGGTATACACTCGCGCACACACACACGTCCATCCACACATATACAGACACAAGCAGCCCAAACTCTTTGTCTTTAAATATGTCTGCTTGTGTCTGTATATGTGTGGATGGACGTGTGTGTGTGTGTGTGTGTGTGTGTGTGTGTGTGTGTGTGTGTGTGTGTGTGTGTGTGTGCGCGCGCGAGTGTATACCAGTCCTTTTTTTCCCCCTAAGGTAAGTCTTTCCGTTCCCGGGATTGGAATGACTCCTTACCCTCTCCCTTAAAACCCACATCCTTTCGTCTTTCCCTCTCCTTCCCTCTTTCCTGATGAGGCAACAGTTTGTTGCGAAAGCTTGAATTTTGTGTGTATGTTTGTGTTTGTTTGTGTGTCTGTCGACCTGCCAGCGCTTTCGTTTGGTAAGTCACATCATCTTTGTTTTTAGATATATAAAGTATACTACGAGTTATTTTTGAGCAGTTCCTGCAAAGCTCTCGTAGTAAGATCAACATTTGTAAGATACGTGCACTTGGAAGATTGCAATTATTTTACAGAAATTTGTTAATTAAGCCAGGTAGGTCTTTATTATTATATATATTAATTATCGTTCAGTGTTGTTGTAAGTATGACTGCATATAATTCCCATAAAAATAAATCGGAAACATTTGTTTCTTGATTTTTGAATAGTTGTAACAAAGATCTTGCATATAAAGTTGATCACAGTAGTTGAAACAGTAAGGAAAACCATCAAAATGTTGTGAAACCTTTCATGATTTGCTTTATGGTTGCATTTCTTTCTCATTAGTCATATCTATTAAAGAACATAATGGTAACTATATGGGTAACTATATGTTCTGCAGTTCTGTAGTGCTTTGTTGCACAACTGGTGAAAAGTTGTCCAGGAATTTTTCAGTTCAGAGATCTTTCTATTTATTTAATACTATGTCCAATTTCTTCCACCACATCCATGACTTTGTGTTTCTGTAACTCATGTAATGTTTGTAGTTCTGTATTGATATTAAGCACTCTGTGGTTGGTGTCTTAAGAAGAGTGCAACAAAGGTGTGTTCTTAATACCATGTGCAAAGTTTCCTTGTTGATTGTCCAATGTAGTAAAATTTTGAGCATTCTTTACAGTTAATTTTGTATATCCCTGACAGCAAAAAATATTGAGACATCCATGGTACATGTCTCAATAATGATTGTAGATTGTTAGTGTTGCTGTAGTTAGTTGTATTCTTGAAACATTGAAAGTAATTTTATTGGAAGCAGTAGCTAAATATGGCCATACAAAAAGTTGATTTCCCTGTTGTCCGCATGTCTCTCTGATCAAAGTTATTTCATCTACAGGAAAGAGGTGTCTTTTTATTTGTTTTCCTTTTGAATAACGTGTCCAGCAAGTTTTTACGATAACAGCTACTTATAGCCATATTTTTAACAACACACTGCTCTTTTTCAGTGTTTTCTATTGTCAGTGGTAATGTTTCAGATACGTGAAAATGGTCTGAGGCCAAAATTGTACAATAGTGTGTCAAATGAAGAAAATGTCAGCTAAAGGCATCACAAAATCATTTAAAAATTCATCACAACTGTAGACTCATCAGAATGAAGATTATAAAAACAAATTATTTTATTGTTGAATTTTGATAAGCAGTGATCTATTTCATTGCAACTCGAACAGAACAGAAGGCCGCAAAGAACTGTCCCTCAGTCCATGGCAATACCCATATCAGTTTCCTTACACTGATGATGTTTGGATGGTTGTTGCAGTATCGGCCGAGCCAGTGGAGCTGGCGGAGGGGTGAGGCGCGCTACACGGCCGCCACGATACACATGTGAGGATGCGGAGGCACTGCCCGCCACGCGGGGGAGTCGCCACAGCGCCGACACCCCCGCACCTGCCCCCGACCTGTCTGGCGAATCTCACCTCCGACTGCTGTCGCCTCAGTCGACAGTCGTCGTGAATATAAATTGTGGACTGACCTGCCTCGGTCGATAGCGTGTGCTGCAGCGCGAGCGTGTATTTGAAGGGAAAGCAGATTTACCCCGAAGTACTTTGAGCCGAGGCGAGGAATAACTTATTTCTGTTGTGTCTCTTAGCAGAAGGCTGTGTACCGTCGCCACTGTCAGCGACAGACTCGATGCTCCTCTGGGTTTGCTTACATTCCCGGCACTCAGTTTTATCCGACAGTTTTAATTATTACTTTTTTAAAATGCTTGAGCGTTTTGCGGCTTGTGCGCTTCAGTGGACGTGTGAAATTTAAATTTTTGTTGTCTGCCATCAGTAGTGGCATTTCTGTTACTTTTATAATCCAAATGGGCAAGTGAAATACTGATAAGCATGTATTTTTTCTGGTTTGTATATAAACACTTGTATATTTCTTTATGCAGAATAAAATGGATAGTAAAGTTGTTTTAAACCTTATAATGTATTGTTACGCCTGCAATTGGCTGCCTTTTCTGTCACCTTTGTTTGTTTCTGTGTGTTTTTCTCCAAATGTGGTCACACATGAGGGTGGGCCCAAAATGCCTTCACTAGGTACCATTTTGGACGAGTTCAGGCAGTAACAATGTGTGGAAATGTTATTGTAGTCAGCATGACAGTTTTTGTAATCACTGCTTCACATGTTCAGTGATCTTTTTTTCCCAGTGACTGACATTAAATACCAACGTGTTAACACCACGTTCTGTTTCCTGTTATGGTAGGAGGAAGTTTTGAGCAGGTGAGGATTTATGAGTAGTTATTTTGTTTCAAGAGTGATCAAATGTCGGTTGAAGGCATAGCACCACAGGGACAACCCTAGACTTCCAGAACATATGAAAACATTGGAAAAACCCATGTTGCGATCATGTTTGATCGTCGTAGAACAATCGATGAATTGGTGGTAGTAATCTGAATATCCTGGAGTTTGTGCCAACGAATTTCTATTGAACATCTGGAGATGAAACTTGTTGCAACTAAATTATCCGGTGTGTGCTTCCTGACGATCAGAGCCAGTCGCCTGTGTGTGTTCCAGTAATTGAAAGAACATGAAACATGGAAAATATTCCATCAAGTGCATAATTTTTTGTAAGACAGTTGTTCTTATTTTTGAATCTTCACTTTCTGTGCTAATCAACCAGAAGAAAATGAAAAATTGGTTAGATTCAGTTCGGATCCTACTTCAACACTACTTGGTGCGTACATATTAGAAAATCTAATCATTACAAAACAAAATTCCACCGCTGTGATCCTTGCGCTGCTGTTGTACACGCCAAACAAATGATGTATCTTGTATAACAGACAAATACAGTAATCTATGTATGCATTGGGAAACCAGCTACAGTGTTTGAGTGTTTATGAAAATTCATTTAGCTGTATGTATTAGTTTTCATTTACTGTCAAAACAGCTCACAAATACCGAGCGAGGTGGCGCAGTGGTTAGACACTGGACTCGCATTCGGGAGGACGACGGTTCAATCCCGCGTCCGGCCATCCTGATTTAGGTTTTCCGTGATTTCCCTAAATCGCTCCAGGCAAATGCCGGGATGGTTCCTTTGAAAGGGCACGGCCGACTTCCTTCACCGTCCTTCCCTAATCCGATGAGACCGATGACCTCGCTGTCTGGTCTCCTTCCCCAAACCAACCAACCAACCAACCAACCAGCTCACAAATAAACAAACTAATGTGTACAGCTGAAAGTTTGGAAAGTAGGAGACGAGGTACTGGCAGAAGTAAAGCTGTGAGGACGGGGCGTGAGTCGTGCTTGGGTAGCTCAGTTGGTAGAGAACTTGCCCGCGAAAGGCAAAGGTCCCGAGTTCGAGTCTCGGTCCAGCACACAGTTTTTATCTGCCAGGAAGTTTCAGTATTGTCATTATTGCTCATAAATGCAGCATTATTAAAAAAAAACCTATACTACAGCATAGCATCAAATTGTATAATGCTTTACTGATGTAGATCAAAGTAATGAAAAGTATAAATTCAAATAATCAGTAAAAGGTTACCTGGTTGAGCACTGCTCCTGTACTGTCTGGGAGTAGAAAAATTGTTTTAGTGTGAAGCTAATTGTGCCAAATGTAAATTGTAATACATTATTATAGGATATTATTTCTCGATGAACAATAATTGTGTTTTAGTGTAAGAAGTGTTTGTAGTATTCAAAAGCTGGTCAGGTGCCTACTATACACAGTGCTGACTTAATTTACAGGACAATTAAATAAAATAATAAATAAACTAACAGACAACTGGTACACAGCAAACAGGTTAATGTTTAATCTCAAAAATACTTATATACTTATCTTTCAGAGCAGTGTATTTTTTATTTCCAGCAAATGTATCACTTTGAAGTACTCTGAATATTTTGTTCTTGTCAGTGATTAAGTCTCTAAATTTTCATTCACAGGCATTACTAGCACTGTGAGAAAAGACCATGAATGATGATCAGTTTTGAATTTTAGGCTTGCTGTGGAGCATTTTCATGGAACCAGTGCTGACAGTTGCTACACTGGACACCTTTTATCACTTTCTTGTCACAAATCTTGCAGTTATTCACACTTTCGAATTCATTTTTACTGGTGCATTTCGCACGTAACACTTTCTGTGCAGCACCATAAAGTTCTATAGGGATTGTTACTGATAATTAAACTATTATAATAGTCATATTTTCTACTATGTAAATATAATAGAGGAAAACATTCCACGTGGGAAAAATATATCTAAAAAGAAAGATGATGAAACTTACCAAACAAAAGCGCTGGCAGGTCGATAGACACACAAACAAACACAAACATACACACAAAATTCTAGCTTTCGCAACCAATGGTTGCCTCGTCAGGAAAGAGGGAAGGAGAAGGAAAGACAAAAGGATATGGGTTTTAAGGGAGAGGGTAAGGAGTCATTCCAATCCCGGGAGCGGAAAGACTTACCTTAGGGGGAAAAAAGGACAGGTATACACTCGCACACACACACATATCCATCTGTGTATGTGTGGATGGATATGTGTGTGTGTGCGAGTGTATACCTGTCCTTTTTTCCCCCTAAGGTAAGTCTTTCCGCTCCTGGGATTGGAATGACTCCTTACCCTCTCCCTTAAAACCCATATCCTTTTGTCTTTCCTTCTCCTTCCCTCTTTCCTGACGAGGCAACCATTGGTTGCGAAAGCTAGAATTTTGTGTGTATGTTTGTGTTTGTTTGTGTGTCTATCGACCTGCCAGCGCTTTTGTTTGGTAAGTTTCATCATCTTTCTTTCTACTATGTAAATACATTGAAACAGAAGAATTTTATTATTTCTAACCAGTTTCTGACATGTTGATCTTGGGACTACCCCTTCAGTGAGTCTAACCACCTTTTTCTGTAGATTAATATAAAAAATTTCAAATTCGCTGCCCAGTTTACCCAAAATACTAGACTGTATTTCAATATTGAGTGAATTATTTAACTGGATGGATGAAAATATTCTCACCAAGCAGCGACTTACCTTACGGTAAGTCTCACGTGACCCACGGTTTTGGGTGACTTTCCCAAAATCTACCCCTTTTCCTAGACCTCTCAAGTCCTTTTCGTTCACCCTTCACCCTTCTTCCTTCCCTTTCAATCTTTCTGCCTGAAGGAGCCACTGGCTCCGGAAGCTTGCCAATCAGGACAGTCTTTAATGTGTGTGTACTGCCGCCGCTTGGTGAGTAATTTTTTTATCTAGCCAATTAAATAATTTTATTAATAATTGTTTTCAATGTTGAGTGAATGTAACCAGAATACACAGGTGGGGGAGAGGTGGCATTTGTAAACAAGGAAAGATATCGGATTTGGATCTGATAAAGGCATGTGCCACCTGTGGATAACAGATGTTACTGATGAAACAATTATCATCATCATCATCTGCCAACAGGTAGCATAGTGGCATAGCTACCAGAGCGCTATCTGTTTATTCTTTAATAGGGAATACTTACAGCCAGAAGGCTCAGTGTGGTGCAAACGTGTGAAGCAGGCAGGCAACCATACTGTGGAGACACACTCGTGTACCTACAGCCAACTGAGCAAGTTTGATGTGGCCTTCCGAGGGACGGGATGGACCTATCTGGGAACTGTCACACAATTCAGACATGCTCAGTCAGCTGAGCAACAATGCTGCTATCAATGGTCACGTAAACATTTGCAGACTTGTCTACGAAGTTGTGGATGGCCACATTACACTTTCAAGTGAGGATAGCTTCACCCTTCATTATGTTCCGTATTACATCTTACCAAACCTGATGCGTTGCATTTAATACTTGAATGAGTATAATGACAAAATGTATTAACTCTGTGTGACACATTTCTGTTTACTTCTGGTCATCATTGAAAGTGCATCAGTATACCAGAGAAATACAGTGCCACTCATTAATTTCAATACACCCTCGTATTTCAGATTCACAACACAAATCAAACATTATTTCTCTTAAAATATAACTATAATAACTTCCACATATATAATACAATTACAATTATTTTATTTTATATTATTTTACTTTCATAAAAGTATCGACCTTTAGTTTTAATGACTGCTTCACAAACTCGAGGCATGTTGTCAACTAGTTTTTGTAGGCATTGTGACTCTATAAGATTCCACACATCCTTAACAATATTCCAGAGATGTTCCTTGCTGGATATATTAACTTCCCTGATACATCTGTTCACTTCATCCCAGACCATCTCAATGGCATTACAGTCTGGGCTTTGGGACGGCCATACCACATCATTCGGTACTTTCGGTTTTTCCTTTGATGCAATGTAGTTTGCACAGTATGTCGACCGATGTTTTGTGTCGTTATCATGTTGTAAGGTGAACTCTTTCCCTATTAAGCGCAATCCACTTCATATTGCATGGTACTGGAGTATGCGGTGGTACTGCTTCTGATCCATACATCCTTGTACTTTCACAATGTCGCCAACTCTGTCTCTGGCAAAACATCCCCAAACCATAACAGAACTTCCACCACATTTAACTGTAGGTAGAATACACTGCTGAACTACCCTTTCCCCCCAGAAATCGCCAAACAAATATTCTCCTTCTGCTTCCAAAAATCTCTAACTTAAATTAATTGGTGAATAACACTTTCATCCACTCTTCCAATGTCCGATTACAATGTTTTGTAGCCCGTTCAAGTCTCTTCTGTTTATTTACGGGCCTTAGAAGGGGTTTTCTCGCTGCGACACATCCTTTCAAGCTGGCTTCAGTCTGTCTCCTTTTTACGGGTGCAACAGATGATGATGGGTTCATTTTTACCAATTCTGCATGAATTTAGGGCGCTGTTTTGAATCTATTTCTCTTATTGGTAAATATATTTATCTTCACTTTTACTTGTTTTAAGAGATCATCCTGGGCGTGCTATGTCCATATTGCTGTCTGTTGTCTTCTGGTGGTGCAGGGTGTACTGCCCCCCCCCCCCCCCCTCTCATACACACACCATTGTTTCGCAATTTGGTGAATAGATAAACCTGTATGGCTAAGTGTTACAGTTGCAGCAAATTTTTCTATGGATATCTAAACTTCTGGAGCCATACTAGCAATGTACCCACTTCAGTGTCACGAAGGAACCGACGTGCAGGAACCACATGTCATGTACTGTAGCAATGCTTGTCGTTCGCTGCGGACATAACATCACTACAGGGAACAACACAGGGGCACCAAATGCAGCGTCCGTCAGCAAATAGGTAAACAAACATGTCAGATAGGTACGTAACGTTTATGCACACAACATTGTTTGTTGGATAGTACTGTATCTCAATGACCACAAACAAAAATCATGACATGTATACAACTGTTGTACTATTCCTTTGCTTCATCTACTGTACCCACGGTATTAGACCTTATCTACAGAGAACTAGATGTCATTTATTGGGAGTATTGAAATTAATGAGTGGTAGTGTAGTTCGTCAAGTTTCTTGCTAACGCTTACTAATACTTCATGAACCAAGTCTTGTGCTAAAGATTAACTACAGTTTCCATCATTACATAACACAGCTTTCTTCTACTCGTAGCTCCATGTGGGATGGTTTAATTTTAGCGGATTGAAGGACTAAAAGTGTACCTAGTGTCTGCGGCATTTCCTTTGTGTGCTGCACTTAAAAAGTGTTTGAGTGGTGAATGATGGGGACGGGAACACATCAAATTGCGAGTTAAGTGATTAGACAAAATGGTGGATGATAAACATTGTCATGATGCCAAGTGTCTGAAATAATCTGGTGGCATAATTGAATATATTGTGTACAATGCTGTCACATAAAACAGAATATTCCATAAAATTTAAACTGCTTCCTTACGTCCCAGTGTAACCGCTACCTCGAAAATTGGGACATTCTGAAAACGCCCCCCAAAAATTTGAAACAATCACTGGACTATGCAGCAGATCAGTCCATCACTACAGTAACTTTTCCTCTGGTCACATTTGTTGGCTTCACCAAATCACAATCAAACTGTAACATTACACACTAATGTTGACCTCAGGCTACCTACAGATCAGTTCATCACCACAGTTTTCCTCCACTCGCATTCATTATCTTTGTCAACTCACAAACAAACTATTGAAATATAAAACAATATCCCAAGAAATCGGGTCATATTCTGAGAAACATATAAAAGAAAGAAATAAAATATCTAGAAACCAACATTATAATCTATTGTAGACACAACAGCAGTTGTCCGTTTTGCACTATTCTTTTAAAAACAAAGGTAACCAATTCATATTTTCCACCAAAACAAGTAATTTAGATTCATTGTTTCTCCCTGGCTACATTATACCGTCACCCAATTGACTACATCCAATGGAAATTAACTGCCAACAGTAGCACAAAGTGGAAGAGTCACCAACATTGTGTGCGCACTCCAGCTGAGTAAATGGTTTTGGATTGAGTACAGTGATACAGACCATATGACCTCATTTTGTAAGTTCCTAGCTTTTTGTGTCCAAACAAATTGTCTCAACTTATTGGCTCAGATTTCGACCATAGAAACTGTTTTTATACTGTAAGTGACATAGTGATGCTTTCATACATCTTTGGAAAAAAAAGAGAAAGAAAGTTGGGCAAAGAATTTGAGTGTGACTAAAACCTATGGTTCTTATAGAAAATGAGAAGCTAGTGCCTATTTGTCTGCCACAATTACGTTCTTGGTTTGCATGTAGTAACAAAATGTTTGTATGTTTAATGGAGTCATCAACATTGTAGTTCAATACATGCTAGTATTTCTTTTTATTACTATTATCAGTTTTGACAGATCGACAGTCATCATTGGATCTTGTAACATTATTAGATGTACATGTCTTTTACACATTGAAAGTTGTCAGATTATAATAAAACGTGGCAGGGAACACCAGCATGTCACAAATAAAATACCACACAAAACCTACATGCGCTGATGTCCCAGTGTTTGCTGGGACATGAGTGCAGTATGTTTTAATTATTGTATGTTTCAGTATTGTAAAAAGCATATACATCTAATAGTGTTAAGATCCAATGATGACAGCTAATAGTAATAAAAAGAATTACTAGTGATCTCGAAAAACTTGATTCTTAAAGAATAATATTGTGGTTTAAATTCCTTTTCCTAATGTGTGGTTTTAGTCTGTAATATTGGAATTCCTTATTTACCATACAACTTGCTTGAAAATAAAAATGACTTTTTACTCCTAACGAAAACATTTTCCTTATAACCTGTGGAAAAAAGTCGTCTTCATGGCAAGAGGCAACTAATGCCGTGTCCACAATTTTCCCCCATACTCTGAGAAAGACTCAAAGAAGGCAACACAAGGACCACCTGGTGTGTCGTGATTTAAACAACAAAGGAGCCACCAATTGTATTTTACAACTGCTAGATGGTCCACAGTTGTCTTTTTTAGCATGCTTTTCAGTTTTTGGTGTATAGTGACAACATAAGGTGCAACTGAAGTGAAACTAAGAAACTGTTAAAAAGCAACAAAAGCAAATATCAGTTTCAAAAAGAAAAAATGAGTTATTTGGCATTACTGACTTCACACCTTAAACGAAAGCTAGTTGTAACTCGGTCACAGCTGAAATTTGGTAGCAAGGGTTATATCTTTGTAGTTAATCAGTTTATCCAATGCTTTCAATGAGCATTGAGAAAACATCCCCAGAATATCTGTTTTGCTTCTGAGACATTACAATCCTCCTCCCCCCCCCCCCCCCCCCCCACACACACACACACACACACACACACACACACACACATTATATATATATATATATATATATATATATATATATATATATATATACTCCTTACCCTCTCCCTTAAAACCCACTTCCTTTCGTCTTCCCCTCTCCTTCCCTCTTTCCTGATGAGGCAACAGTTTGTTGCGAAAGCTTGAATTTTGTGTGTATGTTTGTGTGTCTATCGACCTGCCAGCGCTTTCGTTCGGTAAGTCACCTCATCTTTGTTTTTATATATATTTTTTCCCACGTGGAATGTTTCCTTCATTATATATATATATATATATATATATATATATATATATATATATATATATATATATATATATATATAATAGAAGGAAACATTCCACATGGGAAAAATTATATATAAAAACAAAGATGAGGTGACTTACCGAACGAAAGCGTTGGCAGGTCGATAGACACACAAACATACACACAAAATTCAAGCTTTCGCAACAAACTGTTGCCTCATCAGGAAAGAGGGAAGGAGAGGGGAAGACGAAAGGAAGTGGGTTTTAAGGGAGAGGGTAAGGAGTCATTCCAATCCCGGGAGCGGAAAGACTTAACTTAGGGGGAATTTTTTCTATATCTGTATGTATAGTTTGATTGGTTACAATACTGGAAAAAGAACTAACTCTAACTGTTGCATACTAGACAGACGATCATTTACTTATGAGGAATAGTAGTGAACCTTGTACATTATTTCTCCCCAGACAGAATTATGTTCCCGGACTATACTGCTTGAATTACTAAGTACAAGATGTCTCTACAGGTTCATTCTTCGGAAAGGTAGCACTTCCATATCTTTCAGGCATAACAACAAATGTCAGGTGGTATAGCTGCATGGTGGAAACAGGTCATTGCATATCATTTCACTAGTGACAGTTCCAGTGGACAAGTTTATGAGCTGTAATATAGAAATAAATACAGTGAACTGTTGGACTTTGCGTATACAGCACATTACTTCAGACATGTGGCCGTTAAGAGTATGTGCAAATCATTTGTAACTGTATCTGATAAAATTTTTCTCATGCAGAATTATATTCTTAATCCCAAAAAAACGTCCATTCAGAACAATTTAGTACTTCCTTTAATACATCAAAGCATCAGTATTATCACGTTACCATAATAACTCTAGAAAATATTAAACACATTCACTTCCACAGCAGTTGTGGATTGTCATCATATAAAGTAACTTTACAATTCTGAGAAAAAACATTAACTTAAAGCTAGCTCCTAAACTAGCCATAGATACAATAAGAGTGAGTGAATTTAGTAAAATGAAAAAGTTAGCAGCTCGTACATTTTAGAACCACAGCACAATTCTGGGATGGAGTTAATAGGTACTGAGAGGGGGACAAGAAGCTACAACAGCAGCATGGTTCATTAAAACATCAAATAAATGGTCATGTGAATGACACGAAGGAATGCTTTCACCGCTATTATTAACATCAATCTACAAATGTATGAAGAAAACCTAAATTTTGTGACTTGATGTAATAGATGTTTTCTCGACATTCACAAGCAGCGCACATCATCACTGGAAACCAATTGACTCAAGAAAGTTGGGATGTTCAGGACAATACATCTGTGAACTAAACAGTGTGGAGAAAAAATTCACTGTTAAGTATTGGTGGGAATGTTTTTTAGGGAGCCATGAAATATCCCAATCGTGCAAGATGTGCTCTGCTGAAGTAGTGTTCTATGAAAGGCAAACATATGATCGCACTTTGGTTAATATGAAGCAATATAAGCAGGACCAGTTCTATTCTTCTGAAAGTGTTATAACTTTTTCATATAAATACAAATGTTTTTTCACTAATTGGTCCCTATGCTAGAAACTGGTGAACTGTTGTTTTCAATATCTGAGAAATAATGATTGTCATAACGATGTCTTTATCTTAGAAGCTAGATTAAGGAAAGGCAAACCTATGTTTCTAGCACTTGCAGACTTAGAGAAAGCTTTTGACAATGTTGACTGGAATACTCTCTTTCAAATTTTGAAGGTGGCAGCGGTAAAATACAGGGAGCGAAAGGCTATTTACAATTTGTACAGAAACCAGATGGCAGTTATTACAGTCGAGGGACATGAAAGGGAAGCAGTGATTGGGAAGGGAGTGAGACAGGGTTGTAGCCTCTCCCCGATGCTATTCAATCTGTATATTGAGCGAGCAGTAAAGGAAACAAAAGAAAAATTCGGAGTAGGTATTAAAATCCATGGAGAAGAAATAAAAACTTTGAGGTTCGCCGATGACATTGTAATTCTGTCGGAGAGAGCAAAGCACTTGGAAGAGCAGCTGAACGGAATGGACAGCGTCTTGTAAGGAGAATATAAGATGAACATCAACAAAAGCAAAACGAGGATAATGGAATGTAGTCAATTAAATCGGGTGATGCTGAGGGAATTAGATTAGGAAATGAGGCACATAAAGTAGTAAAGGAGTTTTGCTATTTGGGGAGCAAAATAACTGATGATGGTCGAAGTAGAGAGGATATAAAATGTAGACTGGCAATGGCAAGGAAAGCGTTCCTGAAGAAGAGAAATTTGTTAACATCGAGTATTGATTTAAGTGTCGGGAAGTTGTTTCTGAAAGTATTCGTATGGAGTGTAGCCATGTATGGAAGTGAAACATGAGGACGATAAATAGTTTAGGCAAGACGAGAATAGAAGCTTTCGAAATTTGGTGCTACAGAAGAATGCTAAAGATTAGATGGGTAGATCACATAACTAATGAGGAGGTACTGAATAGGATTGGGGAGAAGAGAAGTTTGTGGCACAACTTGACTAGAAGAAGGGATCGGTTGGTAGGACATGTTCTGAGGCATCAAGGGATCACAAATTTAGCATTGGAGGGCAGCGTGGAGGGTAAAAGTCGTAGAGTGAGACCAAGAGGTGAATACGCTAATGAGATTCGGAAGGATGTAGGATGCAGTAGGTACTGGGAGATGAAGAAGCTTGCACAGGATAGAGTAGCATGGAGAGCTGCATCAAACCTGTCTCAGGACTGAAGACAACAACAACAACAACAATGATGTCTTCAAGAAAGTGAATTTTCTAAGCTGTTGTAATATAAAATCCAAATTAATGAAGGGATAGGTAAGGCTTTGTTTGAAAATATATCGTTCAAAATTACAAAAAAACCTTGAAGAGTATAAAATGTGAACATCTGATGACAAACAACGGTTCTACTATGCCTGCTTTATCCAAAAAATTAGATAAATTCTGTGCAAAAGTTGTTTATAAGAATGACTGAATACATACTTTAGCGTGCGTAAATTGCATTCTGAGTTTTGAATAATAATTTTATAGAGTACTACTGTCTATACAGCATGAGGAAAATGCGACATGTTGGTAAATCACAGTTTCGTCCTCTGCATGTAGCTTTCTGTCATCATACATCTTTTCCTTTGTTATATGAGGAACAAATGCCTTAAAAAGTAGGCATGAAGCTGAGAATGATGCACTTCTCAGGGGAAAAAAAAATCTCTTTCAAAGATTCCTGAGTGCTGTTAAGTACAAAACATTCTCCTCATATGTCAGTGTTGCATATACACTGAAGAGCTAAAGAAACTGAGGCACCTGCCTAATATCGTGTAGGGATCGCGCGAGCACGTAGAAGTGTTGCAGTTCTACATTGTCTTTTGAAGTACTCCATGGACTGGAGAAACATCTAGCAGCTTTGTATACTGACCACTTTTCTTCTAAAACCTTCTGATGTGTTCCACAAACATCATCAGTTGAATTTGACTGTCTTTTGTTGCTGACATAACGCATTTCTGGCTTGCCATTCTTCGTACATTTGCTTAGGGATGGAGCAATTATTTCCGAAATGGGCTGAAACTTAAGAATGTTGTCATTTTCCTAAGTGAATGATTCAATAATAAGGCATTTAAATCCAACTATGATGATAAGTGTGGTTCATGGCTAATGCAAATGCATATAAGTGTTTGACCAATTACTTGAACTACATATCTTAGTGAACTTGTATTACAGTATCAGTGCAGCAAACAACGCATTTCCCTCCACGTCCATGTCCGCTTCTCGTGGTCGTGTTCTTGCTTCCGAAGCATGGGGTCCCGGCTTTGATTCCCAGTGGGGTCAGGAATTTTCACCTGCCTTGAGATGACAGGGTGTTTGTGTGTCCTCATCATTTCATAATCATTCATGAAAGTGACGAGATTGGACTGAGCAAAGGTTGAAAATTTGTAAGGGCACTGATAACTGCGCAGTTGAGCGACCCACAAACCAATCATCATCATCATCATCATCATTTCCCTCCATGCAACAAACAATGAACCACCTGTACGTCACATGGCATTTATTCCCGTCCAGAATGTTTTCCCAATTGAAGACGTTCCTGCCATTTTTTTGAGGACAGTTGGAAGGAGGCCTATCTTACTTAAGAAAAAAGAATGTGTCTGCTTTGTGAAATAAAATATTATGGAGTTAGGTAGATTTACCCTACGAGACAGGTGAAACACCCTCAGACTTAAAGAAGGATGTAATAACCCCAATTCAATAGAAAATAGTTGCTGACAGGTGTGAATATTACCAAGCTGTCTGTTTAATAAGTCATGGTTGCAAAATACTAACACGAATTCTATACAGAAGAATGGAGAACTGGTAGAAGCCAACCTTGGGAAAGATTGGTTTGGATTCTGGAGACATGTAGGAACATGCAAGGCAATATGATGCTATGACTTATCTTAGAAGATAGGTTAAGGACAGGCAAACCTACATTTACAGTATTTGTAGACTTAGAGAAACCTTTTGACAATGTCGACTGGAATACTCTCTTTCAAATTATGAAGACACCAAGGGCCAAATACAGAGTGAGAAGCTATTTACATCTTCTACAGAAACCAGATGGCAGTTAAAACAGCTGAAGTGCATGAAAGGGAAATAGTGATTGAGAAGGGACTGAGACAAGTTTGTAAGATTATCCCTCATGTTATTCAGTCTGTGCATTGACCAAGCAGTAAAGGAAACCAAAGAAAAAATTGGAGTAGGAATTAAAGTTCAGGGAGAGAACAAACTTCTCGGAGGTTTGCTGATGACAGTGTAATTCTGTCAGACAGAGCTGGATGGTATACAGAAAGAAGCAGACTGTGTGTGTTTGTTCATAACGAATCACATTAAGTCATGTCACTTGAGTTCTATTTGTTAGTGACAGTTTAATATTACATCATTTGAGGTACCAGCAGATGCCACATCCAAACAGATTATGTACAGTATTGGCCATTAAAATTGCTACACCACGAAGATGACGTGCTACAGACGTGAAATTTAACCGACAGGAAGAAGATGCTGTGATATGCATATTATTAGCTTTTCAGAACATTCACACAAGGTTGGAGACATCTACAACGTGCTGACATGAGGAAAGTTTCCAACCGATTTCTCATACACAAATAGCAGTTGACCGGCGTTGCCTGGTGAAGCGTTGTTGTGATGCCTCGTGTAAGAAGGGGAAATGCGTACCATCACGTTCCTGACTTTGACAAAGGTCGGATTGTAGCCTATCGCGAATGTGGCTTATCATATCACAACATTGCTGCTTGTGTTGGTCAAGACCCAATGAGTGTCAGCACAATATGGGATCGGTGGGTTCAGGAGGGTAATACGGAACGCCGTGGTGGATCCCGACGGCCTCGTATCACTAGCAGTCGAGATGACGGGCATCTTATCCGCATGGCTGTAACGGATTGTGCAGCCACGTCTCGATCCCTGAGTCAACAGATGGGCACGTTTGCAAGACAACAACCATCTGCACGAACAGTTTGATGACGTTTGCAGCAGCACGGACTATCAGCTCGGAGACCGTGGCTGTGGTTACCCTTGACGCTGCATTACAGACAGGAGAGCCTGCGATGGTGTACTTGACTACGAACCTGGGTGCACGAATGGCAAAACATCATTTTTTCGGATGAATCCAGGTTTTGTTTACAGCATCACGATGGTGGCATCCGTGTTTGGCGACATCGCGGTGAACGCACATTGGAAGCGTGTATTTGTCATTGCCAGACTGGCGTATCACCTGGCGTGATGGTATGGGGTGCCATCGGTTATGTGTCTCCATTACCTCTTGTTCGCATTGACGGCACTTTGAACAAAACGGTGGACGTTACATTTCAGATGTGTTACAACCTGTGGCTCTACCATTAATTCGATTCAGCAGGATAATGCATGACCACATGTTGCAGGTCCTGTACGGGCCTTTCCGGATACAGAAAATGTTCGACTGCTGGATACGGAAATTGTGGACTGCTGCCCTGTCCAGCACATTCTGCAGATCTCTCACCAACTGAAAACGTCTGGTCAATGGTGGCCGAGCAACTGGCTCGTCACAATACGCCAGTCACTACTCTTGATGAACTGTGGTATCGTGTTGAAGCTGCACGGGCAGCTGTACCTGTACACGCCATCCGAGCTCTGTTTGACTCAATGCCCAGGTGTATCGAGGTCGTTATTACGGCCAGAGGTGGTTGTCCTGGGTACTGATTTCTCAAGATCTATCCACCCAAATTCCGTGAAAATGTAATCACATGTCGGTTCTAGTATAATATATTTGTCCAATGAATACCTGTTTATCATCTGCATTTCTTCTCGGTGTAGCAATTTTTATGGCCAGTAGTGTAAGTACTCTCGTTGTTCCATATTTTACAAATTTTTCATCTGTTTTAGCATGTTTTCTGTAGGTGCCCCAATTTAAGGTTTTCTCACATTTTTTTTTTCGTATTTACCACAGTGTTAAATATTTTTGAAAGTTTTGCTTATTTCATCCAATGTCTCATCGATGTCGTGTCCGAGCGAGGTGGCACAGTGGTTAGCACACTGGACTCGCATTCGGGAGGATGACAGCTCAAACACTTTGCCAGTCATTCTGAGTTAGGTTTTCCATGATTTCCCTAAATCACTTCAGACAAATACTGGGATGGTTCCCTCGAAAGGGCATGGCATACTTCCTTCAGTATCATTGCTTAATCTGATGGGACTGATGACCTCCTGTTTGGGCCCCTCCCCAAAAATCAACCAACTGCTGTGATGATAGTCCCAGCTAATCCCAATGCAAATATGTCCCTGAATTAGTTGTCATTGCTATTGAAGGAAGAAAAATAGGGTTGATATAGAAAAAGGAGAATAGCAATGCTTTTTAACAATGGTCCTTTACTTCCACAGTTTATGAAGTACCAAATATATATTAACAATGTGTAGAAATTGTATCAAAAGTATATATACTAATAAATAATATTTTTCTCTTACAACCTGTAATATGTTTTATTCCATCATGCACAGGTACCGTGGGACTTCACAGCTCAGATGTTAGAGAGACAGAGAAAGAGCTTTAGCAGTTCATACATTGACAATGTTGGAGAGGCTTTACAGTTCAGCTGTTGCTATACCAGGGACACTTGGCACATTTACAGTCTTCACTGCCATATATTGTTCAGATAATAATAAACTTGATGCTTTAGGGATAGCAACTATCACAGATTACTGAAGTTTAATATTAGCTTCACCACTTGCTCTAATTAATATGTTTTTGTTCCGACATAGGTGATAAGTCATGGAATAGCAATACGCACATGCACTATGTGATCAAAAGTATCTGGACACCCCAAAAAAACAGATATTTTTCTCATTAGCTACATTGTGCTGGCACCTACTGCCAGGTACTCCATATCAGCGATCTTAGTAGCCATTAGACATTGTGAGAAAGCAGAATGGGGCACTCCGCGGAACTTTGAACATGGTCAGGTGATTGGGTGTCATATGTCTGTACACAAGGTTTCCACACTCCTAAACATCCCTAGGTCCACTCTTTCTGATGTTGTAGTGAAGTGGAAACGTGAAGGGACACGTACAGCACAAAAGCGTACAGGCCGACCTCGTCTGTTGACTGACGGAGACCGCCGACAGTTGAAGGTGGTTGTAATGTAAAAAAAATGTCGTGTGACTAGGGCCTACCATCGGGTAGACCGTTTGCCGGGTGCAAGTCTTACGATTTGACGCCACTTCAGCGACTTGCGCTCTGATGGGGATGAAATGATGATGATTAGGACAGCACAACACCCAGTCCCTAAGCAGAGAAAATCTCCAACCCAACCGGGAATCGAACCCAGGCCCTTAGGATTGACCTTCTGCTGTGTTGACCACTCAGCTACCGGGGGCGGTAACAGACAGATTCCTATACGGTCCATCACACAGGAATTTCAAACTGCATCAGGATCCACTGCAAGTACTAGGACAGTTAGGCGAGAGCTGAGAAAACTTGGATTTCATGGTCGAGTTGCTGCTTGTAAGCCACGCATCATGCCGGTAAATGCCAAACGATGCCTCACTTGGTGTAAGGAGTGTAAACATTGGATGATCGAAGAGTGGACAAACATTGTGTGGAGTGACAAATCACACTACACAATGTGGCGATCCGATGGCAGGGTGTGGGTGTGGCGAATGCCTGGTGAACGTCATCTGTCAGCATGTGTAGTGCCAACAGTAAAATTCAGGTGCGGTGGTGTTATAGTGTGGTCGTTTTCATGCAGAGGGCTTGCACCCCCTGTTATTTTGTGTGGTACTATCACAGGACAGGCCTACATTGATGTTTTAAGCATCTTCTTGCTTCCCACTGTTGAAGAGCAATTCGGGGATGGTGATTGCATCTTTCAACATGATCGAGCACCTGTTCACAATTTACGGCCTGTGGCGGAGTGGTTACACGACAATAACATCCCTGTAATGGACTGGCCTGCACAGAGTCCTGACCTGAATCCTGTAGAACACCATTGGGATGTTTCGGAACGCCGATTTCGTGCCAGGCCTCACCGACCGACATCGACACCTCTCCTCAGTGCAGCACTCTGAGAAGAATGGACTGCCATTCCCCAAGAAACCTTCCAGCACCTGATTGAACGTACGCCTGCAAAAGTGGGAGCTGTCATCAAGGCTAAGGGTGGGCCAACATCATATTGATTTCCAGCATTATGGGTGGAAAGACGCCACGAACTTGTAAGTCAGCTTCAGCCAGGTGTCCAGATACTGTTGATCACATAGTGTATGAAATCATAGGGAATTCAATATCCTGACATCCAAGGTACCAAATGTGTGCGAGAATACCAAATTTCAAGCATTACCTCTCACCACCAACGATGCAGTGGCCAACGGCCTTCACTTAACAACCGAGAGCAATGACGTTTTCTTAGAGTTGTCAGTGCCAATAGACTAACAACATTGTGTAAAATAACCACAGAAACAAATGAAGGGCTTATTTCAATAGTGGTACAAGTACATTACCTCCACTTTTCTGCCTATAATGCTTCTGAAATTAATGATCCAAACAAACAGAAAGAAAGGTTCATCTCTAGCAAGAAGCCATATGCTTGAATATTTCTGGTATCTCTACTGCAGATTTTTCAGACTTTAGCACTCTGTATGTCAAAATCAACAAAAATGGACTTGTACCACTATTGAAATAACCCCACCGCGCGGGATTAGCCGAGCGGTCTAAGGCACTGCAGTCATGGACCGTGCGGCTGGTCCCGGCGGAGGTTCGAGTCCTCCCTCGGGCACGGGTGTGTGTGTCTGTCCTTAGGATAATTTAGGTTAAGTAGTGTGTAAGCTTAGGGGCTGATGACCTTAGCAGTTAAGTCCCATAAGATTTCACACACATTTGAACATTCTTTTTAAAATAAGCACTTCAACTGTGGAATGTTTGATGAACACACCTGTTAAGCAGTGCGGCAAAATTGGGCATCGATGGGCTATGGGAGCAGACGACAGACACGAGCACTTTTTCTACCAGCACGACATCACCTGCATCTGCATCTACACCTATACTCTGCAAACCACCATGACATGCATGGCAGTGGGTACATCCCATTGTACCAGTTATTACGGTTTCTTCCTGTTCCATTCACATATGGAGTGTGGGAAGAATGATTGTTTGAATGCCTCTGTGTGTGTGCAGTAATTAATTTAATCTTACCCTCACAATCCCAATATGAGTGATACAGAGGGTGTTGTAGTATATCCCTAAAGTAATCATTTAAAGCCAGTTTTTGAAACTTTGTTAATAACTTTTGTGGAATAGATTATATCTGTCTGCAAGAGTCTGTCAGTTCAGTTTCTTCAGTAGCTCTGTGACACTCTCCCATGGATTAAACAAACCTGTGATCATCCATGCTGCCCTTCTCTGTATACGTTCAGCAGCCCTGGTTAGTCCTATTTGGTATGGGTCCCACACACTTGAGTAGTATTCTAGAACTGGCCACACCAGTCATTTGTAAGAAATCTCCTTTGTAGATTTATCGTGCTTCCCCAGTATTCTACCAGTAAACCAAAGTCTACCACCTGGTTTACACATGATTGAATCTATGTGATCATTCCATTTCAAATCCCTACAGTGCGTTACATCCAGGTATTTATATGAGTTGGCCGATTTCCAACAGTGACTCATTGCTGTCATAGTCATAGGATGCTACATTTTGCCATTTTGCGAAGGGCAAAATCTTACGTTCCTGAGCATTTAGAGCAAGTTGCCAATCTGTGCTCCATGCTGAAATCTTAACAGTATCTGACTGAATATTTATGCAGTTTCTTTTACATAGTACTTTATAATTGATAACTGGATCATCTGCAAGAAGCCCAATTTTAGTATTAATATTGTCCACGAGGTCATTATGCACACCTGAAGTTACTTCTGCATCACCATCCAAGATATCATGCTGTGTTCTCCCAACCAAAAAGTCCTTGATTCAGTTGCAAATGCCATTTGATACCCCATATGACCATACTTTTGACAATAAGCATAGGTGCTGTACTGACTCAAATGCTTTTCGGAAATCGAGAGACACTGCATCCAGCTGATTGCCTTGATCCAAAGCTTTCAGTATGTCACGAGCGACTTGGGTATCACATGATTGGCGTTGAGGAGGTAATTTTATTCAAGATACATCATTAAGTTTGAGCTCAGAATATGTTCTAAGAGTCTACAACAAATCAATGTCAAGCATATTAGATGTTTTTTTTTTTTTTTGCGGATCATTTCTACCGCCCTTCTTTTAGATGGGCGTGTGCTGTGCCTTTTTCCAAGAAGAGGCACGTTTTTTTGTTTGAGGGATCTGTGATGGATTATAGTCAGAAGAGGGGCTAACTCAGCCACAGATTCGGTATAGAATGTGCCAGGGATTCCATTGGGGCCTGAAGCCTTGTTAAATTTTAACAATTGCAGCTGTTTCTCGAGGCCCCCGACACAAATACTTATTTCCTTCAAAGTTGGGGCAGTTCTCCTGGGTTTACTATGTAAAGGAACATTTGAAAACTGAGTTAAGCATTTCGGCTTTTGCTTTGCTACCATCAATTTCAGTTCCTGTCTCATTCGCCCGGGACTGGACACTTACTTTTGTGCCACTAATAGCCTTTACATACGACCAGAATTTCTTGGGGTTTTGTGAAATGTTATTCGACAATATTCTGCTAATATGGTCATTGAAGGCATCATGCATTGCTCTCTTGACAGCCAAACGTGTTTCATTCAGCGTCTCTCTATCTGTACCCCTATGCTTTGTTTTACACCTATTATGCAGTAATCTCTCTTTTTTACAGTGACTGTATACCATGGACATTCCCTCCCATTGTGAACTGTTCTAGTGGGTACATATCTATCCTGTTGGTGGTCAACTATTCTCTTAAACTTGCCGGCCAAAGTGGCCGTGCGGTTAAAGGCGCTGCAGTCTGGAACCACAAGACCACTACGGTCGCAGGTTCAAATCCTGCTTCGGGCATGGATGTTTGTGATGTCCTTAGGTTAGTTAGGTTTAACTAGTTCTAAGTTCTAGGGGACTAATGACCTCAGCAGTTGAGTCCCATAGTGCTCAGAGCCATTTGAATTTTCTCTTAAACTTGAGCCAAAATTCCTCTACATGATCCAGACATGTGCTGGAAGTTTTAAGGTCCTCATTGAGATATGATACTACTGATTTTTTATCTAGTTTTCTGAACATACCGGATGATAAAAAAGTCAGTATAAATTTGAAAACTGAATAAATCATGGAATAATGTAGATAGAGAAGTACAAATTGACACACATGCTTGGAATGACACGGGGTTTTATTAGAACCAAAAAAATACAAATGTTCAAAAAATGTCCGACAGATGGCACTTCATCTGATCAGAATAGCAATAATTAGCATAACAAAGTAAGACAAAGCAAAGATGATGTTCTTTGCAGAAAATGCTCAATATGTCCACCATCATTCCTCAACAATAGCTGTAGTCGAGGAATAATGTTAACAGCACCGTAAAGCATGTCCGGAGTTATGGTGAGGCATTGTCGTCGGATGTTGTCTTTCAGCATCCCTAGAGATGTTGGTTGATCACGATACACTTGCGACTTCAGGTAACCCCAAAGCCAATAATTGCACGGACTGAGGTCTGGGGACCTGGGAGGCCGAGCGTGACGAAAGTGGCGGCTGAGCACACGATCATCACCAAACGATGCGCACAAGAGATCTTCCAGGCGTCTAGCAACGTCTTTTTTCTTTAAAAAAAATAAAATAAAACCCCATGTCATTCCAAGCATGTGTGTCAACTTTTACCTCTCTATCTACATTATTCCATGGTTTATTAAGTTTTCAAATTTATACTGACTTTTTGATCACCTGGTATATTTCTTTCTGTTTTAGCTCGCCTTTGTACTTTGGTAATCATTGTTGCCACAACCACATTATTGTCACTGAACCAGTTTTGATGTGGACATCCTCAAAGATGTCAGGTGTATTTGTTGCCATTAGATCCAATGTATTTCCATCACGAGTGGGGTTCCAAACTATCTGTTCTACGTAGTTTTCAGAGAAGGCATTTAGTAAACTTTCACAGGATCTGTTATCACATCCACCACTAATAAAACTGTAATTTTTCAAATTAATTGTTGGCAGATTTAATTATCCATTGATGATTACAGTATGATTAAGGAACTTATGCACAAGTGAACATTTTCTCTTAAGTTTACTGTCACATCAGGAGTTGAGTATGGTGGGTGTTAGAAGGATCCAGTAATCATTTTATGTCCACCCCTAATACTGAGTTTTGGTCAAATGATCTCACATGCAGTTTCAATTTCTATCTCAGTGGATTTGAGTTTCTTTTCTACTGTGACAAATATACCTCCTGCATTTCCCATTTGCCTATCCTTTTGATATAAACCAAAATTTTTCCCAGAAATCTCGCTGCTATCAATTTCAGGTTTCAACCAGCTTTCTGCACCTAGTACTGTGTGAGCTTCACATTTTCATGAGCACTTCAAACTCTGGTAATGTGTTGCGAATGCTTTGGCAGTTTACCATTAGGATTTTAGTACTCTCACCTGTGAGGGGCATTTCTTTCAATCTTACACTGATACTTCTGGGTTTCCTACGGCTATCGTTATCTGGATTGGACGGAGAGTTGCCCCAACTAAAAAACCCTTGTATGCACTGCGCACACAGTCAGCTACCTGAGCAGCAGCCTCTGATGTGTAGTGCACACCTGACCCGTTTAGGGGGACCCTACAGTTCTCAACCCTACGGTGCTAGTGCAGCATGTCGCAGCCTAGCTTGTCACAGAACCTTCGAAGTCTCTCGTTCAGTCCTTCCACTCAACTCAGTGTGCCACGTCAGGCTTCGGGATACATTACGAAGTTCTTACGTATTAGGACAAAGATAATGAAAGAAAACTTGAAAATAAAATTTAATAGCATGAAAAAGATTTGCTTCCGTGAAATAGTAAATTAGTATCACTATTTTTACAGATCTGAAGATGGTTCTGAATTAACCAAAACCGGTCATATGAATAAAAAAATTTGCAATCAAAACGGATTTTAAGTAACATTATAAAATCACTGATTGTTGTTATCCCATAAGACATTATGTCTGTTTTTGCAAAGTTTGTGCCACGTCAGGCTTCGGGATACATTACGAAGTTCTTACGTATTAGGACAAAGATAATGAAAGAAAACTTGAAAATAAAATTTAATAGGATGAAAAAGATTTGCTTCCGTGAAATAGTAAATTAGTATCACTATTTTTACAGATCTGAAGATGGTTCTGAATTAACCGAAAGCGGTCATATGAACAAAAAAAATTTGCAATCAAGACGGATTTTAAGTAAAATTATAAAATCACTGATTGTTGTTATCCCATAAGACATTATGTCTGTTTTTGCAAAGTTTGTGCCACATCAGGCTTCGGGATACATTACGAAGTTCTTACGTATTAGGACAAAGATAATGAAAGAAAACTTGAAAATAAAATTCAATAGGATGAAAAAGATTTGCTTCCGTGAAATAGTAAATTAGTATCACTATTTTTACAGATCTGAAGATGGTTCTGAATTAACCGAAACCGGTCATATGAATAAAAAAAATTTGCAATCAAGACGGATTTTAAGTAACATTATAAAATCACTGATTGTTGTTATCCCATAAGAAATTATGTCTGTTTTTGCAAAGTTTGTGCCACGTCAGGCTTCGGGATACATTTCAAAGTTCTTACGTATTAGGACAAAGATCATGAAAGAAAACTTGAAAATAAAATTCAATAGGATGAAAAAGATTTGCTTCCGTGAAATAGTAAATTAGTATCACTATTTTTACAGATCTGAAGATGGTTCTGAATTAACCGAAAGCAGTCATATGAATAAAAAAAATTTGCAATCAAGACGGATTTTAAGTAACATTATAAAATCACTGATTGTTGTTATCCCATAAGACATTATGTCTGTTTTTGCAAAATGTTGCAATTTGTGAGCTTTGTTGAAACTCCACGTGCAAGGCCAGTCTTCTCAAATGCCGGTTGCTGGAATGACCCGAGAATGACCTCGGAACCCAGACGACAGTCATCATTTGTTCGAACGTGCGCCACAATCTGCAATTGGTTGCACCCTGTTCCCTAAATGGCTGCCAGAATAGCCTCTTCAAATGTTGAATGAGGCCCCCAGGCATACACACTGAGTGTACTTCATGTCCTTTCCCATCCCTTGCTGCCATTTCCCTAAGGCGCACCATCATTTGCAGCACGTTTGTTGCACTGCTGACGATTAACAGACCCCTACCCTGCTGTGTCTGCCTCCTCCTGACACGGACAAAACAGGTTTCCCCAAAACAGGTGGAGTAACTCCCACACGCTCAGTTTCAGTTTCAGTGAAAGACAGCACCCCAAACTTATTGATCAGTAAAACTTGGGAATCAGTACAACATCCAGCATCCTGCCTGGTTCCCATTAACCCTGTACAGGACACCTAGTTCTGCCATTGACACGCCACTCCCAGTCAAGTGGAGGGGCAATGACAGATCCTGTACTTTCTGCAGAGGAGACAGCATCCACAGGAGAGGATAGTCTTGAGATACCCCTGCTCCAGTATCACAGGTACACAACTCTCAGGAGCTCTTCCAACACACCGTTTTGCAGCAGTTGCCATTTGTTTGACAATAGTCAGGGCAGTTTACAGCTGCTTGTGAACATCAACCAACTCGCGCTGTATTTGAGAACAGCATTCGTGGTGGGGCTGCATTTTGGATGGTGCAATGTATTACAAGGCAGTGAACAAATAACTTTAAGTCTGGTACAAGTGGTCTCACACAAGGGAAAAATACTAAGTCTGCTTTTACACTACTGGCCATTAAAATTGCTACACCATGAAGATGACTTGCTACAGATGTGAAATTTAACCGACAGGCAGAAGGTGCTGTGATATGCAAATGATTAGCTTTTCAGAGCATTCGCACGAGGTTGGCGCCGGTGACGACACCTCCAACGTGCTGACATGAGGAAAGTTTCCAAGCAATTTCTCATACACAAACAGCAGTTGACCGGCGTTGCCTGGTGAAACGTTGTTGTGATGCCTCATGTAAGGAGGAGAAATGCGTACCATCACGTTTCCGACATTAATAAAGGTCGGATTGTAGCCTATCGCGATTGCGGTTTAACATATCGCGACATTGCTGCTTACCTTAGTCGAGATGCAATGACTGTTAACAGAATATGGAATCGGTGGGTTCAGGAGAGTAACACGGAACACCGTGCTGGTTCCCAACGACCTCGTATCACTAGCAGTCGAGATGACGGGCATCTTACCCGCACGGCTGTAACGGGTCGTGCAGCCACGTCTCGATCCCTGAGTCAACAGATGGGGACGTTTGCAAGACAACAACCACCTGCACAAACAGTTCGACGACCTTTGCACCAGCATGGACTCTCAGCTCGGAGACCGTGGCTGCGGTTACCCTTGACGCTGCATCACAGACAGGAGTGCTGCGATAGTGTACTTGATGACGAACCTGGGTGCACGAATGGCAAAACCTCATTTTTTCGGATGATTCCAGGTTCTGTTTACAGCATCACGATGGTCGCATCTGTATTTGGCGACATCGTGGTAAATGCACGTTGGAAGCGTGTATTCGTCATCGCCATACTGGCGTATCACCCGGCATGATGGTACGGGATGCCACTGGTTACACATCTCGGTCACCTCTTGTTCACTTTCACAGCACTTTGAACAGTAGACATTACATTTCAGATGTGTTACGACCCGTGGCTCTACGCTTCATTCGATCCCTTCGAAAACCTACATTTCAGCAGGATAATGCGCGACCGCTCATTGCAGGTCCTGTACGGGCCTTTCTGGATACAGAAAATGTTCGACTGCTGCCCTGGCCAGCACATTCTCCAGATCTCTCACCAATTCAAAACGTCTGGTCAATGGTGGCCGAGCATCTGGCTTGTCACAATACGCCAGTCACTACTCTCGATGAACAGTGGTTTTGTGTTGAAGCTGCATGCGCAGCTGTACCTGTACACGCCATCCGAGCTCTGTTTGACTCAATGCCCAAGCATATCAAGGCTGTTATTACGACCAGAGGTGGTTGTTCTGGGTACTGATTTCTCAGGATCTATGCACCCAAATTGTGTGAAAATGTAATCACATGTCAGTTCTAGTATAATATATTTGTCCAACCCGTTTATCATCTGCATTTCTTCTTGGTGTAGCAATTTTAATGGCCGGTAGTGTATATACATAAATAAATGTGCATATTGCACGGATTTTTCACTTAGCTGATTCTGTGCACACTTGTACACTGGCTTGCCGAAGACCACTGCAGTGTAAGTTTATGTCGATCAAGATTGCTAAAATATGTAGCACCAACAAAGCACTCTCCTGCCTGTTGCAGCTAACAATGCTGCAGGGCCTCCTCTGGGCTTTTTGCCATATCGGTTCGACACTAGATGACTCGAAAACTGTGGCCCTGTCAGACGAGTCCCGATTTCGGTCAGTAAGAGCTGATGGTACAGTTAGAGTGTGTGTTGTGAACGAAGCACCGTGGAAGCTGGCAGTGGCTCCATAATGGTGTGAGCTGTGTTTACATGGCATGGACTGGATCCTCTGGTTCAACTGAACCGATCATTGACTGGAAATCGTGATGTCCAGCTATTTATTCCCAAACAGAAATGGAATTTTTATAGAGGACAATATGCAATGTCACTGGGCCACAACAGTTGTTCGCAATTGGTTTGAAGAACATTCTGGACAATTTGAATGAATGATTCAGCCACCCAGACTGTCTGACATGAATCCCATTGAATATCTATTGGACATAACTGAGAGATCAGTTCGTGCACAACATCCTGGACCTGCAACACGTCCGCAATTTTTGATGGCTATACAGGCATCATGGCTCAATATTTCTTCAGAGGACTTCCAATGACTTTTTGACTTCATTCTACATCAAGCCGATGCACTATTTTGGGCAAAAGGAGAGTCAACATGATATTAGGAGGTATCCCATGATTTTGATCACTTGACTGTTTAGTATTTATAAAAAGTCTTCCTCATGAAATTTACTGTATCTTTGACTTCTGTGCCATTCATCCAAAAACAGTATGTGATCAAAAGTATCCGGACACCTCCAAAAACATACTTTTTTCATATTAGGTGCATTGTGCTGTCACCTACTCCCAAGTACCCCATATCAGCAACCTCAGTAGTCATTAGACATCCTGAGAGAGCAGAATGGGGTGTTCTGTGGAACTCACGGACTTCAAACATGGTCAGGTGATTGGGTGTGTCATACATCTGTACGCGAGATTTCCACACTCCTAAACATCCCTAGGTCCACTGTTTCCAATGTGATAGTGAAGTGGAAACATGAAGGGACACATACAGCGCAAAAGCACAAAGGCAGACCTCGTCTGTTGACTAACAGAGACTGCCGACAGTTGAAGGGGGTCATAACATCCATCACACAGGAATTCCGAATTGCATCAGGATCCTCTGCAAGTACTGTGACAGTTAGGTGGGAGGTGAGAAAACTTGGATTTCATGGTCGAGTGGCTGCTAATAAGCCACACATCATGACGGTAAGTACCAAACAGTGCCTCGCTTGGTGTAAGGAGCGCAAACATTGGATGATTGGACAGTGGAAAAACGTTGTGTGGAGTGACGAATCACGGTACAGAGTGGGAGCTGTTATCAAGACTAAGGGTGGGTCAACACCATACTGAATTCCAGCATTACCGATGGAGGGTGCCACGAACTTGTAACTCATTTTTGGCGAGGTGTTTGAATACTTTTGATCACATAGTGTAGGTACCATAATTTTCAACAGGTGTTCGATATGTCTATGGAAGCAACTATGATCGTGGGCTGCCTATTACCATGGACCAATACGTGCAACATGACAGGCAAAATCCCGAGCAATTTATGTGTAAACTGTGTCTTCTTCTTCTGCAAATTGCACTTTCCACTTCTGATTAGACAAACTGGAATGTGTATTGATGATTTAAGGCTTCTTACATATACTTCTACATCCAAGATGGCACCACCTCCTGTGCTAGATGATTTATGCTACACACGCATGTCAAAGGTATGCCCTATATCATGTGACACGATGATTAACAATCATGTATAACTGAAATTGTATGTATCGAACAGCTGAACTACACCCAAGGTGTTTGTGGCAGGAAAACTGTCCCCAATGGCTGTCACACTGCCCCAGATCGCATAATACCATAACCGTGTTCTGATACAGTGCTATACCTTACTCTCCAGCTAAAGCACTGTACTGTGCCATTCAAAACTGCATCTGAGTACAGTAGTATACATAATTGATCGACAACTCGTACAGCAAACAGTTTTTTAATACAGGTCTTAAAATTATTAAATTTAAAGCTGACTGAAAAGTCTAATAGTCCACTGTACTGTATTTATTCAAGTCAAGTATAGACTTACACAACTGATTTTGCAACTTTTAAGTTGCATCTTCTGGTGTACATAAATGCTGTGTCATACGGTGTGGTCGGGTAGTTACAGAATGCCACACGTCAAGAACATTTTTTAACCAATAAAGCGATGACAGTTCGTGGTTTTAACACAGACATGACATTCATCATAGATGATGGTTTTTTAAAATCAATTGACGAGGGCTAAGAACTTTGCCTAGCCACACCAGCTATTAGTTTGCAGCATTCTGCAACAACTCCACATATCATATGATATAGCATTTATATGCACCAGAAAATGCAACTTAAAAGTTGAAAACTGATTGTGTGGGTCTATAATTGAATTGAATAAAAACAGCTGCAGCGGACTATTGGACGTTTCATTCAGTTTTATATTTAACAATTTTAGCACCTGAATTAAAAATCTGTTTATTGTATGAATTGTCAGTCAATCACGTATATTTATTTTAGCTGTGGTGCCCTAGTTTAAAAATTATCTGTACAGCAGTATAGCCTACTGGCAGCCTAGTGTGACTGACTGAAACTGCACCCAGGTACAGCACCATACCGTTCATCTAACGTGCTGTATCACCCCATCCGAAACTGCATCCAGTACAGCACTGTATTCCACCACCAGTCAAAAGGTGCAGCATCATCCCATCTGGACCCCTGTTCCGGTACATCGTTGCGTTTACTTAAACTTATAGACTGACTTTTCTCAGGTTCATGAACATTTATTTTCATCTATTATTACACTACACCAAGAAGAAATGCAGATGATAAATGGGTATTCATTGGACAAATATATTATACTAGAACTGACATGTGATTACATTTTCACGCAATTTGGGTGCACAGATCCTGAGCAATCAGTACCCAGAACAACCACCTCTGGCCGTAATAACGGCCTCGATACACCTAGGCATTGAGTCAAACAGAGCTCGGATGGCGTGTACAGGTACAGCTGCCCATGCAGCTTCAATACGATAGTGCAGTTCATCAAGAGTAGTGACTGGCGTATTGTGACAAGCCAGTTGCTCGGCCACCATTGACCAGCCATTTTCAGTTGGTGACAGATCTGGAGAATGTGCTGGCCAGGGCAGCATTCGAACATTTTCTGTATCTGGAAAGGCCCGTAGAGGACATGCAACATGCAGTCGTGCATTATCCTGCTGAAATGTAGGGTTTCGCAGGGATTGAATGAAGGGTAGAGCCACGGGTCATAACACATATGAAATGTAACGTGCACTGTTCATAGTGCCGTCAATGCGAACAAGAGGTGACCGAGACGTGTAACCAATGGCACCCCATACCATCATGCCGGGCGATAGGCCATTATGGCAATGACGAATACACGCTTCCAATGTGCGTTTACCACGATGTCGCCAAACATGGATGCGACCATCGTGATGCTGTAAACAGAACCTGAATCATCTGAAAAAATGGCATTTTGCCATTCGTGCACCCAGGTTCGTCGTTGAGTACAGCATCGCAGGCACTCCTGTCTGTAACCGCAGCTAGGGTCTCCGAGCTGATAGTCCATGCTGCTACAAAGTCGTCGAACTGTTCGTGCAGATGGTTGTATCTTGCAAACGTCTCCATCTGTTGACTCAGGGATCGAGACATGGCTGCACGATCCGTTACAGCCTGTCATCTCGACTCCTAGTGATATGTGGCCATTGGGATCCAGCACGGCATTCCGTTTTACCCTCCTGAACCCACCGATTGCATATTTTGCTAACAGTCATTGGATCTCGACGAACGCGAGCAGCAATGTCGCGATACGATATACCGCAATCGCGGTACGCTACAATCCGACCTTTATCAAAGTCGGAAACGTGATGGTACGCATTTCTCCTCCTTACACGAGGCATCACAACAACGTTTCATTAGGCAACGCCTGTCAACTGGTGTTTGTGTATGAGAAATCGGTTGGAAACTTTCCTCATGTCAGCACGTTGTAGGTGTTGCCACTGGTTCCAACCTTGTGTGAATGCTCTAAAAAGCTAATCATTTGCACATCACAGCATCTTCTTCCTGTCGGTTAAATTTTGTGTCTGTAGCATGTCATGTTCGTGGTGTAGCAATTTTAATGGCCAGTAGTGTACTTTTATGTTGTAATTTCATGTACTGACACATTCCATGACCTTGGAGATTTGCTGCTCAATTTGTCCTACGGAAGTTGACGTGTAAATTAATAAATAAATTACACTGCCCGCTTAATGTGCTGTACCACCTGTATGTAAGGGTGACAGTTTCAGATGGTGTACTACAGTGCATTAGCTGTGTAGTGTACTGTTGTGCTGTACATGAACTTGGTCATAGAATTATGCGATTTAGGTCAGGGAGACGGTCGTGGGAGGCAGTTTCTATCTACCTTCCTCACTCACTGGCGCAAACACCTGGTGTGTGGTTCAGCTGTTTCATACATATAATTTGTGTTAGACATGACTAAATCATCTTGTCGCATGATATGGGGCATACGTCTGATATGTGTGTATATGATCAACCATCTACCACAGGATGTGGTGTCATCTTGGATTTAGAAGTATATGTAGCATGCCTTAAATCACGAATACATAGTTTGCTTTGTCTAATAAGAAGCAGAAAGTGTAATTTGCAGACGAAGGATAATGTGACACAGTTTACACATAAATTGCATGGGATTTTGCCTATCGTGCTGCACGAATCAACTCATGGTAACATGCAGCCCCTGATCGCTTCCAAAATTTTGTAACCCTTATTGGATGAATGCTGTAGAAGTCATTCGTGGAATAAATTTCGTGAGAAAGATTTTTCATACATACTATATGTTGCAACAAAGACATATTAGGAGACTGTGGGGTAAAGTGGCCACTCTAAGTGAAACTGAATTTTGATGAAACCGTGGCTTTTAACAGAAGCTTGTGGCATATACATCTTGAATCTATATACTGTAAGGTATTGCACCAAATATTTATAGCTAAGGTAAAAGTGTATTTATATGATGTATACATGTTTTTCTGAATCTTCACATAGTGGCCACTTTGCCCTACCTAACAGGATAAAGTGGCAAGTCCTTTGCCACCATTCTCCAATAGACTTTTTAGTTTAAATAAAATGGAGTCTTATAGGTTTTATTTCACTATTGATTAATATTAGGAGAACAAAAAGCCTTACTTCTGCCAGTACCTCCTCTCCTACTTTCCAAACTTTACAGAAGCTTCTTTACAGGAGCTTCTGTAAAATTTGGAAAGTAGGAGACGAGCTACTGGCAGAATTAAGGCTGTGAGGATGAGGCGTGAGTCATGCTTGGGTAGCTCAGTTGGTAGAGCACTTGCCCACGAAAGGCAAAGGTCCCGAGTTCGAGTCTCGGTCCGGCACAGTTTTAATCTGCCAGAAAGTTTCATATCAGCGCACAGTCCGCTGCAGAGTGAAAATCTCATTCTGGAAACATTGTTGTTGTTGTGGTCTTCAGTCCTGAGACTGGTTTGATGCAGCTCTCCATGCTACTCTATCCTGTGCAAGCTTCTTCATCTTCCAGTACCTACTGCAACCTACATCCTTCTGAATCTGCTTAGTGTATTCATCTCTTGGTCTCCCTCTACGATTTTTACCCTCCACGCTGCCCTCCAATGCTAAATTTGTGATCCCTTGATGCCTCAAAACATGTCCTACCAACCGATCCCTTCTTCTAGTCAAGTTGTGCCACAAACTTCTCTTCTCCCCAATCCTATTCAATACCTCCTCATTAGTTACGTGATCTACCCACCTTATCTTCAGCATTCTTCTGTAGCACCACATTTCAAAAGCTTCTATTCTCTTCTTGTCCAAACTAGTTATCGTCCATGTTTCACTTCCATACATGGCTACACTCCATACAAATACTTTCAGAAACGACTTCCTGACACTTAAATCTATACTCGATGTTAACAAATTTCTCTTCTTCAGAAACGATTTCCTTGCCATTGCCAGTCTCCATTTTATATCCTCTCTACTTCGACCATCATCAGTTATTTTACTCCCTAAATAGCAAAACTCCTTTACTACTTTAAGTGTCTCATTTCCTAATCTAATTCCCTCAGCATCACCCGATTTAATTTGACTACATTCCATTATCCTCGTTTTGCTTTTGTTGAAGTTCATCTTATATCCTCCTTTCAAGACACTGTCCATTCCGTTCAACTGCTCTTCCAAGTCCTTTGCTGTCTCTGACAGAATTATAATGTCATAGGCGAACCTCAAAGTTTTTACTTCTTCTCCATGAATTTTAATACCTACTCCGAATTTTTCTTTTGTTTCCTTTCCTGCTTGCTCAATATACAGATTGAATAACATCGGGGAGAGGCTACAACCCTGTCTCACTCCTTTCCCAACCACTGCTTCCCTTTCATGGCCCTCGACTCTTATAACTGCCATCTGGTTTCTGTACAAATTGTAAATAGCCTTTCGCTCCCTGTATTTTAAACCTGCCACCTTCAGAATTTGAAAGAGAGTATTCCAGTTAACAGTGTCAAAAGCTTTCTCTAAGTCTACAAATGCTAGAAACGTAGGTTTGCCTTTTCTTAATCTTTCTCCTAAGACAAGTCGTAAGGTTAGTATTGCCTCACGTGTTCCAACGTTTCTATAGAATCCAAACTGATCTTCCCCGAGGTCCGCTTCTACCAGTTTTTCCATTCGTCTGTAAAGAATTCGTGTTAGTATTTTGCAGCTGTGCCTTATTAAACTGATAGTTTGGTAATTTTCACATCTGTCAACACCTGCTTTCTTTGGGATTGGAATTATTATATTCTTCTTGAAGTCTGAGGGTATTTCGCCTGTCTCATACATCTTGCTCACCAGATGGTAGAGTTTTGTCATGACTGGCTCTCTCAAGGCCATCAGTAGATCTAATGGAATGTTGTCTACTCCCGGGGCCTTGTTTTGACTCAGGTCTTTCAGTGCTGTGTCAAACTCTTCATGCAGTATCTTATCTCCCATTTCGTCTTCATCTACATCCTCTTCCATTTCCATAATATTGTCCTCAAGCACATCACCCTTGTATAAACCCTCTATATACTCCTTCCACCTTTCTGCCTTCCCTTCTTTGCTTAGAACTGGGTTGCCATCTGAGCTCTTGATATTCATACAAGTGGTTCTCTTCTCTCCAAAGGTCTCTTTAATTTTCCTGTAGGCAGTATCTATCTTATCCCTAGTGAGACAAGCCTCTACATCCTTACATTTGTCCTCTAGCCACCCCTGCTTAGCCATTTTGCACTTCCTGTCGATCTCATTTTTGAGACGTTTGTATTCCTTTTTGCCTGCTTCATTTACTGCATTTTTATGTTTTCTCCTTTCATCAATTAAATTCAATATTTCTTCTGTTACCCAAGGATTTCTATTAGCACTCGTCTTTTTACCTACTTGATCGTCTGCTGCCTTCACTACTTCATCCCTCAGAGCTACCCATTCTTCTTCTACTGTATTTCTTTCGCCCATTCCTGTCAATTGTTCCCTTATGCTCTCCCTGAAACTCTCTACAACCTCTGGTTCTTTCAATTTATCCAGGTCCCATCTCCTTAAATTCCCACCTTTTTGCAGTTTCTTCAGTTTCAATCTGCAGTTCATAACCAATAGATTGTGGTCAGAATCCACATCTGCCCCTGGAAATGTCTTACAATTTAAAACCTGGTTCCTAAATCTCTGTCTTACCATTATATAATATATCTGATACCTCTTAGTATCTCTAGGATTCTTCCAGGATACAACCTTCTTTTATGATTCTTGAACCAAGTGTTAGCTATGATTAAGTCATGCTCTGTGCAAAATTCTACAAGGCGGCTTCCTCTTTCATTTCTTCCCCCCAATCCATATTCACCTACTACATTTCCTTCTCTCCCTTTTCCTACTGACGAATTCCAGTCACCCATGACTATTAAATTTTCGTCTCCCTTCACTACCTTAATAATTTCTTTTATCTCGTCATACATTTCATCTATTTCTTCATCATCTGCAGAGCTAGTTGGCATATAAACTTGTACCACTGTAGTAGGCATGGGCTTTGTGTCTATCTTGGCCACAATAATGCGTTCACTATGGTGTTTGTAGTAGCTAACGCGCACTCCTATTTTCTTATTCATTATTAAACCTACTCCTGCATTACCCCTATTTGATTTTGTATTTATAACCCTGTAATCACCTGATCAAAAGTCTTGTTCCTCCTGCCACCGAACTTCACTAATTCCCACTATATCTAACTTTAACCTATCCATTTTCCTTTTTAAATTTTCTAACCTACCTGCCCGATTAAGGGATCTGACATTCCACGCTCCGATCCGTAGAACACCAGTTTTCTTTCTCCTGATAACGACGTCCTCTTGAGTAGTCCCCGCCCGGAGATCCGAATGGGGGACTATTTTACCTCCGGAATATTTTACCCAAGAGGACGCCATCATCATTTTATCATACAGTAAAGCTGCATTTCCTCGGGAAAAATTACGGCTGTAGTTTCCCCTTGCTTTCAGCCGTTCGCAGTACCAGCACAGCAAGGCCGTTTTGGTTAGTGTTACAAGGCCAGATCAGTCAATCATCCAGACTGTTGCCCCTGCAACTACTGAAAAGGCTGCTGCCCCTCTTCAGGAACCACACGTTTGTCTGGCCTCTCAACAGATACCCCTCCGTTGTGGTTGCACCTACGGTACGGCTATCTGTATCGCTGAGGCACGCAAGCCTCCCCACCAACGGCAAGGTCTATGGTTCAAGGGGGGCACCCTTGTATAGACCCTCTATATACTCCTTCCACCTTTCTGCTTTCCCCTCTTTGCTTAGAACTGGGTTTCCATCTGAGCTGTTGATATTCATACAAGTGGCTCTCTTTTCTCCAAAGGTCTCTTTAATTTTCCTGTAGGCTGTAGCTATCTTACCCCTAGTGAGATAAGCCTCTACATCTTTACATTTGTCCTCTAGCCACACCTGTTTAGCCATTTTGCACTTCCTATCGATCTCATTTTTGAGACGATTGTATTCCTTTTTGCCTGCTTCATTTACTGCATTCTTATATTTTCTCCTTTCATCAATTAAATTCAATATTTCTTCTGTTACCCAAGGATTTCTACTAGCCCTCGTCTTTTTACCTACTTGATCCTCTGCTGCCTTCACTACTTCATCCCTCAGAGCTACCCATTCGTCTTCTACTGTATTTCTTTCCCCCATTCCTGTCAGTTGTTCCCTTATGCTCTCCCTGAAACTCTGGAATCATTAGGAGAACAGTAATACAAATGAGAAAGAAAATGCATTGCAATATATTGTTGGCACAAAAAGGCCAACAAATGAGATGTATTAATTATTTCTAATGATGTAAATAGAGAAATCAATGACTAACTATGGGTTATTATTTCAGTCTAATTCGTTCACAATTTATCCACTGAGAAACAGTGTTAAGTCAGGTACAAAATTTGCACATGAGGTTGTCATCATCCTCAGCACATCCAATATGCAGTTCATGAGCCCAGAATTTACAGGTCCAACATATTATCCATCCTTCATTTTCTTTAGATCTAGAAAAAGCTTCCTTGCAGTAAGAACAGTCTGCATCACTGCCCTCATCATTAGAATTTTCTTCTTCCATTTTTTCTTGAAAAAGTTCTTTTTTACCAAACTCAGCATTGGGTCCACTTTTAGCTTTTTACTTTTAATTTGTGTTGCCTTACATTGTAGGCATATTTAATTCCTCATCCTCATTGTGAACTTTGTGTTACAATAGACACTTGACAATATCATCAAAGGGCAGTTTAACATACCTTCGCCATAGAGTGAGTCTTTCCATGGCGATTTGTATTGTACTGTACAGACCGTATAGGTTTGTTGCACTTGGAGGCTTTAAATATACACATTGCATTGGGTCTTGAAATGTTAACTTTATCATATCACCCACAAACATGTCAACAATGGGTACATTACTGCTGCCAAACATATTGATATCTCGAGAGAATGCATTCTTCTCAGTTGTCACCCAATCCTTGCTGTATTTCAGCTTGCTGCACAGTTGATCCCACTCTATATCACAGAACTGCACCTCTGGGCCCCACTGAACATTCTCTGTTTCCACTATAACTTTGAAATCTACGTTAGGTGCTAAACCAATATTAACACGCTTTAGTCCGTTGACGGTCAGTTGATAAGTAGTATTGAACAACAGAACTCTGTAACAACTTAGCTGAGGAACGACACGTGGTGCAGATGGTAGATGTAGTGGGAAAGTCAAAGATTTGAAACAATTCCGTCTCCTGGTGCGATATATCAGGCGTTGCATCAGGGAGGTTGTTTGTGTGCTGCCTTTGTGGTGTCAGTGATGGATACACTGGAAACTTGAAGGCTTGATTTCCACTCCAGCATGTCGGGAGCTGCATTAGGGAGTTTGTCTGCACACTGACTTGATTTCTGCTGCTTGAATGTACTCGACTTTCACTCCAATGTGTGAAGAACTGCATCATGGAGTGTATCGGCATTCTGGCTTGATATCTGCCACTGTTCATATTTATCAGTCACTCATTCCATCATGGAGCTGCTGAACTGAGGGAGAAAAAACTGTGACACATAGACACACATACTCATAGCAAATAATAAACATTGAGGGGAATTAATGGTTGAACACTTACAATAGAGTGTGTCAGTTGTAGCTGTTCGCCTTCTTTATTTCTTCATTGATTGTCCTCGGGGTCAACGTACTGCATTGCTACACTGGCTGAAAAATGGGGTTTATAATTTGGACACTGACTACTGTAAATAATCTAGCCGACATATGCACAGTTGCGTTACACATTCTTTTACTTTCACTTTTCATAACCCCGCATTCACACATTCAAAATGGCCAGAGAACTATTGCTTAACTTTCAATAAGCCTCGTTAATAGTTTTCAGGCAAACATCCACATACTGCTACAATAGTTTACTATTGAACATCTACAAGCAGTAAAAACCTAACCACAAAGTTCACCGTTCGTGAAGAATAGAAGGAAGCAGACACTGTCACTGTTTTTACACATCCTAATTGTTTAACACTTATTCCACAGTGAAGTTGTAGCATTGTTGTTGTTCTAACCAACACAGGTTTCTTGTCTCAAACTCGGCCATGGACCGACTGTCTCATGACCAAAAATCAGGCCATTATATATCATCACAATAATAGGCCCTGAAACTACACATTGTTTGAAATTAAATTTACAGAAATTACAATTAAAACTTAACTCATTAAATTAACTGAATGCATCGAAAAATTCCGTCTTTTTAACAGTTTCTTCTACTACAAGGATTAAGCCGAATTATTTGTTTAAATCATGAAAGTAACAAATATTGTTATGCAAACAATATTTTTGACAAAACTATTAATTACTTTGGAATAAATTAAAGACTGGTTTTGCTGTTTCCGACTATAGGCAAATAGATACTTCAAGAATACTAGCATTTCGTCTTTCAAATGTTTACAATTATTACAGAATTTATATTTGTTTATAAGTCAACAATAGAATTTAAGTTACGAAACAATTATTGATTTCTCCCTATAACAAAAGATACTAACTAGGAACAGTCAAAATAAATTAGAAGATCAGTTACCTACATAAAACTAGGGACAAAATTAGATGTGGTGTTATATTGTTTAAAACAGAGGGCCAATCTTTCCCTTTTATGAAAATGCAAATTATACTCACGTATGTTAATTAGTTCAAAATCAAAAAATGAATTCAAAGGAGGCAGATGGCAAAACAAGAGGGGAGCTAAAAATATTCCGGCTTGCTTAGTCACGGAGTCGGTTCCCTCTGCTTGGAGGTGGTAGATCTCTGATGACGATGATGAACCTTTCACTGCGAAGTAGAGCACGCTTAATGGTTAGTAAGTGTACACTGTGGGTGAGTTTGGGGGGGAGAGGGGACAGACGATCGCAGCTCCACCAGAGCTGGAACAACGTTTTGGAGTGCATTCATATCCCCATGTCAGCCATCTTGGATCCTGATTATCACTGAAGATGTCACAGATTCTGAACTTAGAACCGTGCAGGTTAGTTGCTGCAGAGTGAAATACCGTTACCCTGCTTGGTGGTTTACTGTGTTGGAATGTCAACTGAGAACACTATGTTAGAAATTCCACATACACACTGTGCAAGCTACTGTGAGGTGAATGGCAGAGGGTACATCCCATTGCACCAGTTATTAGATTTTCTTCCTGTTCCATTCACTTATGGATCGCAGGAGTCACAATCCCTCTGTGAGCGATACGTAGAGGGTTGAGCGATGGTCATTCAATAATTAAAGAGACAAATTATTTTTGAGAGAAAAAACATTAATTTTTACAAAACAATGCTTTTTATACTTTTCAACATAATCCCTTTGAACATTTATGCACTTGATCCATCAGCTACAAGATTTTATATTCCGGCTGCAAAGAACTCTTTATCTTGATGTTTCAACCAATTTCCCACAATCTTTATCACGTCCTCGTTGTCCTGGAACCTCTTCTCACGTAATGCCTCCTTCGGTGCACCAAACAAATGGAAATCACTAGGTGCTAAATCAGGAGTGTAAGGGGGATGAGACAGTACTTCCTAGCCCATTTTGTCGACTGTTTCACAGGTTAGTAGAGCAATATGAGGACGTGCATTGTCTTGCTGGAGAATCACACCTCACCTCTGAGATCCATGATGTCTCTCCATCTCGTGGCTGGCTTCACCTTGTTTAAAAGTAAATCCGGGGTAGTACTGACTGTTCATTGTACGCTGCTCTTCGAGATAATCACAAAAAAAAAAAACTGGACCTTCAGCGCCCCAAAACACTGTCAACATGACTTTTCCTGCTGATGCTTGGGTTTTGAATTTTTTCTTGATAGATAAGTTGGTGTGCTTCCACTCCACGCTTTGTCTTTTTGATTCGGGCTCATAATAGTGAACCCAAGTTTCATCACAAATTAAAATTTTGTTGAGGAAGTGCTCACCTTCTCTTTGATAACGTTCCTTTAGCTCTGTTGAGAGACCTTCTTTCCTTCTGTAGCTGCGTCAACTCCTTAGGGTCCCGAGCGAGGTGGCGCAGTGGTTAGACACTGGACTCGCATTCGGGAGGACGACGGTTCAATCCTGCGTCCGGCCATCCTGATTTAGGTTCCAGAATGAGATTTTCACTCTGCAGCGGAGTGTGCGCTGATATGAAACTTCCTGGCAGATTAAAACTGTGTGCCAGACCGAGACTCGAACTCGGGACCTTTGCCTTTCGCGGGCAAGTGCTCTACCACCGAGCTACCGAAGCACGACTCACGCCCGGTACTCACAGCTTTACTTCTGCCAGTACCTCGTCTCCTACCTTCCAAACTTTACAGAAGCTCTCCTGCGAACCTTGCAGAACTAGCACTCCTGAAAGAAAGGATATTGCGGAGACATGGCTTAGCCACAGCCTGGGGGATGTTTCCAGAATGAGATTTTCATTCTGCAGCGGAGTGTGTGCTGATATGAAACTTCCTGGCAGATTAAAACTGTGTGTCCGACCGAGACTCGAACTCGGGACCTTTGCCTGTCGCGGGCAAGTGCTCTCCTGCAGGAGAGCTTCTGTAAAGTTTGGAAGGTAGGAGACGAGGTACTGGCAGAAGTAAAGCTGTGAGGACGAGGCGTGAGTCGTGCTTCGGTAGCTCAGTTGGTAGAGCACTTGCCCGCGAAAGGCAAAGGTCCCGAGTTCGAGTCTCAGTCGGGCACACAGTTTTAATCTGCCAGGAAGCTTCCTGATTTAGGTTTTCCGTGATTTCCCTAAATCACTCCAGGCAAATGCCGGGATGGTTCCTCTGAAAGGGCACGGCCGACTTCCTTCCCCATCCTTTCCTAATCCGTAATCTGATGAGACCGATGACCACGCTGTCTGGTCTCCTTCCCCAAAAAACAACCAACCAACAACCTTAGGGTCCCATCTCACACATGTTTTGCGGTACTTCAGCTTTTTACAAATGGTTCAAATGGCTCTGAGCACTATGGGACTTAACATCTTAGGTCATCAGTGCCTTAGAACTTAGAACTACTTAAACCTAACTAACCTAAGGACATCACACACATCCATGCCCAAGGCAGGATTCGAACCTGCGACCGCAGCAGTCCCGCGGTTTTGTTACAGATAATGTTATGAACTGTGCTAGTACTAACTTGAACCTTATCAACTATCATTTCCACAGTCACACGGCAGTCGGCACGAATAATGACATCAATTCGACTTTCAAGTGAGGGAGTTGAAACTGCAACTGGACAGCCAGAACGGTGTTCGTCAGTCACTGAGTTGTGACCATTTTTGAACTGCTCTACAAACTTGTGAAAATTTGCACATTTGTACAACCTTCACCATAAACTTTAGAATTCTACAGTATATATTCGCTGGTTTCTCGTCTTCAGCAAGTAATAAACGAATAACAGAATGTTGTTGAACTAATGTGGACGTTTCAGGTGGACTCGCCATTTTGAAATGTATTTTTGAAGATATAAACAAAACACTGTTGATACATCATCTGATCTGGGCCCATCCCAGTGAAGCCAACTTAAAGCCATAAAAGAACTAACAGTTTTTTCCCCACACCAATTTCTCTCTTTAATTGTTGAATGACCCTCGTAGTATATCCCCAGAGTCACAATTTAAAGCTGGTTCTTGAAACTTTGTTAATAGACTTTCTCAGAACTGTTCACGCCTATCTTCAAGAGTCTGCCAGTTCAGTTCCCACTGTATCTCCGTGACACACTCTCACAGATTAAACAAACCTGTGACCATTTGTGCTGCCCTTCTCTATATATTATCAATATCTCCTGTTAGTTATATCTGGTATGGGTCCCACACACTTGAGCAATATTCTAGAATCAGTCACACGAGTGATTTGTAAGCAATCTCTTTTGTTCAGTGATTGCACTTCCCTAGTATTCTACCAATAAACTGAAGTCTGCCATCTGCTTCACCCATGACTGAACCTATGTATCATTCCATTTCATGTCCTTAGAAAGTGTTACACCCTGGTATTTGTATGAATTGGCCGATTCCAGCATTCACTCATTGATGTTATAGTCATAGGATACTACGTTTGTTCATTTTGAGAAGTGCAAAATTTCACATTTAGAGAATGTTGGCAATCTCCACATCACATTGAAGTCTTATCAAGATCTGAATATTTATACAGCTTCTCTCAGACAGTATATCATTATAGGTAACTGCATCATCTGCAAATAACCTGATTTTACTATTAATATTGTCTGCAAGGTCATTAATATAGAACGTCAAGGGTCCCAACACACTACCCTGGGACACACATGAAGCTATTTCTACACCGGACAATGACTCACCATCCAAGACAACATGGTGCATCCTCCCTAACATCAAGTCGTCAATCCAGACACAAATTTCACTTGATACCACATGTGATCATTCTTTTGACAATAAATGTAGTTGTGGTAGTGGGTCAGATGCCTTTCGTAAATGAAGAAGTACACATCCACCTGGCAGCCTTGACCCAAAGCTTTCACTATGACATGTGAGAAAAGTGTGAGTTGGGATTCACATTATCAATGTTTCCGAAAGCCGGGCTGACTGGCATTGAGGAGGTCAGTCTGTTCAAGATACCTCATTATGTTTGAGCTCTGAATATATGATTCTTCAACATACCGACGTCAGGGGTATTGGACAGTAGTTTTGTGCATCATTTTTATTACCCTTCTTGCAGACAGGTGTGACCTGTTCCCTTTTCCAGGAACTGGGCACGGTTTTCTGTCTGAGAGATCTACAGTAGGTTATTGTTAGAAGAGGGGCTAACTTGGTCACAAATTCAGTATAGAATATGACAGAGATTCCATTGGGGCCTGGAGCTTTGTTCAATTTTAACGATTTCAGCTGTTTCTCAACACCACTGACATTAATACTTATTTCATTCATCTTCCCAGTAGTACAAGGATTAAATTGGGGCAATTCTCTTGAGTTTTCGTTTAAAAATGGAGTTAAGCATTTCGGCCTTTACTTTGATACTCTCAATGTCAGTTCATGTCTCATATCGGATACTTCTTTCTTGATGGGTAGTAAGCCTAGAAGCTACAGGTAAATAGTGGATACACATCCGCTGGAGATCTCAGATGTCCTATGTACAACGTGGAATGTGAGGAATCACTTAAAAATGCAGAGCCAGTGTGCACGTTAGATCACATTCTGTTTGTAGGAAGGATGGTTGGAGTTTAACATTTACAGTATACATGTGAGACGCCCTTCTATACCCGCAGGACAGGACAGTCGCATGGGGCCAAAATAAGCGAGCCGGCCACTGTGGCCGAGCGGTTCTAGGCGCTTCAGTCTGGAATCGCGCGACCGCTACGGTAGCAGGTTCGAATCCTGCTTCGGGCATGGATGTGTGTGATGTCCTTAGGTTAGTTAGGTTTAAGTAGTTCTAAGTTCTAGGGGACTGATGACCTCAGATGTTGAGTCCCATAGTGTTCGGAGCCATTTGAACCAACCATCTGAACCAATAAGCGGCTGTCAGTTATACTCGAACGTACAACTTTTTATTTGATCAAATATTACAAGAGCCAAGAATTTTTTTTTATTTTAAAAAAGCTTCAGTTTTGGAACGTAATTAGCGGCTGAATGCCCCGTACAATCTCATGTCTTAAGGGCAAGACCACTTTTAATTTAAGAACGGCTGAAAGCCAATAACTTAAAGCTCAATCAAAATTAGAAATTTGCAAGGCGAAGCATTATCTTCAAACAGTTCCTTAATTAGGCTGAAGGCCCCAAGAACCTGACTCTTTAAGAGCAAAACAACTTAAATTCAAAATCGGCTGAAGGCCCAACACTTAAGACTCAATAACATTAATTTTAAAAATGCCAAAGGCTTTATGTAAAACTTCTTAAATTAGGCTGAAGGCCCAAACCATCTGACGCCTTAAAGGCAAAACAAACTTAATCTAACAATCGGCTAGAAGCCACACAAGTACAAAGGACAAGAACAAACAAGAGAAGGCAGTACATCCAAGGGCGCTCAGAAGTTCGGAAGGTCGGCCTGGAATTCAAACACTCACGCTCACTTAGGTGAGACAGGGAGTCGGGACAACCATTCACGATCCGACGACAACCCAACCGACAGACAGTCAACAGACCCACCTACAAGCTAACCTCTGCTTCACCCAATCAGCACACAACAGGGAGTTCAGTGGAACACCATAGAGGGTATTGGCGCCCACAACAAATTATACATTGAGCTGTCAAACCACACACCGTGCTGGACAGCGACAACACGATGAGGAAAATATACTGCCTGAATGTACACCAATGGCCAGGGCAGGTAAATGGAACGTTAACGGCCACAAGGCAGAAGATTCCACTGGTGCACTTCAGTTCAAATAACCAAGTACAGTTAAACTCCACCGGAGGGTGGCTAAAATTTGCCAGCTTGAAAACACACATTGTTGCTCGCGGGAATATCCCAACAGCCGACAACGAACTCCAAACGACACCATGTGAACAATCGTGACTTGCTAGTAGATTAACTCAAAAATCAACTTGCATGTCAAGCATCGGTGAGCCACGAACCTCGTAGCATTGGGAACAGCACCACACACTCCGACACTACATAGAGGCCGCCAGCGGGCACGGCCAAACTACGCGCCACGGAGATTTCCTCGCTGCTCCACACCAACCGACCAACTGGCCGCACGCAGCCCAGCTGGAAACTACGAGGTGCATTCAAGTTCTAAGGCCTCCGATTTTTTTTTCTAATTAACTACTCACCCGAAATCGATGAAACTGGCGTTACTTCTCGACATAATCGCCCTGCAGACGTACACATTTTTCACAACGCTGACGCCACGATTCCAAGGCAGCGGCGAAGGCTTCTTTAGGAATCTGTTTTGACCACTGGAAAATCGCTGAGGCAATAGCAGCACGGCTGGTGAATGTGCGGCCACAGAGAGTGTCTTTCGTTGTTGGAAAAAGCCGAAAGTCACTAGGAGCCAGGTCAGGTGACTAGGGAGCATGAGGAATCACTTCAAAGTTGTTATCACAAAGAAACTGTTGCGTAACGTTAGCTCGATGTGCGGGTGCGTTGTTTCGGTGAAACAGCACACGCGCAGCCTTTCCCGGACGTTTTTGTTGCAGTGCAGGAAGGAATTTGTTCTTCAAAACATTTTCCTAGGATGCACCTGTTACCGTAGTGCCCTTTGGAACGCAATTGGTAAGGATTACGCCCTCATTGTCCCAGAACATGGACACCATCATTTTTTCAGCACTGGTGGTTACCCGAAATTTTTTTGGTAGCGGTGAATCTGTGTGCTTCCATTGAGCTGACTGGCGCTTTGTTTCTGGATTGAAAAATGGCATCCACGTCTCATCCATTGTCACAACCGACGAAAAGAAAGTCCCATTCGTGCTGTCGTTACGCGTCAACATTGCTCGGCAACATGCCACATGGGCAGCCGTGTGGTCATCTGTCAGCATTCGTGGCAACCACCTGGATGATACTTTTCGCATTTTCAGGTCGTCGTGCAGGATTGTGTGCACAGAACCCACAGAAATGCCAACTCTGGAGGCGATCTGTTCGACAGTCATTCGGCGATCCCCCAAAACAATTCTCTCCACTTTCTCGATCGTGTCGTCAGACCAGCTCGTGCGAGCCCGAGGTTGTTTCAGTTTGTTGTCACACGATGTTCTGCCTTCATTAAACTGTCGCACCTACGAATGCACTTTCGACACATCCGTAACTCCATCACCACACGTCTCCTTCAACTGTTGATGAATTTCAGTTGGTTTCACACCGCGCAAATTCAGAAAACAAATGATTGCACGCTGTTCAAGTAAGGGAAACGTCGCCATTTTAAGTATTTAAAACAGTTCTCATTCTCGCCGCTGGCGGTAAAATTCCATCTGCCGTACAGTGCTGCCATCTCTGGGACGTATTGACAGTGAACGCGGCCTCATTTTAAGACAATGCGCATGTTTCTATCTCTTTCCAGTCCGGAGAAAAAAAATCGGAGGCCTTAGAACTTGAATGCACTTTGCACCAGGCCAAAGATTGTCCACTGCTGCCACCCACAGAAAGAGAGGACAGCAGCGTAATCGTGCTGGAGACTAAACGGAGATTAGCAACCAAGGTTTAATCCAACGCATAGCATGAGCCAGCCGTTGTTCACCATGATTTCCTCGTAGAGGGTGGTACTGTTCCTCATACATCACGCTCCAGCGCCTTCTCCTGCCATAGTAATTGATAAAGTCGTGTCCGATTCACTTCTCTAGCTGCCTTGCCTTATAGTGGATGTGATACAGCATTGTATGCAATGGTTCCATATTCGAATCGAGAACTTGCCGACATGGTGTTTACTTATGGAAAGGCGAATGGCAACCGGCGGGCAGCAAGGTTGTATCAGGAGATCTATCCCCGCCGACAGCGACCAGAGCATTCAATGTTTGCAACCGTGTTTCGCCATTTGAGACAGCTTCGTTTCAGGAAGCAGGAAACCATGAAGGACGTACCCAAATCGTTTGGACGCCAGACTTGGAGGAAAATTTGATTAACACAGTGGAAGGCGACCGCCATGTCAGTACCAGGCAGTTGGCCGGCCAGTACAGAGTAAGCCAGACGACCGGGTGGAACATTCTCCATGACGATTGTTACAACCCTTATCACCTACAGCGGGTGCAGGGCTTACATCTACATCTACATCGACATGATTACTCTGCAATTCACATTTAAGTGCTTGGCAGAGGGTTCGTCGAACCACAATCTTACTATCTCCCTACCATTCCACTCCCGAACAACGCGTGAGAAAAACGAACACCTAAACCTTTCTGTTCGAACTCTGATTTCTCTTATTTTATTTTGATGATCATTCCTACCTTTGTAGGTTGGGCTCAACAAAATAGTTTCGCATTTGGAAGAGAAAGTTGGTGACTGAAATTTCGTAAATAGATCTCGCCGCGACGAAAAACGTCTTTGCTTTAATGACTTCCGTCCCAACTCGCGTATCATATCTGCCATACTCTCTCCCCTATTACGCGATAATACAAAACGAGCTGCCCTTTTTTGCACCCCTTCGATGTCCTCCGTCAATCCCACCTGGTAAGGATCGCACACCGCCCAGCATTATTCTAACAGAGGACGAACGAGTGCAGTGTAAGCCGGCTCTTTAGTGGACTTGTTGCATCTTCTAAGTGTCCTGCCAATGAAACGCAACCTTTGGCTCGCCTTCCCCACAATATTATCTATATGGTCTTTCCAACTGAAGTTGTTCGTAATTTTAACACCCAGGTACTTAGTTGAATTGACAGCCTCGAGAATTGTACTATTTATCGAGTAATCGAATTCCAACGGATTTCTTTTGGAACTCGTGTGGATCACCTCACACTTTTCGTTATTTAGCGTCAACTGCCAACCCCCACACCATACAGCAATCTTTTCTAAATCGCTTTGCAACTGATACTGGTCTTCGGATGACCTTACTAGACGGTAAATTACAGCATCATCTGCGAACAACCTCAGAGAACTGCTCAGATTGTCACCCAGGTCATTTATATAGATCAGGAACAGCAGAGGTCCCAGGACGCTTCCCTGGGGAACACCTGATATCACTTCAGTTTTACTCGACGATTTGCCGTCTATTACTACGAACTGCGACCTTCCTGACAGGAAATCAGTCGCACAACTGAGACGATACCCTATAGGCCCGCAGCTTGATTAGAAGTCGCTTGTGAGGAACGGTGTCAAAAGCTTTCCGGAAATCTAGAAATACGGACAGCGACAGACTTTCCACATCTGGAGCACTTTTGTCACTGGTTTCTTCACCAGGCAACCACGATTCTGGTATTTGTGTCATCCATCCTATTCACAGTTGAGGCCACCTTCACGCGGAGTGGTATCTTCAACTTTAGGGACAGTCATGTGTAGAATAGCATGCAGAACCCCCACAGTATGGTGACAGCGAATCATCTGCATCGGTGCAGCTGGGATGTGTGGGCCAGGATAATAGGCGACCGTATTTTGGGACCAGTCTTCCGTCCACGTCGCCTAACAGACCGGAAGTATTGGCGTTTCCTTGCGGGTAACTTTGCCACCCCTGCTGGAAAAAGTGCCATTGCTGATTCGAAGGGTTATGAGGCTGCTACTCGATGAAGCTCCAGACCACTACACCGTTAAGGTCCGAAAGTATTTCAATCGTATCTTCCCTGGTCGATAGATGAGACGAGGGGCACCAGCTGCATGGGCTGCCCGTTCACCGCATCTCAACCCGTGCGATTTCTGGTTATGGGGCCATCTCACAGGTATCGTGTATGCAGAGCCCATTCCAGATGTGGAGCTGCGTATTCGTGCTGCCTCTGACGCTGTTCGGATGTGAACGTGTGAGACAGAACATGCTACGGCACATACATGCATGCATTGAGGCGCACGGAAACCATTTTCAACACATACTATGACTGTGGCTGCACAGTACAGCGCGTACTTTACTGCAGTCTCTGTATCAATGTATGATTGAATAAATGGTCTCTAGCATCGAAACCATGCATTTCTGGACATAAGTTCATTAGACCTTCTTTTATTCCGCATCCTGTCATCAACCACTCCCTAGAATTTGTACACTGTGGAAAAAACCACCCTGTATAAATACCTGGGTGTAACACTTTGTAGGGATACGAAATAGAATGACAACTTATGCTCAATCGTGGGTAAAGCAGGTGGCAGACTTTGGTTTATTGGCAGAATGCTGGGGAAATGCAATCAGTCTACAAAAGACATTGCTTACCAATCATTGGTGCAACCCATCCTAGTATATTGCTCAATTGTGTGGGGCCTGTACCAAAAAGGACTAATGGGGGATATTGTATGTATACAGAGAAGGGCAGCACGAATGGTCACAGGTTTGGCTGTTGATATACTTTCCGGGATGTGAGGTCGTGGTCCAAGAACTTTTTCTGCTCCTTACGTTTCGTCCAGGACTGCGCTGGACTTCCTCAGAGGCGCTGCTCCGCTGAGTCTTGCCGAGTCGCAAGACTCAGCGGAGCAGCGCCTCTGAGGAAGTCCAGCGCAGTCCTGGACGAAACGTAAGGAGCAGAAAAAGTTCTTGGACCACGAGACTCAGCGGAGCAGCGCCTCTGAGGAAGTCCAGCGCAGTCCTGGACGAAACGTAAGGAGCAGAAAAGTTCTTGGACCACGAGACTCAGCGGAGCAGCGCCTCTGAGGAAGTCCAGCGCAGTCCTGGACGAAACGTAAGGAGCAGAAAGAGTTCTTGGACCACATCCCGGAAAGTATATCAACAGCCATGTCACCCGGTCGTGAAAGCCTTCATTCTACGGTCACAGGTTTGTTTGATACATGGGAGAGTGACACCGACCTACTGAACAAACTGAACTGGCAGACCCTTGAAGACAGACGTAAAAATTCCCGAGATGAGTCTACATTACTGGCCATTAAAATTGCTACACCACGAAGATGGCGTGCTAAGGACGCGAAATTTAACTGACAGAAAGAAGATGCTGTCATATGCAAATGAATAGCTTTTCAGAGCATTCACACAAGGTTGGCGCCCGTGGCGACACCTACAACGTGCTGACATGAGGAAAGTTTCAACCGATTTCTCATACACAGTTGGCCGGCGTTGCCTGGTGAAACGTTGTTGTGATGCGTCGTGTTAGGAGGAGAAATGCGTACCATCACGTTTCCGACTTTGATAAAGGACGGGTTGTAGTCTATCGCGATTGCAGCTTATCGTATCGCGACATTGCTGCTCGCGTTGGTCGAGATCCAATCACTGTTAGCAGAATATGCGATCGGTGGCTTCAGGAGGCTAATACGGAACGCCGTACTGGATCCCAATGGCCTCGTATCACTAGCAGTCGAGATGACAGGCATCTTATCTGCACGGCTGTAATGGATCGTGCAGCCACGTCTCGATCCCTCAGTCAACAGATGGGGACGTTTTCAAGACAACAACCATCTGCACGAACAGTTCGACGACGTTTGCAGCAGCACGGACTATCAGCTCGGATACCGTAGCTGCGGTTACCCTTGACGCTGTACCACAGACAGGAGCGCCTGCGATGGTGTACTCGACGACGAACCTGGGACCACGAATGGCAAAACGTCATTTTTTCGGATGAATCCAGGTTCTGTTTACAGCATCATGATGGTCGCATCCATGTTTGGCGACATCACGGTGAACGCACATTGGAAGCGTGTATTCGTCGTCGCCATACTGGCGTATCACCCGGCGTGATGGTATGGGGTGCCATTGGTTACACATCTCGGTCACCTCTTGTTCGCATTGACGGCACTTTGAACAGTGGACGTTACATTTCAGATGTGTGCTCTACCCTTCATTCGATCCCTGCGAAACCCTACATTTCAGCAGGATAATGCACGACCGCATGTTGCAGGTCCTGTACGGGCCTTTCTGGATACAGAAAATGTTCGACTGCTGCCCTGGCCAGCACATTCTTCAGATCTCTCACCAATTGAAAACGCCTGGTCAATGGTGGCCGAGCAACTGGCTCGTCACAATACGCCAGTCACTACTCTTGATGAACCGTGGTATCGTGTTGAAGCTGCATGGACAGCTGTACCTGTACACGCCATCCGAGCTCTGTTTGACTCAATGCCCAGGCGTATCAAGGCCGTTATTACGGCCAGAGGTGGTTGTTCTGAGTGCTGATTTCTCATGATCTATGCACCCAAATTGCGTGTAAATGTAATCACGTGTCAGTTCTAGTATAATATATTTGTCCAATGAATACCCGTTTATCATCTGCATTTCTTCTTGGTGTAGCAATTTTAATGGCCAGTAGTGTATTAACGAAGTTTGAAGAACCGGCCTTACATGATGACTCTAGGAATATACTACAGTCCGCTAGGTATCGCTCATATAGGGATCGTGGGGATAAGATTAGAATAATTACTGCACGCACAGTGACATTCAAACATTCTTGCCGCGCTCCGTACGTGAATGGAATGGGAAGAGACCGTAATAACTGGTACAATAGGACGTACCCTCTGCCATGCACCTCTCGGTGGTTTGCAGTGTGGAAAACAGATGCACAGCTGTGTTGATTTCTCACGAAGCTAAGCTCCAAGAAGAACAGCATTTCAATCAGACGCCTCTTACTTGCTGGTTCCTCTAATTTAGGAGAATATACTCTCGACGATTTTAAGAATAAACTCGTAAATCATCGCGACGTCATACAGACACAGATTTGTGAGATTATGCAGTCGAGCAACCCGAAACACGAATTATTGCAGTGACTCCTGATGACAACAAACGACTGAAATAGTGGCGATGTCTAGTAATTGGTGGCATAAGGAATAACCTGTTCCAAACTGACTCCAGTTGATGAACCAGCAGAATGTGGGCATTTTCAGAACCATTAATGTCATAAAAGTGCTTAAGAACTAATTTTTGGGATAAAATAAATATCCTTTTTAACGAAAGGGGATCTTCTGTGAAGTTTGGAAGGTAGGAGACGAGGTACTGGCGTTATTAAAGCTGTGAGGACGGGTTGTGAGTCGTGCTTGGGTGGCTCAGATGGTGACTTCACGGTAGCTCAGCGTGTTCGGTCAGAGGGTTAGCTGTCCTCTCTAACAAAAGAACTGATTTAATGGATCAGCGACGAACTGAAACGGATGTCTTGCGACGTCCGCCACGAGCAGATGCAAGAAACTAAAATGAAAAAAAAAATGAGATTAAAGAAAATGGTAGAGCACTTGCCGCGAAAGCAAAGGTCGCCAAGTTCGAGTCTCGGTCCGGCACACAGTTTCAATCTGCCAGGAAGTTTCATATCAGCGCACACTCCGCTGCAGAGTGAAAATCTCATTCTGAAAACATCCTTTTTAACCATGAGAGGGTCAACGATAATTGCTATAGACGAATTTATTGACAGGATAATTCCTCCGAGCTCATGGATATGACGTCATTTCAGTGGTTGATGTTACATCTACATCCATACTCCGCAAGCCACCTGACGGTGTGTGGTGGAGGGTACCTTGAGTACCTCTATTCGGTTCTCCCTTCTATTCCAGTCTCGTATTGTTCGTGGAAAGAAGGATTGTCGGTATGCCTCTGTGTGGGCTCTAATCTCTCTCATTTTATCCTCATGGTCTTCTTCGCGAGATATACGTAGGAGGGAGCAATATACTGCTCGACTCCTCGGCGAAGGTATGTTCTCGAAACTTCAACAAAAGCCCGTACCGAGCTACTGAGCGTCTCTCCTGCAGTCTTCCACTGGAGTTTATCTATCATCTTTGTAACGCTTTCGCGATTACTAAATGATCCTGTAACGAAGCGCGCTGCGCTCCGCTGGATCTTCTCTATCTCTTCTATCAACCCTATCTGGTACGAATCCCACACTGCGGTGCAGCGTACTGTAACCCACTTCCTTTGTTTTCGGATTGCATTTCCTTTTGCAGTTTTTTAGTAACTCAGGAGCCAACGACAAAAAATTGCCCACGTGGGAGTATAACTCGAGCAGTGATAGTTCCGTACAAACTTAATTATGTATGCAGACAGTTCGTCCATCCCGGAAATCGGCAATCCTGACCATTTTTGCCTGTTATCGACTATTAATAGTGGCAGAATATCGGTCCCACGGATCCCAAGATTTTTGAGAATGTTTCAGTTTCAGTAACATTAATGTGACATAAAGCCATGCAGGAGGAACGCGACTATAATTATAAAAACCAGCAGCTCTGCATTCAGAGTGACTGGGTCGCAGTGGTTAAAGTCAAACTTGAGGCGAGGAATTACTGTATTGCTCCTATGACGCAGACTATATTCTGCTCATCATAACCTGATGCAAACATTACGCCATGTATTTTTTCCGCGTTTGCTTGAATCTTACCGGATTTCGTTTCACGTGGGGTGGAAGCCAAGCTGTGACCAGTACAGTCAAGTACGATCATAATGATACGTTTTATACTGTGTTACACACAAATGTTGTTGTTGTTGTGGTCTTCAGTCCTGAGACTAGTTTGATGCAGCTCTCCATGCTACTCTATCCTGTGCAAGCTTCTTCATCTCCCAGTACCTACTGCAACCTACATCCTTCTGAATCTGCTTAGTGTATACATCTTTTGGTCTCCCCCTACGATTTTTACCCTCCACGCTGCCCTCCAATACTAAATTGGTGATCCCTTGATGTCTCAGAACATGTCCTACCAACCGATCCCTTCTTCTGGTCAAGTTGTGCCACAAACTTCTCTTCTCCCCAATCCTATTCAATACTTCCTCATTAGTTATGTGATCTACCCATCTAATCTTCAGCATTCTTCTGTAGCACCACATTTCGAAAGCTTCTATTCTCTTCTTGTCCAGACTATTTACCGTCCATGTTTCACTTCCATACATGGGTACACTCCGTACAAATACTTTCAGAAATGACTTCCTGACACTTAAATCTATACTCGATGTTAACAAATTTCTCTTCTTCAGAAACGCTTTCCTTGCCATTGCCAGTCTACATTTTATATCCTCTCTACTTCGACCATCATCAGTTATTTTGCTCCCCAAATAGCAAAACTCCTTTACTACTTTAAGTGTCTCATTTCCTAATCTAATACCCTCAACATCACCCGACTTAATTCGACTACATTCCATTATCCTCGTTTTGCTTTTGTTGATGTTCATCTTATATCCTCCCTTCAAGACACCATCCATTCCGTTCAACTGGTCTTCCAAGTCCTTTGCTGTCTCTGACAGAATTACAATGTCATCGGCGAACCTTAAAGTTTTTATTTCTTCTCCATGGATTTTAATACCTACTCCGAATTTTTCTTTTGTTTCCTTTACTGCTTGCTCAATATACAGATTGAATAACATTGGGGAGAGGCTACAACCCTGTCTTACTCCCTTCCCAACCACTGCTTCCCTTTCTTGTCCCTCGACTGTAATAACTGCCATCTGGTTTCTGTACAAATTGTAAATAGCCTTTCGCTCCCTGTATTTTACCCCTGCCACCTTTAGAATTTGAAAGAGAGTATTCCAGTCAACATTGTCAAAAGCTTTCTCTAAGTCTACAAATGCTAGAAACGTAGGTTTGCCTTTCCTTAATCTTTCTTCTAAGATAAGTCGTAAGGTCAGTATTGCCTCACGTGTTCCAGTATTTCTACGGAATCCAAACTGATCTTCCCCAAGGTCGGCTTCTACTAGTTTTTCCATTCGTCTGTAAAGAATTCGAGTTAGTATTTTGCAGCTGTGACTTATTAAACTGATTGTTCGGTAATTTTCACATCTGTCAACACCTGCTTTCTTTGGGATTGGAATTATTATATTCTTCTTGAAGTCTGAGGGTATTTCGCCTGTTTCATACATCTTGCTCACCAGATGGTAGAGTTTTGTCAGGACTGGCTCTCCCAAGGCCGTCAGTAGTTCCAATGGAATGTTGTCTACTCCGGGGGCCTTGTTTCGACTCAGGTCTTTCAGTGCTCTGTCAAACTCTTCACGCAGTATCGTATCTCCCATTTCATCTTCATCTACATCCTCTTCCATTTCCATAATATTGTCCTCAAGTGCATCGCCCTTGTATAGACCCTCTATATACTCCTTCCACCTTTCTGCTTTAGACGGAGCGATAATGCGGGACAACAGGTTTACCGGCGCATTTGACTTGGACAGCACGGGCCAGCCTGCGGTACAACTAGCCAGGAATGATGTGAGCAGTTGCAGTGCAGACGAAAAAAAGAGACGAGCAGAGAAACAATATTGCTTCGATTGTCATTTAATTTTTAAAGAGAATGAGATGATATTCGGCAAAACTCTAGCACTATCGCGCGCTCCTTAGGTGACGGAGAGCATGAAATGCTCTCGTTCTCACTTGACATGGTATTCTAATTGCAAACAAGACCAGTGAAAATTCCTAACTTAAACACAGGGTAGTTTTTCTGAGCTATTATGTATGATGAAAAAGCATACCGCAGGGATTTTACTGTACTGTTGAATACCAAATCCACTGAAGGTATTAATTATAATCAGTCGTCTGGTGATCTCTTAGCTCCTTCCTTATCCGAATCCGAGATATACATTTCAATTCTGGAACTGTCATCTGCAATGTTGATAACAACAGAATCCACGAATTCACCTAGGATCCACATTTTATCCTCCTCTTTTATGACGAGCCGTTCTATATCCCGCCAACGGTCGGCAGTGACTGTGAAAAAGCTGCGTGCGTTAGTTCCAGCACGTCTGGCAGCTTAACGGTATTGTTATTTGTCGCGACAAATTCCTTAATTCGGCTCCAGATCAGTTCTGTTTGGTTCATGCTATATTAGTACCGTGGAAAATTTGTATTGTGTACGCGATGCTGGGAAAATGATTGTTTTTCATGTTCCTACGACATTTATCTACAACTGTGGTATAAAACAATGGACATCGTCCAAATAAAGAGTATTTGGTTTTTCAGTTTTGCCTTAAAAATTAAATTGTTGCGTTTTTTTTTTAAATTTAAGCAACCTTTATCAGTCTGTCATAAAATATCGATAGTTAAGAATTTATATTTGAAATGAAAGCAGGAGTTTCGCGTGCAGTGTGTAATTAGAAACAAGAAGACGCGCGTTATTCAGGATAAATGACGACGAATTTTACAATTACAAAATGTAGGTATTTCAAATTGAACGAGAAAAGAAAATGACTGAGGTGAGACATGAACCAGTGAACATTCATCTGTAGTAACGCATCATTCTACTACGCTACCAATTCAGCTCTACATCCAGTGTGTATTTGTGTCGCAACTGTACGTAACACAGTTCTTCAGAAACCTTCAAAGACGATTTTTTTCTGTAAATTTCTCGGCACTTTCTAACAGTGTTCCCGAGGCGTGTTTCCCTACGGAGCAGGTAGCAGCTCCAGCTATTTTCATACTGCGTATTAACAGCGCGACAAACAGAGCACAACAGTACAGAGACTGCGACCGTACACGATTTTTTAGATAAAAACTACATTGCTAAAGCGTGATTAAGAAAAACCTTGATGGCTGTTAATACATTTGAATATCTTAAAGTTTCATTTAACGTAACTTAGTAATAATTTGGTCAATACATAAGTAGGACCTACTTCCAAGAGCGTAACACCAATGTACATGTGCTATGGCTTCTGACCAATCATCGCGTTTGTTTTTGTTTACATTAGGTGTATTCTTATGATGAACGGATTATAGTGTACAAATGTTTGTTTCACGTACAACTCAAAACCCATATCTACGAGCAACAGTCGCCCCTGCATGTCTCATGATGGAGAAATTCAGAAACGTATCATAAAGTAATTCCTTGCCTCGCGTTTGACTCTTACCGTTGCGTCTAAGTCAATCTGAATGCAGAACTGCCGATTGCTTTACTTTCAAATCCGACGTCACAAAAAAAGTCAAAAGAAATATTTTTATCGTGTGATATAATTACTAATTAAGAATACTGAAATTTTTCCCTTTATCTGTACTGTGAAACCTTGCTCCTTAGCAACTTTCATGCTTCTAGGCCAACGGAAAATACCGTATACGTTTTGATGAGTGGGTTTGCGAGTATCGATATATGTGACATGGATGGCCGAACCTTTTGACTCCATTGGCTTAGAAGATTCAGTTTTTCACGCCGCCAAGGGACTGTGCGACTTAGTAAGTGACATGAATTTCTACTTGATACGTCAACTCGTTCAACGGAGTTTTAAAGAGTCGGACAGATAGACGCACAACGAAGCAGTTTCCGTTTTTACCGGTTCCGTTACGAAAACCTATAAACCTATAGGATTAGAACAGTGATCGTCAAAACTTTCTTGTCTCAAGAGCAGCCTGCATATTGGTATGTTTATACGCCCTCGACAGGCCAACTATAGCAATGACGCAATAGCTGGCAGCCAGCGCCTTGTATTGATCGCCCGAAGTCGGCGCTGTTCGGAACTCTTCGTGTCAACCGATCTCCGCTTCAGGTTTCAGCCACCCTCAGCGAACCCCAACGCTGTTACACTGTAACTGCCCGATGAAGTGTTATTTGTGTTATTAGCTGATTACCTCATTGATAACAGTAACTGTACTTATATTTAAATGTATTATGCAATCCCATGATCACAAATATTTGCTAAATGTTTCGTGTGTCGTTATTCTACCGATTGCGCAATATTGCAACACTGCTAATTCAATTCCGTATTCCTTGCCACAAATATATACGACGGCATTTGAAGATGACCGCCTCTATGTTATTTCCGTCTGAAATTTACACTGTAGCAGGCTGATCGGTAACAGGCGCACACAACCCTTGTTGTAAGCCCTGAAAGACAAACAGTAAAACTTCCCGCCTTATCACTTCCCCTCACCCGGCAACGGGGTTGTTTGGTGTATGACGAAGATCATACGCATGGCATAATTCCAAGTCCTGCATGATGTGATGTCCTAAGAGAAGGACTGTAAGCGAGAATATGATAATTTTGGAATTTTTACTGCGTAGGAGAGAAACCGCTGCGAAACAGATTAACACTGAATACTTTATTACGGTACTATCCACGGCCGCTGAGAGCTAGGTCTGGCCCCATCTCCAAATATAGCAACCCAGCTGTAGTATTATTTTAAAGGAGGTTTGACATGAATTAAAAATAATCTATTTCGGGGAAAAATGGGAGAAACACAAAGATTGCCACTCATCTGGATAAAATACGGAAGAAATATATTTTTTGTTAAACGCAAAACACTTTTTTCCCCAAATGGAGTTTTTACTGTGGGACCATGAACTACACGAGGCAGTGACACGAGAATTCGAGTGAGTTAACAGTTCTTCATGGCACAATAGCTTGAATCATAGAACACGGTAGTACATACACATCGACATCTATATCTACATTTACACTCCGCAAGCCACCCAACGGTGGGTGGCGGAGGGCACTTTACGTGCCACTGTCATTGCCTCCCTTTCCTGTTCCAGTCGCGTACGGTTCGCGGGAAGAACGACTGCCGGAAAGCCTCCGTGCGCGCTCGAAAAGCTCTAATTTTACATTCGTGATCTCCTCGGGAGGTATAAGTATGGGGAAGCAATATATTCGATACCTGATCCGGAAACGCACCCTCTCGAAACCTAGACAGCGAGCTACACCGCGATGCAGAGCGCCTCTCTTGCAGAGTCTGCCACTCGAGTTTGCTAAACATCTCCGTAGCGCTATCACGGTTACCAAATAACCCTGTGACGAAACCCGCCGCTCTTCTTTGGATCTTCTCTAGCTCCTCTGTCAACCCGATCTGGTACGGATCCCACACTGATGAGCAATACTCAAGTATAGGTCGAACGAGTGTTTTGTAAGCCACCTCCTTTGTTGATGGACTACATTTTCTAAGGACTCTCCCAATGAATCTCAACCTGGCACCCGCCTTATCAACAATTAATTGTATACGATCATTCCACTTCAAATGGTACCGTACGCATACTCCCATTTTACAGAAGTAACCGCTACCAGTGTATGCTCCGCTATCATATAATCATACAATAAAGGATGCCTGTTTGCTAAAAACTCTTCAATCCAGCCACACAGCTGGTGTGATATTTCGTAGGCTCTTACTTTGTTTATCAGGCGACAGTGCGGAACAGTATCGACCGCCTTCCGGAAGTCAAGGAAAATGGCATCTACCTGGGAGCCTAATATTTTCTGGGTCTCATGAACAAATAAAGCGAGTTGGGTCTCACATGGATCATCTAGCCATTATTAACAGCACTAAGAAGGAGAGACCACGACTTCGCGATCGCAGATTTACTTCAAACTCTGTACAGCTTTAGTAGGCCATTAAAACAACATATTACGCAAGTAGTAAGGTGCACTAGTCCGGCAATTCTGAGAAAATCACAAGAAAAGTTTTATGTGTCTATTATCTAATTGGTGTATCTGTGCAAAGGTGTCGGACGTTAGAATTCATGGTGATCACGTGGTTATCATTCGAGCTACATAAGACGAACGTGTATGACGCTACGGCTCGACTTTCGCTCAAACTTAATTTTTAATCTATATTGTCTTCATCACTGGTGATGTTATTGAACTTAGATGACATTTGAGAGAATTAAAAAACCACGTGTGTCTGCGTGAAGTTTTAGTGAATTCCGTGTTATTTGGCTACTTACTATTTTTAATTAAATTTAATAATTAGAACATATATATATATATATATATATATATATATATATATATATATATATGACTATCGAGAATTAAATGAAGAAACGCATAGAGATTTCCCGAAAATTTATGCCAATCGTGATTTGCGAAATCCCTTATACATGCGATCTGGTAAGATATCTGGAATTACTCTGCACTGCAATGCTTCGAGCTGCAGACACAGAGGCAAGCCCCATTTGACAGTTAACCTGCGTAGCGGTGAGACGTCGCTAATGTAGCAAAAACGAAGTTTGTAGGTGCAATTTTTTTTAATGTAACAGAATTTACAGTTGCACTACAAAAGTGATGGTTTGAGTGGGAGTCGAACCGTCGCTTTGTACATGTTCTCTTCTGTAGTTCCAACGCTAAACACTTACCTTATTTAAAAAAAAAAAATCTCGAGTTTGTTCTGTTTGTTCGGGGCGGACGTACCATGACGCTTGTTCAAGTTCATCGGTGACCCATTAACTCAGTTTTTAATTACAGAGGGCAGCTAACCCTCTGACCGAACACGCTGAGCTACGGTGCCGGCGGCTTTCTCTGAATTGCCAAAGTAGTGTGTAATATTTCTGGCTTATTCAGCCATCATATTAGCCCCCAGGAAGCTATTCCCAGGGCAGTGGAGATGCAAGAAGCATAGAGATGACGCAATGTGGGATGAGGTAACGGTGACAGGTGGTAGATTCGGTACCATTCCCGTGAGAAAGACCGCCTGCATGATGCTCTGTGATTGGCTGCTGTGTTCGGCGGTAGGGCGCCAAAACGTTAAACCATAGTTGCTATTATTAATTAAACCTGTCATCCAAATTACTTCATTTTTTAAATAAACGTCTCTCAACAGCCAACTATCAATCAGTCATTTCAAAATTATTAAAATCAAAGTATTACTAAAACAAAAGACTGACGACATCACTGCCGATGCACTTCGGTGGCGTTCGAGTCACGCCTTGCTGGCTTGGCGCGCGAAGTGTCTCGGGCAGTCCGGCTCTCCAGTTCTGACCGTTCCAGTAGACAAACATGTTGTCTGTTATAGCAGTATTTGTTTCATGCAATTTTATTTACAACAGTTCCGACCGTCGCTAGGTACACGACATGTTGTCTGTAATAGTAGTATTTGATTCGTGTAATTTTATTCTCCAGTTCTGACGGTTCCAGTAGACAGACATGTTGTCTGTGGCAGGATGTATTTCACGTTATTTCAGCCAGATATAATGACTGTGGAAAGACATGTTCAATACGTTGTGATCAAGAATAGTTTCTCGTGTCTGTATCAATAAAAACGCGAGTGGCATCCCAAATGAGTTATACGAGGGCAATTCAATAAGTAATGCAACACATTTTTTTTCTCGGCCAATTTTGGTTGAAAAAACTGGAAATTTCTTGTGGAATATTTTCAAACATTCCCGCTTCGTCTCGTATAGTTTCATTGACTTCCGACAGGTGGCAGTGCTGTACGGAGCTGTTAAAATGGCGTCTGTAACGGATGTGGGTTGCAAACAACGGGCAGAGATCGAGTTTCTTTTGGCGGAAAACCAGGGCATCTCAGATATTCATAGGCGCTTGCAGAGTGTCTACGGTGATCTGGCAGTGGACAAAAGCACGGTGAGTCGTTGGGCAAAGCGTGTGTCATCATCGCCGCAAGGTCAAGCAAGACTGTCTGATCTCCCGCGTGCGGGCCGGCCGTGCACAGCTGTGACTCCTGCAATGGCGGAGCGTGCGAACACACTCGTTCCAGATGATCGACGGATCACCATCAAACAACTCAGTGCTCAACTTGACATCTCTGTTGGTAGTGCTGTCACAATTGTTCACCAGTTGGGATATTCAAAGGTTTGTTCCCGCTGGGTCCCCGTTGTCTAACTGAACACCATAAAGAGCAAAGGAGAACCATCTGTGCGGAATTGCTTGCTCGTCATGTGGCTGAGGGTGACAATTTCTTGTCAAAGATTGTTACAGGCGATGAAACATGGGTTCATCACTTCGAACCTGAAACAAAACGGCAATCAATGGAGTGGCGCCACACCCACTCCCCTACCAAGAAAAAGTTTGCAGCCATACCCTCAGCCGGTAAAGTCATGGTTACAGTCTTCTGGGACGCTGAAGGGGTTATTCTGTTCGATGTCCTTCCCCGTGGTCAAACGATCAACTCTGAAGTGTATTGTGCTACTCTTCAGAAATTGAAGAAACGACTTCAGCGTGTTCGTAGGCACAAAAATCTGAACGAACTTCTCCTTCTTCATGACAACGGAAGACCTCACACAAGTCTTCGCACCCGAGAGGAGCTCACAAAACTTCAGTGGACTGTTCTTCCTCATGCACCCTACAGCCCCGATCTCGCACCGTCGGATTTCCATATGTTTGGCCCAATGAAGGACGCAATCCGTGGGAGGCACTACGCGGATGATGAAGAAGTTATTGATGCAGTACGACGTTGGCTCCGACATCGACCAGTGGAATGGTACCGTGCAGGCATACAGGCCCTCATTTCAAGGTGGCGTAAGGCCGTAGCATTGAATGGAGATTACGTTGAAAAATAGTGTTGTGTAGCTAAAAGATTGGGGAATAACCTGGTGTATTTCAATGCTGAATAAAACAACCCCTGTTTCAGAAAAAAAATGTGTTGCATTACTTATTGAACTGCCCTCGTAGTTTATTCGTAGCAGCAGTTCCTTGCGAAGTTAATTTCAGCCTCAAGAAAAACAATCGACGAGCTGCGTGCTGTTTTCTGCGCTGGGGACATCATCATAATGAAGACAGCAGGTTAGTGAAGTGTACAAGAACTTGTGTATTCCACACAGGGCAGAGGAAACAACTAGGCAGCTCACGTGTACCGCATGCACAGTACAAGTGTGCTCAGTGACACGTCATCTGCAGTAATGCAGAGGAGGTAAAGGAGGATGAAAGTATTAACACTATCTCACTTTTATTCCTTTTTTCTTGCTGTAAGTGCACTTTACTACCTGCACATTATATGGTTATGATGGTCTACTAGAGGTGTACAAAATTTGAAGTAAATCCGTAATCACAACCTCGTGGCCTGACTTGTAAGTTCGGCTGCATCTTGGATGCTGAATTATCCTGCATTACAGAGCCTGTAAATATTCGAGGGAATAATATATAGAGCTGCGCACCATGTCACAGATTGCGCGGCCCCTCCCGCTGGAGGTTCGAGTGCACACTCGGGCATGGTTGTGTGTGTTGTTCTTAGCATAAATTAGTTTACGCACTGTGTAAGTCTAGGGATTGATGACCTCAGCAGTTTGGTCCCGTAGGAATTCACAAACATTTGAACATTTTAAATAATACAGACTGTGAAATATCGTTAGACTGTATTTAAAAAGGAGATACTCCGAAAGAAATCGCGCTGAAATTTACGACGCAGAGCGTGAAGTTTAGATGCAGGTATGTCAGAGTAACTGTTCCTCATTTTCTGATGTTGTGGGATAAAAAAAAATGCTCCAAGCTCTATGGGACTTAACATCTGAGGTCATTAGTCCCCTAGACTTAGGACTACTGAAACGTTAACCGAAGGACATCACACACATCCATGCCCGAGGCAGAATTCGAACCTGCGACCGTAGCAGCAGCGCGGTTCCGTACTGAAGGACCTAGAACCGCTCGGCCACAGCGGCCGGCAAAAATTGTAAATTTGTGGTAAGGCCCTACGGGACCAAACTGCTGCGGCCATCAGTCCCTAAGCTTACACACTAACTTAATGTAACTTAAACTAAATCAAGCTAAGGACGACACACACACCCATGCCAGAGGGAGGACTCGAACGCGGAGCCAAGCCGACCGTGGCAAGACGCCTTAGACCGCGCGGCTGTGGAAGACATGAAAATTGTTGTTGTTGCTGTTGTTGTTGTTGTTGTTGTGGCCTTTAGTCCTGAGACTGGTTTGATGCAGCTCTCCATGCTACTCTATCCTGTGCAAGCTTCTTCATCTCCCAGTACCTACTGCAGCCTACATCCTTCTGAATCTGTTTAGTCTGTTCATCTCTTGGTCTCTCTCTACGATTTTTACCCTCCACGCTGCCCTCCAAAAACTAAATTGGTGATCCCTTGATGCCTCAGAATATGCCCTACCAACCGATCCCTTCTTCTAGTCAAGTTGTGCCACAAATTTCTTTTCTCTCCAATTCCATTCGATACCTCCTCATTAGTTATGTAATCTACCCATCTAATCTTCACCATTCATCTGTAGCACCACATTTCGAAAGCTTCTATTCTCTTCTTGTCCAAACTACACTCCTGGAAATGGAAAAAAGAACACATTGACACCGGTGTGTCAGACCCACCATACTTGCTCCGGACGCTGCGAGAGGGCTGTACAAGCAATGATCACACGCACGACACAGCGGACACACCACGAACCGCGGTGTTGGCCGTCGAATGGCGCTAGCTGCGCAGCATTTGTGCACCGCCGCCGTCAGTGTCAGCCAGTTTGCCGTGGCATACGGAGCTCCATCGCAGTCTTTAACACTGGTAGCATGCCGCGACAGCGTGGACGTGAACCGTATGTGCAGTTGACGGACTTTGAGCGAGGGCGTATAGTGGGCATGCGGGAGGCCGGGTGGACGTACCGCCGAATTGCTCTACACGTGGGGCGTGAGGTCTCCACAGTACATCGATGTTGTCGCCAGTGGTCGGCGGAAGGTGCACGTGCCCGTCGACCTGGGACCGGACCGCAGCGACGCACGGATGCACGCCAAGACCGTAGGATCCTACGCAGTGCCGTAGGGGACCGCACCGCCACTTCCCAGCAAATTAGGGACACTGTTGCTCCTGGGGTATCGGCGAGGACCATTCGCAACCGTCTCCATGAAGCTGGGCTACGGTCCCGCACACTGTTAGGCCGTCTTCCGCTCACGCCCCAACATCGTGCAGCCCGCCTCCAGTAGTGTCGCGACAGGCGTGAATGGAGGGACGAATGGAGACGTGTCGTCTTCAGCGATGAGAGTCGCTTCTGCCTTGGTGCCAATGATGGTCGTATGCGTGTTTGGCGCCGTGCAGGTGAGCGCCACAATCAGGACTGCATACGACCGAGGCACACAGGGCCAACACCCGGCATCATGGTGTGGGGAGCGATCTCCTACACTGGCCGTACACCACTGGTGATCGTCGAGGGGACACTGAATAGTGCACGGTACATCCAAACCGTCATCGAACCCATCGTTCTACCATTCCTAGACCGGCAAGGGAACTTGCTGTTCCAACAGGACAATGCACGTCCGCATGTATCCCGTGCCACCCAACGTGCTCTACAAGGTGTAAGTCAACTACCCTGGCCAGCAAGATCTCCGGATCTGTCCCCAATTGAGCATGTTTGGGACTGGATGAGGCGTCGTCTCACGCGGTCTGCACGTCCAGCACGAACGCTGGTCCAACTGAGGCGCCAGGTGGAAATGGCGTGGCAAGCCGTTCCACAGGACTACATCCAGCGTCTCTACGATCATCTCCATGGGAGAATAGCAGCCTGCATTGCTGCGAAAGGTGGATAGACACTGTACTAGTGCCGACATTGTGCATGCTCTGTTGCCTGTGTCTATGTGCCTGTGGTTCTGTCAGTGTGATCATGTGATGTATCTGACCCAAGGAATGTGTCAATAAAGTTTCCCCTTCCTGGGACAATGAATTCACGGTGTTCTTATTTCAATTTCCAGGAGTGTAGGTATCCTTTTTAAGATTTTCAAGTGTCAGCTTGTCTTGTATTTTATCGACAAGCTCGTCAAAGCAACGAATAGACGTACGAAAATATGTATTAAATTTGTCTTCGTCCTTGCGCAATTCGGAATACAGTGTGACGAACGCTCCTTTAGTACATCTTTGTTCCACCATAGGATGCACCGAAACCGTCTCTCGCGCCTGGAATTTCTCTTTTTGTATATCATACAGGCTTTTATGTGCAGCGAGCTCGTGACACAAATCTGAAGTCTATAAATTCAACTAAATACTTAGGGATTGTTTTCGCAACCGGAGGAGAAAACTGGTGAGTGTTATTTTATGAGAAGATCCCATCACAACGAATAACGCATTTGTCTCAATGATTGCCACTCCAATTCACGTATCATGCCTGTGGAATTATCTCCCCTATTTCGCGATAATACAAAACGAGCTGCCCTTCTTTGTACCTTTTCGATGTCATCCGTCAGTCCTACCTGTTGCGGGTCCCACACGACACGGCAATACTCCAGAATAGGGCGGACAAGCGAGGTGTAAGCAGTCTCTTTAGTAGACCTGTTGCATCACCTAAGTACACTACTCATTATCATCATCATCATCATCATTTAAGACTGATTATGCCTTTCAGCGTTCAGTCTGCAGGATAGCCCCCATTATAAAATTCCTCCAAGATCCCCTATTCAGTGCTAACATTGGTGCCTCTTCTGATGTTAAACCTATTACTTCAAAATCATTCTTAACCGAATCCAGGTTCTCCTTGGTCTACCCCAACTCCTCCTACCCTCTACTGCTGAATCCATGAGTCTCTTGGGTAACCTTGCTTCTCCCATGCGTGTAACATGACCCCACCATCTAAGCCTGTTCGCCCTGACTGCTACATCTATAGAGTTCATTCCCAGTTTTTCTTTGATTTCCTCATTGTGGACACCTCCTGACATTGTTCCCATCTACTGGTACCTGCAGTCATCCTAGCTACTTTCATATCCGTAACCTCAACCATGTTGATAAGGTAACCTGAATCCACCCAGCTTTCGCTCCCATACAACAAAGTTGGTCGAAAGATTGAACGGTGCACAGATAACTTAGTCTTGGTACTGACTTCCTTCTTGCAGAAGAGAGTAGATCGTAGCTGAGCACTCACTGCATTAGCCTTGCTACACCTCGCTTCCAGTTCTTTCACTATGTTGCCATCCTGTGAGAATATGCATCCTAAGTACTTGAAACCGTCCACTTGTTCTAACTTTGTTCCTCCTATTTAGCACTCAGTCCGTTTATATCTCTTTCCCACTGACATTACTTTCGTTTTGGAGATGCTAATCTTCATACCATAGTTTTACATTTCTGATCTAGCTCTGAAATATTATTTTGCAAACTTTCAATCGACTCTGCCATCACAACTAAGTCATCCACATATGCAAGACTGCTTATTTTGTGTTCACGTATCTTAATCTCACCCAGCCAGTCTATTGTTTTCAACATTTGATCCATAAATAATACGAACAACATTGGAGACAGGTTGCAGCCTTCTCTTACCCCTGAAACTACTCTGAACTATGAACTCAATTTATCGTCAACTCTAACTGCTGCCTGACTATCCATGTAAAGACCTTTAATTGCTTGCAAAAGTTTGCCGCCTATTCCATAATCTCGTAGAACAGACAATAACTTCCTCCTAGGAACCCGGTCATATGCCTTTTCTAGATCTATAAAGCATAGATACAATTCACTGTTCCACTCATAACACTTCCCCATTATTTGCCGTAAGCTAAAGATCTGGTCCTGACAACCTCTAAGAGGCCTAAACCCACACTGATTTTCATCCAATTGGTCCTCAACTAATACTTGCACTTTCCTTTCAACAATACCTGAGAAGATTTTACCCACAACGCTGATTAAAGAGATACCTCTGTAGTTGTTACAATCTTTTCTGTTTCCATGTTTAAAGATTGGTGTGATTACTGCTTTTGTCCAGTCTTATGGAACCTGTCCCGACTCCCAGGCCATTTCAATTATCCTGTGTAGCCATTTAAGACCTGACATTCCACTGTATTTGATGAGTTCCGACTTAATTTCATCCACCCCAGCTGCTTTATTCCACTGCAATCTATTGACCATTTCCTCCACTTCCTCAAATGTGATCCTATTTCCATCATCATTCCTGTCCCATTCTACCTCGAAATCTGAAACATTACTGATCGTATTTTCACCTACAATGAGCAACTCTTCAAAATATTCCCTCCATCTGCCCAAGGCATCCACAGGATTCACCAGTAGTTTTCCTGACCTGTCCAAAATACTTGTCATTTCCTTCTTACCTCCCTTTCGAAGACTGCTAATTACACTCCAGAATGGTTTTCCAGCAGCTTGACCCATAGTCTCCAACCTGTTTCCAAAGTCTTCCCAAGATTTCTTCTTGGATGCTGCAATTATCTGTTTGGCTATTCAACATAACTTTCTCTGTCTATCTGGGTTCTAGTATGTAGCCATTTTTGATACGCCTTCTTTTTCCTTTTACAGGCTGCCTTGACTGTGTCATTCCACCAAGCTGTTTGCTTCATCCTACCTTTACACACTACTGTTCCAAGACATTCTTTAGCCACTTCTAGTACTGCGTCCCTGTACCTTGTCCATTCCTTTTCCAATGACTGTAATTGACTACATTCAACTAACTGGTACTTTTCTGAGATCACTGTTATGTACTTGTGCCTGATTTCCTTATCCTGAAGTTTCTCCACTCTTATCCTCCTACATATGGACCTGACCTCCTGCACTTTCGGCCTCACACTCCCAATTTCACTGCAGATTAAATAATGATCAGTGTCATCAAAGAATCCCCTGAATACACATGTGTCCCTCACAGCCTTCCTGAATTCCTGATCTGTTATTATATAGCCAATGACAGATCTGGTTCCCCTGCCTTCCCAAGTATACAGGTGAATGTTCTTATGTTTAAAAAAGGAGTTTGTGATTACTAAGCCCATACTGGTACAGAAATCCAAGAGTTGTTCCTGTTGGCCTCCATATCCTCTCCAAATTTACCCATAACCTTTTCATACCCTTCTGTTCGATTTCCAATCCTGGCGTTAAAATCAACCGTGAGCAGAACACTTTCCTTGTCCTTTACTCTAACAACTACATCACTGAGTGTCTCATAAAAACTATCCGTCTTATCTGGATCTGTCCCTTCACAATGCGAATATACTGACACAATCCTAATTTTCTTGCTAGACACTGTCAAATCTATCCACATCAGTCGTTCGTTTACATACCTTATTGCAACTACACTGGGTTCCATTTCTTTCCTGATGTAAAGCCCTACACCCCATTGTGCTATTCCTGCTTTGACTCCTGACAGGTAGACCTTGTATTCTCCCACTTCCCCTTCTTCCTCACCCGTTAGCCGAATGTCACTAACAGCTAAAACGTCCAGCCCCATCTTACCTGCAGCCTATGCCAGCTCTACCTTCTTCCCAGAGTAGCCCCCATTGATATTAATAGCTCCCCATCTCATTACCATTTGTTTGTCAAGTCGTATCTTAGGAGTCCCTGGTTTGTCAGTTAGAGGTGGGACTCCGTCACCTCCAAAGGTCCGAGGCATTTTGCTCTGATTGTTGCCAGCATCATATTTAAAGTACCGGGGAAGCAGGTTGCTAGCCTTACTTGCCCCGAGTCCCATTGAGTTTTACCCCTAACGGCTGAGGGACTAACCGGTGGATTTTGTAGTCTTTGCCGTATGAGCACAAAGGTGACCACGACTCAGAATATGTCCGAGATGCCCAGCCTTATTCCAAAGTAACTGGTATCCCGACTGTCGGGACCACTTACTTGGCCACTCATACGTTGCCCGTGGTTCATGAACGAGGACATGACTACAGGAACCCACACCATGAACACTACCGGCCATTAAAATTTCTTCACCACGAAGATGACGTGCTACAGACGCGAAATTTAACCGACAGGAAGAAGATGATGTGATATGCAAATGATCAGCTTTTCAGAGCATTCACACAAGGTTGGTGCCGGTGGCGACACCTACAACGTGCTGACATGAGGAAAGTTTCCAACCGATTTCTCTTACACAAAGAGCAGTTGACCGGCGTTGCCTGGCGAAACGTTGTTGTGATGCCTCGTGTAAGGAGGAGAAATGCGTACCATCACGTTTCCGACGTTGATAAACGTAAAAAATGCGTAATCACACCTCCATACATATCAAGAGGGATACTTACATGTCAATCACATCGCGATTACGGGCAGCATGGGGTTCACGCCTGAGCCTCAGGACGTGCGCTAGCAGCGCATGTCGGGTGTTTCAAGCGTCAACTTCGCGTCTCAGTATCTCGGCATGTAATGGGAATATTGCGATGCAATCAACGCCATTGTGTATGTGCTTTGCCATGCTATGGATTGCTGAAGAAAAAATATAGGAGGTCCATTTAAAAAAACATAAGTTTGTGTTAAAAAACACATATACTTTCGTTTTAGAATGTTTCCAAATATGTACATTCATGGGCCCCAGCCCTACATTGATACCGGTGAAAGTCGTTTTCCAATAGCTGTTATTGTTCCAGAGATATTTTGGGTGGACAAGATAGCTGGGACACCCTGTATATCAAGAAATAAACGAAAAAGACGACATTTTACATTAGCCAGTAATTACGGTTCTGCTATCGAACAAGAGTATCATTCAGATGAAGAACTTATGGAAAGTTGTGATGGGGATCTGTCTGTTTCTTCAATGAAATACTTAAAGTGTCTGTTAAAATCGACTGTGTTCTGAGTGATGATACGAAAAATGTAGTTCCCAGCAATGAATATCGATTTGACGGACTTTCCTTTTTGTACCTATCGGGCGGAATTTTTGTGCCCAAATTTAAACCCTGGAGTTTAGTTTTATTTGGAAATTTATTTGCTTAAGAGATTGCTCAATTTTTCGGAATGTAAAATTCAGTACTCTAACAGTCTATTTCTGTATACTATAAGAGAACCACACAAGATTATGTGTTTTTGTGTTAAAAGTAGTAAAATGCTGCAGGCTTTGTTTAGTGCAATAAAATAAACTAGAAGCTTAAATAATTGTAAAAATAAATATTATATAGTATAAATTTAAAATTTCAAATGATTTTTCCTTCGTGGTATACGTTACAGAAAAGTGCCCTTGCGAGTGAAGGGTTAAGAAAACGGGTTGACAACATTCTGTTCGTACACAAGAAAACATTGATGTCTTGCGTGACAATGTGACCGTAAGCCCCAAAAAATCGGTTCGCCGGCGAGCTCACCAGGTTCACCGCATGCAATCCTCTGAAAAGATCTGCCGCGCAGGATTAGCTGAGCGATCTAAGGCGCTGCAGTCATGGACTGTGAGAGACACCCCCGGGATAACAAGGCCGCCCAGCAGTGTTGGTGACGTCACACTAAGCGGCCCACAGCCGAGGCAGCAGTCCACGGACACCTCCGTACAGACGCGCCTCATGCTAACGATCTTCTGTCCGTCATACAGAAAGGAGCGAACTATAATTCGATCCGAAGACCAAATTATATATATTCTTGTAAACAGCATAAAGGTTTATACCGAAATACCGATTACATGTACGGGCAGCATGTGGAACAATTGCTCTACTGAATGTAAAGTTTCCTCAGAAAATTATCTCTTTGCGTGGCAACCAGGAATGGCCTCCCATATCATGCGATGTTACGCCTTTTGGCTTTTTTTGTGGGGATTTGTGAAATGAAAAGTGTACGAGAACAAACTAAGAAAAATACGCCAACTAAAGGATGAAATTAAAAGAGCTATTAACGGCATTCCATCAGATGTTTGTGAAAACGTCATCGAGAACACTGTACGCATTGTTCGTTGCCGCGCTGGCTTGGGTGGTCACATGGAGGATATAATTTTTCATACATAAATAGAAGAAGTTACTTAACATGTCTGTAAAATATTACATTTTCAATAAATTTTGTATGTTCTGTAACACTGTAATATTCGTCCCTATTTCCCGAACACTCTCTAGAAGCATTCCGCCAGAACTGGCCTTGGAGAGCAGCTTCGAAAATTTTCATGTGGTCTGGGAGAGAAAACCTCGGGATTTAAAGGGGTATTTTCTCGATTCGACGAAGGGGTCAGGCGCAATCAACAGCAGCAAATGGTAAGTTTTTATTATTTACCGGATTCTGATACACACAAGTTACTATTAAACAATCTACATCTACATGGGTACTCTGTAAAACACATTTAAGTGTCTGTCAGAGGGTCCATCGAACCACCTTAACGATTCTCTGTTATTCCAATCTCGTACAGCGCGCGCAAAAAAACGAAGACCTATATCTTTCCGTATGAGCTCTGATTTCCCCTATTTTATCGCGGTGATCGTTTCGCCCTATGTAGGTCGGTGTCAACAAAATACACTCCTGGAAATGGGAAAAAGAACACATTGACACCGGTTTGTCAGACCCACCATACTTGCTCCGGACACTGCGAGAGGGCTGTACAAGCAATGATCACACGCACGCCACAGTGGACACACCAGGAACCGCGGTGTTCGCCGTCGAATGGCGTTAGCTGCGCAGCATTTGTGCACCGCCGCCGTCAGTGTCAGCCAGTTTGCCGTGGCATACGGAGCTCCATCGCAGTCTTTAACACTGGTAGCATGCCGTGATAGCGTGGACGTGAACCGTATGTGCAGTTGACGGACTTTGAGCGAGGGCGTATAGTGGGCATGCGGGAGGCCGCGTGGACGTACCGCCGAATTGCTCAACACGTGGGGCGTGAGGTCTCCACAGTACATCGATGTTGTCGCCAGTGGTCGGCGGAAGGTGCACGTGCCCGTCGACCTGGGACCGGACCGCAGCGACGCACGGATGCACGCCAAGACCGTAGGATCCTACGCAGTGCCGTAGGGGACCGCACCGCCACTTCCCAGCAAATTAGGGACACTGTTGCTCCTGGGGTATCGGCGAGGACCATTCGCAACCGTCTCCATGAAGCTGGGCTACGGTCCCGCACACCGTTAGGCCGTCTTCCGCTCACGCCCCAACATCGTGCAGCCCGCCTCCAGTGGTGTCGCGACAGGCGTGAATGGAGGGACGAATGGAGACGTGTCGTCTTCAGCGATGAGAGTCGCTTCTGCCTTGGTGCCAATGATGGTCGTATGCGTGTTTGGCGCCGTGCAGGTGAGCGCCACAATCAGGACTGCATACGACCGAGGCACACAGGGCCAACACCCGGCATCATGGTGTGGGGAGCGATCTCCTACACTGCCCGTACACCACTGGTGATCGTGGAGGGGACACTGAATAGTGCACGGTACATCCAAACCGTCATCGAACCCATCGTTCTACCATTCCTAGACCGGCAAGGGAACTTGCTGTTCCAACAGGACAATGCACGTCCGCATGTATCCCGTGCCACCCAACGTGCTCTAGAAGGTGTAAGTCAACTACCCTGGCCAGCAAGATCTCCGGATATGTCCCCCATTGAACATGTTTGGGACTGGATGAAGCGTCGTCTCACGCGGTCTGCACGTCCAGCACGAACGCTGGTCCAACTGAGGCGCCAGGTGGAAATGGCATGGCAAGCCGTTCCACAGGACTACATCCAGCATCTCTACGATTGTCTCCATGGGAGAATAGCAGCCTGCATTGCTGCGAAAGGTGGATATACACTGTACTAGTGCCGACATTGTGCATGCTCTGTTGCCTGTGTCTATGTGCCTGTGGTTCTGTCAGTGTGATCATGTGATGTATCTGACCCCAGGAATGTGTCAATAAAGTTCCCCCTTCCTGAGATAATGAATTCACGGTGTTCTTATTTCAATTTCCAGGAGTCTATTTTCAGGTTCGGAAGAAAAAGTAGGAGGTTGGAACATCGTGAGAAGATTCCGTCACAACGAAAAGTGCCTTTGTTTTAATGATGTCCATCCCAAATCCTGTATCATTTCAGTGCCACTCCATCCCATATTTCACGATAATACGAGGTGCATTCAAGTTCTAAGGCCTCCGATCTTCTTTTCTCCAGACTGGAAAGAGATAGAAACACGCACATTGTTTTAAAATGAGGCCGCGTTCATTGTCAATACGTCCCAGAGTGGCAGCACCGTACGGCAGATGGAATTTTACCGCCAGCGGCGAGAATGAGAACTGTTTTAAATACTTAAAATGGCGACGTTTTCCTTACTTGAACAGCGTGCAATCATTCGTTTTCTGAATTTGCGTGGTGTGAAACCAATTGAAATTCATCGACAGTTGAAGGAGACTTGTGGTGACGGAGTTACGGATGTGTCGAAAGTGCGTTCGTGGGTGCGACAGTTTGTTGAAGGCAGAACATCGTGTGACAACAAACCGAAACAACCTCGGGCTCGCACAAGCCGGTCTGACGACACGATCGAGAAAGTGGAGAGAATTGTTTTGGGGGATCGCCGAATGACTGTCAAACAGATCGCCTCCAGAGTTGGCATTTCTGTGGGTTCTCTGCACACGATCCTGCACGATGACCTGAAAGTGCGAAAAGTGTCATCCAGGTGGGTGCCACGAATGCTGACGGACGACCACACGGCTGCCCATGTGGCATGTTGCCAAAAAATGTTGACGCGCAACGACAGCATGAATGGGACTTTCTTTTCGTTGGTTGTGACAATGGATGAGACGTGGATGCCATTTTTCAATCCAGAAACAAAGCGCCAGTCAGCTCAATTGAAGCACACAGATTCACCACCACCAAAAAAATTTCGGGTAACCGCCAGTGCTGAAAAAATGATGGTGTCCGTGTTCTGGGACGGCGAGGGCGTAACCCTTACCCATTGCGTTCCAAAGGGCACTACGGTAACAGGTGCATGCTACGAAAATGTTTTGAAGAACAAATTCCTTCCTGCACTGCAAGAAAAACGTCCAGGAAGGGCTGCGCGTGTGCTGTTTCACCGAGACAACGCACCCGCACATCGAGCTAACGTTACGCAACAGTTTCTTCGTGATAACAATTTTGAAGTGATTCCTCGTGCTCCCTACTCACCTGACCCGGCTCCTAGTGACTTTTGGCTTTTTCCAACAATGAAAGACACTCTCCGTGGCCGCACATTCACCAGCCGTGCTGCTATTGCCTCAGCGATTTTCCAGTGGTCATAACAGACTCCTAAAGAAGTCTTCGCCGCTGCCATGGAATCGTGGCGTCAGCGTTGTGAAAAATGTGTGCGTCTGCAGGGCGATTATGTCGAGAAGTAACGCCAGTTTCATCCATTTCGGGTGAGTAGTTAATTAGAAAAAAAATCGGAGGCCTTAGAACTTGAATGCACCTCGTACACAACGTGCTGCCCTACTTTGAACTTTTTCGATGTACTCCGTCAGTCCTATCTGGTAAGGATCCCACACCGCGCAGCAGTATTTTAAAAGAGGATGGACAAGCGTAGTGTAGGCAGTCTCCTTCGTGGGTCTGTTACACTTTCCAAGTGTCCTGCCAATAAAACGCAGTCTTTGGTTAGCCTTCTCCACAACGTTTTCTATGTGTTCCTTCCAATTTAAGTTGTTCGTAATAGTAATTCCTAGGTATTTAGTTGAATTTGCGGCCTTTAGATTTGACTGATTTCTCGTGTAACCGATTCCTTTCAGCACTCATGTGGATGACCTCACTCTTTTCGTTATTTAAGGTCAACTGCCACTTTTCGCATGATTCAGATATCATTTATAAATCGTTCTGCAATATTTTTTTTAATCTTCTGGTGACTTTATTAGTCGATAAACGACAGCGTCATCTCCAAACAACGTAAGACGACTGCTCAGATTGTCTCACAAATCATTTATACAGATAAGGTACAGCAAAGGGCCTATAACACTACCTTGGGGAACGCCAGAAATCACTTCTGTTTTACTCGATGACTTTCTGTCAGTTACTACGAACTGTGACCTCTCTGACAGGAAATCACAAATACAGTCACATAACTGAGACGATATTCCATAAGCACGCAATTTTACTACAAGCCACTTGCGTGGTACAACGTCAAAAGCCTTACGGAAATCTAGAAATACGGAGTCAATCTGAAATCCCTTGTCAATAGCACTCAATACTTCATGCGAATAAATATCTAGTTGTGTTTCGCAAGAACGATGTTTTCTAAATCCATGTTGACTGTGTTGACTTTGTGTCAATAGACCGCTTTCTTCGAGGTAATTCATAATGTTCGAATACAATATATCTTCCAAAATCCTGCTGCATATCGACTTTAATGACATGGGCCTGTAATTTAATGGATTACTCCTACAATCTGTCTTGAATATTGGTGTGACCTGTGCAACTTTCCAGTCTTTGGGTACGGATCTTTCGTCGAGAGAACGGTTGTATATGATTATTATGTATGGAGCTAATACATCAGCATACTCCGAAAGGAACCTAATTGGTATACAGTCTGGACCAGAAGACTTGCTTTTATTAAGTGATTTAAGTTGCTCCACTACTCTGAGGATATTTACTTATACTTTACTCATGTTGGCAACTGTTCTTGATTCGATTTCTGGAATAATTACTTCGACTTCTTTTGTGAAGGCATTAACTCATGTTGCAAATGAAAACATGTATTGGAACTCGGTAAGGCATAAGTACTTACTTTTCGCAACTCTTGGCTGCTCCTGGTTCCTTCGTCGAATAAAATTATTGTGCTGTTGCTGTAATGATCAGTTATGTGTGTGATGTTAAAATCCACCATTGTAGCGAATAATTGTAAATTGCTGCGCGCCCGTTTGACAACAGTTAAGACTTTTAGTGAAGTATCTACCGAAGTCGTGTGTTGGCACCTACTGGAGTAAACTTCACGACAGCGTGAGCCAACGACGGGATTCGCCGCTGATAGAATTTCACTGGCTCCCAGCGTGTTTGGAAGTGTAGAAAGTAACATAAAGTGCTGCTGACCAATTTTCAGTAAAACGTAAAGAAGAATATTACGTGCCTGTCTAATTGCGTCCAGTCCATCTTATCTCTGAGAAAATAAAGTTCATCTGTCAAGCGTAATCTTATCATGTTCGTGTCACTTGACAGGTGCATAAGAAGGGTGCTGGAAATGAAGGGATTCGTTAGTAATTAGATCATTTTGAGTCACAACCAGAAACGAGGCTTGGATGAGTGTATTTTGCCAATATAGCTGATTTCGAAGAACTTTTATGCCAGATCAGCCAGTTTCATCATTAACAAACTATGTTACATTATTCTAATGGCCACCTAAAGTTCATTGTAATGCCGTTAATATCGAACTTTCAAAATGAGGAAAGGTCGATCACTCTGTTCATTTCCGACACCATTCACATGCCAATGGCTGTGTAAAGAAACTACGGGTTTGTTCACGTATCTGAATATTTCTTCATTCTAATTCCAAAGTAAACATAAGTATTGGGTTGGTCTATGAGTTGGTAGCGTTTTTTTTTTCAACGATTAATAAACACAACGGATACACATAAAAGATAGTTTAGTCATCAATAATACAGAGTCTGCCATAAAAATTTTGTCAGGCTCCATCGAGATATCGATATTGTCGTTCTATTTGATTTAAGAGTGTGTTGTTGTTGTATGGGCTTTGGCTGAGCAGATGTTGGTACCACAGTCTAATGTGACAGTCACCACACTCACTGCGGCAAAAATTGTTACCGTTTGACACATCGAGCGGCACTAGCGCTCCAAGCGGAGAGTAAGGTGAACGTAAGACGCGGCTTAAGCATGTTTGTTTTGCATCCATTTCCTACGTAATTTACGAATATTTGAGTTATTTTCTTGCCTCAGAGGATTTGTGTAGTATAAGGCGGCTTATATGTTTCTAAAAATGATTCTAAAATGAGCGCAAGTATGAACAAAAACCGTGAATCGAGTGGCAAGCTACAAGACATTCGTGAAGAAACACTTGTGACGTTGGATGGCATTGCAGGTTATTCACACGTAAGAAGCACAGACATGTACCTCTACATGCAAAAGCGATCGACAGCTCATTTATCGTTCGTTAGGCCTACTGTGTTTGTCATTGCCGCCTGTTGCCACAAGTAAAGCCTTCATCTTTATACAGGGTGATTCAAAAAGAATACCACAACTTTAAAAATGTGTATTTAATGAAAGAAACATAATATAACCTTCTGTTATACATCATTACAAAGAGTATTTAAAAAGGTTTTTTTTTCACTCAAAAACAAGTTCAGAGATGTTCAATATGGCCCCCTCCAGACACTCGAGCAATATCAACCCGATACTCCAACTCGTTCCACACTCTCTGTAGCATATCAGGTGTAACAGTTTGGATAGCTGCTGTTATTTCTCGTTTCAAATCATCAATGGTGGCTGGGAGAGGTGGCCGAAACACCATATCCTTAACATACCCCCATAAGAAAAAATCGCAGGGGGTAAGATCAGGGCTTCTTGGAGGCCAGTGATGAAGTGCTCTGTCACGGGCTGCCTGGCGGCCAATCCATCACCTCGGGTAGTTGAACCAATTTCAGACGATAAGGTTTCGTAACTAACCTTTTTCGTAGGACTCTCCATACAGTTGATTGTGGAATTTGCAGGTCTCTGCTAGCCCTGCGAGTCGATTTTCCTGGGCTGCGAACAAATGCTTGCTGGATGCGTGCTACATTTTCATCACTCGTTCTCGGCCGTCCAGAACTTTTCCCTTTGCACAAACACCCATTCTCTGTAAACTGTTTATACCAACGTTTAATACACCACCTATAAGGAGGTTTAACACCATACTTCGTTCGAAATGCACGCTGAACAACTGTCGTCGACTCACTTCTGCCGTACTCAATAACACAAAAAGCTTTCTGTTGAGCGGTCGCCACCTTAGCATCAACTGACGCTGACGCCTAGTCAACAGCGCCTCAAGCGAAAAAATGTACAACTAAATGAAACTTTATAGCTCCCTTAATTCGCCGACAGATAGTGCTTAGCTCTGCCTTTTGTCGTTGCAGAGTTTTAAATTCCTAAAGTTGTGGTATTCTTTTTGAATCACCCTGTATTATTATAAGAGGGACAAGCAACTGCCAAATAGTGGCAGAAATATGCTGAAAACATTATAATTAGCTGATTACATTACATTTCACGCAAAACCAAATATTCGAATAATTTTCAATCAATCTGTCAGTGAACAAGGTGCTAACAAAATAATGCCATCACACGAGGAAAGGAAGGAAAATTAAGTGACTAACACCAGAAGTGAATGAAATAAACACCAAGCATTACGCTTTAGTAAGACACGAATAACTGCACGTAATCTAACCACTTCATCGTCAAAGCAGGTCTGTGTTGACGATTCACCCGAATCTGACACTGATACATGGAGAGTTGAACTGGCTGCTTCTGTGTCATAGGACAGTTTTACAGCTTTAGATGGAGTGTCGAATCTTTGTGGCAGTTTCCTCTTCATCGTCAGTTGAGGTGGCTTATTTGGGATGTCAAACAGTGTGGGTACTGCATTCCACACGAGTTTATTATTGTCTGCATTCATGAACTGGTTTTGTTCGAAATGTAGCAAACAAAACGTAATATTATTATTCAGGTAAACTGGGTCTTTTTTCATAAGGTCCTCTCGTCTGCTATTAACTAGCCATTTTCTGCTCCTAAAACGAAACATTAATCATTAATACACACGTAGTTTGCAAGTGAATCCTGGGGATACAGTTTAGTCACATGATGGTATATACCTTTAGGATCCTTAGGAAACCTAAAAAAGACAGCTGTGGTGTCTTCTTCCTGTTGTTGCTGTAATTTATTGCGTTACAAACGCTCGCGCTTGTAAAAACCATTGTACGAATCAAAATAAACAACCACTATTCGCTTTCACGATCGCGCCGAACTCACAGTTTAAGTTACTGGCAGCTTGGGGTGCTGCTGGCGCAGTAGGCAACAAAATCGAGCCGAAGTGTCGCGACTGTTATGTTAGATTGTGGTTCCTCTTCTCTGCCTTCCACCAACACCGTTTAGGTTGGTAGAAGATTAGGAAACCCACCATTTCTCTGGTCCGTCTGCTACTTCATCTAATTCATTCACACTTGACCACACACTTTTAGGAAGGCTGAGAAATAGAAATCAGGACACAGGACGTGCTCATAAGACTGAGAAGAAATGCGTCGGCCCATATTGTTCCCAACACCTTCTCCAGTCCCATCTGGACCAGTTCACCGCTTGGTGCAACCAGTGGCTGCTCAAGGTCAATCCTTCGAAGACCCAGGTGATCATTGTAGGCAAAACCACCCCTTCCTTCCGCCTCCTCGACTTCTATGTCACCATTTATGGCCGTCCTATCGCCCTCACCTCCACCCTCAACTAACTTGGCGTCACCTTTGACCGTCGCCTCTCTTGGACCACCATCTCCGGACAATCCGAGCCAAGGCACGCTCCCGACTCCATCTACATCTACATCTACATTTATACTCCGCAAGCCACCCAACGGTGTGTGGCGGAGGGCACTTTACGTGCCACTGTCATTACCTCCCTTTCCTGTTCCAGTCGCGTATGGTTCGCGGGAAGAACGACTGTCTGAAAGCCTCCGTGCGCGCTCTAATCTCTCTAATTTTACATTCGTGATCTCCTCGGGCGGTATAAGTAGGGGGAAGCAATATATTCGATACCTCATCCAGAAACGCACCCTCTCGAAACCTGGCGAGCAAGCTACACCGCGATGCAGAGCGCCTCTCTTGCAGAGTCTGCCACTTGAGTTTATTAAACATCTCCGTAACGCTATCACGGTTACCAAATAACCCTGTGACGAAACGCGCCGCTCTTCTTTGGATCTTCTCTATCTCTTCCGTCAAACCGATCTGGTACGGATCCCACACTGATGAGCAATACTCAAGTATAGGTCGAACGAGTGTTTTGTAAGCCACCTCCTTTGTTGATGGACTACATTTTCTAAGCACTCTCCCAATGAATCTCAACCTGGTACCCGCCTTACCAACAATTAATTTTATATGATCATTCCACTTCAAATCGTTCCGCATGCATACTCACAGATATTTTACAGAAGTAACTGCTACCAGTGTTTGTTCCGCTATCATATAATCATACAATAAAGGTTCCTTCTTTCTATGTATTCGCAACACATTACATTTGTCTATGTTAAGGGACAGTTGCCACTCCCTGCACCAAGTGCCTATCCGCTGCAGATCTTCCTGCATTTCGCTACAATTTTCTAATGCTGCAACTTCTCTGTATACTACAGCATCATCCGCGAAAAGCCGCATGGAACTTCCGACACTATCTACTAGGTCATTTATATATATTGTGAAAAGCAATGGTCCCATAACACTCCCCTGTGGCACGCCAGAGGTTACTGTAACGTCTGTAGACGTCTCTCCATTGATAACAACATGCTGTGTTCTGTTTGCTAAAAACTCTTCAATCCAGCCACACAGCTGGTCTGATATTCCGTAGGCTCTTACTTTGTTTATCAGGCGACAGTGCGGAACTGTATCGAACGCCTTCCGGAGGTCAAGAAAAATAGCATCTACCTGGGAGCCTGTATCTAATATTTTCTGGGTCTGATGAACAAATAAAGCGAGTTGGTTCTCACACGATCGCTGTTTCCGGAATCCATGTTGATTCCTACATAGTAGATTCTGGGTTTCCAAAAACGACATGATACTCGAGCAAAAAACACGTTCTAAAATTCTACAACAGATCGACGTCAGAGATATAGGTCTATAGTTTTGCGCATCTGCTCGACGACCCTTCTTGAAGACTGGGACTACCTGTGCTCTTTTCCAATCATTTGGAACCCTCCGTTCCTCTAGAGACTTGCGGTACACGGCTGTTAGAAGGAGGGCAAGTTCTTTCGCGTACTCTGTGTAGAATCGAATTGGTATCCCGTCAGGTCCAGTGGACTTTCCTCTATTGAGTGATTCCAGTTGCTTTTCTATTCCTTGGACACTTATTTCGATGTCAGCCAATTTTTCGTTTGTGCGAGTATTTAGAGAAGGAACTGCAGTGCGGTCTGCCTCTATGAAACAGTTTTGGAAAAAGGTGTTTAGTGTTTCAGCTTTATGCGTGTCATCCTCTGTTTCAATGCCATCATCATCCCGGAGTGTCTGGATATGCTGTTTCGAGCCACTTACCGATTTAACGTAAGACCAGAACTTCCTAGGATTTTCTGTCAAGTCGGTACATAGAATTTTACTTTCGAATTCACTGAACGCTTCACGCATAGCCCTCCTTACACTAACTTTGACATCGTTGAGCTTCTGTTTGTCTGAGAGGTTTTCGCTGCGTTTAAACTTGGAGTGAAGCTCTCTTTGCTTTCGCAGTAGTTTCCTAACTTTGTTGTTGTACCATAGTGGGTTTTTCCCGTCCCTCACAGTTTTACTCGGCACGTACCTGTCTAAAACGCATTTTACGATTGCCTTGAACTTTTTCCATAAACACTCAACATTGTCAGTGTCGGAACAGAAATTTTCGTTTTGATCTGTTAGGTAGTCTGAAATCTGCCTTCTATTACTCTTGCTAAACAGATAAACCTTCCTCCCTTTTTTTATATTCCTATTAACTTCCGTATTCAGGGATGCTGCAACGGCCTTATGATCACTGATTCCCTCTTCTGCACTTAAAGAGTCGAAAAGTTCGGGTCTGTTTGTTATCAGTAGGTCCAAGATGTTATCTCCACGAGTCGGTTCTCTGTTTAATTGCTCGAGGTAATTTTCGGATAGTGCACTCAGTATAATGTCACTCGATGCTCTGTCCCTACCACCCATCCTAAACATCTGAGTGTCCCAGTCTATATCTGGTAAATTGAAATCTCGCACTATAACATGCTGAGAAAATTTATGTGAAATGTATTCCAAATTTTCTCTCAGTTGTTCTGCCACTAATGCTGCTGAGTCGGGAGGTCGGTAAAAGGAGCCAATTATTAACCTAGCTCGGTTGTTGAGTGTAACCTCCACCCATAATAATTCACAGGAACTATCCACTTCTACTTCACTACAGGATAAACTACTACTAACAGCGACGAACACTCCACCACCGTCTCCTCAACCTCCTCTCTGGCCACACATGGGGTCTGGACCCCTCCACCGTCCTCCACACTTATAAGTCCCTCATCCACCCTATCCTCCTCCCCTCCATCTACCCCTCCTATCAACTTTGATCCTCCCCTCCCACTTCCTGTGTTTTTTCCTTGGGGCAGCCTCTCTCCCTTTTCTCCCTCCTCCCCCCGGGCTTCCCCTACCACCCATACCTTCTTTCCTCCCCCCATCTCCTCTGCCACTGTCATCTCTCCCCTCTCCCTCCTTCCCTACCTTTTTCGCCTCTTGGCAGATCCCCGGACTCACACACGTCACGTGAACAATAGCACGCCAGAAGATCATCGCCATCGGTTGTGTGTGTGTGCCGTTGTGTTTGTGTTTCAGTGTTTTCGCCGCCCACGCTCCATCTTTCACGTGTGTCATCTCACCCGTCAGTGTATGTGTACAGTGCTGACAGTTTCTTTGTTTTTCTTCGCGTGTGAATGGCTTCGTGTTTTTTCGTTACTGTGTCTACTGTTTTTTGTCCACCGTTATGTTCTGTTACTTCTGTGCCTTCATTGTTTTTCTCTCTTTGTACTAACTGTGGCTGAAGAGCGGCGTACAGTTGCCGCCGCCAGCCCACCTTGTGTAAGGTGTAAAATGACAATAAAGGGAAGAAAAACCATATTGTTTTTACAGGCATGCAGTTGTCGGAGCAAAGGTTAATTAGTTGCCTAAAGACTGCTTTAATTTTAAAATATTATTTGTCTGGTAGTATGGGGATTTGTTTTTGCTTTCATTCTTAGTCATGTAACGACACCTATTGTAGTGTTACACAATAACTATGACCGTTAACGAAATGATGGGCACATCGTCATGAATCTGACATATAAAGCTATAAGGTAAGTAAAAATGAAACTTTTTACTGAATAGTATTTATAAAATCGTTTGACAGAAATTGCAGTGTGTGCGCCTCGATTCTGTCGTCGCTGACTGGCCGAAAGGTGGAAAACACTTATCGGCCTGTCCTTCTGAACAAACGAATGAACTCGCCCAGCCAGCCGGTGTGCCCGAGCGGTTGTAGGCGCTTCAGTCCAGAACCGCGCTGCTGCTACGGTCGCAGGTTCGAATCCTGCCTCGGGCATGGATGTGTGTGATGTCCTTAGGTTAGGTTAGGTTTAAGTAGTTCTAAGTCTAGGTGACTGATGACCTCCGATGTTAAGTCGCATAGTGCTTAGAGACATTTGAACTGAATCAAAATTGTAATGAGAACCTAAATGGTAATTCAAAATGGCTAGGAGAAGCAATTGTTGAGATTAGAAATTGTTAATACATTCAAATACCTTTTGTCCTTCGTTCGACACAGACCTTCTGAACGAACGTCTGGTCGCTTACCTGTCTTCCTAACAACACCATAGATGGAAGCATAACAGACCAAAAACACTACTGGCTAGGAACTAAACATCTATGGTCCATAGCACTCTAACACAACAGTACTGGCGAGCCCCTGTAACACAGTTATTACTGGAAACCCAGATGTTCGACCAGCCGAAAAACAGGCAACCGCAGGGAAACCGTACTGTACACAGCACGCAAACCAGCCACACACACCCCCTACACCGTCTGTTAGCCGATCTATGACCGATCGCCCACTATAGTTGAATTCTTCTATCTTGGCGGCTCGCGCATGCCCGCCCAGACGCGGGAGATTGCTGCGTTGCCAGTTGTACGCGCCAAGAGAAGCAGCGCCATAGTATAGTATAGTTCGCTAGCGTACGTTTAGGAGGCAGCGCGCAGTTCGTGAAGTAAAGCCACCACGGCCGCTTTAAAATAATAAAGCCAAACGCGCCGTGTGTAAATAAAACTTTTGTTACAGTCGCGAAAGACGGAATATTTCTCAATATTTCAAACGACACCTATGTGGTACTTAAATTAAATGAGATATTGTTATACAGTAAATTTTATATAAAATTTAGGTATCTTGTCCACATTTCATTCTCAACATTTTGGCAACTAAAATCTACCATACGGAAAGTATACGCTATGCACTTTTACCTCTGCAAGCTCTTCAAAATTTCGTGCAATGGTTTACTACATTTAATGCTTCACAATAATTGCGTTGAACATCGAAACAAAATTTAGTCATATATGGGGGGAAGGTATCAGTCAAGAAGATGTGTAAAAATCAAATTTTTGGGGCAAATAGTTTTTGTGAAATTGAATGATAAGTGTGTCAAAGCAGTGGGAACACCATGTGTCTGCACAGGAGAGCAGTGCAGTGATGACAAAATCGCGCACAGCGCTGAATGCGGGGAGCACGTGTCTGCAGCAGCGAAAGGGTTAATGAAGAGACAAAGCACTAGAAATTTCAAAAAACTGCATTCAAACGAATATAATTCGTGAAGTAAGGCACTTCGATATTGTTTTTAAATAAAGAAAAAAATTATGCACCGCCCAAGTTCCTTTTTTTTTTTTTTTTTTTTTTTTTTTAATCTCATTTTGTTCGTTATAGTTCGTTGCAATTGTTCGTGGCGGACGTTCCCAGACGCCCTTTGAAGTTAGTTATTGATGCATTCACTCAGTTGTATTACAGAGCGCAGCTAACTCTCTGACCGGTCACGCTGAGCTACCGTGCCGGCGTGGTTTGAACTCATAACCTTACACTTCGTAGCCCAATACCTACCTTAACCGTTACGCTAACGCAGCTCGTCGGTCTGCAAAATACTGACAAACACTGTTAGTATGACTATGAATTACTCATGCTTCGTCGAAGTACAATAGGAAATAAACAATTACCGCTGTTCTTTATTGTGAAACGGTTAGTGAGAATGATACAAACACCTTTCCTTGCTATCGCCTGAATTAGGAGTCTTATTGCTTGTTCGGTTTAATTAATTAATAGAATATGAAGCAATTGGTATAAAGAATGCTTTTTCCAAACTTTCTATACAAGAAAGTCTGCTATCAAGACACTGCTTTTGTTCCATTACTTTATTTATGACTGAACGTTTCTAAAACTGAAGACACTCGTCCGTGCTCTGCTCTGCAGTCGAGCTCTGGCAACGTCGTTCTCTGTTCATTGGCTGACTGTGTTTTGTGACGTCAGATGCGCAGAACTAACCTGAGCTCGGCCGCCAACGTAAATGACGCGCACTTTAATGTACAACGACCTTGAACTGTTGCAGGGACGCAGCAACTGCAGCAAGCGCCGCAACGAGCTGCAACAACGACAAAGGTAACGACGCACGATACCTCGAACTAACATGACATCTTGCATGCACTGTCGCAGATAGCGAGCCGCTACTGCCCGTATTACCCATCCTACTGTCACAGAGGTTTTTTTCCCTTGGCGCTTGCCTTGGCACTTTTTTATTCCCTCTGCCCTCACAACCGCTACCCTTCGATCGCTGTCGTCCACTTTCTATCTCCTGATGGACCATGTTAATGAGTAATCTTACCCAGACGCATGGGTAACATCACAGCCCGCATCCTGTGACTCCTGATAAAAAAAAACTAACATGTTATGCGGAGGTGACAGTAGAACTTTTGGTTTGGTCACCACGTTGGTGTGGGCGTGGAGGGGCCCCATCCTTTGTGTGTACCCAGTAACCGTCGCGCGGAGCCCTATCCAAACCACCCGAGGTAGTGGAGGAGGCCCATACCAACCTCTGCTACGAAAAACGTTTTTGTTTTACTCATCTTTGGCCAAGCCCTCCTGTTTTTACAGGCATGCAGTTGTCGGAGCAGAGGTTAATTAATTGCATAAAGACTGATTTAATTTTACAATATTATTTGTCTGGTAGTATGGTGATTTGTTTTTGCATTCATTCTTAGTCATGTAACGACCCCTATTGTGGTGTTACACAATAACTATGACCTTTAACGAAATGATAGGAACATCTACATCTACATCTACATCTACATTGATACTCCGCAAGCCACCCAACGGTGTGTGGCGGAGGGCACTTTACGTGCCACTGTCATTACCTTCCTTTCCTGTTCCAGTCGCGTATGGTACGTGGGAAGAACGACTGTCTGAAAGCCTCCGTGCGCGCTCTAATCTCTCTAATTTTACATTCGTGATCTCCTCGGGAGGTATAAGTAGGGGGAAGCAATATATTCGATACCTCATCCAGAAACGCACCCTCTCGAAACCTGGCGAGCAAGTTACACCGCGATGCAGAGCGCCTCTCTTGCAGAGTCTGCCACTTGAGTTTGCTAAACATCTCCGTAACGTTATCACGGTTACCAAATAACCCGGTAACGAAATGCGCCGCTCTTCTTTGGATCTTCTCTATCTCTTCCGTCAACCCGAGCTGGTACGGATCCCACACTGATGAGCAATACTCAAGTATAGGTCGAACGAGTGTTTTGTAAGCCACCTCCTTTGTTGATGGACTACATTTTCTAAGGACTCTCCCAATGAATCTCAACCTGATACCCGCCTTACCAACAATTAATTTTATATTATCATTCCACTTCAAATCATTCCGCACGCATACTCCCAGATAATTTACAGACGTAACTGCTACCAGTGTTTGTTCCGCTATCATATAATCATACAATAAAGGATCCTTCTTTCTATGTATTCGCAATACATTACATTTGTCTATGTTAAGGGTCAGTTGCCACTCCCTGCACCAAGTGCCTATCCGCTGCAGATCTTCCTGCATTTCGCTACAATTTTCTAATGCTGCAACTTCTCTGTATACTACAGCATCATCCGCGAAAAGCCGCACGGAACTTCCGACACTATCTACTAAGTCATCTACATCGTCATGAATCTGACATATAAAGCTATAAGGTAAGTAAAAACGAAACTTTTTGCCGAATAGTTTGTATAAAATCGTTTGAGAAAAATTGCAGTGTGTGCACTTCGATTCTGTCGTTGCTGACCGGCCAAAAGGTGGAAAACACTTATCGGCCTGTCCTTCTCAACAAACGAATGAACTCCCCAGCGGTTTGTACGCAAACTGGTTATTGTGCACAGGCCACCGTAATGTGCGCGAGCTGTATGTTGCACATCTCCTTCACTGGACCGATTTCAACCAAATTTGGTACACGTATCACTTGCTGTCTGAAAAGAATCGCTCTGGAGTGAGAACGACCTGATCAGCAGAAGCGTGGGAGTGAAAAAGAAGTGCACTACAGTCTGGAACCGCGCGACCGCTACGGTCGCAGGTTCGAATCCTGCCTCGGGCATGGATGTGTGTGACGTCAAATGGCTCTGAGCACTATACGACTTAACTTCTGAGGTCATCAGTCGCCTAGAACTTAGAACTAATTAAACCTAACTAACCTAAGGACATCACACACATCCATGCCCGAGGCAGGATTCTAACCTGCAACCATAGCGGTCGCTCGGCTCCAGACTGTAGCGCCTAGAACCGCACGGCCACTCCGGCCGGCTTTTGTGACGTCCTTGGGTTAGTTAGGTTTAAGTAGTTCTAAGTTCTAGGGGAGTGATGACCTCAGATGTTAAGTCGCATAGTGCACAGAGCCATTTTTTGCAAAAGAAGTGTAGCCCACGTCGCGCGGGTACCCAAATTTCATTCGTCCAGTATTTGAGAGAGAGAACTCTTAGTGACTTGCACCTAACTTTACGCACAATTTCAAACACTTACGAAACATTTTCTCCATGCCAACTTGGAAAAATGTTGAAGGGAAAACACATTATCGTTTACTGCCACGACAGGGATGTCGTTTTATTTCATTACTTCTTTACTAGGGGTTGCGAAGCAACTCAAATCACTTGATACCTCAGAAGTTAAGTCGCATAGTGTTCAGAGCCATTTTTGATAAAGATCCTGCAAGAACGGGACCAACGACGACTGAAGAAAATCGTTCAACATGACAATAGTGCAATGATTCCGCAGATTGCTGCAGATTTCAGTGCTGGGCCATGAACAGGTGTCAGTGTGCGAACCACTCATCGAAACGTCATCGATATGGGCTTTCGGAGCCGAAGACCCACTCGTGTACCCTTGCTGACTGCACAACACAAAGCTTTACGCCTCCCTGGACTCATCAACACCGTCATAAGACTGTTGATGATTGGAAACATGTTAGCTGGTCGGACGGGTCTCGTTTCAAATTTATATCGAGCGGATGGACGTGTACAGGTATTGAGACAACCTCATGACGGCGACCCTGCATGTCAGCAGGGGGCTGTTCAAGCTGGTGGAGGCTTGGTGTGGGGCGTGTCCAGTTGGAGTGATACGGGACCCCTGATATGTCTAGATACGACTCTGACAGCTGACACGTACGTAGGTGTCCTGTCTTGATCACCTGCATCCATTGGTGTCCATTGCACATTCCAACGGGCATTTCCAACAGGACAATGCGACACCCCAAATGTCCAGAATTGCTACAGAGTGGCTCCAGGAACACTCTTCCAAGTTTATACACTTCCACTAGCCACCAAACTGCACAGACATGAATATTATTGAGCATATCTGGGATGAGCTGCAACGTGATGTTCAGAAGGGATCTCCACCCCCGTTGTACTCTTACGCATTTATGGCCAGCCCTGCAGGATTTATGGTGTCAGTTCCCTGCAGCACTACTTGAGACATTAGTCGAGTCCATGCCATGCCGTGTTGCAGTACTTCTGCGTGCTCCCTGCGGCCATACACAATATTAGGCAGGTGTACCAGTTTCTTTGGCTCAACAGTGTGGATTAGCGGTAAGTCATGGAACTAAGTAGAGGCGCGCAGTGCAAGCCGATTTCGTCAGTCTATTAATAGGTTACACGCATTGTGAAACTGCTGATTTCACACGCACCGATTACGAGTTGGAGGTAAAAAGCGACGCAGTCATGTACGAGAGTTGTTTTTTAAGTAAGGGCCGTTTTTATTTTTAAAAAAAAGATACAAATACTTTTGTAAAAAAAACTTTTATTTTCTGATTCTACACACTTTTACCTATTTTTCTACATAGTTACCTTGTTTATTTAAGCTCTTGTCATACCGTACAACTAAGTTTTTAATTCCCTCTTCAAAGAATTCGGCCGCCTGCTCCGACAGCCAAGAGTTCACAGCCGCTTTCACTTCATTGTCGTCATTGAAGCGCTGCCCACCAAGATGAGTGATATGGGATACCAATGTTTCATCTCCAGTGACAATTTGACTCAACATGTCATCCCCTTCTTCCTCGTAACGAATCAAAAAGTGCAATGAAGTGGCAAATCTCTTCCCTTTGTGGTCCTCTGTGAGGAGTCTGGGTACCCACCGACAACACAGTATCTTAAAGTTTAGGTTTTCAGACACAATTTTGTACAAAACCGATGTTGAAACATTTGGAAATTCCAAAGAAAGAGTGGAAATTGTGAATCTTCTGTCCTCACGAATCTTTGTTTCGACTACAGCCACCAAATCATCAGTGATCACAGAGGGTCGGCCTGAGCGTTCTTCGTCATGGACGTTATGACGGCCATTTTTAAACTCTCTAACCCATTGACGCACTTTACCTTCATTCATTGCATTCGAGCCATAAAGTTCTGTTAACTGACGATGAATTTCTGCAGCTGATAGGCTTCTCGCGGTCAAAAAAGTATCACTGACCGTATCTCACACGCGGCGGGCGATTCAATAATCGTAAACATTATAAGGTAGCACAGCGTTGCGTACACGCCAGCTACAGAGCTGCAACTTGCATCAGTGTGAACGGGAAGGATGCCGGCAAGTGGCGCGGTGGCTTGTTGCGGCGGCTGCGCGAACTACGGGACTATACGCGCGACCGGCCCTTACTTAAAAAACAACCCTCGTATCATCTATAAGGCGACAGCCTCAAGCGCAGAATATGGAGGCCCTGCAATGCGAAAGAAGGCAGAGTTTGGTAAAGTTCAGGAGTTTCTGGGAGTGACAGCAGCCTCGAATGGACGAGTCTGCAGCAAATACTCAGTAAGTGAGTAGCCAGACTCAGTTAACGTTGTGCACCGAGAAGAACTTGAAAAGGTTGCCAGTATGAACTTCAGAGCCAATGTATTGGTTTATGAGTACGTCGTGCATTTGTCTACATGTACCCATATCTCTATGTCACCTACAGTGTGACGAGTACTCTAACCTAAAGGGCTCGATTATAACTATAGAATCTGGCACCTCTATAGTTCGTGGTCTGTAGTGTCCGCACCGAAGAGTGGTCAGCGTGACGGACTGCCGGCTGGGTCGGAAATTTTCTCTGCCAGGGACTGGGTGTTGTGTTGTCTTCATCATCATCATCAGCAAACACAACACAGCATGTTGTTATCAATGGAGAGACGTCTACAGACGTTAAAGTAACCTCTGGCGTGCCACAGGGCAGTGTTATGGGACCATTGCTTTTCACAATATATATAAATGACCTAGTAGATAGTGTCGGAAGTTCCATGCGGCTTTTCGCGGATGATGCTGTAGTATATAGAGAAGTTGCAACATTAGAAAATTGTAGCGAAATGCAGGAAGATCTGCAGCGGATAGGCACTTGGTGCAGGGAGTAGCAACTGTCCCTTAACATAGACAAATGTAATGTATTGCGAATACATAGAAAGAAGGATTCTTTATTGTATGATTATATGATACCGGAGCAAACACTGGTAGCAGTTACTTCTGTAAAATATGTGGGAGTATGCGTGCGGAACGATTTGAAGTGGAATGATCATATAAAGTTAATTGTTGGTAAGGCGGGTGCCAGGTTGAGATTCATTGGGAGAGTGCTTAGAAAATGTAGTCCATCAACAAAGGAGGTGGCTTACAAAACACTCGTTCGGCCTATACTTGAGTATTGTTCATCAGTGTGGGATCAGTACCAGATCGGTTTGACGGAGGAGATAGAGAAGATCCAAAGAAGAGCGGCGCGTTTCGTCACAGGGTTATTTGGTAACCGTGAAAGCGTTACGGAGATGTTTAGTAAACTCAAGTGGCAGACTCTGCAAGAGAGGCGCTCTGCATCGCGGTGTAGCTTGCTGTCCAGAGGGTGCGTTTCTGGATGAGGTATCGAATATATTGCTTCCCCCTACTTATACCTCCCGAGGAGATCACGAACGTAAAATTAGAGAGATTAGAGCGCGCACGGAGGCATTCAGACAGTCGTTCTTCCGGCGAATCATACGCGACTGGAACAGGAAAGGGAGGTAATGACAGTGGCACGTAAAGTGCCCTCCACCACACACTGTTGGGTGGCTTGCGGAGTATAAATGTAGATGTAGATGTAGATCATTTCATCCCGATCTGAAGCGCAGGTCGCCCAATGTGGCGTCGAATGTAATAAGGCCTCCACCGAGGCGACCGGACCTCCCCTGTAAAGGGCCTCCCGGAACCGTTGCCTTTCGCGGGCAAATGCTCTACCATCTGAGCTACCTAAGCACGACTCACGCCCCATCCTCACAGCTTTACTTCCACCAGTATCTCGTCTCCTACCTTCCAAACTTTACAGAAGCTCTCCTGCGAACCTTGCAGAACTAGCGCTCCTGGCAGAAAGGATATTGCGGAGACGTGGCTTAGCCACAGCCTGGGGGATGTTTCCAGAATGAGATGTTCACTCTGCAACGGAGTGTGCGCTGATATGAAACTTCCTCGCAGACTCGAACTCGGGACTTTTCTCATTCTTCATCACTCTTGTTTATAATTAGAAGACTATGTTAGGTGAGGACGAAAGCATTTTATGTTTTCCGTCAGGTCAACTGAGAAGCGCGCGGTAGTGCTGGAGTTTTGCCATATATTATTTCATTCTCTTTAAAAATTAAACGACATTCGAAGCTTTACTGTTTCTCTTTTTACGTGTGAACTGCAACTGCTCACATCATTGCAGGTTACTTGCACAAGCTGACTGACCAGTGCTGTCCAACTTTAATGCGCCGTAAAATTGTTGTCCCACACGTGTAACACAGCATGAAGCCAAACGCTCATTTCATTTCCATTGGTTTGTAGTACCGGACATTACCCTGTGCACCCGAATCTTAATAAAGTTATAGGCCAGCGTGGCTATTTGTTTCTGGTAATTGGTTGTAAGCCTCAGCTATGTTCTACACTTACTGAAGCTATTAAGGGGCTCCGGAACGCCCTATACTTGCAGTGTTAAAATAACGCTTATAAATTACACCTTTCCTCACAAAGTATTTGAGGTAGGAAGTTGAACTTTTTACAGATTATTTATTGGAATATGGGCTACAACTTAACACAGGGATTTTACAAGATTTTAGTTCAGTTGTTAAAGATGATTTTTTTTCAATTGTAATGAAAATTCACAACATTTTTTTCAATTTTTTATTTATATATTCAAAAATATACAGTTTTTTGGAAAAAGGCTGTGTTAAATTATCCAGAAGGTACTGTGTAACGTTTACTGAAAGTTTGAAACAAATATGTTTGGAAGATCCTTAGAAAACATGTAACTAGTATGAGAAAATAAAAGTTTTGGGAATCGAGCGACAAAGATTGGATAAACTTTTTAGTGCATTCCAGGTCCATAGGATGGATTATCTTCATCCTCTGCAAACTCCTCCTCCAGCTTCCTCTTGTTCCTCCTCCTGTTTACTCTTGCTTGTATTTCTAGACTCTTTACAGCCCTGTCTGCAGCCCGAAGGCGTTCCTTGTCTAAAGCAAGCATCGCTCGTACCATGTTAGAACCTATCTTCATTCCCATATTTCTAAATACCTTGCACCTTACAGTGTTGCCATCATTGAAAGTCGCAACAGCACCACACACACCAAACTGAAGTGTTTCTATTCCAACAAATACAGTCTTGGGAATTCTCGACCATATAACACTATTTACACTTTCATTGGGGTTTTGAGTTTTTCCGTGAATACACTTTTTCAACAGTTCAGGTGCTGCTAAGTCTCTGAAAATAGGTTTTATCACCTCCATTATTGCATGAGGCAGACTATGCTTATGAGTGTACACTTCACCAGTTAGCAATCCTTTGTTATATTTACACCAACTGTCTTCTTCTTTGGGACACAAGCTATGTTGGGGATTTTCATCGGTTGAAGAAGTATGAAAAAAAAGAGTCCAAACAGCCTTCTTCATTTCGTCGACACTATGTGTATTTTGCCTAATAGCCATTCCATAATAGTTCTGTATTTTGTCAATTACACTGTCAGTTAACCTTCCCTTCCAATCCAGCCCTTTACCGTCACTGAGTTTTTGTTTTTTGTACGAAGCTTTCAGTCGCCGAAGTCTTGTTCCCATTCGCTTCTGTACGTGTCCAATACACTCAAATTTCTGCACTACAACATCATCACCATAGGGCTTCAGTCCTTGAACATGTTTGAAACTTTTAGAATCACCGTCACCAAGGTAATTAACATATCGCACTTTATCACACGCCTCAGAACGCTGGAATATACTGGCAACACCAGCCACTTCCATTCCTCCACTACTGCCACTATAGTTAGCTTTGCAATTATTTTCATGTGTACCTTTATATTATTGTGGACATCTACAATACTTTGATATTACTGCTACATCTAAAACTTTCCCTGTATACATACTGGTGGCAGATACTACACCATGAAGAGATGTGTGTCCCCGTTTATGCCAGGTACCATCGAACGCTGCAGTCAAATCTCTGTTACCATTATTTTCCATTACTGCCTCTTCCACAGCGTTCTTCATAGATTCTATACAGACATCTTCTACTTTAGACCCTATTAATTTATTATACGTTGTAAACTTGGTTGGGGGATTTGGAAGATTCATGATGCCACAGAAAATTGCACCTGCAGTAGCACCCTTACCAACTGAACGCAAGGAATAAACAAATCTAATGTTGTGTTCGTAGATTTTGCTACGATTTTCTTCAGTTGCAGTTACTGCAACACTGTTCCAAAAGGTGGTCATGTATGAACACTTATCACATTTCAGTTGTATTTCACTAGCAAGTCCTACGTGCTTTATTATGGAGAGTTCCAGACCAACTTCACTACAATGAATACATCTTACACAGTTTGAAAAAATTCCTTTGAGAACCGACAGATCAAATATTTCATTCACATCCGATTCGCCCATAAAACATTCATAGTTTTCACTCATTGAACCAAGCTTCTTCTGTGAAGTATTTTCTTTCCCACTTTGACTGCTATGGGCAGGTGTACTTGAGAGGTTAGGTTCACTCACTTGGTTATCGTCTTTATTGTTTACAGTAATAACACATACCTTTGGCTTTCCAACATTTCTCCTTTTCTTAAAAGCCTTCAGAGGATTTCTAATAACTTTACTTTTACTCATTATTATACTTCAACAAAACAGAGACTCAAGAAACAGAATTAATTACGAATATTTTCGAGATAACGACAGAGTAAATAAACATGAAACAATCGACAATCACACCAGCGATATATATATTGAACCATCACAGGTTAGCCACAACACATACTTTATCTCACATCACTAAAATGTACCTGATGCACAAGGAAGTTAATAATAACACCATTTGACAGCAGTTTAACAGCACCACAGTGGGTCACGCCCATGTAGAACACATTTCAAAAAAAATTTAAAAATAGTTGTAGTCTTCGGAATTGAATAAATTATATATCTATTAAAAGGTAATAGTCTGCAGATTCAGAAAACGTAAAAAAGTAAAAATTGAACTTTTCATGATTTTGAGCCTTTCCGGAGCCCCTTAACTAGTGTCTGTGCTCTCCTGCGTGTTCGTTGCAAACGCATGAAGAAGCAATAAAGAGCAGACCAGTGAAACCAACTCAGAGTCTCATTTACCCTGCCATATCTACCACCGAGCGAGTGGTTAGCACACTGGACTAGCTTTCGGGAGGATGACGTTTCAAACCCTCGTCCGACCATCCTGATTTAGGTTTTCTGTGATTCCCCTAAATTGTTTCAGGCAAATGCCGGGATAGTTCCTTTGAAAGGGCACGGACGACTTCCTTCCCCCTCCAATGAGACCGATGACCTCACTGTTTGGCCGGCCGGTATGGCCGAGCGGTTGTGGGCACTACAGTACGGAACCGCGCGGCCGCTACGGTCGCAGGTTCGAGTCCTGCCTCGGGCATGGATGTGTATGATGTTGGCTCAAATGGCTCTGAGCACTATGCGACTTAACGTCTGAGGTCATCAGTACCCTAGAATTTAGAACTACTTAAACCTAACTAACCTAAGGACATCACACGTATGCCCGAGGCAGGATTCGATCCTGCGACCGTAGCGGTCGCGCGGTTCCAGACTGTAGCGCTTAGTACCGGTCGGCCACTGCGGCCGGCTGTGTGTGATACCCTTAGGTTATTGGTTGCTTTGGGGGAGGAGACCAGACAGCGAGGTCATCCGTCTCATCGGATTAGGGAAGAACGGGAAGTCGGCCGTGCCCTTTCGAAGGAACCATCTCGGTAGTTGCCTGGAGCGATTTAGGGAAATCACGGAAAACTTAAATCAGGATAGCCGGACGCGGGATTGAACCGTCATCCTCCCGAATGCGAGTCCAGTGTGCTAGCCACTGCGCCACCTCGCTCGGTCTTTCCTTGGGTTAGTTAGGTTTAAGTAGCTCTAAGTTCTAGGGGACTGATGACCTCAGAAGTTAAGTCCCATAGTGCTCAGAGCCATTTGAACCATTTGAACCTCGCTGTTTGGTCTTCTCCGCCAACCAACCAACCAACCAACCAACCACATCTACCTCCCTAGCCTAACATCCGAGTAATTCTGTACTGTCTCCAACCACAGAGTTCTGAAAAATCTCAGCATGACCCCATCAGTGTTTCACTTTAGTATGATGGTGGTGGTGGTTAGTGTTTAACGTCCCATCGACAACGAGGTCATTAGAGACGGAGCGCAAGCTCGGGTGAGAGAAGCATGGGGAAGGAAGTCGGCCGTGCCCTTTCAAAGGAACCATCCCGGCATTTGTCTGAAACGATTTAGGGAAATCACGGAAAACCTAAATCAGGATGGTTGGAGACGGGATTGAACCGTCGTCATCCCGAATGCGAGTCCAGTGTGCTAACCACTGCGCCACCTCGCTCGGTCACTTTGGTATGCGACCGAATGGTCCAAAATCCTGCTTCACATCTGATCCGAGCATGAGCTTCTAAAGTATGTCCTGACCCATTACGACATATAAAACTGGTGCCAGGCTTCGATTCCCGCCTGAATACCTTTACTAATAAGTAAGATGCCTTAGAGCACTAAAGGTAGGATTTTGATATAGGAGAACAAGGAACTCCCGTCTTGCGACGAACCGGCGTCGGCTTTCGAGGTAGACCAGACACATTGCACAAGCAGAGCAGTCCTTTTTAGTGTAATAAGAAGACGTGGAGAAGAAGCCATCGCCTCATGTCGATGAATTACGAGCAGCCTTCAGCTGGTGACAAAAACACATTTGCACCACATATGACAACTGAGACCGTGACCACTGATACTTGAAGCAGTGCGTGCTGACTCCACGATATTCCAACCTCATGAACCGTTAACACAGCACAGTCGTCTGACCGAGAAATAGTTTGAGTGAATCAAAACTACGTTGTATAGAAACGAGGTTCCAGATGCGAAAAAGGACGAGAAACGTTGAAACGTCCACTTAGAAAAATTATGAATGACAGTGCTGGTAAACTTCTACGTTATTCGATTTTCAAACAGCTGAGCAAAACTCAACGTACTCAAACAGTTTTCTCTTTACTTATTCTGATCATAACTAAACTGACACACAATATTTTTATCGCAACGCAATCTGACTTTCAATAATTCCTACACAAAAATGGTCCTGACTAACAATAACCTACACCCTTCATGAATCACTTCCCTCACAAAAATCTTTGTTACTCGAACTACTGCAATAAAGAGAGCTCCAATACTGCCAGCTAAATAAAAGATTGTAACTACTGAAGGCACTAAGAAGAAATGCAGATGACAAACGGGTATTCATTGGACAAATATACTAAAACTGACATCTGATTACATTTTCACGCAGTTTGGGTGCATAGATACTGAGAAATCAGTACCCAGAACAACCACCTCTGGCCGTAATAACGGCCTTGATACGCCTGGGCATTGAGTCAAACAGCTTGGATGCCGTGTACAGGTACAGCTGCCCATGCAGCTTCAACACGATACCACAGTTCATCGAGAGTAGTGACTGGCGTATTGTTTCGAGCCAGTTGCTCGGCCACCATTGACCAGACGTTTTCAGTTGGTGAGACATCTGGAGAATGTACTGGCCAGGGCAACAGTCGAACATTTTCTGTATCCAGAAAGGCCCGTAAAGGACCTGCAACATGCGGTCGTACATTATCCTGCTGAAATGTAGGTTTTCGCAGGGATCGAATGAAGGGTAGAGCCACGGGTCGTAACACATCTGAAATGTAACGTCCACTGTTCAAAGTGCCGTGAATGCGAACAAGAGGTGGCCGAGACTTGTAACCAACGGCATCCCCTACCATCACGCCGGGTGATACGCCAGTATGGCGATGACGAATACACGCCTCCAATGTGCGTTCACCACGATGTCGCCAAACAGGGATGTGACCATCGTGATCCTGTAAACAGAACATGGATTCGTCCGAAAAAATGACATTTTGCCATTCGTGCACCCAGGTTCGTCGTCGAGTACATCATCGCAGGCGCTCCTGTATGTGATGCAGCGTCAAGGGTAACCGCAGCCACGGTCTCCGAGCTGACAGTCCGTGCTGCTGCAAACGTCGTCGAACTGTTCGTGCAGATGGTTGTTGTCTTGCAAACGTCCCCATCTGCTGACTCATGGATCGAGATGTGCCTCCACGGATAAGACACCTGTCATCTCGACTGCTAGTGATAAGAGGCCGTTGGGATCCAGCACGGCGTTCCGTATTGCCCTCCTGAACCCACCGATTCCACATTCTGCTAACAGTCATTGGATCTCGACCAACGCGAGCATCAATGTCGCGATACGATCTTTAATAGGCGGAATGTCGATATCTACCGCGATAAACCTTTTGTCGAAGTCAGAAAAGTGATGGTACACATTTCTCCTGCATTCTTGAAGCATCACAACAACGTTTCACCAGGCAACGCCGGTCAATTGCTGTTTGTGTATGAGAAATCTGTTGGAAACTTTCCTCATGTCAGCACGTTGTAGGTGTCGCCACCGGCGCCAACGTGTGAATGCTCTGAAAAGCTGATTATTTGCATGGCACAGCACCTTCTTCGTGTCGGTTAAATTTCGCTTCTGTAGCACGTCATCTTCGTGGTGTAGCAATTTTAATGGGCAGTAGTGTAGTTGTGATATTTCGACAGTAGGTAAACTACTGCAAGAAATTCTTAGTTTGCAGTGACAAATAGGTATCGCAATGAATTTATGTTTTGTGCGTATTAGGTTAAATGTTGCTGCGTATTAAATGTAGATACTATAAAGAATGGTTCAAATGGCTCTAAGCACTATCGGACTTACATCTGAGGTCATCAGTCCCCAAGACTTAGAACTAATTCAACCTAACTAACCTAAGGACATCACACACATCCATGCCCGAGGCAGGATTCGAACCTGCGACCGTAGCACCCGCGTGGTTCCGGACTGAAGCACTTAGAACCGCTCATCCACAGCGGTCGGCGTAGATAATATATTTAATTGAATTATTCTTTAAACTTGGTAGGATACCGCTGCCTGTTTCCAATCTCGAGAAAATGGAATGCATTTAAACCGCTCCATCACGAACTCGAGGGTCAGTGAAAGAAACAAGTATTAAATATTCACAAATTCCTCGTATCTCGTAAAAGGTCTGAGTCATCGAAACAAGATTTTGGAAGACCATAATGCGCAAAGAGGAGAGTGTTTTGACGTATGTTTAATAGGCGGAACGTCGATATCTACCGCGACATTCAAACAACTAGAATTTTTTTTTCAGTGGTAATTATTGAGACCCATAGACTTCTAGTGAAACGAGAACTGTTGTGGTGTTTGTAACAACGTAAGTGAAGAAGTTAAAAGTTTATTCTTACACTGAGAATGGGGTGTTTCATAAACTATTGACCAAACTTTCACTCTACATCTACATCTACATCTACATGATTACTCTGCAATTCACATTTAAGTGCTTGGCAGAGGGTTCATCGAACCACAATCATACTATCTCTCTGCCATTCCACTCCCGAACAGCGCGCGGGAAAAACGAACACCTAAACCTTTCTGTTCGAGTTCTGATTTCTCTTATTTTATTTTGATGATGATTCCTACCTATGTAAGTTGGGCTCAACAAAATATTTTCGCATTCGGAAGAGAAAGTTGGTGACTGAAATTTCGTAAATAGATCTCGCCGCGACGAAAAACGTCTTTGCTTTAATGACTTCCGTCCCAACTCGCGTATCATATCTGCCACACTCTCTCCCCTATTACGTGATAATACAAAACGAGCTGCCCTTTTTTGCACCCTTTCGATGTCCTCCGTCAATCCCACCTGGTAAGGATTCCACACCGCACAGCAATATTCCAACAGAGGACGAACGAGTGTAGTGTAAGCTGTCTCTTTAGTGGACTTGCATCTTCTAAGTGTCCTACCAATGAAACGCAACATTTGGCTCGCCTTCCCCACAATATTATCTATGTGGTCTTTCCAACTGAAGTTGTTGGTAATTTTAATACCCAGGTAGTTAGTTAAATTGACAGCCTTAAGAATTGTACTATTTATCGAGTAATCGAATTGTTAGTTTAATAGTACGCTATTTCAGGATTCTGTCGCACTATCAATAGCATTAGAATGTTAGTGAGATTAATATTTCTAAACTCTTCTGCGTTTTGACAAAAGAAGCAGATTTTTAACGTGACAATTAGAGAAGTTACGTATTCCTTAAAACTTGTCACAGTCATTCCTCAATCAATGTCTCCTGAACTACCTTCTTGGTATGAGTCACAACTCAATACCAGTCTTGTCGTGTAACACTTGCGGTGGTTTCTTTTGTCAACGTTTCAACCTCAGTGACTGTAAATTTCTTGTTGTTTTTTGCCACATTACTTTTCACCTCGGCCTATATACTCAGTCGGTTTTAAATGAGCGAGATACGGAGAAACCCTGATTAAACTATTCCCTTACCGTTCGCCAGTTTGTTGACGCGGTAGCGTGAAGTTTTCGCTTGTAGGTGGTGTTCAAAAAGTCTCTCCGCAGTGCCGTATGATGGTTAGCCGCGCGTACCGTATGCTGCAGTGAATATACCGAAATGAAACTCAGTAAAATACAAGTTATTAATTTATTGAATATTCAGTTTTGATTTCAACATTAAATGTTGAAAGTGTCCCCCCTGTTGTTGAATACACAATACTAATCATGTTTCCAAACACAAGCTGTAACATTTCTTCTGTAACAGAAGCAGTGAAAGTAGATATTGCAGTTTTCAACTCATCGATGGATTTTGGACGGTTTTTTATAGACAGTTGCTTTCGCTGCACCCCAGAAGAAAAAGTGGTGTTAGGTCAGGCGATCGTGGAGGCCAAAGTCCCTGTGAAATTATGCGATCCCCAAAAACATCAGCTAGCAGTGACATTGAAACGCGAGCTGCACGCGCGGTTACACCATCTTGTGGAAAATAACCGTTCAGTATTTCACTCAACACAAGTTCTCCTACGAATGGGTACAGAATATCACTGCAGTATCGTTGTGCGTTTATTGTTTCTTTGAAAAATATGGGACCCACAATCCGACGTCAAAAATTGCAATCCAAACTCCTATTTTCACAGAATGAAGTGGCTCCTCATGAATACACAATGGATTTGCAGTACTCCAGATACGAGAATTTTGCGAGTTCATGTACCCAGATAAATGAAACCACGCCTCATCAGTGAAAAACGTTTCATTAAGAATATCCCTTCTATTTTGTCGAACGAAATTTTTGAACCATTGACAATAATGGAGTCTCCTGCCATGATAAGTATTTTTCAGTTCTTGCACGACTGCTGTGTGGGCCGTTCCGACACTAACATCGATTTCCTGGGCGAGTTTTATCGCTGACTTGTTCGGACTCGTGGACATTTTATCGGAAATATCGAGTATTTTATCCTCAGACAAAGCGCTAGGACGATCACTTCTCGGTGCATCTGTCACTGAACCCGTACTTCGAAATTTGTTAATCAAATCTGGCACAGTATCGCGATGTGGGAGTGTTGTCTCCGGGAAAACTGAATTAAATGTTTGACGAACTGAAACTGTGTATTTACCGCCAACTTTGAACACTTGTTCGACTAAAAGCAGATGTTCTTCAATGGTTGGCATTTTAACAGTGACAAAAACGAAACAAACGAACAAAGGAGCTAAACTTGAACGCTCACGTCAACACGTAACGACACACACCAACGATACTACTGACGCTGGCTGAGATAACCGAAACAGTGGAATGTTGGGAGTCCACTTGAAGGGAAGTAACCCAGGCAGGGGAACAATCATACGGCACGCGCGGCTAACAATCATACGGCATTGTGGAGACTTTTTGAACACCCCGTACAGCCCTACAAGTTCCATTAACTTCGCATTATACATGCTACTTTCAAGTTTATCACTTGGAACATTTCTTTGTAGCCAGAGCAAAATATCCGTTTTCTTCCATTGCATTGTTGTTGGAGCTTTATGCATAACAAAGGAGTGGTATGGCCTTTTGTCCATTACTACTATCGAATTCCGAAGAATGTTTTGCAGCAGAACGTTATCTTCCCAGCTGGTGAACTTGTTCTTGGACGACACTTACTGCATATCTCGTATTCAGACTGTGCAACGTTAATCACTTAAATATGTTACCTACATAAATGCATTCCAGAAATTTCATTATTCTACAAAATTGTTCGAATGGCTCTGAGCACTAAGGGACTTAACATCTGAGGTCATCAGTCCCCTAGAACTTAGAACTACTTAAGCCTAACTAACCTAAGGACATCACACACATCCATGTCCGGGGCAGGATTCGAACCTGCGACCGTAGCGGTCTCGCGGTTCCAGACTGAAGCGCCTAGAACCGCTCGGCCACATTGGCCAGCCATTATTCTACATAAGTGTTTTTTTTTTTCATCAGTGTATTTATTAGTAGTGATTATACAGTGGAGATTGTATTCTGCGGTGCAGCGGTAGATGAGCTGATTCACACGCTGGAGTGCAACAAGCAATGCGGACACAATAGCTTCCCCGTTTTCGCCCATTGTGCAGGTCAGGAGCTAAGTCGTGCGGGTGGCCGGGACACGTGTGTGTAGGCGCAAGCCTACCGCAGCTCACTGACTCTATACTCCGTTCATCGTAAGAACAAACGTGATGTAAACAAACACAAACGCTATGATTGGTCAGAAGCCGTGACACCCGTACACTGGTGTTGTTACGCTCTTGGAAGTAGGTCCAACTTATGTATTAGATATATTATTACTAACTTACGTGAAATGAAACTTTAAGATTTGCTAATGTATTAATAGCCATCAACGTTTTTCTTAATACCTCTTTGCTAGGTAAGTTTTTATTCCAAAAAAATCGTGTACAGTCTCTGTACTGTTGTGCTCTGATTGTCGCGCTATTAATACGCAGTATGGAAGTAGCCGAGGCTCCTTCCTGCTCCGTAGTGAAACACGCGTGTAGGACACGTTTAGAAAGTGCCGAGAAAAAACTTGGTCTTAATGTTTTTCATAAATTTATGGTAAAAAAATCTGATTTGCAGTTTTCTGAGGGGCTGTATTTGACATAGTTGTGTAATAAATGGACACTGGATGTGTAGCGGAATCCGAAGAGTGGTAGACTGATAACCTAACTCACTTCAAGGATCGCTTGAGTCATCTCGCTTTTTTTTTTTCGTTCAGTTTGAAATATCTATATCTCGTAATTGTGAAATTCATCATCATTTTTATGAATAATGCACGTCTTCTAGTTCTTAATTACATATTGCACGCAAAATTCCTGTTTTCATTTCAAATATAAATTCTTATATATCGATATTTTATAGAATATTGTTAAAAAAGGTTGCTTAAATAAAGGAAACATAACACTTTACTTTTTTGGCAAAAATGAAAAACCAAACACTCTTTATTTGGACTTTGCCCATTGTTTTATACCACAGATGTAGTCTCACACGAACCAGAGAAATAAGTGTCGTAGAAACATGAAAAACAATCATTTTCACAGCATCGAGCACACCATGCAAATGCTGCATTTTTACATTTGCTACTGTGGCATTACAATATGAACCCAACAGAACTGGTCTGGAGTCAAGCTGCGGGATATGGCCCGAGAAGTGACAAGACTAACAGTCAGACGTACTGGAACTAACGCACGTAGCTTTTTCACACGTCACTGCCGAACGATGTCGGGATATAGAACGGCTCGTCATTAAAAAAGGAGAGGAAGTGCTGCGCCTGGTTGCCTTCGTTGATTCTGTTCTTGATCGACTCGTTATCAACGTAGCAGGTAACACTGCCAGAACTGGAATGTATTTCTCGGATTCGGATAAGGAAGGAGCTAAGAGATTACCAGACTTCTGATTGTAATTAATACCCTCAGTGGATTTCGTGTTCAACGATAAGATGGAGGCCGGCCAGTGTGGCTGTGCGGTTCTAGGCGCTTCAGTCTGGCATCGCGTGACCACTACGATCGCAGGTTCGAATCCTGCCTCGGGCATGGATGTGTGTGAAGTCCTTAGGTTAGTTAGGTTTAAGTAGTTCTAAGTTCTAGGCGACTGATGACCTCAGATGTTAAGTCCCATAGTGCTCAGAGCCGTTTGAACATCTGATAAGGCGGAATCCCTGCAGTATGCTTTTGCATCACACATAGCTCGCTCAGAAAAATCATCCTCTGTTTAAATTAGGAATTTTCATCACTCTTGAAACTTCTCGACAGATTAAAACTGTGTGTTGGACCGAGACTCGAACTCGGGATCTTTGCCTTTCGCGGGCAAGTGCTCTACCAACTGAGCTACCCAAGCACGACTCACGCCCCGTCCTCACAAGCTTTACTTCTGCCAGTACCTCGTCTCCTACCTTCCAAACTTCACAGAAGCTCTCCTGTGAACCTTGCAGAACTAGCGCTCCTGGGAGAAAGGATATTGCGGAGACGTGTCTTAGCCACAGCCTGGGGGATGTTTCCAGAATGAGATGTTCACTCTGCAACGGAGTGTGCGCTGATATGAAACTTCCTGGCAGACTGGAACTCGGGACCTTTCTCATTCTTCATCACTCTTGCTTATAATTAGAAGACTATGTTAGGTGAGAACGAAAGCATTTAATGTTTTCCGTCAGGTCACCTAAGAAGCGCGCGGTAGTGCTGGAGTTTTGCCGAATATTATTTCATTCTCTTTAAAAATTAAACGACATTCGAAGCTTTACTGTTTCTCTTTTTACGTGTGAACTGCAACTGCTCACATCATTGCAGGTTACTTGCGCTAGCTGACTGACCAGTGCTGTCCAAGTTTAATGCGCCGCTAAAGTTGTTGTCCCACACTTGTAACACAGCATAAAACGTATCCTTATGATCGCACATGTCTGTACTAGTCACAGCTTGGCTTCTGCTTCACGTCAAACGAAATCCAATGAGATTCGGGCAAACGCGAAAGAATACATGGCGTAATGTTTACATCAGGTTTACTCTTATTATGGAGCCGGAAGCTTACCGCGAGCGCCGGCCGCGGTGGTCTAGCGGTTCTGGCGCTGCAGTCCGGAACCGCGGGACTGCTACGGCCGCAGGTTCGAATCCTGCCTCGGTCATGGGTGTGTGTGTGATGTTCTTAGGTTAGTTAGGTTTAAGTAGTTCTAAGTTCTAGGGGACTGATGACCTCAGATGTTGAGTCCCATAGTGCTCAGAGCCATTTGAAACTTTTTTTTTTTTTTTTTTTTTTTTTACTTATCGCGAGCGGCGGTTATCGTGAAGCTGGAAACCCAGGACCCAAATCAGTGTCGTAACCGGATGCGGTTCGCTAAATACTTTAGACATGAGGTGAAGTGGGTGTTTTTGTCATCCTCTCATCTTCAATTTCCTGTACGAATACTGCTCGCACCAGCTTCTCAATTAACAGCATGGCCGCCTGATAGTTTGATGCCCTCATCACCCCCTGAATGGCTTCTCGAAACTGGTTTTGCAGTTTTCGACACTTTTCTGCCTCCTAGTGAATAATAAACACTCATAGTAATCCGATTTTGACTCGTAGTTCCTCAATGAAATTCCTTTCACATCAACCTATTTGCTGCCAAATTGTCTGTGAGTAGTAGCTACCCCAAAATCCGAGCTTAAACAAATTTTAATAGCACACTATGACTATTGGCTCGGCATTAGTTCGAATGCTGGGTCACAATGGTCTAGGAATTCCCCAAGTTCGTCTTCATTTCCATCAAAAGCTCTTGGGATTAACATAAATGCGTTAGGCAAGACTATACGCTCGACGGGAAACTCTCTACCTTCGAAATTCATATTAGACATTGTAAGTAGGCTATTTAGGTTTTTATGATGGTAATGCCACGTAGCGCTCTGTATGAAAATCACTGACTGTGCTGCGTGCAGTCTGTAGCTGGTTAGCATTGTTGTAGTATTCGCTATTGTAGTGTTGGGCTGTTGGCTGTTAACAGCGCGTAGCGTTGCGCAGTTGGAGGTGAGCCGCCAGCAGTGGTGGATGTGGAAGATATGCCAGAGTTTTGACAGGTTACCATAAGCGGACAATCTAGACGTGTGTCCGTCAGATAAAGGAAATTTGTAAGACTGGACGTCATGAACTGATATATATATATATATATATATATATATATATATATATATATATATATGTGTGTGTGTGTGTGTGTGTGTGTGTGTGTGTGTGATGACTTTTGAACACTATTAAGGTAAATACATTATTTGTTAGCTTTTCAGAGCATTCACGCAAGGTGGGCGCCGGTGGCGATACCTACAACGTGATGACCCGAGGGAAGTTTCCAACCGATCTCTCATACACAAACAGCAGTTGACCGGCGTTGCCTGGTGAAACGTTGTTGTGATGCCTCGTGTAAGGAGGAGAAATGCGTACCATCACGTTTCCGACTTTGATAAAGGTCGGATTGTAGCCTATCGCGATTGCGGTTTATCGTATCGCGACATTGCTGCTCGCGTCGGTCGAGATCCAATGACTGTTAGCAGAATATGGAATCGGTGGCTTCAGGAGGGTAATACGGAATGCCGTGCTGGATCCCGACGGCGTCGTATCACTAGCAGTCGAGATGAAAGGCATCTTATCCGCACGGCTGTAATGGATCTTGCAGCCACGTCTCGATCCCTGAGTCAACAGATGGGGACGCTTGCAAGACAACAATCATCTGCACGAACAGTTCGACGACGTTTGCAGCAGCACGGACTATCAGCTCGGAGACCGTGGCTGCGGTTACCCTTGACGCTGCATCACAAACAGGACCGCCTCCGATGGTGTACTCGACGACGAACCTGGGTGCACGAATGGCAAAACGTCATTTTTTCAGATGAATCCAGGTTCTGTTTACAGCATCACGATGGTCGCATCTGAGTTTGGCCTTTACTACTTCATCCCTCAAAGCTACCCATTCTTCTTCTACTGTATTTTTCCCCCATTCCTGTCAATTGTTCCCTTATGCTCTCCCTGAAACTCTGTACCACCTCTGGTTCTTTCAATTTGTCCAGGTCCCATCCCCTTAAATTCCCGCCTTTTTGCAGTTTCTTCAGTTTCAATCTGCAGTTCATAACCAATAGATTGTGGTCAGAATCCACATCTGCCCCTGGAAATGTCTTACAGTTTAAAACCTGGTTCCTAAATCTCTGTTTTACCATTATATCATCTATCTGATACCTTTTAGTATCGCCAGGATTCTTCCAGGTATACAACCTTCTTTTATGATTCTCGAACCAAGTGTTAGCTATGATTAAGTTATGCTCTGTGCAAAATTCTACAAGGCGGCTTCCTCTTTCATTTCTTCCCCCCAATCCATATTCACCTACCATGTTTCCTTCTCTCCCTTTTCCTACTCTTGAATTCCAGTCATCCATGACTATTAAATTTTCGTGTCCCTTCACTACCTGAATAATTTGTTTTATCTCGTCATACATTTCATCTATTTGTTCATCATCTGCAGAGCTAGTTGGCATATAAACATGTACTACTCTAGTAGGCATGGGCTTTGTGTCTATCTTGGCCACAATAATGCGCTCACTATGCTGTTTGTAGTAGCTAACCTGCACTCCTATTTTTTTATTCATTATTAAACCTACTCCTGCATTACCCCTATTTGATTTTGTATTTATAACCCCGTAATCACCTGACCAAAAGTCTTGTTCCTCCTGCCACCGACCTTCACTAATTCCCACTATATCTAACTTTAACCTATCCATTTCCCTTTTTAAATTTTCTAACCTACCTGTCCGATTAAGGGATCTGACATTCCACGCTCCGATCCGTAGAACGCCAGTTTTCTTTCTCCTGATAACGACGTCCTCTTGAGTAGTCCCCGTCCGGAGATCCGAATGGGGGACTATTTTACCTCCGGAATATTTTACCCAAGAGGACGCCATCATCATTTAATCATACAGTAAAGCTGCATGTCCTCAGGAATAATTACGGCTGTAGTTTCCCCTTGCTTTCAGCCGTTCGCAGTACCAGCACAGCAAGGCCGTTTTGGTTAATGTTACAAGGCCAGATCAGTCAATCATCCAAACTGTTGCCCCTACAACTACTGAAAAGGCTGCTGCCCCTCTTCAGGAACCACACGTTTGTCTGGCCTCTCAACAGATACCCCTCCGTTGTGGTTGCACCTACGGTACGGCCATCTGTATCGCTGAGGCACGCAAGCCTCCCCACCAACGGCAAGGTCCATGGTTCATGGGGGGGAGGAATGTTGCATAGCATACGAATATTCAGTATCATAACGTGGCACAAAATACGCTGATGCAGTGGTGTCGTTGTCAGCTTGGCGGAAGTGGATAGTAGCAGAGCACTGTAAGGATTTCATTGCCATGGTTCTACGAGGTGCATACAAGTTCTAAGGAATCCAATATTTTTTTTCTAATTAACTACTCACCTGAAATCGATGAAACTGGCGTTACTTCTCGACGTAATCGCCCTGCAGACGTACACATTTTTCACAGCGCTGACGCCATGATTCCATGGCAGCGGCGAAGGCTTCTTTAGGAGTCTGTTTTGACCACTGGAAAATCGCTGAGACAACAGCTGCACGGCTGGTGAATGTGCGGCCACGGAGAGTGTCTTTCATTGTTGGAAAAAGCCAAAAGTCACTAGGAGCCAGGTCAGGTGAGTAGGGAGCACGAGGAATCACTTCAAAGTTGTTATCACAAAGAGACTGTTGCGTAATGTTAGCTCGATGTGCGGGTGCTTTGTCTCGGTGAAACAGCACACGCGCAGCCCTTCCCGGACGTTTTTGTTGCAGTGCAGGAAGGAATTTGTTCTTCAAAACATTTTCGTAGGATGCACCTGTTACCGTAGTGCCCTTTGGAAGGCAATGGGTAAGGATTACGCCCTCGCTGTCCCAGAACACGTACACCATCATTTTTTCAGAACTGGCGGTTACCCGAAATTTTTTTGGTGGCGGTGAATCTGTGTGCTTCCATTGAGCTGATTGGCGCTTTGTTTCTGGATTGAAAAATGGCATCCACGTCTCATCCATTGTCACAACCGACGAAAGAAAGTCCCATTCGCGCTGTCGTTGCGCGTCAACATTGCTCGGCAACGTGCCACACGGGCAGCCGTGTGGTCGTCCGTCAGCATTCGTGGCACCCACCTGGATGACACTTTTTGCATTTTCAGGTCGTCGTGCAGGATTGTGTGCACAGAACCCACAGAAATGCCAACTCTGGAGGCGATCTGTTCGACAGTCATTCGGCGATCCCCCAAAACAATTCTCTCCACTTTCTCGATCGTGTCGTCAGACCGGCTTGCACGAGCCCGAGGTTGTTTCGGTTTGTTGTCACACGATGTTGTGCCTTCATTAAGCTGTCGCACCCATGAACGCACTTTCGACACATCCGTAACTCCGTCACCACATGTCTCCTCCAACTGTCGATGAATTTCAATTGGTTTCACACCACGCAAATTCAGAAAACGAATGATTGCACGCTGTTCAAGTAAGGAAAACATCGCCATTTTAAGTATTTGAAACAGTTCTCATTCTCGCCACTGGCGGTAAAATTCTATCTGCCGTACGGTGCTGCCATCTCTGGGACGTTTTGACAATGAACGCGGCCTCATTTTAAAACAATGCGCATGCTTCTATCTCTTTCCAGTCCGGAGAAAAAGAATCGGAGGCCTTAGAACTTGAATGCACCTCGTATTACTGGCGCAGAAGGAGAACGCGAAATTTGGCATGACAAAGTAGTCAAGAGTCACCAATGCAGATCCACGGTAGAGGTGAGATACGTGGAAGAGAAACTACACTGAGTGCTAAGAACACAATACTTTATTGCTCATCTATGCACAGGTTACAAAGAACATCCGACATGTTAACAAGCTAAACACCAACTGACACAACCAAAGAGTAACATCACTCAGTGCTGCCAATGTCAGCAAGATGATTCTGACCTCCGAGCAGTGATATAGTTCGCTGAGCCCCCATGTAACCAACTGGAGTCTTTGGTCCCTTCTTCTTCATAGAATGTACCATTACAGGCGTAACCTATCTCAAGAGGCTATCCCCTGGTTGTTGCCTCAGTTGACAAGAGGTCCTGGCTGACTTCGTTTTGCAGCAGCACACAGCCCTGTCCTTTGTGGACATCTTCCATAATGCTGGGTCAAATGATATGCTATTCATGTTGTGGCCTTCCAAGGCCTCCTGACATTACACCAATGGATTTTTTATTTTGGGGATATGTAATGGACATGTTCTACGTATGAAGGTGGTTTCAAAAGTTCTTGGAACAGAATAAAAAAAGTACTTATATCACTGAACCTTTTTTTAATTTTTGAATGTAGTCTCCTTGTAGATTAATACACTTGGTCCAACGACATTCCAGTGCCTTGATCCCAGCTCGAAAATGAGATTCCTCCAGGCCTGCAAAATAGTTGTCAACTCTGGCTATCAATTCTTTGTTTGAAGTGAATCTTCGTCCAAAAAGAGAAATTTTCGGGTTTGAGAAGAGATGGAAGTCTGATGGAGCCATATCAGGTGAATAAGGTGGCTGTGGCAACAATTCATACCTTAGTTCGTGTAATTTTGCCATGGCGACGGCGACGGCGGTAGAAATTTAGTTTACAATTTATGAAATTTACGAGACGTTCACAAATGTTCAAAAATATACCATACATACAAGATTTGACTGGATCTGTGGAAGACAAAGGGAAAATGAGCCGAACATAAAATATTGAAATCTAGAATTTGAATCTGACTGATACGACACATGAAGTCTGACTCAAAAGAAAATTCGGGAGTTAACTTAAAGTTAAAAAATGGTTCAAATGGCTCTGAGCACTATGGGACTTAACATCTGAGGTCATCAGTCCCCTAGAACTTAGAACTACTGAAACCTAAGTAACCTAAGGACATCACACACATCCATGCCCGAGGCAGGATTCGAACCTGCGACCGTAGCGATCACGCGGTTCTAGACTGTAGCGCCTAGAACCGCTCGGCCACTGTCGTGGTTGCAAAGATGGGCCTCGCCGTCGTCGGGAGTGAAGCTGCGCATCGTGCAGCCTGTTGCGCACAGTTTGAGTCGTAACACGACTTCCTGTGGCTGCACGAAAAACATTATTCAACATGGTGGCGTTGCTGTCAGCGTTCCTCCGAGCCATAGTCCGTAGGTAGCGGTCATCCACTGTAGTAGTAGCCGTTTGGTGGCCTGAGCGAGGCATGTCATCGTCAGTTCCTGTCTCTCTGTATCTCCTCCATGTCCTAACAACGTCGTTTTGGTTCACTCCGAGACACCTGGTCACTTCCCTTGTTGATATTATTGACCGTCTAGGCATGGTTGAACTACGAGGTGCATTCAAGTTCTAAGACCTCCGATTTTTTTTCTAATTAACTACTCACCCGAAATCGATGAAACTGGCGTTACTTCTCGATGTAATCGCTCTGCAGACGTACACATTTTTCACAACGCTGACGCCACGATTCCATAGCAGCGGCGAAGGCTTCTTTAGGAGTCTGTTTTGACCACTGGAAAATCGCTGAGGCAATAGCAGCACGGCTGGTGAATCTGCGGCCACGGAGAGTGTCATTGTTGGAAAAAGCCAAAAGTCACTAGGAGCCAGGTCAGGTGAGTAGGGAGCACGAGGAATCACTTCAAAGTTGTTATCACGAAGAAACTGTTGCGTAACGTTAGCTCCATGTGCGGGTGCGTTGTCTCGGTGAAACAGCACACGCGCAGCCCTTCCCGGACGTTTTTGTTGCAGTGCAGGAAGGAATTTGTTCTTCCAAACATTTTCGTAGGATGCACCTGTTACCGTAGTGCCCTTTGGAACGCAATGGGTAAGGATTACGCCCTCGCTGTCCCAGAACGTGGACACCATCATTTTTTCAGCACTGGCGGTTACCCGAAATTTTTTTGGTGGCGGCGAATCTGTGTGCTTCTATTGAACTGACTGGCGCTTTGTTTCTGGATTGAAAAATGGCATCCACGTCTCATCCACTGTCACAACCGACGAAAAGAAAGTCCCATTCGTGCTGCGTTGCCTGTCAACATTGCTCGGCAACGTGCCACACGGGCAGCCGTGTGGTCGTCCGTCAGCATTCGTGGCACCCACCTGGATGACACTTTTCGCATTTTCAGGTCGTCGTGCAGGATTGTCTGCACAGAACCCACAGAAATGCCAACTCTGGAGGCGATCTGTTCGACAGTCATTCGGCGATCCCCCAAAACAATTCTCTCCACTTTCTCGATCGTGTCGTCAGACCAGCTTGTGCGAGCCCGAGGTTGTTTCGGTTTGTTGTCACACGATGTTCTGCCTTCATTAAACTGTCGCACCCATGAACGCACTTTCGACACATCCGTAACTCCGTCACTACATGTCTCCTTCCACTGTCGATGAATTTCAATTGGTTTCACACCACGCAAATTCAGAAAACGAATGGTTGCACGCTGTTCAAGTAAGGAAAACGTCGCCATTTTAAGTATTTAAAACAGTTCTCATTCTCGCCGCTGGCGGTAAAATTCCATCTGCCGTATGGTGCTGCCATCTCTGGGACGTACTGACAATGAACGCGGCCTCATTTTAAAACAATGCGCATGTTTGGACCTCTTTCCAGTCCGGAGAAAAAAAATCGGAGGCCTTAGAACTTGAATGCACCTCGTACAGACAACACGAGCCATGTAGCTCCTTCCTGGTGGAATGACTGGAATTGAGCGGCTGTCAGACCGCCTCCGTCTAACAGCCACTGCTCATGCATGGTTGTTTACATCTTTGGGCGTGTTTAGTGACATCTCTGAACAGTCAAAGGGACTGTGTCTGTGTTACAATATCCACAGTCAACGTGTATCTTCAGGAATTCTGGCAACCGGCGTGATACAAAACTTTTTTTGATGTCTGTATATTCTCCTTCACTATTTACAACTGCCTGACAACGTTGGAGTAACTTTCCGATTCCGTCACGGTAGAAACCGCTTGCTTTCGAGGCGAAGAGCTCATCATGTCATTTTCGGAGTGCGTTTTCATCTGGAATGGAGAAGTCAGATAGAGGACGGAAAAGGTGAAAATCAGGCGAACAAGGTGGTTACGAAACGACTTCCCCAGCCAACCTCTGCATAGTTTTTTTTTGTCAGTCTAGCAGAATGCAGGGAGATGTTATCATGGAGTAGCATCACTTCCACGCAGTCTCTCTGATAGGTGTTCTCGGATTACATCTCCAAGACATTTCAGTTGTTCACAATAAATTTCATCGGTGATGGTCACACCTCGGGGAAGCAATTTGTAGTACATCGCACCATCGCTGTTCCACACGATGCATAACACTACATTTTGTGGATGCATACAGCTTTTTGTACAGGGAGTTGCTGCTTTGTTTGGACTCAACTATTCCTTTCTTTTCCTTGTGTTACCATAAAGGCACCATTTCATCACGACTAACAATTCAGGATGCGCATGCTCGGTGTTGTTCACTAGCCGATTGATGACGAACAGGCAGTGATGCACATACGACAAGTGATCAAAAGTATTCGGACACCTGGCTGAAAATGACTTACTAGTTCGTGGCGCCCTCCATTGGTAATGCTGGAATTCAGTATGGTGTTGGCCCACCCTTAGCCTGGATGACAACTTCCACTCTCACAGGCATACGTTCAATCAGGTGCTGGAAGATTTCTTGGGGAATGGCAGCCCATTCTTCATGGAGTGCTGCACTGAGGAGAGGTATGGATGTCGGTCGGTGAGGCCTAATACGAAGTCGGCTTTCCAAAACATCCCAAACGTGTTCTATAGGAACCAGATCAGCGCTCTGTGCAGGCCACTGGATTACAGGGATGTTATTGTCCTGTAACCCACTGTGCCACAGGCTGTGCATTATGAACAGGAGCTCGATCGTGTTGAAAGATGCAATCGCCATCCCCGAATTAGTCTTCAACAGTGTGAAGCAAGAAGGTGCTTAAAGCATCAATGTAGGCATGTGCTGTGACAGTGCCATGCAAAACAACGAGGGGTGCAAGCCCCTTCCTTGAAAAGCACGACCACACCGTAACACCACCGCCTCCGAGTTTTACTGTTGGCACTACACACACTGACAGATGACGTTCACAGGGCATTCGCCATACCCACACCCAGCCATCGTATCACCACATTGTGTACCGTGATACGTCACTCCACACAACGTTTTCCACTGTTCAATCATCCAATGTTTACTCTACTTACAACGAGCGAGGCGTCGTTTGACATTTACTGGCGTGAAGTGTGGCTTATGAGCAGCCGCTCGACCATGAAATCCAAGTTTTCTCACATCCTGCTTAACTGTCACAGTACTTGCAATGGATCATGATGCAGTTTGGAATTCCTCTGTGATGGTCTGGAAAGACGTCTGCCTATTACACATTACGACCCTCTTCAACTGTCGTCGGCCTCTGTCAGTCAACAGACGAGGTCGGCCTGTACGCTTTTGTGCTGTACGTGTCCCTTCACGTTTCCACTTCACTACCACTTCGGAAACAGTGGACCTAGGGGTGTTTAGGAGTGCGGAAATCTCGCGTGCAGACGTATGACGCAAGTGACACACATTCAGCTGACCACGTTCGAAGTGTGAGTTTCGCGGACCGCCCCATTCTGCTCTCTCACGATGTCTAATGACTACTGAGGTCGCTGATATGGAGTACCTGGCAGTAGGTGGTAGCACAATGCACCTAATATGAAAAAACGTATGTTCTCAGGGGTGTCCGGATACTTTTGATCTCATAGTGTATGACCACTCGCTGTCTTTTGTGACTTTGGCTTAGAGCATGCTGTACACATACACCCAATTTTTGAACCTTCCTCACACCTCTCATGTAAACAGACGTGGATCTATGTGCATTAATGCGTTTAAAGGATCTTCATCAAAACTGAATGTCTTCCTGAATACTGAGAGTCCTTCTTAAAAACGAGAAACTATTTCCTTGCCGAGCTCCGTCGTGACGTTATCCCCATGCACGGCGCAAATGTTTCTGGCTGCCTCCGCTGCTATTACCTCTCTACTGAACTCAGACAGAAGAATATGTCGGAAATGTTTCGATTTCTGCACTTGACACTCCGTTTTTTGGCATACACAGCTCCACTCACTATCTCCAGATAAAAAAATGTAAACTCAAACAGCAACAGTGAACTACAAGTAAAAAATGACTATCGATAAATAAGCCCATAGTGACCAGAACACCAATATGCGAAACATAAACGCTACGAACTTTTACCATCTTTTGGTGCAAGAAATCGATTTTTTTAAAAATTGCATTCTTGGATCCACAAAAGTGTATAGCATCCACCCCTGCAACGGTTTTTCCGAATACGGAACGGAAACGTTTGTTAATCGCGGTTGAACAAAAATATGCCACTGCCTGAAATCGGCCTTTTTCACGCACCAGTTTTTTCTTTCGGAGGACGAGTTATTTTACCGGTGCTTGAGAGGAAACACACAAAATTGGAAGTCTGAACGCATGTGTTTGGAAGTTAGCCCCCAAGCATTTGCATTCTGGTGCGAAGACTGTGGAGATTGCGACTTTCCTGGCAGTGAGCAGCTTCAACGAAGGGTATTCAGCAATTCTGAAGACCGTGACAACGACGGACGTCACCCTGGGACTCTAAACGACGCAGTTCGCCAAGTATTCGGACGACCACCGGATTCCAGCGGCCAAAACCCGCTTGTCACCGGCCGTACGAGCGGCTCCGTAGCAGCGCAGGATGGTCCAGATGAAGCAGAACGCCCTCTATGAGGGAGAGGAAGGACTAGTTTATGGACCCGGGATAGTAGATTGAACGTAAGTTGCATAATATTGCATTTGTATGTAGTCAAAACTTCAAACGCGTTTTTCTCGGAATGACTTTTTTTTTATCGCGCGGTATGGTAACTTCAATTCTACTGAACCGATTGTCATGATTCTTTGTTTCCGACGAAGCTAACTAAATTGTCTAGGAGTTGTACCACTTTTATTCCGATCCATCAACTATAAATATTTTTACTTGGCCGACGAAGTCAAAAACTCGATGCAAAAAAACCCATTTTTTCCAAATGGCTGCCATTTTGTTTCCTATGGTTCAAATAACTCAAGAGAGGTACAACTCCTAAAGAATCTTATGTACTTCGCTGAGGTCAACTCAATTTTGATTTCAGACGAGCCGGCTGACCTGTGAGATACCGCCCGTGGAGGTCTGCATCGAAATTTTGTTTCGTTCCGACGGCACTTCCGCCTTTGCTCTTCGCCATTTACGGTCGAAAAAATTCCAGTTTGTAGAGGAAATGTCAATAAATATTTTGACCAAATTTGGTATTGATATCTATAACACATCCCGAGAAAAAAATTCTCAAAGAACATGCTTTTTTCGGGCCAAAGATAGTAAACCTCCCCTTAATGCACCAACGTAATAATACGAGGTGAATTCAAGTTCTAAGGCCTCCAATTTTTTTTGTCCGGACTGGAAAGAGATAGAAACATGTGTATTGTTTTAAAATGAGGCCACATTCATTGTCAATACGTCGCAGAGATGGCAGCACCATACGGCAGATAGAATTTTACCGCCAGCGGCGAGAAGGAGAACTGTTTTAAATACTTAAAATGGCGACGTTTTCCTTACTTGAACAGCGTGCAGTCATTCGTTTTCTGAATTTGCGTGGTGTGAAACCAATTGAAATTCATCGACAGTCGAAGGAGACGTGTGGTGACGGAGTTACGGATGTGTCGAAAGTGCGTTCGTGGGTGCGACAGTTTGTTGAAGGCAGAACATTGTGTGACAACAAACCAAAACAACCTCGGGCTTGCACAAGCCGGTCTGACGACACGATCGAGAAAGTGGAGAGAATTGTTTTGGGGGATCGCCGAATGACTGTCGAACAGATCACCTCCAGAGTTGGCATTTCTGTGGGTTCTATGCTCACAATCCTGCATGATGACCTGAAAATGCGAAAAGTGTCATCCAGGTGGGTCCCACGAAAGCTGACGGACGACCACACGGCTGCCCGTGTGGCACGTTGCCGAGCAATGTTGACGCGCAACGACAGCACGAATGGGACTTTCTTTTCGTCGGTTGTGACAATGGAGGAGACGTGGATGCCAGTTTTCAATCCAGAAACAAAGCGCCAGTCTGCTCAATGGAAGCACACAGATTCACCGCCACCAAAAAAATTTCGGGTAACCGCCAGTGCTGAAAAAGTGATGGTGTCCATGTTCTGGGACAGCGAGGGCGTAATCCTTACCCATTGCTTTCCAAAGGGCACTACGGTAACAGGTGCATCCTACAAAATGTTTTGAAGAGCAAATTCCTTCCTGCACTGCAACAAAAACGTCCAGGAAGGGTTGCGCGTGCGCTGTTTCACCGAGACAACGCACCCGCACATCGAGCTAACGTTACGCAACAGTTTCTTCGTGATAACTACTTTGAAGTGATTCCTCGTGCTCCCTACTCACCTGACCTGGCTCCTAGTGACTTTTGGCTTTTTCCAACAATGAAAGACAGTCTCCTTGGCCGCACATTCACCAGCCGTGCTGCTATTGCCTCAGCGATTTTCCAGTGGTCAAAACAGACTCCTAAGGAAGCCTTCGCCGCTGCCATGGAATCGTGGCGTCAGCGTTGTGAAAAATGTGTACGTCTACACGGGGATTACATTGAGAAGTAACGCCAGTTTCATCGATTTCGGGTGAGTAGTTAATTAGAAAAAAAATCGGAGGCCTTAGAACTTGAATGCACCACGCATGTCGGTGCGGGAGAAACAGCAAGCTCGAATAGTTTGTAACCGCAGAAAACATGCCTGCAATTGAAATCCAGAGAAGAAAGTAAACTGTGCACAGTGATGACTGTATTGACGTCAGCAATGTGTGACATTGGGTTGTTTGTGATCGTAATGAAGGAAACGGTGATGCTAACCTCAACGTGAGGGAACGAGTTTGAGTGGACGACCACATACAGCAACTGACAAGACCCACTGGAATAATGAACTCATCAGATAAAATCTCCGAGAACACACACACAGCTCTCAGGTTAAGTGTGGCATACGAGACTGTGTACAGGTCATCAGAGCAGAACAGAAAGATGTTTGCCTGGTGGGTGCCTCAAGTGCTCACTGCTGACATGAAACAGAAGAGATTGTTTGTCAGCCAACAATTTGTTTTGCTCGTGAGGGCGGTGGAGTCCTTAATAACATTGTGACAGGTGATGAAATATGCTTTCACCATTTTGACCCCAAAAACAAGAGAGAGCATCAATGTACGAGGGCGGTTCAGAAAGTAACCTTCGATTGGTCACAGTGCGGGTTGTGGGGGGAGTAGCGACGCCATCTGTGCGTTCACGCACTCAACAGGTCAGTCGGCATCAAGCCGTGGTCGAGTGAACGTCGTACCTGCGCTAGTTTAGTTTTTGTGGCAGTTTGAAATGTGTGCTGCAATAGAAAACCCCGCCAAATGTGAAGTGCGTGCTGTCATAAGGTTTTTTACAGCCAAAGGATATTCTGCAGCAGCTATTCATCATGAGCTTTGTGCCGTGTACGGACCGAGAGTTATGAGTGAAGGAGTTGTCCGTGAATGGGTACGTTTATTTAAAAGTGGACGAGAAAACGTTCATGATGAAGAGAGGAGTGGTAGACCATCATTGGTGACTGACGAACTCGTTCAGACAGTTGATGCAAAAGTTCGTGAAAATCGACGTTTCTCAATGTCGGAGTTGTCTACTGGTTTTCCACAGATTTCTAAGACTCTCTTGTACGAGATAGTGACAGCAAGATTGGGTTACCGTAAGTTCTGTGCACGATGGGTGCCCAAAATTCTTACCGACCACCACAAAACTCAAAGAATGGCCTCTGCATTAGACTTTCTGTCACGTTATGAGGACGAAGGAGAACCATTGTTAAACAGAATCGTGACCGGTGACGAAACCTGGATTAAGTACGTGAACCCTGAGACAAAAGAACAATCAAAGATGTGGGCACATTCAAATTCGCCTACCAAACCAAGAAAAGCCTCGCAAGATTTTTCTGCCAGAAAACTGATGGCAACGGCGTTTTGGGATGCCAAAGGGGTGTTGTTGGTTGAATTCATGGAACGTGGTACGACCATTAATCAAGACGTGTACTGTGAAACAATAAAAAAGTTACGACGGGCTATACAGAACAAACGCCGTGGTATGCTGACTTCCGGTATCGTTTTTTTGCACGATAACGCCCGTCCTCACTCTGCTCGCAGAACAACGGCCCTTCTTGAGTCCTTCGAGTGGGACGTTATCAACCATCCACCTTACAGCCCAGACCTGGCGCCAAGTGATTATCACCTCTTCATGCATTTGAAGAAATGGCTCGGGTCACAGCGGTTTGATGACGACGAAGAGCTCAAAGATGCGGTCACAGGCTGGCTCCAGGCACAAGCGGGTGATTTTTATGCAGAAGGAATTTCAAAGCTTGTGAAGAGATACGATAAGTGCCTCAATCGCTATGGAGACTATGTAGAAAAATAGTGCAAAGATGTAGTTGTAAGATGTATATATTAAAATATTTTTATTTAACTTGGTGTATTTTTTTAAATCAACCGGAGGTTACTTTCTGAACGGCCCTCGTAGTTCCGCTGCAAGGGATCGCCAACGGCAAAAAAGTTCAAGTCCATGCCACCACCAGCCAAAGTCGTGCTCTACATGTTGTGGGAAGCTCAAGGTGTGGTGCATTTAGAAATCATGTCTAAATGCACCACCAAATCTCTGGAAGGTACTGCTAGACTCTCAGAAAACTGAAGGCACTAATTCAAAAAGTTGGCCCATTCGTGGACCACTCTCTCCTTCAGCATGAAAATGCCATACCACACACAGAGACTATGATATCAGCAACAATGCGATGCCTGGGGCTGAATGTCATCGATTATCTTCCACACAGTGCTGACTTGGCCTAATCCGATTTTCACCTGTTTGCAAACCTCAAAGAACACCTTCGAGGACTTCATTCTAATAGTGGTGAAGAGATGCAAGCAGTGAAGTTCTGGCTCCTTCAACAAAGTCAAACATTATGCAGTGATACTATCAACAAACTCGTCTCTCGTTGAGAGAAATGTATTTGTCGTCAGGATTACATGTTGAGAATAAATATTTCCAGAATGAGATTTTTCACTCTGCAGCGGAGTGTGCGCCCATATCAAACTTCCTGGCAGATTAAAACCGTGTGCCGGAACGAGACTCTAACGCAGAACCTTTGTCTTTCGCAGGCAAGTGCTCTTGTCCGCGAAAGACAAAGGTCCCGAGTTCGACTCTCGGTCCGGCACACAGTTTTAATCTGCCAGGAAGTTTCGAGAATAAATACACTACTGGCCACTAAAATTGCTACGCCACGAAGATCACGTGCTACAGACGCGAAATTTAACCGACAGGCAGAAGGTGCTGTGATATGCAAATGATTCGCTTTTCAGACCATTCACACAAGGTTGGCGCCGGTGGCGACACATACAACGTGCTGACATGAGGAAAGATTCCAACCGATTTCTCATACACAAACAGCAGTTCACCGGCGTTCCCTGGCGAAACGTTGTTGTGATGCCTCGTGTAAGGAGGAGAAATGCGTACCATCACGTTTCCGACGTTGATAAACGTCGGATTGTAGCCTATCGCGATTGCTGTTTATCGTATCGCGTCATTGCTGCTCTCGTTGGTCGAGATCCAATGACTGTTAGTAGAATATGGAATCGGTGGGTTCAGGAGGGTAATACGGAACGCCGTGCTGGATCCCAACGGCCTCGTATCACTAGCAGCCGAGATGACAGGCATCTTATCCGCACGGCTGTAACGGATCTTGCAGCCACGTCTCGATCCCTGAGTCAACAGATGGAGACGTTTCCAAGACAACAACCATCTGCACGAACAGTTCGACGACGTTTGCAGCAGCACGGAGACCGTGGCTGCGCCTGCGATGGTGTACTCGACGACGAACCTAGGTGCAAGAATGGAAAAACGTCATTTTTTCGGGTGAATCCAGATTCTGTTTTCAGCATCATGATGGTCATATCCATGATTGGCGACATCGCGGTGAACGCACATTGGAAGCGTGTATTCGTCATCGCCATACTGGCGTATTACCCGGCGTGATGGTATGGGGTGCCATCGGTTACACGTCTCGGTCACCTCTTGTTCGCACTGACGACACTTTGAACAGTGGAGGTTACATTTCAGACGTGTTACGAACCGTGGCGCTACCCTTCATTCGATCCCTGCGAAACCCTACATTTCAGCAAGATAATGCAGGACCGCATGTTGCAGGTCCTGTACGGGCCTTTCTGGATACAGAAAATGTTCGACTGCTGCCCTGGCCAGCACATTCTCCAGATCTCTCACCAATTGAAAACGTCTGGTGAATGGTGGCCGAGCAACTGGCTCGTCACAACACGCCAGTCACTACTCTCGATGAACTGTGGTATCGTGTTGAAGCTGCATGGGCAGCTGTCCCTGTACACGCCATCCAAGCTCTGTTTGACTCAATGGCCAGGCGTATCAAGGCCGTTATTACGGCCAGAGGTGGTTGTTCTGGGTACTGATTTCTCAGGATCTATGCACCCAAATTGCGTGAAAATGTAATCACATGTCAGTTTTAGTATAATATATTTGTCCAATGGATATCAGTTTATTATCTGCATTTCTTCTTGGTGTAGCAATTTTAATGGCCAGTAGTATATGTAGACAAGAACAATAAAGATGTAGAATGTTAACAAAGTTTACTTTATTTAAAAAGCTGTACGAATTTTCACATAAAAAATTTGGAGGTATTAACTACATAAATTTAATCTCAAATCAATATTCTAAAACACACTTTAATTCACGCAAATACTGCCTAGATATAATATCTACATCTACATCGTTACTCTGCAATTCACACTTAAGTGCCTGGCAGAGGGTTCATCGAACCATTTTCATACTACTTCTCTACCATTCCACTCTCGAATGGCGCGTAAGAAAAAGGAACACCTGAATCTTTCCGTTCGAGCTCTGATTTCTCTTATTTTATGATGACGATCATTTCTCCCTACGCAGGTGGGTGTCAACAAAACATTTTCGCATTCGGAAGAGAACGTTGTTGTTGTTGTTGTTGTTGTGGTCTTCAGTCCTGAGACTGGTTTGACGCAGCTCTCCATGCTACTCTATCCTGTGCAAGCTTCTTCATCTCCCAGTACCTACTGCAACCTACATCCTTCTGAATCTGCTTAGTGTATTGATCTCTTGGTCTCCCTCTACGATGTCTACCCTCCACGCTGCCCTCCAATGCTAAATTTGTGATCCCTTGATGCCTCAAAAAGAGAACGTTGGCGATTGAAATTTCGTAAACAGGCCTCGCCGCAAAGAAGACCGCCTTCGTTACAGTGACTGCAACCCCAACTCCCGTATCATATCAGTGACACTCTCACCCCTATTGCGCGTTAACATGAAACGGGCTGCCCTTCTTTGCACTTTTTCGATGTCCTCCGTCAATCCTACCTGGTAAGGATTCCACACCGCGCAGCAATATTCCAGCAGAGGACGGACATGTGTGATGTAGGCTGCCTATTTAGTGGGTTTGTCGCATGTTCTAAGTGTTCTGCCAACAAAGCGCTGTCTTTGTTTCGCCTTCCCCACATATGCACGCAATTTGTTTAATGGTCGCTTGTGAGGAACGGTACCAAAAGCCTTCTGGTAACCTAGGAATATGGAATCGATCTTAGATCCCTTGTCGACAGCACTCATTACTACATGGGAATAAAGAGCTAGCTGCGTTGCACAAGAACGATATTTTCTGAATCCGTGTTGGTTATGTATCAATAAGTCATTTCCTTCGAGGTGATTCATAATGTTCGAGTACAGTATATGCTCCAAAATCCTACTGCAAATTGAGGTCAGTGATATGGGTCTGTAATTCAATAGGTTATTCCTATTTCCTTTCTTGAGTATTGGTGTGACCTGTGCTACTTTCCAGTCTTTAGGAACAGACCTATCGCCAAGTGAGCGGTTGTATACGATTGCTAAGAAAGGCGCTATTGTGTTTGCGAACTCTGAAAGGAACCTTATTGGTATACCGTCTGGACCGGAAGATTTGCCTTTCTTAAGTGATTTGAGTTTTTTCGCAACATCTAAGATATCTACTTTTATGTCACTCATGCTAACAGCTGTCCTGGTTTCGAATTCTGGAATATTTACTTTGTCGTCTTTCGTGAAGGAATTACGGAAAACTGTATTTAGTAACTCCGCTTCAGTGGCACCACCATCGGTAACTTCTCCATCGCTATCGCGCAGTGGCGGTGTTGAGTGTTTTTTGCCACTGGTTTACTTTACATACGACCAGAATCTCTTTGGGTTTTCTGCCATATTTTGAGACAAAGTTTCATTGTGGAAAATATTAAAAGCATCTCGCATTCGCGTCCGCACTAAATTTCGAGCTTCCGTGAAACTTTGCGTCTTGAGGAAATTGCGTTCTTCAGAATCTGGCATGCTTTTTTCGTTGCTTCTGCAACAGTGCTCTGACGTGTTTTGTCTATCATGGTGGAACAGTCCCGTCTCCTATTAACTTATGCGGTATGAATCTATCTATTGCTGTCGATACTGTATCTTTGAATTTGTAGCCATATCTGGTATACACTTACATAATTAGCTTGGAAGGAATGGAGACTCTCTTACGAAGGCATCAAGCGAATTTTTATCTGCTGTTTTAAATAGGTATATTACGTTTATTTTTAGTGGTTTTGGTTGGTATTGTTTTAAGCCTCGCTACAATGACCTTGTGTTCACTAATCCCTGTATCCGTCATGGTGCATGAAAAGTAACATTTGGAAAGAAGTGAACATTAATGTTTAATTATGTATTTACGAGCATCAACAACCACCAGAGAGCTTTAGTTCTTCGAAGCATTGAGAACAGCAATGCTAAATTGTGCTTGTACATGTTGTTGTTGTTGTGGTCTTCAGTCCAGAGACTGGTCTGATGCAGCTCTCCATGCTACTCTATCCTGTGCAAGCTTCTTCATCTCCCAGTACCTACTGCAGCCTACATCCCTCTGAATCTGCTTAGTGTATTCATCTCTTGGTCTCCCTCTACGATTTTTACCCTCCACGCTGCCCTCCAACACTAAATTGGTGATCCCTTGATGCCTCAGAATATGTCTTACCAACCGGTCCCTTCTTCTTGTCAAGTTGTGCCACAAACCTCTTCTCCCCAATCCTATTCAATATCTCCTCATTAGTTATATGATCTATCCATCTAATCTTCAGCATTCTTCTGTAGCACCACATTTCGAAAGCTTCTATTCTCTTCTTGTCCAAACTGGTTATCGTCCATGTTTCACTTCCATACATGGCTACACTCCATACAAATACTTTCAGAAACGACTTCCTGACACTTAAATTTATACTCGAAGTTAACAAATTTCTCTTCTTCAGAAACGCTTTCCTTGCCATTGCCAGTCTACATTTTATATCCTCCCTACTTCGACCATCATCGGTTATTTTACTCCCTAAATAGCAAAACTCCTTTACTACTTAAGTGTCTCATTTCCTAATCTAATTCCCTCAGCATCACCCGACTTAATTTGACTACATTCCATTATCCTCGTTTTGCTTTTGTTGGTGTTCATCTTATATCCTCCTTTCGAGACACTGTCCATTCCGTTCAACTGCTCTTCCAAGTCCTTTGCTGTCTCTGACAGAATTACAATGTCATCGGCGAACTTCAAACTTTTTATTTCTTCTCCATGGATTTTAATACCTACTCCAAATTTTTCTTTTGTTTCCTTCACTGCTTGCTCAATATACAGATTGAATAACATCGGGGAGAGGCTACAACCCTGTCTCACTCCCTTTCCAACCACTGCTTCCCCTTCGTGCCCCTCGACTCTTATTACTGCCATCTGGTTTCTGTACAAATTGTAAATAGCCTTTCGCTCCCTGTATTTTACCCCTGCCACCTTCAGAATTTGAAAGAGAGTATTCCAGTCAACATTTTCAAAAGCTTTCTCTAAGTCAACAAATGCTAGAAACGTAGATTTGCCTTTTCTTAATCTAGCTTCTAAGATAAGTCGTAGGGTCAGTATTGCCTCAGGTATTCCAATATTTCTACGGAATCCAAATTGATCTTCCCTGAGGTCGGCTTCTACCAGTTTTTCCATTCGCCTGTAAAGAATACGCGTTAGTATTTTGCATCCGTGACTTATAAAACTGATTGTTCGGTAATTTTCACATCTGTCAGCACCTGCTTTCTTTGGGATCGGAATTATACTCCCTTCACCTTTCTGCTTTCCCTTCTTTGCTTAGAACTGGGTTCCCATCTGATCTCTTGATATTCATACAAGTGGTTCTCTTTTCTCCAAAGGTCTCTTTAATTTTCCTGTAGGCAGTATCTATCTTACCTCTAGTGAGATAAGCCTCTACATCCTTAGATTTGTCCTCTAGCCACCCCTGCTTAGCCAATTTGCACTTCCTGTCGATCTCGTTTTTGAGACGTTTGTATTCCTTTTTGCCTGCTTCATTTTTGTATTTTCTCCTTTCATCAATTTAATTCAGTGTTTCTTCTGTTACCCAAGGATTTCTACTAGCCCTCGTCTTTTTACCTACTTGGTCCTCTGCTGCCTTCACTACTTCATCTCTCAAAGCTACCCATTCTTCTTCTACTGTATTTCTTTCCCCCATTCCTGTCAATTGTTCCCTTATGCTCTCCCTGAAACTCTGTACAACCTCTGGTTTAGTCAGTTTATCCAGGTCCTATCTCCTTATATTCCCACCTTTTTGCAGTTTCTTCAGTTTTAATCTACAGTTCATAACCAATAGATTGTGATCATAGTCCACATCTGCCCCTGGAAATGTCTTACAATTTAAAATCTGGTTCGTAAATCTCTGTCAAGACAGACCATTATGTAATCTATCTTAAACCTGTCAGTATCTCCAGGCTTCTTCCATGTATACAACCTTCTTTTATGATTCTTAAACCAAGTGTTAGCTATGATTAAGTTGTGCTCTGTGCAAAGTTCTACCAGGCGGCTTCCTCTTTCATTTCTTAGCCCCAATCCATATTCACCTACTACGTTTCCTTCTCTCCCTTTCCCTACTACCGAATTCCAGTCACCCATGACTATTAAATTTTCGTCTCCATTCACTATCTGAATAATTTCTTTTATCTCATCATACATTTCTTCAATTTCTTCGTCATCTGCAGAGCTAGTTGGCATATAAACTTGTACTACTGTAGTAGGCGTGGGCTTCATGTCTATCTTGGCCACAATAATGCATTCACTATGCTGTTTGTAGTAGCTTACCCGCACTCATATTTTTTTGTATTCATGTGCTTGTACAAAACATGAATATTACGATGAACGATAAATATTACATTGAAATGACGAACACCTGTTTAATACAAATTTTAACAGTTATTATGGGTTTGCGTTAAAAGTCAGAATGTAAAAGTTTACTGACTGGACAAATGTGATGTGTTATAGAAAACATGACCAAGAGAGTTACTTGTCAGATATGTGAGAAGACAGATGTAATTTTGTGAAATCTATATACACTAATCAGCCAGAACATTATGACCATTACCTAATAGCCAGTTTTTGTCTTTGTTTGGATAAGGGCCTCGACACGTCACGGCATGGAAGCAATGATGCCTTGATAGGTCGCTAGAGGGCGTTGGCACCACATCTGCACACACAAGTAACCTTATATTCCGGGGAAGGGGGGGGGGGGGGGGCGATGGCCTCTGACATCACATTCAATAACTTCCCAGAAGCGTTCGACTGCGTTCAGATCTGCCGAGCTGGGGGGCCAAGGACATCAACAGGAACTCGCCACTGTGTTCCTTCAACCACTCCATCATACCGATGGCCTTGTGGCGCAGCACATTATCTTGTTGAAAAATTCCACTGCTATCGGGAAACGTGATGGTCATGAAGGGGTGCACTTGATCTGCAACCGGTGTAAGATACTCCTCAATCGTCGCGGTGCCTCGCACGAACTCCTTTGGACTCGCGGGTGACCACGGGAGTGTTCCTCGGAGCATAATGGAGCTGTCGCCAGCTTGTCTCCACCCTGCACTACAGGTGCAAAGAACCATTCCCCTGGAAATTCTAGTTACCGACTTGACAGATAATCCTAGGAAGTTCTGGTCTTACGTTACATCAGTAAGTGGGTCGAAACAGCATATCCAGACACTCCGGGATGATGATGGCACTGAAACAGAGGATGACACGCGTAAAGCTGAAATACTAAACACCTTTTTCCAAAGCTGTTTCACAGAGGAAGACCGCACTGCAGTTCCTTCTCTAAATACTCGCGCAAACGAAAAAATGGCTGACATCGAAATAAGTGTCCAAGGAATAGAAAAGCAACTGGAATCACTCAATAGAGGAAAGTCCACTGGACCTGACGGGATACCAGTTCGATTCTACACAGAGTTCGCGAAAGAATTAGCCCCCCCCCTTCTAACAGCCGTGTACCGCAAGTCTCTAGAGGAACGGAAGGTTCCAAATGATTGGAAAAGAGCACAGGTAGTCCCAGTCTTCAAAAAGGGTCGTCGAGCAGATGCGCAAAACTATAGACCTCTATCTCTGACGTCGATCTGTTGTAGAATTTTAGAACATGTTTTTTGCTCGCGTATCATGTCGTTTCTGGAAACCCAGAATCTACTCTGTAGGAATCAACACGGATTCCACAAACAGCGATCGTGTGAGACCCAACTCGCTTTATTTGTTCGTGAGACCCAGAAAATATTAGATACAGGCTCCCAGGTAGATGCTATTTTTCTTGACTTCCGGAAGGCGTTCGATACAGTTCAGCACTGTCGCCTGATAAACAAAGTAAGAGCCTACGTAATATCAGACTAGCTGTGTGGCCGGATTGAAGAGCTTTTAGCAAACAGAACACAGCATGTTGTTCTCAGTGGAGAGACGTCTACAGATGTTAAAGTAACCTCTGGCGTGCCACAGGGGAGTGTTATGGGACCATTGCTTTTCACAATATATATAAATGACCTAGTAGATAGTGTCGGAAGTTCCATGCGGCTTTTCGCGGATGATGCTGTAGTATACAGAGAAGTTGCAGCATTGGAAAATTGTAGCGAAGTGCAGGAAGATCTGCAGCGGATAGGCACTTGGTGCAGGGAGTGGCAACTGACCCTTAACATAGACAAATGTAATGTATTGCGAATACATAGAAAGAAGGATCCTTTATTGTATGATTATATGATAGCGGAACAAACACTGGTAGCAGTTACTTTTGTAAAATATCTGGGAATATGCGTGCAGAACGATTTGAAGTGGAATGATCGTATAAAATTGTTGGTAAGGCGGGTACCAGGTTGAGATTCATTGGGAGAGTGCTTAGAAAATGTAGTCCATCAACAAAGGAGGTGGCTTACAAAACACTCGTTCGATCTATACTTGAGTATTGCTCATGAGTGTGGGATCCGTACCAGGTCAGGTTGACGGAGGAGATAGAGAAGATGCAAAGAAGAGCGGCGCGTTTCGTCACAGGGTTATTTGGTAAGCGTGATAGAGTTACGGAGATGTTTAGCAAACTCGAGTGGCAGACTCTGCAAGAGAGGCGCTCTGCATCGCGGTGTAGCTTGCTGTCCAGAGGGTGCGTTTCTGGATGAGGTATCGAATATATTGCTTCCCCCTACTTATTCCTCCCGAGGAGATCACGAATGTAAAATTACAGAGATTCGAGCGCGCACGGAGGCTCTCCGGCAGTCGTTCTTCCCGCGAACCGTACGCGACTGGAACAGGTAAGGGAGGTAACGACAGTGGCATGTAAAGTGCCCTCCACCACACACCATTGGGTGGCTTACGGAGTATAAATGTAGATGTAAATGTAGATGTACAAGATCACGGATCATGGCCTCTCATCGGCATGATGAAGGTATTGGGGTTGATTAGATGGTGCAACGCTCAGCCACTGCGCCAACGTCCAATACCGATGGTCACGTGCCCATTTCAGTCTAGTTGCCGATGTTGCTTTGCTGCCACCGGCACATGCACAGATCGTTGGCTGCAGTGGCCGAACGTTAGGAGTGTTTGGTACACTGTGTGTTCAGACACACTTGTACTCTGCCCAGCATTAAAGTCTGGTGTTAGTTCCACCACCTGTCCTGTCTTACCGGTCCATCCAGCCTTATGACGTCAAAGGCTGCGTTTATTTTGCCACAAAACAGTATAAACAGGTGACAGTAAAGTAGAAACAATGTAAAGAATACAGAACGTAAACAACTTTAACATGCACAACAGCAGACAAAAAATTTTCTCCGTTTTCTCCAACTTGACAGATTTGCAAGTGGCTTTGAGCACTATGGGACTTAACATCTGAGGTCATCAGTCGCCTAGAACTTAGAACTACTTAAACCTAACTAACCTAAGGACATCACACATATCTATGCGCGAGGCAGGATTCGAACCTGCGACCGTAGCAGCAGCGCGTTCTGAAGAGCCTAGAACCGCTCGGACACAGAGGCCGGCGACAGATTTGCAGACACACATTCTGACAACTGGTTAATGTGCTCAGTATGGGATGTGACCACCTCTGACAGCAATACAGGTCTGCCGACGCTGTAAATGATGTAATCAATGTAATGTTGAAGCAGTAACGCCCATTCTTCTTGTAAAGATCTTCGCAAGTCTTGGACAGTGGTCGATGGATGCTGACGTGATGCAGCTCGTCTTCCTACTGCATTGCACACATGCTCTATGTGGTTGAAATTTGAGCGAGCTGCCACACCATGTGTGCAATACCTTCTGTTTTCGAAAAAACGTCAACTAACTGTGGTGTCACCGCCAGACACCACACTTGCTAGGTGGTAGCCTTTAAATCGGCCGCGGTCCGTTAGTATACGTCGGACCCGCGTGTCGCCACTATCAGTGATTGCAGACCGAGCGCCACCACACGGCAGGTCTAGAGAGACTTCCTAGCACTCGCCCCAGTTGTACAGCCGACTTTGCTAGCGACGCCACACTGACAAATACGCTCTCATTTGCCGAGACGATAGTTAGCATAGCCTTCAGCTAAGTCAATTGCTACGACCTAGCAAGGCGCCATCACCAAGTTATATTGAGATGATAATACTGTATCAACAAGACCAATGTTCACCAATTGTGGATTCAAGTTAAGTATTCCAGCAGCTACGTACTTTTCTTTATAGCATTCATTACGTATCCTGTTTCAGACCTCACGCCAGCCTGCGTGAGTTTAAGCGCCTGCCTTTCGGCTTCCTCTCATTGTGTCTAGGCTGTCTTGTCTAGACACAACACTAACTGTTCTCTATAAAGTCGAGCATTATCTTCCTTTAGTATGGAATCTGCGCCCCATCACCTCGCAACAACCACACATGCAGTCCTACCATCTCATCACGATACCTGCCGATTCACCCACACAATTTCATGAACAGGTGTTCGAGTGGTCAAGATAATTCCTGTACACACCTTTAGGGATTCTCCTCGATATCAGTACCTTTTCGCAATGTTTGGGTCCCAAATTCGTGTTCCATGTTTCCTCCAGATGCGAATCCATCGATAATCACTCTGTAGACGAAATTGGGACTCATCTGTGAAAAGGGCATTGGCACACTGTTCTACCGTCCAGGTGTCATGTTGATGATACAACTCTACGAGATGCGGCAATAAAGTAATGAGACTGGTGTGAAAAAAACAGTTGCTTACCATTTTAGTCAAGTTTAGTGTTGTCTCCTTCAAAGTAGTTCCTTTCTGATTGCACACACTTTTTCCAGCGTTTCTGCCATTGATGCTAACATTTGTGGAGCTCATCTTCTGTAATATCCTCAAAGACCCTCGCCACAGCTTTTTGGACATCTTGTGTTCTTTGGAAATGGTCTCCCTTGACCGCCTTTTTGACTCTTGGAAATAGAAAAAAGTTGCACGCAGCGATATCTGGTGAGTAAGGTCGCTGTGGTAGTGCTGAAATTTGTTTTGAGGTTAAGAATTGCTGTACTGACAGAGGAGTATGCGATGGCGCAAAATCGTGATCCAGCATCCAATTATCAGCATACCAAGACTTCAGTTATTACTAGACGAACTGTCTCTCGATTGATGTTCAGTTTTTCTGCAATCATTTTCACGGATAATCTTCGATGCGATCGTACGAGTTCACGCACCCTGGCCAGGTTGACATCCGTCCGTGAGGTTGATGGTCGTCCACTGCGGTCTTCACCTTCAACATTCTTTCTGTCTTCACTAAACATTTTATGCCAATGAATAGCTTGAGCTCTCCAAAAGCCTTCTGAAGCTTACTGTAAGTTGTCGTCGCGTTTGACCCAATTTAACGCAAAAAGAAATGGCATACCGTTGCGCAATATTATGCTGTTGCATTTCTGTGACGAGAGACACAAACACTTGTTAGCTTACTGTAGTGTTGGCAGAAGAGCCAACACTGTTTTTCTAGAGGAGGCCGAAATACACGCGTTTAATTACACGCTGACTGGCGTGAGGTCTGGAACAGGACAATATCTTGAGAATTGCAAATAAAGTACGTAGTTGATATAATACTTAACTTTAATCCACAATTGTAGAACATCGCTCTTGATGATACATGCTTCACATAATAAATATCAATTGAATACGGCGCCTTGCTAGGTCGTAGCAAATGTAGCTGAAGGCTATGCTAACTATCGTCTCGGCAAATGAGAGCGTATTTGTCAGTGAACCATTGCTATGAACGTCGGCTGTACAACTGGGGCGAGTGCCAGGACGTCTCTCTAGACCTGCCGTGTGGCGGCGCTCGGTCTGCTATCACTGACAGTGGCGACACGCAGGTCCGGCGTATACTAATGGACCGCGGCCGATTTAAAGGCTACCACCTAGCAAGTGTGGCGTCTGGCGGTGACACCACACTTACTACAGCACAACTCGCGACTGAGCAGTTGCACCGATGGGCCGCTTGGACTAAAAGCAGCTTATAGACCGAGGTCAAAGATATTGTGCCTACGCAAGCCAGCCGGGTTGCCACATCTTGCAAAGAAAATCAGTCTCATTACGAGGGCAGTTCAATAAGTAATGCAACACATCTTTTATCTGAAACAGGGGTTGTTTTATTCAGCATTGAAATACACCAGGTTATTCCCCAATCTTTTAACTACACAACACTATTTTTCAACGTAATCTCCATTCAATGCTACGGCCTTACGCCACCTTGAAATGAGGACCTGTATGCCTGCACGGTACCATTCCACTGGTCGATGTCGGAGCCAACGTCGTACTGCATCAATAACTTCTTCATCATCCGCGTAGTGCCTCCCACGGATTGCGTCCTTCATTGGGCCAAACATATGGAAATCCGACGTTGCGAGATCGGGGCTGTAGGGTGCATGAGGAAGAACAGTCCACTGAAGTTTTGTGAGCTCCTCTCAGGTGCGAAGAGGTCTTGCGTTGTCACGAAGAAAGAGAAGTTTGTTCAGATTTTTGTGCCTACCAACACGCTGAAGTCGTTTCTTCAATTTCTGAAGAGTAGCACAATACACTTCAGAATTGATCGTTTGACCACGGGGAAGGACATCGAACAGAATAACCCCTTCAGCGTCCCAGAAGACTGTAACCGTGACTTTACCGGCTGAGGGTATGGCTTTAAACTTTTTCTTGGTAGGGGAGTGGGTGTGGCGCCACTCCATTGATTGCCGTTTTGTTTCAGGTTCGAAGTGATGAACCCATGTTTCATCGCCTGTAACAATCTTTGACAAGAAATTGTCACCCTCAGCCACATGACGAGCAAGTAATTCCACACAGATGGTTCTCCTTTGCTCTTTATGGTGTTCGGTTAGACAAGGAGGGACCCAGCGGGAACAAACCTTTGAATATCCCAACTGGTGAACAATTGTGACAGCACTACCAACAGAGATGTCAAGTTGAGCACTGAGTTGTTTGATGGTGATCCGTCGATCATCTCGAACGAGTGTGTTCGCACGCTCCGCCATTGCAGGAGTCACAGCTGTGCACGGCCGGCCCGCACGCGGGAGATCAGATAGTCTCGCTTGACCTTGCGGCGATGATGACACACGCTTTGCCCAACGACTCACCGTGCTTTTGTCCACTGCCAGATCACCGCAGACATTCTGCAAGCGCCTATGAATATCTGAGATGCCCGGGTTTCCCGCCAAAAGAAACTCGATCACTGCCCGTTGTTTGCAACGCACATCCGTTACAGACGCCATTTTAAGAGCTCCGTACAGCGCTGCCACCTGTCGGAAGTCAATGAAACTATACGAGACGAAGCGGGAATGTTTGAAAATATTCCTCAAGAAATTTCCGGTTTTTTCAACCAAAATTGGCCGTGAAAAAAAATGTGTTGCATTATTTATTGAACTGCCCTCGTACTTTATTGTCGCACCTCGTAGATGTTCCCTTCTGTGAAGACGCATCAGACGTACACTACAGCAGGTCTCTGATAATAAAGGTCACTCTGCCAAAGCCCTCTGTACACCGTTTCCGTCGAAAGAACACGTCCAGTGGATGCTGAGAGGTTAGATGCCAATTGCGGTGCTGTATACGTTGAATCATATTACGAGGGCTATCCGGAAAGTCGCGGAATGGAAACCACTGTAAAAATCTGATGAAGCTTTGTACAAATGTGTTGGGCAGTGTCTGCAGAATGCCTGTCGATCGCGTCACATCGCTCTTTTCAGTTCTGAGCGCACAGTGAGCACGTAAATGTACCTAGAAAATACTGTCTTCCGCCAAGTACAAGGATCTGGTGAGAAATTTCGCCTGAAGCTATGCAACCCACATAACACAACTGTCACGCCGTTCCATCTTCATGACAATTCTCGGCTGCACTCTGCAGAGGCAACGAATATCCTCCTACAGAGTTTTCAGTGGGAAGTGTTTGATCACCCACAAAACAGACCGCAATTGACCCCATGAGTTTCATCTCTGCTCGCACGAACAGCTGACTATTAAGACAACATTTCAGCACAGACAACGAGCTGTACACCGGCATAGAGAATTAGCGGAAAGACTCTATGACAAGGGTATTGAAAATTGGTACAACGCCATGACAAATGTCTATTGTTTAGGTAATTAGCTGGGAGTTGTGCCTAGCTGTTGCAAATAAAACATATTTGATTTTTACAGTAGTGCCCATTTCGGAACTTACTTTCTGGATAGCCCTCGTATTTTTCTATTTTTTCTTTTATACATGTATGCTCTATTAATACCGAATAACTTACAGATCGTGACAAAGATTAATTAACGATACATATGTTTTGGGATAGGGTCCGCCATTAGCAAAACACAATTTTGTTTTTTAACCCAAACATGTTTCACTGTGGAACAAAACACTCACTGTAGAAACATAACATATCAGAAAAGCCACACCATGTGGTAAAAAAGGTATGAATTCATAATTTATGTGTTTCTTTTCAAATATCTGTAACTATGATTTCAAAAACTAATAGTTACATGTATACAAACATTAAAGAACATTCTTTATCTTCAAAAGATGAGAAATAAAAGCCCACTGAAGATGTTGCAACTGCAGTGAAACATGTTTGGGTTGTTGTTGTGGTCTTCAGTCCTGAGACTGGTTTGATGCAGCTCTCCATGCTACTCTATCCTGTGCAAGCTTCTTCATCTCCCAGTACTTACTGCAACATACATCCTTCTGAATCTGCTTAGTGTATTCATCTCTTGGTCTCCCTCTACGATTTTTACCCTCCACGCTGCCCTCCAATGCTAAATTTGTGATCCCTTGATGCCTCAGAACGTGTCCTACCAACCGATCCCTTCTTCTGGTCAAGTTGCGCCACAAGTTCCTCTTCTCCCCAATTCTATTCAATACCTCCTCATTAGTTATGTGATCTACCCATCTAATCTTCAGCATTCTTCTGTAGCACCGCATTTCGAAAGCTTGTATTCTCTTCTTGTCAAAACTATTTATCGTCCACGTTTCACTTCCATACATGGCTACACTCCATACAAATACTTTCAGAAACGACTTCCTGACACTTAAATCAATACTCGATGTTAACAAATTTCTCTTCTTCAGAAAGGCTTTCCTTGCCATTGCGTCTACATTTTATATCCTCTCTACTTCGACCATCATCAGTTATTTTGCTCCCCAAATAGCAAAACTCCTTTACTACTGTAAGTGTCTCATTTCCTAATCTAATTCCCTAAGCATCACCCAACTTAATTCGACTACATTCCATTATCCTCATTTTGCTTTTGTTGGTGTTCATCTTATATCCTCCCTTCAAGACACTGTCCATTCCATTCAGCTGCTCTCCCAGGTCCTTTGCTGTCTCTGACAGAATTACAATGTCATCGGCAAACCACAATGTTTTTATTTCTTCTCCATGGATTTTAATACCTACTCCGAATTTTTCTTTTGTTTCCTTTACTGCTTGCTCAATATACAGATTGAATAACATCGGGGAGAGGCTACAACCCTGTCTCACTCCCTTCCCAACCACTGCTTCCCTTTCATGCCCCTCGACTCTTATAACTGCCATCTGGTTTGTATACAAATTGTAAATAGCCTTTCGCTCCCTTTATTTTACCCCTGTTTGGGTTAAAAAAACAAAATTGTGTTTTGCTAAAGGCGGATCCTATGCAAAAGCATAAGTATTGTTAAAGCAAACACGGAAAAAAGAGCTTCAACTCCAAGATGATTATTAATTAACGAGTTTTTTGTGGCAAGGATAATGTTTTGATAAATCGGCATGAAAAAAAGGAAGAATAAATACGCTAATTTATTAATTCCTGTATCTTCGCCTGTTTGTTTCTATAAGCGGTAGCGTACGGACGTATACTTAGATCCGTCACGCCAGTATTGCTTAAAATGTGTTATTTCAACCGTACATTAAAAGTGTTATAAAAAGTTATTAGCAAAGCAAAGTTGATTCGTACATTCCCGACGACCACACCTGTCCCTTCATCATTTCGCCTGCTGTCGAGATCCTATATCAGGAGGTTCGGAGCATGTAGAGGAAGTTGCGCGAGCAACGATCCTGCATCGCCATTGTTATAATCAGGGCTACGCATAATGGAATTAATGTGAAGCAGTACGTAACGAATATTATGAAAATTGATCCTAAATGTATTGATATTGAAGGTCTGCTGATATTGATATCAGTTACAGTTTACACAGGATATGTGAACAAATTTATACATTACCTTCCAATTTCTTTCAACTATTCTTACAATCAATTTTATTTTCAGCTCAAGCAGCAATTATTAACTGTTGCGATAAAATTTGGAGATAAATGATTCATATTATTGTTAAAGAAACTAATGAAGCTTTCATTATATTTCTTACGTGTCCATCGAGATTGGGACTCATAAAAACTTGACGGAGGAACTTAAAATTAAATTCTGTCTACAAACGAGACGCGCGAATGCTGATTTCAGCGGTTAAGGTAGGAAGCTGTTACGCTGTGCGGTTATATGGTAGCGTTTGGCGTCGTCTCCCTGGCAGTAGATAATCTCTTTTCCTTCCAGTTAATATCCTTTACGGAAAGTGCATTTCTACATCTACATCTACATACATACTCCGCAATCCACCATACGGTGCGTGGCGGAGGGTACCTCGTAACACAACTAGCATTTTCTCTCCCTGTTCCACCCCCAAACAGAACGAGGGAAAAATGACTGCCTATATGCCTCTGTACGAGCCCTAATCTCTCTTATCTTATCTTTGTGGTCTTTCCGCGAAATGTAAGTTGGCGGCAGTAAAATTGTACTGCAGTCAGCCTCAAATGCTGGTTCTCTAAATTTCCTCAGTAGCGATTCACGAAAAGAACGCCTCCTTTCCTCTAGGGACTTCCACCCGAGTTCCTGAAACATTTCCGTAACACTCGCGTGATGATCAAACCTACCAGTAACAAATCTAGCAGCCCGCCTCTGAATTGCTTCTATGTCCTCCCTCAATCCGACCTGATAGGGATCCCAAACACTCCAGCAGTTCTCAAGAATAGCTCGTATTAGTGTTTTATAAGCGGTCTCCTTTACAGATGAACCACATCTTCCCTAAATTCTACCAATGAACCGAAGACGACTATCCGCCTTCTCCACAACTGCCATTACATGCTTGTCCCACTTTATATCGCTCTGCAATGTTACTCCCAAATATTTAATCGACGTGACTGTGTCAAGCGCTACACTACTAATGGAGTATCAAACATTACGGGATTCTTTTTCCTATTCATCTGCATTGATTTACATTTATCTATATTTAGAATTAGCTACCATTCTTTACACCAATCACAAACCCTGTCCAAATCATGTTTTATCCTCCTACAGTCACTCAACGACGACACCTTCCCGTACACCACAGCTTCATTTTTAAAGAAAAGACGAAAATTTGTACAAAGTCATCATTAAATTGCAATGTAAGTCATTTAAATTCTATAAGTCTGTGTCAGATAATAATCAGATTCATTAGTGAATACGCACCTAAACGTACTTTAAATGAAAAGTGCCGATACATATAATATATCATTTTTGGAGGAAAAGAATACATTAATTCATAATTTTGTTAAAAACTATTCACAATGGAGTCAAAGGAAATGGCCATTGTTGCAAATTCGTTACAAAATGCAATATGCCACGATGTCGAAAATCCAAGTTTGGCAACAGCTGAAGGTAACGCGCAAACCCGTTAACTGGCCGATGGCGACCAAAACAACGAGGTTGGCGTCCCATTATCAAAAAAATGATGACACTGGTTATATAACTAATCATGATGTCACTTTTATGACGCTCGATGAGACATTTTCTCAATTCTCACCGGGAAACATCGTGTCAAATAGTGAAACTGAAGCGCGCGACAGCGAAAATTCCTTTGATTATTTGCTCACGACGTTGCGAACGCAAGAACGGGAATCAGTTCCTAAAAGCAATGTAAATACTGGAGAGACAATTTGACACAACTCATGCAACTAATAACACAATCGTTTAGAAAACAACAGGAATTTCAGGAAAGTGTAACAACAGCCGGCCGACGTGACCGAGCGGTTCTAGGGGCTTCAGTCCGGAACCGCGCTGCTGCTACGGTCGCAGGTTCGAATTCTACCTCGGGCATGGATGTGTGTGATGTTCTTAGGTTTAAGTAGTTCTAAGTCTAGGGGACTGATGACCACAGAAGTTAAGTCCCATAGTACTCAGAGCCATTTGAACCATTTGTAACAACAACTTAAGGGTATGACCAGTGTGCGATTTGCAGGGGGGGATGGGGGGGATTTCCCCCCCTCTGCATCAAACCATCCCCTCCTGTGGTTTTAGTTTATGCATCCCAACATGGGATGTTTATTTCCCACGCACTGGAGTAAAACTTTACACATAATTTAAATTTGTGGAGCCGAACACTGAAAGTTTTTAGTAAGTCTTACTATTAATACTATTAATATGTTTCCGTTTTCTATCATCAGAATAAGTACAGCTTTTCACAAATGTGCCTCTACTTTTTGAATTCCCCTCGTATGCCTGTATATAGATGATTTTGTAAATAAGCTTTACCTATAATGTACTTTTATAGATATAACAAGGGATGGACTTTCTGATAGTGCATACGCGCGAATAGTGAGTCTCGGCATTAACATCTATTTATAAACAGCTGTTTAACCATGCGTAATGCCATGGTCAAAGCTAGCAACATACATAATTCTACTACCCCGCTAAGACATCCCCCCCACTGGTAAAAGCACAAATCGCACCTTGGGTATGACACATCAGTTCACAAAACATCAGGAAAACGTAGTACAACAGTTTACACAGCAAAATCAGGCATTTAAAGAGTTCAAGAATAGTATTAGTCACCAGTTCAGTAAGGTGAGCAAAACTATACGCACTGAATTATCTGACGAACTATCCGGGCCGGCCGGAGTGGCCGAGCGGTTCTAGGCGCTACAGTCTGGAACCGCGTGACCGCTACGGTCGCAGGTTCGAATCCTGCCTCGGGCATGGATGTGTGTGTGTCGTCCTTAGGTTAGTTAGGTTTAAGTAGTTCTAAGTTCTAGGGGACTGATGACCACAGTAGTTAAGTCCCATAGTGCTCAGAGCCATTTGAACCATTTTTTTGAACTATCCGGGGAGTTGACAGAGATCGGTCAACAACTAAAACAAGAAATAACTACCGACATGTCCCACAATATAAATACGTTAACGGAAAAAGTAACATCCGTAGACCATAAACAGGGACAACTTGCAGGTGGGTTACAAAACCTTAATGAAGCATATTCTCAAATTCAAGAGACGCAATCCCAACTGGATGCGTCGGTAAAAACTGACGGACGCAGTCAGCGAGTTGCAAGACGTGTGCAAACACTTAACCTACAGAAGTTCAAAAGTTAAGTCTAAGATCAGACCAGTTAAGTTTAGAGTCAAAATTTTCCAAAAAACAGAGAGATATGGGCAGATGTAAAGCGAATAACTGAAAAAGCTGGTTCAAAATGGCTCTGAGCACTATAGGACTCAACTGCTGAGGTCATAAGTCCCCTAGAACTTCGAACTACTTAAACCTAACTAACCTAAGGACAACACACACATCCATGCCCGAGGCAGGATTCGAACCTGCGACCGTAGCGGTCGCGCGGTTGCAGACTGTAGCGCCAGAACCGCTCGGCCATCACCGGCCGGCGAAAAAGCTGGTGCCGACATGTTGGATGGGGGCAGCAGCCTCGCTGAAGAAGTAGTGTCAGAGTGCAAAATTTATGTAGATGCCATAGAAGAAGCTCTAAAAGAGAAAGAAAGTCAATTTGTAGCTAAAATAAAATCAGGCTTAAAGGAAGCAGAGGAAAGGTTACGAAACAGTATTGCCGAAACTACTGACACTCCGAAACAACATTTGACAGAAAACAAACCCATGCTTTTAGAGAAGTTACACACAACACGTGAGTTGCCTGTCGAAGGAAAATAGCGAAGGTTGCAGAATGCAGCAACACTCGGCGTGTTTGTCAACATTACCTATAGATGAATGATTACTTAGGCATCGACAATTTTCGGTATTTCTCTCCGAAGGGAAAAGAACAAACCCTATGGTCTTTATCAGAGCATTTCGAAATGTTTTACCTCGTACGTGGACCGAAGCCCAGAAAATTAGATTTGTTGTCGGATACACACAGGGTGACGTTCTGCTATGGGCTACGGACATGGCGGATCGTTGCCACTACTACACTCCTGGAAATGGAAAAATGAACACATTGACACCGGTGTGTCAGACCCACCATACTTGCTCCGGACACTGCGAGAGGGCTGTACAAGCAATGATCACACGCACGGCACAGCGGACACACCAGGAACCGCGGTGTTGGCCGTCGAATGGCGCTAGCTGCGCAGAATTTGTGCACCGCCGCCGTCAGTGTCAGCCAGTTTGCCGTGGCATACGGAACTCCATCGCAGTCTTTAACACTGGTAGCATGCCGCGACAGCGTGGACGTGAACCGTATGTGCAGTTGACGGACTTTGAGCGAGGGCGTATAGTGGGCATGCGCGAGGCCGGGTGGACGTACCGCCGAATTGCTCAACACGTGGGGCGTGAGGTCTCCACAGTACATCGATGTTGTCGCCAGTGGTCGGCGGAAGGTGCACGTGCCCGTCGACCTGGGACCGGACCGCAGCGACGCACGGATGCACGCCAAGACCGTAGGATCCTACGCAGTGCCGTAGGGGACCGCACCGCCACTTCGCAGCAAATTAGGGACACTGTTGCTCCTGGGGTATCGGCGAGGACCATTCGCAACCGTCTCCATGAAGCTGGGCTACGGTCCCGCACACCGTCAGGCCGTCTTCCGCTCACGCCCCAACATCGTGCAGCCCGCCTCCAGTGGTGTCGCGACAGGCGTGAATGGAGGGACGAATGGAGACGTGTCGTCTTCAGCGATGAGAGTCGCTTCTGCCTTGGTGCCAATGATG